>NC_080706.1:52308869-52944551 GCF_943734765.1 Anopheles ziemanni
TGCTCTTACAGAATCGAACGTACTCCACCGTCTGGCTGTATCCGTCCAAATTTATTTTCAAGGCGGTTCCATCGGGAGACTATCGGCTGGATGTGAGGTTTTCCGATCGCGACGAAGTGACTCTATTTGCGCTTCAAACTTTCATGGCAGTACGTAAGCAGGGTATATTTGGATAATCCTAAAGTTACGTGGATTTTCCGAAGATTATTTTGGAAAATTACGCAATACTTCAGCATTGATTATTCGCAGGGAGAATCATTGTTCAGACAAAATAATCAACAATTAAAATTAATTTACATGCATTTCGGTAGGCCATCCGAGACTATTTTTCCTGCACATCGTAGAACCAGGACTAGCTGGCTCGGAAAATGGATTTTCCCTTGCGATGTTTGTCATCGCAAATATTAGGTTTTGGATGATAGTTTTTATAATTAACAGCTTCGTTGGAGCCTTAATCGATGGAAATAAATCGATCGATGGAAATAAATGCTTTCAAATTATCTGGCAATTTTTTATGAAAATTTAACTCTTCGACGTTTACAATTATTGCACCTAGGGTCAATCAAACCACGGATGATGTTCATTTTGTTTTATGTATCTGGAAATATGTAATCTATTATTTTCAATCACATATGAGTCACACCTCTTACCCCAACACAGGTTTGAGAATGGCGGAGTTATCATAAGATATTTGTTACAAACTTCAAAGCAAATCACGAAGTGGTGAGATCAAAGTGACCCTTCACGAAAAAGACCAGTCAGCTCTATTTTCCTTGCGTACAGCGGTTAGCACAACTTCCAAAAGATAGAAATCGTGGAACCACTCTCCGGAGTGCACCGCCATAAACTGCTCTCTCCTATTCGTGTAGCCGGTATCTCCCTTGTCCAACATATGGAGGGGAGTTACCACTTTCCAGGATTGGCAAATTAAGCAAACCTTATCAATGCATGAATTCGAGGCGCCTGTCACGTGATTGCACAAGAGCGACTGATGTAGTTCCTACAGAAAGTTCAACTTCAAATTTCCACTTTTACGCGCGCGTGTCCCAAAGATATGTTGTTCCATTTTTTTAATTTACATTTAAATTTGCAAAACAAAAATCTCATCATCATCATCTGTGAGATCGTCATGACAAGTGCGATGCTTACAAACATTAAATTTTCACAATGTACAACTAAGAGACATTACACATTGTACTGGATTCTACTCAACAACCTGCTTAATGTACACGGCACACAAGCGCTTGAACTCGCGGACGTTTGCAGCCTCGGCAATCTCTCTAGGCAGCTAGATATACCATTGTATACCTTTACAAAACAAAGAATTTCTAGCAAATACTGCCAAAAAATTCACCGTTCTAGGATCATGAGCCCTTCGAGTGTTGTACCGGTGAACGTCAGAACCCCTAACTACTCTTTCTCCGAAGTACCCCAGCAACAAGGCCCTCAGGAGTTTAAATATCAGTATCATAGTCTGGTACACTATCCGCTGCTCTACCGACATCCATTGCAGAACATTCAGCATAACAGCAGACGGCGTGTACCGACTACAACACAACACTAACCTCATTACCCTATTTTGCACTTTTTGCAACCTTTTGAGCTGTGTCCGATTACCGAGGAACAATATTGAGGGACAAAAATCAAAATGTCGTGAGATAATTGATTTGTAGAGGTGAACTTTCCCAAAAAAGTTTAGGTTGTTCCCCAGTCTACTCATCACCCGACACTTCTTTGCCACCTTATCGAAATAACAGAATTTAGTTGGCAGTTTTAAGCATCCAGTATCTTTTTAAGCAGACATTTATCCATTCCCAATACAGACTCATATTGAAACGTAAGTAATTTGATTACAGGCAATCGTTGATTCAATCAACCTACCAGGATCGTGGAATACCGGGAAGTATTTGGCTAAAGGGATTTCACTTACTAAAAGTTGCTCTGTCTCGCAAAGGTTGGTTGAAAATGATGAAGGCATTTAGGAGGAGTTTGACCAATAACACGGAGGCATTTTGAATGCCTGATAATTTTATCCACTGGCTAGCCTTTTAGAGGAATAAATATACCTTCAAGATTCCTCTTTTTTGTACGACTGAACAACAATCGAAATGGCAGTAGTAATGCACTGCGGTAGCTACCTCGATGGCACTTAAACTACCATGCTTACGTAAAAGTGTGCAACTGATGCGACGCCTCGTCGTATTTACCACGAAAGTTGGCACAAGAATGTACCGGAATGGTTAAATTAAAAGGAGATTAATGCGCAAACACAAGCGTTAATTAGTTTTGATGGTTTTGTGATTTTGATATTTACCAAATCGACCATTGATGGTAGATTTTGCAAACCGTTCTGTTAATTATTCTGTACACCAGCAATACCGGATGTGCGTATCTTCCTCAAGATCGCATAAAATTGTCTTTCAGAGTGAAATGCATAACACTACATGGACTACTCTTGCTCAGAAAATTTCGTAGTATTCAGTGATACCTTTAGACCGACATGTACCTCTACTCAAGAAAATGTTATCCTTTTCTGTACGTTGTAATACTAGTTGGATTTTATTGGATTGTCTGCCAGCAAAGTTCAGCTCAATTCGTTTTCCAAAGCGAACAAAACGCCACGCATCAACTACGTGTGACGAAGATCCAGTGCATCGATGCACCGTACAAACACACCAAGCTCAACTACTGCCGCATGGGAACGTTTCCTAACAAAACGGTATTTATTAACGCATCACTGGATGTACCGATGCCCCTGAACTATTTGTTGTTGTCGGTAAAACTTTTCTACAAGTATACGACCTACCATCCGTTCATGGTGGATTGGAACATCGAAGTTTGTAAAGCGTTAAAATATCCAAACAGGCAGAATCTAATCACCAAGATCGCGATGAAGATATTCAAAGACACGCTACCACAATTCGCCTACAACTGTCCACATGGGGTAAGTAAAGCTTTCGATCTTCTTCTGTTTCATATTAGAAAGAACTGCTCATTATTCCTCTTCCAGAATCGAACGTACTCCGCTGTATGGGTGTATCCGTCTAACTTTATTTTCGAGACAATTCCATCGGGAGACTATCGGCTGGATATAAGGTTTTCCGATCGCGAAGAAGTTACCCTGCTTGCTCATCAAACTTTTGGTGCGGTGCGAAAGCAGGGCATAATGGGATAATCCTTAAGTTACGGGGAGTTCCTGAAGGATATTTTGGACAGTGTAACAATACTTCAGCATTGATTATTCGCATAAAGGATCATTGTTCAGACAAAATTATCAGCAAGTAAAATAGATTTACATTCACTTCGGTAGGCCATCCGAGACCATCTTTCCTGTATAAGGGCTGGCTCGGAAAATGAATTTTCTCTTGTGACGTTGACTGTCGACAGTATTTGGTATTTAGAGTCAAATTTGAATAGTTAACAGCTTCGTTGGAGCCTTGATCAGGATCGTTGAAAATACATGCTATCAAGCCTAAGGCAAGTTTTTTTTTTATGAAAATGAATTCTTCGACGTTTACAATTATTGCACCTAGGGTAGCTCTTTCATCAAACCACGAATGATGTTCATTTTGTGTTATATGTCAGGAAATATGTAATCTACTATTTTCAATCACATCGAAATAACAGAATTCAGTTGGCAGTTTTAAGCATCCAGTATCTTTTTAAGTAGACATTTCTCCATTCCCAATACAGACTCATATTTAAACGTAAGTAGGTTGATTACAGGCAATCGTTGATTCAATCAACCTAGTAGGATCGTAGAATACCGGGAAGTATTTGGCTAAAGGGATTTCACTTACTAAGAGTTGCTCTGTCTCGCAAAGGTTGGTTGAAAATGGTGAAGACGTTTAGGAGGAGTTTGACCAATAACACCGAGACATTTTGAATGCCCGGTAACTTTATCCACTGGCTAGCCTTTCAGAGGAATAAAAATGCCTTCAAGATTATTCTTTTTTGTACGAATGAACAACAATTGAAACGGCAGTAATAACGCAGTCCGGGAGCTATAACGATGGTATTTCAAGTATCATGCTTACGGAAAAGTGTGCACCAGATGTTCCGTCTATAAAAAAAACTCTGTGGTTCCCATGAAAGCTGGCACAAGAATGTACCGGAATGGTTAAATTAAAAGGAGATTAATGCGCAAACACAAGCGTTAATTAGTTTTGATGGTTTTGTGATTTTGATATTTACCAAATCGACCATTGACGGTAGATTTTGCCAACCGTTCTCTTAATTATTGTGTATACCAGCAATACCGGATGTGCGTATTTTCCTCAAGATCGCATAAAATTGTCTTTCAGAGTGAAATTCATAATACTACATGGACTACTCTTGCTCAGAAAGTTTCGTAGTATTCAGTGATACCTTTAGACCGACATGTACCTCTACTCAAGAAAATGTTATCCTTTTCTGTACGTTGTAATACTAGTTGGATTTTATTGGATTGTCTGTCAGCAAAGTTCAGCTCAATTCGTTTTCCAAAGCGAACAAAACGCAACGCATCAACTGCGTGTGACGAAGATTCAGTGCGTCGATACACCGTACAAACGCACCAACCTCAACTACTGCCGCATGGGAACGTTTCCTAACAAAACGGTATTTATAAACGCATCACTGGATGTACCGATGCCCCTGAACTATGTGTTGTTGTCGGTAAAACTTTTCTACAAGTATACGACCTACCATCCGTTCATGGTCGATTGGGACATCGAATTATGTAAAGCGTTAAAATATCCAAACAGGCAAAACCTAATCACCAAGATCGCGATGAAGTTAGTTAAAGAAACGATACCACAATTTGCCTACAATTGTCCACATGGGGTAAGTAAAGCTTTCGATCTTCTTCTGTACCACATTTGAAGGAACTGTCCATTATTGCTCTTGCAGAATCGAACGTACTCCACCGTATGGGTGTATCCGTCCAAATTTATTTTTAAGACCATTCCATCGGGAGACTATCGGCTGGATATAAGGTTTTCCGATCGCGACGAAGTTACCCTGTTCGCTTTTCAAACTTTCATTGCGGTACGAAAGCAGGGCATAATGGGATAATCCTTAAGTTACGGGGAGTTCCTGAAGTATATTTTGAAAAATGTAACAATACTTCAGCATTGGTTATTCGCATAGAGAATCACTGTTCAGACCACATAATCAACAATTAAAATAGATTTACATGCATTTCGGTAGGCCATCCGAGACTATTTTTCCTGCACATCGTAGAACCAGGACTAGGTGACTCGGAAAAGTGATTTTCTCTTGTGATGTTGGTTGTCGACAATATTTAGAATCAAATTTGGATAGTTAACAGCTTCGTTGGAGCCTTAATCTAGATCGATGGAAATAAATGCTATCAAATCACCTGGACATTTTATCTACAGGATTTACCATTTTATAGGACAAAATAAGCAGATGATACCACAAACGCAGTAGATGATTAAATAAGCGTGACAGATGGCAAGCCAAGGCAGGTATACCACAATCGTGGCAGATGATATCACAATTATGGGAGATGATAGCACAAGCCGGTACGGATGATGTCAGTGTAGTACAAAATCGCGCGTATACTGCCCATACTCGCATGTGAGTCCCATTTGCAAAATCACCATATTGAGAAAATAACGATTGAAAATGTTTACATTAGATATTGTTTTGCTGTTACTAGTGGTACAAAATACATGATTGGCTGATCACAACTATTGTATTGTAACATAAACATTTCGCTGAGAATGACATTTTATATAAAATAGACGTTTTTAATATTAAAATGGTAAAAATAAACTAGATGGGACACGATATGCGGGTACTTTCGAAGGCGAAAGAAAAAGTACTCGCATAACATTCCCATCCTATAGCACACTTTGTTTACCTTGCTCGTCAAAACATCGATGCTCGGGTTTTCGTTCCATACGGATATTTGCACTTTAACAGTGTATAATTCGTTAAAATAACACTTGAATTACAACCATTTGTTGATTACTTTACATTACAAAATAGTTCAAGTTTCAATAACCAGGACTTTTCTTTAATTTAAGCAAAGAAATCATATATGGGACTGTTATGCGAGTACTTTCAATATGGGACGCTGTCAATTGGGTATTTTTTTCACATTAGCATGCACTAAATGGCCACTTTGAATTGTAAATTAGCATTAGTCATGGGGCCAACTCAAAAGTGATGGAAAGTCAAATGGGACACAGTTCAAATCAAATGGGTTGACAGTTTTAAGCATCCAGTATCTTTTTAAGTAGACATTTCTCCATTCCTAATATCTAATTAGTGTTTGGAGAATGTGACAGATGATAGATTATGTAGCTTTTGGAGGCGCATAGTTAAGTATAAGTAAGTGGATTACAGGCAATCGTTGATTCAATCAACCTAGCAGGATCGTGGAATACCGGGAAGTGTTTGGCTTTGGGGATTTCATCTAATAAGAGTTGCTCTGTTTCATGACCTTGGCTATGTCTAACCGATTACCGGCATGCCTAAAGTTTGGTTGAAAATGATGAAGATGTTTAGGAGTTTGAACAATACCACCGAGGCATTTTGAACGTCTGGTAATTTTATCCACTGGCTAGCCTTTTAGAGGAATAAATATCCCTACAAGATTCCTCTTTTTTGTACGACTGAACAACAATTGAAATGACAGTAGTAGCTCATTTCGGGAGCTATAACGATGGCATTTCAAGTACTATGCTTACGGAAAAGTGTGCACCAGATGTGCCGCCTATAAAAAAAACTCTGTGGTTCCTATGAAAGCTGGCACAAGAATGTACCGGAATGGTTAAATTAAAAGGAGATTAATGCGCAAACACAAGCGTTAATTAGTTTTGATGGTTTTGTGATTTTGATATTTACCTAATCGACCATTGATTGCAGATTTCGACAATCTCTTAGTTATGCTAATTATCTTAATAATTGTGTACACCAGCAACACCAGATGTAATTTGAGTGTAATTGCGTATCTTCCTAAAGATCGCATAAAATTGTCTTTTAGAGTGAAATTCGTAACACTTTATGGACTACTCTTGCTCAGAAAGTTTCGTAGTATTCAGTGATACCTTTATACCGACATGTACCTCTACTCGAGAAAATGTTATCCTTTCCTGTATGTTGTAATACTAGTTGGATTTCATTGGATTGTCTTCCAGCAAAGTTCAGCTCAATTCGCTTTCCAAAGTGAACAAAACGCAACGCATCAACTACGTGTGACGAAGATCCAGTGCGTCGATATGCCGTACAAGCAAACAAAGCTCAACGTCTGCCGCATGGGAACGCTCCCTAATAGAACGATCTTCATGGACGTGTCAATTGATACGCCTATGCCGTTACATTATCTGCTTATTTCGTTCAAACTTTTCTACAAGTATACGACCTACCGTCCATTCATGATCGACTGGACGATGGAAGCATGTCAAGCAATGCGATATCCCAACAGACGAAATTTACAAACCAGGATCATGCTGAAAGTTATCGAAGATACGGCACCAGAGATTTACTACAAATGCCCACACGGAGTAAGTGAATTAGCCATTTCGGTTCTGTACATTTCTAAAAATGCGTTGCATAATATATTATATCCCCTCTAGAATAGGACGTACAACGTGACATGGACCTTTACGTCCAAATACCTTTTGACGACCATTCCATCGGGAAACTATCGAATGGATATAAGAATGACTGATAGGGACGCCGATACCCTGTTTGCCTTTCAAGCGTTCGTTTCGGTGCGTAAGCAGGGTCTGATTGGATAATCTCACAGGGGCATAAGTTCTCTTAAATTTACGATTTACGAATAAAACCACTTTTCAGCATTGATTAAGATCAAATTGTTTGAACATTTTCTTTTCGTTATTTTTGGATGAGTACAATAAGCAAATTTAAACTGAACAACATTTCAAATGTATCGGCCCTTGAACATAAATGTCTACACAAAAAAACATATATAAAAAAAATACCGAAAAGAGTGCCACAGTTACGCGATCTTCAGAAAAGTCCTGAAATTTCAATAATACATACAAACAAAGAATGAAACGGAATAATTTGATTGCAAGGGGATTACATGACCGAAATGTAAATTATTTTGAATTCTGTGATGTTGCCCGGCCACGTATTGGTGGAATAAGGATAGCGGATATTTCCAATTACTCTCTTACTGATTCTGCAGAACGATAATCGATTTTATCATAGTTTAATACATGCTTAATACTTAAAAAATACAGCATGAAGAGGTCTTGCCGAATAAAGTTAAATCTACAATATGAACTTGTATTTCTCAAAGATTTCCAGCAGTTGTTTTGGTTGGGAAAAGGCATAAAAACTTACGCTGTTTTAAAGGGTACCTAGTTTATTCGCTTTCAAAACAATTCACCGATATAGACGACAGATCTCTAGTTGCCTTTCAAACGCTCGCGTTGATACATATGTAAGCATGACATCGATAGATAATCCTGTAAGACCATAAATCAGGCTAATGTGATGTAAAATGCCCTCCTCAAGTGGAAAACGAAGAAAGAATTATGAATCCATTTCTTTTCTGTTTTTGTAAGTTACCTTATTGAGGTATTTGATGAATGTCTGCTTTATGGCTATATTTTAATTTAAAACTGCTTAAACTATTTCAAGGAATTCTGAAATGATTTCAGGCAATTTTGTACAGCCGTGAAATTCTTGATGGATGTATTAGACGCCCCAATGAACATATTCTATGGCTTCTTTTTTATTAAATGGCTTAATTCAGTTGCATTTTACCCCGCTGGGTAATCTTTCTACATTTTCACTATTTGCGCCGTGATAGCGATCCGCGCTGCTTACTATTTTACAGATAATGAAGAAATTTGCGATACTGATTAAACTATGTGAAGTCATTTTTGAACAAATTTATTCGAATGTTTTTGTTTTTTTTCTTTTACGGTATACAATTACTGTAAATTTATTTGCGCGGTCATTATCTCTAGAAAGCTGTCGTAAAAGCATATAACGTACTGCAATAATGACGAGGTTTGAGTTTGGGCCCTTATTTTTGGCCTCAGCGTCCACAATCGTCTTAATCTTGCGCCCCATCCGGTTCGATATGACGATTGATTCTTGATAAATTTTCAACACGGCTCTCATTTTTTCATTGCTAACCAACTCTAGCTACCGTATTACTGTTCTTCTTTAATAAAATACCAATTTCACATTACCTTTTACATTCATTTTCATGCAATCGGAAAATGTTCAAGCTCTTCTATGTACGAGTTCCTTTTCCGACCAGGCCAAAAGGAAGTGAATTAGTTTCATATTGTGCTGTGTTCTTACGTTTTTGAGAATATCTCGGGAACCCCAATTCGTATCGTGTCCAAATATACTTCAATATGAAGAGAACAGTGCAAAGAGCAATTCCTCATTTTCATGATTTGTTAAATCATTGTCCCTCACAAAGCAAATGGCCTTTGTTTCTGCTTTGGCCTGCTGGGTTCTGACTGCTGTAGTGTACTTTAGTTTTTTAAATTGATTCGGCCATTTGATAGTAAATCAACTTATTGTAAATGAAATAAACTTCAAGGTGTTGGTTTAGAATGATTTCTAACAACCCGCTATTAAATGGGGAACAAGTTTTTGCTAATATTGGCTTTGTTCGTAGTATTCGTCCATATTGATTCATGGAACAAGGGCATTTCATCTCTTAAATTCTTATTTCTACTAGACGCGCCTATTAAAACTGGCTAACTACGGACCATGCCATAAATCGTTCCATGGCGAACTCGTATTACTCGTTACCATCACTGCCTACTTAGAGCCAAGTGCCAGCCAACAATCAAATAAACAACGCACATCTCTCGTTCCGGGTTTCGTGCGCCTGCATAAGCAGGCCGGAAGTTTACACATAACAAGCTGCTTCATGAATGAATGCATTTCGCTTCAAGTGATTAAACCCCAGCGATGCTGAATCTCCTTCGTTTGCATTACGCGGCGATCTTCGTTTTCTCGTGGTCTCGCTTGTTACTGTTCCAGCTACACAGAGTGATCTTGCTAACGCTTTCGGTTCGTTTACAGCACCGTGGCACACACCAGACAATATGAACTATTTTTAAAGCTATTTTTCATGCCATGCATCAACCAACGTACGCTGGGATCGCGGAGTCAGCAATTAGTTCAGCCACCCTGGACGTAATCCGCGTTCAAAAGACGCACATTTGTTTGGTTGTTTGTTGTTTGTGTTTTTTATGATTTTTTGTGTGTAGAAGAAGCTCAATCAACAGAAGATGTGCATGTGTGCGTGCGTATGTAGTTGCAAGTGCATCAGACCAATACTGCACCAACAGTCTTACATGTTTCTCATATGGAATGCAATACTTTTTCTTCAAAACCAACCGGCAACATAGAAACCAAGTTTGCGTGAGTCATGAGACTATGTGGCTTGGATGTAAAATCTCTTGACCGAAGGAATTAAAGAGCAAAAAATGCGACTGACCGTCAAAGCAAACACAACATCGCAACAGTTCTAGGGCTACACTGAGATTGTTTGTAGTCGGCGCATGGGGAATCGGGGAGAATTGAATGACTTGATGATTTTATTTCATTTCCATTTGACCCTTGATGCTCATAACGATGAAATTGTGCTGAAGATACTTACGGACTTTCCAGAGTCGGACATCCTTTTATGGCAGTTTCAGGTTAGCGTTGCAAAGAAAACGAAACAGCAATCAACTGTGCGATAACGTTTGCCAAACGCGTCTTTTCTTGGGACAATCTATTGCACCCCGATAACGCCGGAACACATACACCAAACAAACGAGTGAGGATTCAACTGTGATGCCCTCGATAAATGTCGATTTTGTTTTTGTGCCTACTGCCCGAAGGACACCGGGAACCGCACAGGACAAGCGCAATCGTACCGAACACTGAACAAATTTCTTGCCACCCGACGTTTGTTTCCGTCGGATGATGCCTTTCGGTTCGATTGGGCTATCACACTACGACGCGTTCGGCAGCGAGGAAATTTGCTGTTTCAGCAATCTACAAACTCGCTGGGAAGTAATTTGGTTTTTGCGAAGAAACGTTGCGAAGCTTGCGAAACGAGTTTGTTTAACACAACCGATACGACGAACGAACAAACGTAAAAGCGGAGGATGGTTTTCCGACACTCGCCTTTCCCCACATTCAAGGTATGACTGAATCAAGGAAGCTTACCTCAGCTATCCTTCTCAAGGTAGGTCAATACAAAACACAGTGACAGATAAACATGTAATATAATCAATCCCAAAAGAGCCTGGCTGTACAAAATAGTCCTTAAAACTCTTTTCTTTCTGATCCTAATAAACTATTATGTGGCTGGATATAGCTCAAATGTACGAATATAATTATTTTGTGATTTTTTTGAGTAGAAAAATACGTCCGAGTTCAACCTCTTGAAGCGAGTGCGGCATCGATCCAGTAACCTTGGCGAAATGATGAAAAGTCAAGCCGTGCTGCATTGCTCTACCTGAAAATGGAAGTACCTTGCTTTTGGCAGAAAGTTGTGTATCGGCAAACAAACACTTTTTGTTCCGCATCGTGTTTTCTCGTGTTGATTTAGTGTACCCACAACCAAACCGCAATGGAAAATAGATTGAATCGATATGAAAAGATTGATTTTCTGGGTGAAGGACAGGTAACGTATTGCGATTCTGTTCGGTGCGTTTATTATACATTCTCTTGTTGTTTTCCTACAGTTCGCCACCGTCTACAAAGCGCGTGATGCCGAAACAGATGAAATAGTAGCTGTGAAGAAAATTAAAATAGGAAACCGTGAGGAAGCTGCTGACGGAATCAACCGAACCGCTCTGCGAGAGATCAAGCTGCTACATGAACTGCAACACGAGAACATAATTGGACTGCTGGATGTGTTCGGTCATAAGAGCAATGTGTCACTGGTGTTCGATTTTATGGACACGGACTTGGAGATTATAATCAAGGACCAAACAATAGTGCTCACGCCGGCCAATATCAAAAGTTACATGATTCAAACGCTGAAAGGTCTCGAATACCTGCACATGCACTGGATACTGCATCGGGATCTGAAACCGAACAATCTGCTGATCAGCGGCAGTGGAGTGCTCAAGATCGGTGATTTTGGTTTGGCGAAGTTTTTCGGCTCCCCGAATCGGATCAACACGAACCAAGTCGTCACACGGTGGTATCGTTGCCCGGAGCTGCTTTTCGGTGCTCGTCAGTACGGCGTGGGAGTCGACATTTGGGCCGTTGGATGCATTCTGGCCGAGCTGCTACTGCGTGTGCCGTTCCTGCCAGGTGATAGCGATCTGGATCAACTGACTCGAATATTTCAAGTGCTCGGAACACCAACCGATGCCAACTGGCCCGATGTTAACTCACTACCGGATTACATGCAGTACAAATTTTTCCCTCCAATTCCGTTACGGGATATTTTTACGGCTGCTTCGGATGATCTGATCGATTTGGCCAACAAAATGTTGGCGCTGTGCCCGCTGCACAGATGTACCTGCACCGAGGCGCTGAACATGCCCTACTTTTCCAACAAACCGGCACCAACGGTTGGCCCAAGGTTGCCGATGCCGGCCAGCTACAATCCCGCTAACCGACAAGAGAAGAAACCATCGTTGAAACGAAAACTTTTGGATAGCATCGATGGTGGGACGGTTCCAAAACGTTTACAGTTTTGATATATGCAGAACATTTTATCGGGATACGATTGTTAATAATAAATGCGCAAAGAATAAATTATTCCGGTGGTGTTACCTGTTGTGTTCGAACATTGTAACCGATAAAATTTAACTGATTTTCACGTAGCTTTCAATTCTTGAACAGTTTCATCGAATGTTTATTAAAAAACAGCTGAAATCGATGAACGCGAGGCTAACGTCAAACTTGTCAATTTTCAGAAGTGAAAAACAGAACATTCGTCCTACACTGAAACCTTGGCTATTTTACGTGCAAAATCAGTGAAATTTCTACGATTGCTACTTGCATGTTCCGCTAATTTGCATGCTTTAATTGATCGTTTGTTGTGTGGAAAAATTTCAACCGTATCGTGATTGATAACCGCATAAACGGAGAGGTTTTGCCGTCTGTGTCGTGTGTCTGCATCGTGGCATGCGTATCCGTGTGTTTGCTTTTTTTGAACAAATTCTGCCGTCAAATTGACAGTGAAGATTTCCTCCCCGCAATACCCGGGCAGCTTGCCTTGCGCACGGTTCAGCATTCGTTCCTCGGCTCGACCACCGACGGCAGTGTGTTTTAACCTTTCTGACATTGAAAATTGTATCACTCCTCTGCTGGGAGTCGGGGCCGATTAACGCGCGTTCAGCTGCTCGGAGCGAACTGTACCGTTCGGTGAAAGTTTTTCCATTTTCCCAATACGAGGGAAAACCCCAGTCAGAAATCGGATTCCAGAAGTTGGTGGTGGTGTGGTGTGAACTGTACCAGAAATCCCAGTGTGGTGTGCATCTTTTTAGCGTTACTTTAGTCTAATTCGTATTACTTATTGACACGGGTGTATCGGAAATCGAAGCAACCCTTCGCCGTCGTCACCGCCGTCCTCGTCATCTTCATCGGCGGAATCTGCATCAGCGCAGGCCGGTGCGGATTGCGACGTTCCCAGCAGCACCTGTTATCCTTGGCATGCCGATAGTGCCACCTGTGAGCGGTTCTTTCACTGCCTAGACCGATACCGTCTGACGTACTGTGAGCCAAAGCGAAAAATAAGCCTCAAAAAAAGAATGGCCAAGGACGAGGAGGACGATCTGCTGCCCGACAAGGATGCCGCTAAAGGATTCTACGCCAAATACGAACCGAAGGAAATCCTCGGCAGGTAAGCAATTGGGAGGCTTGGAAGCTGCTTGAAACGAAACATCTTGTACGGCTTACATCATAAATGGGTGGTACATCCAATCTTTTCCTTTTTTTTGTGACGGTTTTAAGGTTTTCATTTTGTTTGTGCAGTGCACCCACCGCTCCCCAACGGTTTGTGGCGATGTTGAGTAACCAATTCCTTTGGCAACGCGATCAATTTATTTCAATTGATCGCCAAAGCAGCGGCTCGACAGCGACGATTGGACAAACGAATGGGCCTAACGTACGCGTTTTTAGGGGCTCGCCACTAGCGACCCGATCGATTGAACGTGGCGTCTCGCCGTTACCTTCGCGTAAACGTTTGGGGAGCGTTCGCTTGCGTACGTGAAATGGTACAGGTTTTACCGAACCAGCTGACAATTCTCTTTCTCTCAAGGCACCACTCCAATGCCATTTAAATATACCATGTCGGCGTCGTAGTAACGCTAATACCGGGCCTCGATTGAGCGGCAGAAGAACCTTGAACACATCCTGTAAGATATTACTCCCCCTAAGACACAGAAAACACAGATTCTAGTAAACGGAACACAAACATCATCTCCTAATTGTTTGCTTACAATATCCGCTTCCTCGACCAACAACTTCTTATCAATCACCCAATCCGCCAGTGATAACTCACGAAAGCTAACTACGTGGTTACTTGTACCGAGTGTTTTATGGCAGTAATTAAGAAAAATACATCCACCTTATTTCATTGTTTAGCGCTCGCAGTTGGCTGTGAGTGAGGTACGATTGTGGGCAACTTTGCCGACTGTAAACATGTGCTCGGACAGTATTGGCGATGGATGTTCTTATCTCCTACCCAAGGGCTCTCATTCCATCCTGAAGTGGTCGTCGTCACGCCTTACAGTAAGGTGATCCAGTGTCTTCCCGCGTGCGCGAAATGGATACTTTTATATAAAATGAATAGAAAATCAACTGTCCCCGTTATACTATTCCTGCCCACCATCGTCTCACACTCAGTACCAGGCAGTCAAGCGAGGAGGGAGGGGGCCATCCACGTATGTTCTCGCGTCACGATTGACGTGTGACGGAACCGTCCGGTACAGTCCGGTTCGCGAATGACGGTGGACCATTGTCGACCAGATGAGCTAAAATTAATTCCTCAATCCGATCGGCGAAATACTTCACAGCGAAACCATGAACAGCACAAAACAAGAAGAGAAAAAACATGAATTACAAGATTGTCCGTTTCGTAGCCGACCGACCAATCCGATACAACGGCGCGACCCATCGGTGCATGCGACAGTGGTTTTATTCTACACTTATAACCATTTGTTTCTATTTACAATCAACCCGTTGACCTCCTCTCGTGCCCAAACCTGACAACCCCGGGTGGGATGGGGTTTGGGAGAAGGTGTATTGGCTTCGCTGAAAGAAAAAGGAAACGCTTTCAATTTCGCCGGCTATGCTCTTTTCTGCCTCGGATTCTGTAGCTATTATTAAACTATTCTGTCCATCAACCTCGCGACACAGACTTACCGACAGTAACGACTCCTAACGACTTCCACTTCCACATTCGGAATTTGGACATTTTGAGGACTCCGCCGTGTTTGGCTTTTTTTCATCTGCCCAGATGATGAAATACTTTGGACTGCTCGTGCCAAATGATCGATAGTGCCGTCGTTGGCATGCACGCCATGACGTCGCAAAGTGCCGTGCCCCCAGCAGGTGTGTATTGGTGCGTTTGTCTGTGTTGACCCTTGTGTTTCACGGTCCCTGACCGCTAGCTTCGGTCGGCAACCAGCACCACACCTCCCGCCACCCGGCGGCACGGGGCAGTGTTGTCATAATGTTGCTAATTTTACACCACCCATGCCAAAAACCCAGTCCCAGAAGGAAAGGGGCGATGGTCTATCAATGATATATATATATACTCTTTTTTAAGAACCGTGCCTCAAAACGTAAACATGTAAACGTAAGGGACTACATGACCGAAACCCCAAGAAACACTCCTCCTAATCCGTAGCTCTCTCGTTCTAGCTTCGAACAATGTTTCACGTGGAACAAACTCAATCGACAGGTGGACTAACAGCCACGGAACCGTAGTGGGGGCCCGGGTGATGGTGCAGGTGGAAGCGGCATTAGCCACGCGCCAAGTGAGACACTCGAATCGGCGCGACTACGCGACGCCCCGTCAAACTCTCGTGCTGCGCACTAGAACGACTCTCGGGCGTGTGAGCTTTGCGCGTGGATGAATGAACCACCCGCGAAGCTGGTCTTCCCCACCGACCACCGGGCTGGTCAACTAATCCGGCGTCGGAAACTATACGCAAGCCGAGGCAATGCGCCCTTAGCACTAATGACTTCTTTCTTCTCCCCATTGCATGCACGTATGCAAAACGATCCGCGAATGTGTCTCACTCACCGGTCGCAATCAATCATCGTTAGGAACGTCCCGTGCACACTTCCGCCAATTGGGCGTGATTTGGCGTATCGTAGTTTTGACTTTGGAGACGAGTGTGTTAAAACGCAACGCTCTGGAGTGAAGGTTTGGAGGAGCGAGGTCGAGAGAGTTGACGAAGAAAGTTGGTTCAACGAGAAAATTGGTTCCTGTTGAATAGGAATGACCGGGGTTGAGAATGGTTTCTGACATCCTATCCATCCCGTGACTTGTGACCAGTTGAGTCTGTTTAAAGAACAAATTCAAACATAAACACTGCGATTAATTCACGGCTAAATGCTAATTGGTTGAAACCTGGTGACATTTTATGACGCGTTGCATTACGTAGTTGTACACCTTGGAGCGATATCCGGTGGAGAAAGGTTTGCTTCAGGAATTTGCATAGGATTTAAGATAAAAACTAGTAACTCTTCTGTTATTTAATCCTGCTAAAAGACTCGTAAAACCATTGTCCATTTAGAACCGGCACGTGCCTCGTCTAGACTGGCCGGCCAGTTTACTTTTGAATTATTCAACATCCAACCAAGACAAACCGGGTGTGCGGCTGTGGGTTCATTAGAAATGCGAGTAATTTGCGGCATCTTTCCTTGGCGCTAAAAGTAATTATTAATAAACCTCACGGGGCTTCCCTCTTCCGTTCCACAGAGGCATCAGCTCCACGGTACGACGATGCATCGAAAAGGAAACGGGCAAAGAGTTTGCGGCGAAGATCATCGATCTCGGTGCGGCTGAAACGGGTGACTCGAACCACATGCTGGAGGCGACGCGGCAAGAAATTCAGATCCTCCGGCAGGTCATGGGTCACAAATTTATTAGTGCGTATTTTAAAACAAGCTTGCTTTGGCAATGGTGCAGTTACTTACATCTATTTTCATTCCACTACCTTTCCCCAACTCCATCACAGTCGAACTCCAGGATGTGTTCGAATCAGATGCGTTTATTTTCCTCGTCTTCGAGTTGTGCCGGCAGGGCGAGCTGTTCGACTATCTGACGTCGGTAGTGACGCTATCGGAGAAAAAGTCTCGCTACATCATGCGCCAGATATTCGAAGGTGTCGACTACATTCATTCGAAGAACATTGTGCACCGCGACCTGAAGCCGGAAAACATTCTGCTCGACGACAACCTCAACGTGAAGATTACTGATTTTGGATTCGCCCGCGTACTGAAGGAGGGTGAAAAGTTGTATGGTAAGTTGTTTCCTCCAGGGTAGCTAAGCATAAACCTTTTCATCGCCATTTTTTCCCTTTTCTAGATCTCTGCGGCACTCCGGGTTATCTGGCGCCGGAAACGTTAAAATGCAACATGTTTGAGGATGCCCCAGGTTATTCTAAGGAAGTTGACATGTAAATATTAACGAAAACAATCCCGTTGGAGTATGATTTGATCATTTAAATTTTGTTTTTGTTTTTCAATGCATATGGCTAGTTGGGCGTGTGGTGTTATCATGTTTACACTGCTGGTAGGTTGCCCACCGTTCTGGCACCGGAAACAGATGGTCATGCTGCGTAATATCATGGAAGGCAAATACAGCTTCACGTCCCCTGAGTGGGCTGACATTTCCGGTAAGTATACATTATCGAATAGAAAACAGGGAATATAACCTTAATTTAATCTTATCTCAACATTCCACAGAGGATCCAAAGGACTTAATCCGCAAATGTTTAGTCGTCGATCCGACGAAGCGAATCACGGTCACGGAAGCATTGAAACATCCCTTCTTCAACACAGTAGTAAGTAGGATACCGTGGTCTCCAGCAGGAGAGCTTATGCTGATATTGAACGCAGCTTTTTTTGAGGTCCAACACATGCGTTGGATCCGTCCTGGCGAGAGTTGGTGTGAAACTTTTCCCGGCAGAAAGATGTTTACCATTTTCTCGCCTAACCAACAGCCGTTTTTTTCTGCTTTCACCTTTCTTCTGCATCTTTTCTTTCTGTACATTTTATGCTTTAGCTTATTTATCTTTTTTTTCTACCCATACCTGCAATGAGTTTTGGTTTTGCACACCAAACACACGAAGCACCAATGGCTACCTCAAACCGATGGCAGAGGCGCCTGAAAGGGGAGAAGGAAAAAAATGCACTCGATCAAAACGCGCCGGCAAATTGGTACAGTTTGACGAAAGTGTCTCGTGATCCGCTGTGAAGCTATTAATAGCACCCTTACGCCGCTGTGTTTCAACGTTGTACATAAACCTATCGCGTCACGGTGTAGGATTTTTTCTTTAGTTTCGGGTGGCACTGTGAAACGCACATTGCAAGAGCACCACGCGCTCATATTTGTTTGCGATTAAATTACGGCTTGACGCAAGGCGGTCGAAGTTTTTATTTTTTTCAAATAAAATGGTATAGCAGCGCGCGTGATAGTCGTACTGGTAGCTTCTCGGTACGGAAAACATGTGGATAAACAAGGGCCTAGGTGGCAGATTCGAGTGCTGATAAAGAGCGGATACACTTGTGGTCGAACTGTATCAACTGTCGTACTCGCATTTACGTGCTTTTTCACCATCCTTAACCTTTTGTTTTTGGTGATGGGTTTATAAGTGGCTTGGTTTAGCGTTAGTTTATTTCTGCAACTCAACTTTATTCCAAATATTAACAATCCTCTTTTTTCGTTTTTATTTTTATTTTATTTCTTACCCACATATACTATTGATCGTTACCTTCCTCGCATTACAATAAATAAACAAACAAAATGGTGAACATCAAAATCGATCCTGGTACTGCACCAACCGGATGCACCATTGATCATCGACCACAATTCGGATGAAACACAAATGTTCTTCCATTGTACATCGGTTGAACACATAAAAAAAAATCAATGGACAATCCCTCCTTGCCCGGCTTCCACGACCCGGTCTACTACTGGTCCACATGCACACATACACGCACACAACGGGGACCACGGTGGCGCTGCATCCTTCAACTCACGTCCACCGCCTTGCTTGCTGTGTGAATACGTGAACATATTGGGCAACAACCTGACGCGGTTCCAAAATCATCCCCACTCCGTTGGGCAACGCCAAATCAACCACCAAACCGCGTGCCCTTGGCATCGGCGCTATCCGCTGTCGGTGACGCGGCGAATACGGTGGTGTGCACCGTGTGGTGTGGTGGCCAAACAAATTGCATCCCAACACACACGACCAACTCTATTCGAACCCGGGGGGGTGGTTTTCGCCTGTAGCTTTTCGAGCAAGACATTGGACCTCTGAAGCGCAGCCTTTCGGTTAAATCGAGACGCTTCAGTCGCATTGCTGATCTGGCACTGGTAACGTTGATACACTGATTTTTCGTTTCGTTTTGTTATTCGTTCGTACTCTCTGTCTCTCACACTCTCCGCGTTTCGCTGATTGTGATTCTTAGTTTTCGTTCTGTGTTACTGATCTGTTTACGTTCATGTTTCTGTTTTTGTTTTGTTTCATATGTTTCCTTTTGTTTTGTTTCACTTTGTTATGTTCAAAATTATTTGTTATGAAACTTGAATTCATTTTGTTATATTTTTCCTCCAATTAATTAAATTTGCATTTTTTTTTCTAATAGTAGGCATTTGAGCATATAACAACTTTTTAACTTATAGTTTTTCGTCAATAATGATTTTTTCACCATCGCTGAATTTATGTAATTTGTTGTCGTAAAATTTATGCATAGCTAAGTTTTCAAAAGGTTATGTCCGTGTTACGTAAACCATACAAATGTAATACAACCTTCTCAGGACTTTCGTTTTACGGAATATTGTTAAGGAATTTACACCCATTTCGTCACAATACTCGCCTGTTCGTTTGTCATGGTATCGCTAATTTTCGTCATATTTGAACGCGTTTTAACCGCGCGATCGATCGATGGAGTGAAGTCGCAAGCAATGATTCAGTTGGATGCATTCGGCGAGAGGAGATAGTTTAACATTTTTAACCGATAGTTTTATTATGTCAAGTCAATTTGTTTGTCAGTCAATGACAGTGTAAAGTGATTCAATATATATTTATTTCATTAGAGTTAGATATAATTGTGAAGCAGACTGATATTTAAGCGGCTTTCTTCCGACGTTCTTTTCAACGATGGTGATGGAATCATTATTTGTTTTTAATTGTTCTTCTTTTTTTAATACCTATCTTTTTTGGAATGTATTTTCGATCAAATGCCTTCAAAAAAAATCACAGAACAATAAGCGAAGATAAAACGAAACACGCAAACATCTAAATTATCAAATGCATCGTCTGATCAATCGGCGGTCGATACTGACAATCGTTTCTTTTTTTTCATACTTGTTTTCCAGAACGCCACGGAAAATGTACGACTAGCAATCAAAATTGAAGCGTAAAATTTTTAAAACTAATTGTTTTATATAAACCGCTTAACAAGTAGTAGCTTGCTCACATATGCACATGTAGGTTTTGTTGTTCAAGATCCGAGCAAACGTCCTCGAGAGAAAATTGTTTAACCGTTTAACATTTGGCGTCCTTTTTTGGCCCTTTCCGAGGCTCGTGACGTTTCCTTGTTCGGACATAATCTACGTGCACCTTGCCGCAAATGTCTTAGATTGCTGGATATTTTAATGCTATCTCGTTTTGCATTCCGTTGGCTGTAGAGAACTTGTGGTTTGCTGTAGTGTGGCGTTAACGATTGCTTTCACTCTGCGTGTGTATCGGTTTCAGTAACAACTACGATACACACAGTTTTGTGGCCGTATTTACCAGGACATCAATGCTTGTACAACACCGTATCGAATCCCATAACTAACATCCCGTTTGTCGCCTCAATCACTCACAAATTTTTGCTTCGATTACAATTCCCTTCCTTATTCATTTTACGTCCTCATCTTAGAGAGGGTGTGTTATCTGGTGTGTGGTACTGGAAAAAAATATGTTTTGCTGCTAGAAAAAAATCGTTTCATATGTCTCCGTTCATACCTGTTATGTCCGTGCATGTGCCATCAACTTTTCAAGCGCTTCTCATCGCACTTGTCCATCGTATTTCGCCGAAATAAGAGCACATATCGTCATTAGTCGTTACAAACATGTTTTGATTGCCTATAATTCAACGATAAATTATTTCTTTTCTATCCCAGGAAGCATGTAGGGCACTGAAATTCACTTGTATTACCAAAAGAGTGAAGGTAGATTTTTCCTTATTTGCTTCTATTTTGCCTACGATGGTAGCGCATCATAGTTTGTTCGCAATGTGAACCTCCTCTCAAAATGTGCTGTAAACAATGTGTACGGCAAAAAACTGTACCACAAATATTACTGCCAGGGCAACACAATCCACTTACAGAACACGGGAAACATTAGATGATACACCTGTGAAAAAAGGCTAGTCAAAATATTGTTTCTCTTTACATTCCCGGTGGATGGGGAAAACACTCTACACAGTTACACTTTACAACACTGTGAAGTAAAACATCTCCGTTTTTCTAGTGTTGACGTTTAGTGAGCGTTTGAATTCATTATTTTTTTTTAAAAGAACTGTTTCAATTATCAACGATTTTAAGAGAGGGGCTTTATTACTCATTGCTAGAATTGGTTGGTCTAGTGGTTTGCTGATATTTATGTGGTGAAATGTTTGCAATATATGTATGAGCTGGCTTTAATGTGTTTGCGTACTATACCTGCCAACAAAAAATAATATGCTTACAATTTTTCTCACTTTCCTTTGGCAGTTGTTAGTTGTTGTACATATCATTCCAGTTAATAATTTCCTACAGAGAGATAACCGTTAAGAGGCACACTTTCGGTACTTTTCGGGATAGATAAGGCAAATTTATTATTATCAAATTTGTGCATTGTGCACCGTGTGTTGATTGTACATAATAGAGCAAACGTAAATCTATCAGTATATATGCACCGATCAACTTTGGAACGTGTACCATTAGCTTTCGCTTGGCTGAGCCTTCCATGTATCCTACCGCACTCCGTGTTCAATAAATGGCGTGTTTTTCGTGATTTTTCCTTGGCTTTTTTAATCGATACTGCAAAATGGGAGCACTGTTGCTTCGCTTTTTGTGTGTTGCCATTAATAATTTGGTGCATAGAGACGAATTTCGGGGTGTACACACTGTGAAGCAAATGGTGCCGTCTCGTGTGGAAGCTATGGTTTTTTTTCTCGTTCCCTATTTGTTGTAATAACACAGGCAGGAACAGATATTTGCTTGCTGTTCAATACACCAGCGAGCAACCATAAATAAATCCCCAAAAATGATCGAACCGAAATTTGCCTATCTATCTATCTCTCTTTTTTTCTCTTCTACTACCTTTTTCTTTCTTCATTCGCAGGCTACAGTTTATCAAGCAAAACAATCAGAATCCTTTAATTCAAACAATAATCATCATTTGTGCTCTTGTTTCACGAATATCCTTTCTTGTTACATTCATGTAAATTGCTACATTCTACTACTACACGTCAGAAGGACGGGCAGAATAGTTTTGAGCGATATTAACGAATTGATTTCTCTCTCTCTCTCTCTCTCTCTCTCTCTCTTTCTCTCTCTCTTTTTCTCTCTTTTTCTCCCAACCCAATGTTTTCTTCGGTACACCTTTAATAACAATTTGGTTAATAATTTCCATTTTACCACTCGAACACGAAATTTTGTCCATCCTTATACAATGTGATATGATCTAAATTTTTGTTTTAATCCACCATTTTCGATTTCATCATTCGCATTAACTTTTTTTTGCAACCTTTGCATTTTTCCAATCGGTTTCTAAAACAATCCTGTCCCATCTTTTTTGGAATGCTACAAAATATCCCCAAAACCCCGTACTAAATCAACGTGCCATCGTATTTGCTTCGATTTCTATTCTCTCTCTCCTTTCCTGGCGTTTTTGCCCGCTTTTTATTATTATCTTCGCACATTTACAGTTACGCAAACAAAGCCAGTTCAACGCTAGGAAAAAGTTTCAGTTTGCTATACTATGTGTACGCGCAATGATTCGCATCAAGAGGCTACGGTACACGCCGGAACCGCTCCGCGTCGAGGACGCACTGAGAGACCCGTACCGCGTGAAGGTTCTGCGCAAGGTAAGTGGGGGGCTGGTGCCGCTTCAATCTTTCCTATTGCCTGTATAGGGGAAAAAAGCATTCGTGTTCTACTAATCTTCTCTCGCTTATTTTCCGCAGGTCATCGATGGCTGTGCATTTCGGGTGTACGGTCACTGGGTCAAGAAGGGCGAGGGCCAGAATCGGGCTGCCCTGTTCGAGAATACGCCTCGATGCGAGGTTTATAATCTTTATATCAACAGCCTTAATCGATAAGCTGTAGCAGCAACACTGGGAGAGGAACTTTCAGGATGCGCAGCGCGTGTGACGAAGTGCTGTGACGACGATGGAATCGAGGAACATGCTACGCCGTAGAGAGCGGAGGCCGTCCTCATATCCGGGTGATGCCAAGAAAACAAAAACACAGGCTCCTGTGGAAAAGGGGAACCGTTAATAAAACTAAACTCTTCGATAAGCAATCGTAAACTAACATCATCACCCACATTTAGGTGTAATGTCCGTGACCGGGATGCGTGACGCCACACCGTTGCAGGTACTGGCGGCCCTATGTACACGCGGTACTTTCCTTTCCTTGCTCACACCTGCCACAACAACTCCCTTCACCGGTCCTACATGTTTCGTTCGATGCTCCCTACCGTCGCGTTACCGTAAGTGCACTTTTCGTTCGAAAACGAGCAAGTAAATTTGTGTCTCTGTTAACAGAATGATGCTAGGATTGGCACTGTCCAAATGTGCCCGGGGGAAGATTCGGGGTATTGAGGGTTGAAATGTAACAGGGAGCTTTTCCTTTTCGTGATCGTGATGCAATAAGAGAGGCAACGAATAGGAGAGAGCTGCCTCTGATGACGATATTGATTTTCATCCACCATTTCATTTTATACACTATCCTTTAGGTAGTTAAGTTAACTGTAAAGCATAGCACTAGGCGCCACATCCAAAATGTTTAAACAAACAAGCTACTGTTTAGTGTGTTTTTATTGTAGCAAATATGATAAGGGGAGGAAAAAATAGTGGAGGATATATTGTTGCATTCTATTGTGACCAATACGCTAATTTAAGTGTTATCTCAAAAAGAGGTTATGATAGTTTATTTTCAATATGAGAAAATACTTCGCCAGGCAACCAATTGAGTAATAAACCAACAATAATTAGTTTCATACGAAAATGGCAGCTTTAAGATGGTTTTCCGCTACGCGGTTTTATTGAAAATGTCACATATGATCCTCCGATGGAGCAGATAAGAAAATAAGGTAATGGTCCGCGCAGAGCAAAACCAATATGTTCGGAAAAACTCCCACAGCATCCGTGGAGGTTCCTTCCACGGGCTGGGGTTCTCATCTGTTGCGCGCGCTTGTGCGTTCATTTCGCGCCACCCGGCACTCGGCCGTTTGCGCATACGTATGTTTTCCTGCCAGGCTGTTCCGGATGAACCCGCGTGTTGAAGTTTACAGAAAAAAAAACTAAAAAAAAAAATACTGCCACCGTCCGCTGTCAAGACGGTGATCGCGCAGAACATTGCGCGGTGCCCGTACACGCACACACCGACACTGGCCGCTGCTAGTAGCAGTGATCACTTTAAAGGTAAAACAAGGTTTAGCCTACTCTCAGTTTATCTTAAGATTCCGTCCAGCTCCGATCAACGTACTCGCGGTCAGCCGGGGCGACGGCTGCGTGTGACGGTTGTGTGTGACACTCGTGCGTTTGTTATTATTGTCCGCACAGAGCAAAGCAAACAGCAAAATAAAGCAAAGGAACCTCCCCGTGTTTTACCTCGTCCGGTGATTGTTCAGTGTCCGCTTCTCGGTAGGTAAACGCAACAGCCAGAGTGTGGTGTCTTTCCCGGTTTTGGTTCGTGGGTACGCACAAATGGCACGAATTCAGCACAGGGGGTTGACCGCGGGCGCAGAGACTTCAACGACATGCCATGCCACGAACCTTCCCGTACTCGCTCTCTCGCTCGCGCCCATGTGGTCGGTCGTTTCGTGCGTGAACTGACTGGTGCCAGCATCCCGCCGACTTGGCCGAGCCCGGAGCATCGTGCGTGAAAGCGGAGGACTTTTAGTTACCCCTCCCTCCTGCCTACCCTCTCTCGCCACCACCGTCATCCGACAACAACCGGTGGGTCCCCGAGCCAAGGGGGACGAAGTGTTGAAAATTGATTGGATGAAATATTTGTGGAATGTGTCGATCATCTGTCTCGCTCGGGTGCCATCGCGCACCCATACACTTTGCGGGTCGCATGTGTGTGTCTGTGTGTGTGTCTTGTTCGCCGACCAGTGTTTCTCTGCATCATCCGGAGAAGATTTTCTCCGTCGCACGAGTCCGCACCGCCCGTTCTTCGCCTGTTTCGCCGTTTCATTCTCTGTTTTTCTCGCTCGTGTGCGGTTAGGGCGACTATCACCGCAAGCTGTCTTGTTTGCCGCGTGCTGTCAGTCACCCGCGGCCGCCACAAGATGATCGCGAGATGCTGCAAGATCGCAGCCAAACGGTGCCCGTCCGTTGGTATTGGTGTAAAAGCCCACGAGTTCATCCATCTCCTTGTGGCGTGCGGTACAGCATAGGCTTTTGACAGGCGTACAGGTGTCCGTCGCTAGTGTGTGCGCATGTGTGTGTGTGTGCCTGTGTGTGTGAATGTTATGGGTGTGTGTGTAGGCAGGAGAACACCGTGCGTACATTGTAGTCCCGGGGAAAAGAACGTGTTTGTGGCGAGTTGTTTTTTTTTTTTTGTTGAATTCATTTTATTTTTCTTCCCGAATTTCTCCTTCCCCTCCGTTCACATGCTGGAGAAATTAAGAGACAGATGAAGAATGTGTTTTTTTGTCGAAGAATTTTCACTACTGATAAAACGGGACAATACTACTGTCCGAAAGGTACAATCAATCCTCCATCAAACGAACGGAGACGATTCCTTGTCATCGTGTTTATCATTTGACTCCCTGGCTTGCTATGTTAATTCTATGCTCCCTATTTCAATCGAATCAGCTTGCGAACTAGCATTCGGAAAAAGGTCTAGTAACCTGTGCAATCTATTCAAAAGTAGACTGAGTTGTTTGTTGTTTGTTGATCCGTCGGTCTTACGGGTATCGAACGGGTAATCACCCGGAACCCGCACTGCAAACCCTACTTCGCTGCACTGGCTCAAAAGAAGCAGTGCTAGATGCGAACTAAAAAATCGTTAAATGAAGATCTTTTTTTGTCGGGTTCCCGATGATGGTGAATGTATTTAAATGTTTAGCTACTGTCACCGTTAAACCGACCGCCCGGAGTCCGGAGCTTTTTTTTTTAAAGATTATGCGCAAAATAGTAGGCCATTCCAATGGCAGCAGGCCGCCAACGGATGTGGTTGGAGACTATCTTGGCTGCATCTCTCGCTGCAGGTCGAGAGGGCCGGGAGCGGGCGGTAAACTGGCACACCGACGACGGGAACTCACCGGTGCGGGTCTCCTCCTCCGGTCGATCTGTCGATGGTAAAGATAACGCGTCCCCTCGCCCCTCCCCCCGTCTCAGCCACCGCCGTTCCCGAGCGTCGAGGTGACAAGTGTGCGTTTCTGGTGCGAGCTGTGCATGCAGTGTGGGATGCCATTTGGCTACCGTTTGGCGGATGGCTGGAAGGGCCCGGGACGTGTGTGCGTGTGTGTGTCGATGCGTCGCTGTCCCTGCCGATGTGCCCCTTCTCCCCAGCGGGGTGGTTAGGGTTCCGGGCGACAGCGGATCGACACGATCGATCGATTCCGGTTCATCATCATCGTGGCCGTTGTCAACGCAGTCGTCGTCATCGTTTACTTCGCCTCCGTTACCATCTTCGTCCGCAGCAGCAACAGCATCAGCAGGGCGAAGCAGTTTAAGCACCGCAGCCCAAGGAGACGAATCTCCCCAGCTAGGGGAGATGTTTATCAGCGCACAAGAAGAATGCAATCGGCGACCCGGCCTGCCTAGATTAGCATGCTGCCGCAGCGAAGACGGACGGGACCGCTGGTAGAGGGAAAATAAAAACCCTCCGGTAACCGGTAAGTAAACAGTTGCAGCCATTTCTTGCCACTAACTCGAGCTAAACCAACCGACCCGTCGCTCGACCCTTTGGCCGGGCTTCCACCGTGCGAATGGTTTGCTTACACTTGGCGCTTGCGTTTGTTTGGTTCCCTTTTTTCTCTAGTTTATTTTTCTACCTCTCAGCCCCCTTTGCATTCGGCCGCCGTCCCGGCGGGTTCGGTTTTGCGAACGAAAGACTTCAATGCCGCGGTTCGGCTTGACAGGGCTTACCAAGCGGCATTTCATGCATAAGCGACGAACCCTCCCTACGCGAAGGGAGATAATGGTTTTTGTAGAACGCCCTGGGAGCACTGGGGGGAGCGGGAGCTATTTATGTTGGATGGCCCCCGTCCCAACGCACCTATCCCCTTCCCCCGCCCTCCCCTTCTACAGACCTTTCAAACCAGCGAGAGGAAGAAAGGAAAACATAAAATATATGCAAAGAACTGCAATGATTAGTGCTTAAATGACACTAGAATCCGGCGAGGGTAGAACTGGCGGGAAAGAATTCCGACGAAACCGCGCGTGCCCTCCCCCCCGTAACCCGTTAGCCGACGTGCCACCGACGGGCACTTTGCTTTCGCCCGTGTTCCGGTTTCGGAACTTACGCCGATCGACTTACGATCATTTATCATGGGCCCTCCTTTTCGCACACCGAAGCACCGTTTTTCTTTCTTCCCGTCGGTCACCGTCAGTTCGTTTCCCTTTCTGCTGTGTCGTTCGGGAAATTTTAATATGAAATGATTTACTATCAATGACCGGAGGATCTCGCGTCTTTTCGGTTCTAGGCTAGGTTTGGGCGCGGGAACGCTAACCAGCTTCTTCTTGCCACCGTAGGCAGACCGGATGATTTATGCGGAAGCTTTTCCACTCCACCCCTCGCTTGCTTTGCTCTTGACGAGGGGTTTTTCTATGCTTTTCTCTTTCTCTCTCTCTCTCTCTCTCTCCACCGCCTTTGTTTCGCTGTTTGAGTGTGCCAAGTTGGAATGGCAAACTGGCCGAGAATCCCTCCGCCGCATCCTGCGAGGGTATTAAATCATGCGACATAAAAAAAGGAAAAGTAAAGCTAGTCGGAAACAACTCCTGGCCGCGTAATGTAACACCATGGGGACCGAACAGGTGCAGCGCGTTCTCTGTCGCCGAGCAAATCAGGAGCCATTGTGCCGGATTATTATGGTTGATGGGCAAAAAACAAATGGACTGAGGGAGCGGACGGCGCGGGATGGGGGGGTTGTGAGCAAGCTATTTATACTAGTGCTCCTTTACAAGTCTTATTGCCAGCTCATTTGGCTTCTGTCATCGGTGGCTTCGGCTGGCGGGTAAATTATTCCGTTTCGCACCCGGCCACACTGAGCTTTAAAAATAACGACTTCAAATCTATTTTTCCACCCCAAAGGATTCGCATAGGGTTTCTCCATCCCCCCTCCCCCCCCCCTTTTTCTCTCTGCCCTCTCCCACTAGTTCGAAAAATCGTTTTTTGACAGAGAATAATGGCCGCCATTACTCTCGCGCGTTCTGGCCACAGTTAATCCTTCACCGGTGGCAGTGCGCGGTGGCAGAAATAAAGTGAATGATTTAATCTTGTTTCCATTTAGCATCTCATTATACTTGGTGAAACCATAATTAGAAGAAGGGTGGGAAGGATGGGGGGAAGCTTGTCCTTAACGCCAAACCGCGACACACCCGATGTGGAGAAAGGAAGGACGAAGAATGCAAATTAAAAGATTTATGAAACATGTGTTTTGTGCAAAATCCTTCATTTAGCGACATTGGAATAATCGAGGAAGAAAAATGCCATTGTCGATAATTTAGCTAGATAGCTGATTGCGTATAAGTATCAGTTTAGCTTTCGATGTGTGTCTTCACGCGTAACGTTATTTGATTTATCGTTCTTCAAACTAATGTTACCAGTTCATAAAAATTGGTTTTGTAAAAATCAATTAAAAAGTTCTAGACAATTCTTTCAAACTTCTATAGGCTTGTTTGTTTTAGAATTTGCCTCATTTTGATGTATTATGACTTTGAATTTAAATGCCTTTGGTACGCTTTGAAAGTAACATGATATAGCATCCTTTTTCCCATCAGTTAAGATTGCTTCATTACGTGGACAACATGTCTAATTAACATGTCTACGAGCAACTATTTTTTCAATTGTAAACTCTGCTCGAATAGAACGTTGGAAGAAATTTCATGGTTACACAACTTAATTGTTATAAATTTATTTTATCTAATCTCAATTCATACGATTCTTTTATCTTAATTGTGTTCCTAATATATGTTTTGCATTGTACAGTTTGTTTAATTTTGATATCCATGGGCCCAAAGGTATAGGCTGAAGTACTTTCCTAAACGGTAGGAGAATCTTCAAATGTTACGAGAAACGAACTTCTTTGCTGTTTAGCTTTGTTCCAATCAATTGCGGTCGCTTATTTCCTTTCTTCACCGGATTCTGCATTTGTTCAATTGCGACTCGTCAAGGATGCTCAACCCAACGAGCCCCCAGTCTGCCCTACGCCCATCCAATGCTCAATCCTCGCACGTTTCCCCCGAAAATCCGATATTCAAATGCCCACCCTCGGCAGGAACGGCGTCGAGCGTCGCTTTGCGCCTGCATGAGTTGGCATCCGGCGTGGAACGATAGATTTCAGTTTGGTTTTAATGATTGTAAATACCTATGTTAATTTAATTGTATTACCTTTTTCGCCGGTTCCGACAGGGCGTGTTTAAACCTTCCGCCCTCTTCCCCTGTGCCGGTTCTTTTCCCACATCGGTTGCGATGGGATGCGGCGTCATCTTCTTGGGTGTCTCGACAGCTCAACCACTGGACGTTCCCAGAGCGCGCGAATACGTGGATCCAGTACGCGAAGCGATTAGTAGAAACGATGGCCAGCGTGTGTTTCTCCGCCGTGGCGTTCGGTGGCGTTTTGCCCGTTTGCGTTATTTCGTTTCACTCCGCACGACCGGCATTGGTTTTCCCTTTATTTTTCGGTGGCATATTCGGTGCTTCTTCTGTCGCAAGGCGGTTCAATGCTTGGGAACTTCTGTGCCCCATCGCTACCTCCCTTTTAGCGGTGTCCTCCAATCCGGGCAGGCTGGCAATTTCTCACACAGTCCTGCGACTTCCTTGCGCGCGGTTCCGTTTCGCGTCCGACCGATGGCAATGTAAGCAATCATCACGAACCGGCCCCGGATCGGTCGGACCCGAAAAGCTAAACTGTATGTAAATTGAATACACGTTTAGCCGCTTGTAATGCGATGACAAGTAATAAAAACGCTGGAACGCAAGTCGTAAAAATCTCCATCATCGCGCATCGACGGGGGTTATTATTCTTTTTCCCTTCAAATCTGCGCCAGACCGGAGGGTGATGGTGGTGGTGGTGGTGCCGTTAGAAGCTTGGACGGGGGGAGCGAAGGAAAAACGGAACCCGGCTTTGATATTGATCTACCGATTCGGTAGCAAAAGGTTCCGTAGTTTCGATTCGACTTACAATGGTTTTACCGATCATTAATCGTAAGGGTTGTTTAACTCATCTAAAGGTGTGTTTGTGTGTATGTGTGTGATATGGATGTATTTTTGGGATGAATGTGGCGCGTGAGAGTCTTAGGAAAATCACCTCGGTCTTAATCAGTTTTTGTTTTCGCATTTCGCCAAACCGAACCGACGTTTGGGGCGTTCACGATCGATTATCGAATGGAGGTTGATTTGATTCGCATAAATTTCTCCATGTTGCGGCCCGTTTTTATTACCGTCCGGGGTTCGATCGCGCCGAAAACCAATCGATCGCATTCGATGCCGAGCAATTATGAAATCGAACTTTATGAACCGCATCGTCGGACGCCGAACGCCGCTGGACGTCCCGTCTATTACTAATAACGGATTAAAAAAAAAACACAGAGGGGAGACAATACACACTATCAAACTGGGGCTTGGGGTCCGTTGCTCCATTAAACGATGACGATAACGCTCGCTTTTCGCGGTCCGCCACATACTACCGAATTAATTCCGAAACCCGGGCCCCGGTCCGGGGTTTTCGGTGCGTGCGTACGACGGTGGTGGTCCCATCGATCCGGTTTGAACCGAGTGCATGCAGCGTGTGTGTATGTGTGTGTGTGTGTGCTATCGAGAAGGGGATGGGGGGGGGGGGGGGAGAGAGGAAACGATCATCTCGATGCGCCTTTCCGTTTCGGCGGGAGGCTGGACGGGCGGACGCATGTCGTCCGGGAAGCGAAAGAAGGCTCATAAAACTGAGCCCATCGTCGACAGCTTGTCTAAACACGGCCGAAGGCACAGTGAAAAGCCGAATTTACGGTTATGGGTGACGTTTCGGCGGGGATCCTTTTCCTCCGCCCTCGTGGGGCGAACGGTACGAGGAAAGAAAAAAGAAGCCAAATACCGCTTGGGGACAGTTTGGGGTCGGTTTCTTTCGGTTTCGATGTTGTTGTTTTCGGTGAACTACCGAAAAATCATAACCGTTGCTAATGAGTCCTCGACGTAGGGGACGCGAGTTGGGGAGGGGATGGAGGGACTTCAACCCTGCAGGCAAATTCTTCACACGCCCGAACCGCACGACATTCCTGCCGGAGCGGCCGGCTAACGGAATGCTCATGTCTGCCCCGCGGCGCAACGTCGAGTGTCCTCTGGGAAGGGGTTTCACATTCTTTGCATATTTGTCAACCCGGCAACTAAGGAGAGCGCTTAGTGTACGATTCGTAAGCGTTAGTAGCTGATTTCAATGTTCTTAACTTCCATTACATTAATATGATTAGTTTTAGTACACTTTTCAATTGACATTCTTTCAACCATGTTTTATGTCACTTAAAATTTCTTGTACTTTACTTCGTTAAGTATATGAGTAAATTTCATGCAATCGTTTTCCGTTCTGACTATAATCGTAGCAATTCTGCCCTGTCACATGATAAGACCAAAAAAAGTTATCAACAAAATGTATAGACCTAAGTCTTCAGCTGAACGATATGAAAAAAGTTGAATCAGGAATGATATAATTTCATACCGAACAAGAAAGCATTTGTTTTGTTTCAATCGAACTGTTTTCTGTTTTTAAGAAAAAAATAATGATTTACACTAAGCTTGAGCTTTCCGGTTGAATTATTTTGCAACTAACTTGACACTGCTGACTAAAAATCAATAGTCACTAATCGCATTGCAATTGTTAACGAACATTTTCGGTCATGCCCAATCTTCTCTATCTATAAAATGCTTGTGTCATGGTGTTAGTGGTTAAACTCCTCCTAAACGGCTGAACCATTTTTAATTAAACTTTCCACAAATGTTTCTTAGGCATGAGAATAGGCTTTAACTTCATCTTACTTCTAGAAGCTACATACTTTTTTTATTAATTCCGATGTTCTATCGTCATATATTGGTTACATTTCATTGTTTACATTCAGTAATGACATATAAAGTGTAATCTCAACTCGCAACTATAAACGGTTACAACAGCATGCCTTCTCACAGAGCGTTGTGAGTTGATTTCGAACAAATCTTTTCTTTTCAGTAGCAAGAAAAATAATTTGTCGATTTTGTCACATTTTGATAAGTTTTGGTATTTATGACGTATAAGTGAATGCAAACGTCGATGCAAAAACGTTCAAACGGCGAAGAGTTAAATGTTTAAATAAAAAACATAGGCTAGAATTGATGTCATATATTGTCATGGATCCAATTTGCAATTTCTACGAAGCTGTAAGTTATTCGACAGCACTTTTGAACTCTTTGATTTTTACAGAGCATAGCACCGATGGAATGAGTAATCAACATGTGTAGTTAAAAACCAAATATTTTCAACAGTTGTATGTCGCTCACAAAAATGTTTAACAGAATCAGCTAGTAATTTATAGAAATTCCTTTGTACGCACGTAATAGTTTTGTCTAATGACTGTTTTGACGATGTTAGCTTAAAACAATTACTTTTCGAACAACATATTTCAGATTGTTTGCATAGTATGTGACCCGGTTGAAGATCAGTTGCTTTACTAATCATGTCTTTTCTCGGAAACTCGGGCGGCAAATCCTTGCGAAAGTTGACTGTTCCACTTCATTTGCCAGAGACTGTGCAGCTCTCATATTATAAAACAGTTTCATTCCGTGTTTGCACATTTGCTTACCATCTCAGAGAGTCGAAAAGGAAGAGCAAGACAAAACCATTCCCAGGCGGGCCCCTTAGTTTCCCCGGACGGATGCTGCGTTATTCACGTCGGGGTGCCAATAAGACGGATTAAGTTTCACCGATCGTCCGTGTGCGCCCCTTTGGCGGAGTCGCGTTCGCGCCTTTTTTTCGTACTCACTCTCTCTTTCTCTCCCTGTCCCTCCCTATCCCTTCTCTTTCGCGTTTGTCCAACTCACGACGTCCCCAAAGGCGTTGGGCAACATATGCGCGGTATTATGCGAATCATCACACCACGGTGGGATCGGTGGCAGTTCGTTTAGGTATAAAGTGTTTTTTATGCGAAAATAATGACCCCTCCGGGAGTCACCGAGGATCACTTTCCTGCCGCGGGCTATTGCTGCCCGTTGCGTTGCTGCGTTTCCGCTGCCCTCGGACGGCCCGGCTCGGAGTGCGTCCGGTGTGTGTGTGTGTGTGTGTGTTAGTGCAGTTTATTTTAGATAACTTCAATCTTTGGCTCATGTCCTCTATCTGCGCACACCACGGCCTCAGCAGTTTCTTGTTATCTTGCATGCCCGGTCACATCTGCATGCTGTTTGCGAAGCGTCTTCCAGCCGCGGCGGGGTTAAGAGGTTAAGAGACGCGGCGCGTATTTTGGGTCACATTTCCGTTTTTGGCCGTCGACGCGCTCGTGCTGATGAATATTGATAAGCACGTGGTCCGGGCTCCGGAGGGGTTTCGAGCGCGAGCCCAAACCCGCGCGATGGAGATTGATGCGACCCTCCTGTCCTTTGCGTGCTTTTCCCTCCAACCCAATGCCATGCTAATCGGCACGGAAAAACAAATCTGCACGTGGTGGAGGAAAATCTCAAACCCCTTGCGTGTTCGCAGCCCCCGAAGCCACTGGGACATCTTTCTATCGGCATGTGGTTTGAGAAACCTCGCCATTTCTATCATCGGCAGCAAACGCTAAATTGGGCCCACTTGAAAGCGAAAATGAGAATCGAAGGAATACAGCAAGCAACAGCAACAAACAAACCCAGGCACCTCGCTGTGCAGAGGGAAAGGTCTGTTGCGCCCGTTGTGGCCATGGGGAGGAAGATCGATGGTGATGCTAATGTGCTCTCACAAGCCTCCGTTTCGCAATGCTGAGTGGCCCCTCCGGGCATGATCTCCGATGCGTCCGATGCTGGCTTGCCAGAGGATGACGTGCTACCGGTCTTCGGTCTTCCAAGAGAAAACCCAAACCGGGCAAAGTCCGGCGTGGAGGGACGGCGAGCTTGGCGATAACATAACCGTGTGTAACGAATTGTAGGGTCCACTTTACCAAAGCCATATTTTGAAGTATAGCTTTTTACTACAAAATTTTTATAGATGCTATTTTGTTCAATGACAAAACCCATATTAGCCTATTTCTAAATTTTTAATTAATCATATTATATGATTATATCGGGTTGATAATTTTACTCCCTCTAAGTAACCAATTATAGTTGGATACAGTTTTCCATTGTTCCTTAATTAGTTCATTTCAAGATTTTAGAAGGCTCTTTGAATTGAACACTTGACTTTCTACTTGATTTGCTATAGAACGATTGGAGCCTGTGGTCGGCACAAGGCGCAGGAGTACAAAACCAGGGGCAAGATTCCCCAAACAATGTTGTACGGGTTATAAACTATTTTCAGATGGAGTTTAGCAATTTTATGAAAGTATAATATTAGACAGCTGTTCTGTTTCATTTTTTATTCCCCTTCAAACTATCTATCAACTCTGATTGATTTATTAAAACGTGGTCTAATTTACGTACAACTTGCGAATAACATCGCTCACTTTCTGAAATTTTGGAATAATAATATGATCAAACTTTATTGTGCAATAAAACGAATATTGAATTAAGCGGCTGTGTAATTGTATGATATTTTCTAATGAATTCCTTCGTTTTCCAACGAAATTCACGTTTGAAAAAGTTAACGGAATGAAAGTAAAAAAATTCAATGAACTTGCCTAGTGTTGTTTTGACGTATGGAGGAACAACAAGGAATGATTTTTTTTGTAAATTCAACTAAAAATTTAGCTCGCAAGCCTGACTTTACCGACCCCTGATCAAAGCTGGCCATGTGTCTTTTTATTGATTCACTTTATTTTTAAAAAGATGGAAATGTAAGTGTTTAATGTCATAAAACCAGCAGAATTAAATTGAAATTAGGAATTAATTTTGAATTTAAACATGCGAAAAACGGTTATTTTCTTGTTTATAGTGTCCTAAAGTGGAGTGCGAAACTTCGAACCGATTTTGCTCAAAGTTTGTTGCTCAAGAAAGATGCGTGCGCAATTTTTCTTGAGCTCGTCATGGTGAATAAAGGTACTTAGTTGATTGGTACCGGTAGGGACTAACACGTAATAGAACGTGCACACCGCAATTCGCAAAATACGGTCTTTAATTCTGATGCAGTGCTTCGTTGCTCCTCCACCGCACACTTCATCTCACCTCCAGTAGCTCCGTTTGGAGATGCTAACCTTTTTTTAATCGACGTGAACCTGGGAGGGAAATCTCGGAGCATGTTGCGTGACTTGCCACTCGGTTTCTCGATGCTTTCGATGCCCCGATTTGCGTTGCACAGGCGCTTTGGCGAGGATGAAGAAAGACAGACAGTGGAGAGGGTGATGGAGGAAAAAGGAGTGGTGTATTATGTGCAGGTGTGCCCTTCCTGGCCCTTCAATCCAACACCGGTGTGCGTTTGCTAGGGGAAGCATTCTTTTGCGCGCGCGCGCGCTTTGTTACGCAACTCTTCGCGTCGATCCTGTGGAAACTAACTCCTACAACCCGCTCGGTCTACCACCAAAGTTCCCACCAGCTACGAAGCGAGAGCGATTTATGGGCCAGGCTGAAGTGGCATGTCAAGCTCAGGTTCAACCACTTCGACACATGTTTTGCACCGCCGGGGAAAATTGGAGGACGGACATGGGACACGGGAAAGCATTAACACAACACAACACAACAATCTTTACTACCACATCTACCACTCAACCACTATGACTAGACCAGGAACATTCTCTCCCCGCCATCGCTCGTGCGCTCCCGAATCGGTTCCGTTGGGTTCCGTTAAAGACGGACAGCAATTGTCGACCGAGGAACAGGGCCACACTCAGCATACTTGACATGATTTACATATCATGCAAAGTGGAAGTGCCGGTGCGTCTCCGGCCACTGCCGGCGGCTCAACCGAACGATGGTTCTCGCTGTCGCCTGGGGATCGGTTTGGTTGCGTAAAGTAAAATCGCTTTGCACACACTTTTCTAGCCTCCGGGTCGGCACATCGTTTTCCTCTACCCCGGAGCCATTTTCCCTTCGGCGACGATGGTAGCTCGATGGGAGAAATTGCTCCGTCCCGAACGTTTGTTTGCTCATTTGCTTCCACATTGCGCACCAGCCCTGGGCAGCGGGGTGCACAGTGGTTCGACTGGATACATTATATGGACTTTCTAGCGATTTTTAGCACTAATTTGCTCACACTCTTGTGGATTGTTTGCTGTTTGTTCATTCATCGCCACATTTAAATCAACCTTTTACGTTTTTCAACATTTATTCTTTCCCACGTACCCCTATTTATAATTTGTAGCGAAATGGATATTAAGCGTATGGAAAACGAATCGTAATCGCTAGTGTAACTGTGTAATTCCGCTCAATCTGTCAAAAGAATTTTGGCTTGCCTACCCTATAATCGCATATGTAATCTTGTCTGAACGTAAACAAACGAATGAATAGTTTATTCAATAGCGAATGTTTATCGAAATTCTGTGATTATTTAGTGTAGTTTTTGTATAGCTTCAAGAAATGTTGCAACTTTTACCAAATTGCAACACATAAACAAAGCACAGGTGACGCTTGGCCCGAATATCTACGATACACGAAAGACCAGCGATTACGTTTCGTTTACCGTGCCCTTTATACCTCCGGAAAAGTTAACCAACCCTTCCTGTTCTTTGCATTCGTAATTTAAGCGTATTCTTTTATTTTTGAAGAATTTCATATAGCGGGCAAAAAATACTGTTGTTTCATATTGAGTAGGAAGTATATATTTGAATACAGTTTTAAATCATTTGTCTACACTTCTATGTTCGATTGGTAAGCTTTGCATTATTTGAGTATGAGATAAAAAAGATAAAATAACTAAATCAAGTTAATAAATAACTTTCATCCTGGTGGAATTAATTTTTTAAAATATATTTAAATATTAAAAGCCATGTTACTTTTGGTTCTTTCTTCCAACAGTTCATTTTTCATTATTCAAACGGAGAAATAGATGAATTAAAAATTCAAATTAAACGTCCACCGCTAGAGCACACTGTGAGGTGAGCGAAGGCGCGTGTCTTTCGCTACCGTGACGTTTTCAAGTGCGTGAGCCACGTGTGATGGCAAGTGATCATCCTCGGGCGTATTGCAAACATCATCCCAAATCGCGCTGTTACCTCTCCTCGCCACACCAAGCCATCCTATGTCAACTCCTAGGGGCGACCTGTTGTCTTCTTTTCCTGTTTCTTCAAATGTTTTGATCCTCTGAAAGAGTGGCATTAAGTACGCCTCCCGGTGGTGCCTGGTTTGCGCTGGTTGTAGTTGTTCCCGCCAGAGACTGGGCTAGAGCTCCTTTCGCCGACGGGATAGCCGTGGGCTCTGTCTCTTTCGCTCTCTCTCGCTTTGCCTATCTTTTTATCGTGTCACGTACGTACTACTAGTGATGGGGGCAGAACGAAACCGAGCGAAAGCACATTGCAAGTGCGATGGAAAGAAAGAAAGACATACCAAGAGCGGGAGCAAAGAAAGGCGTTTCAGCCCGTGGCTCCACGACGTAGGCTTCTGACTGGTGGCTTTGGCACTTATGAGTGGGAAACAGTCTATGGTAAATAGTTTTACAACCGGCAATTAACTTCGTATATGGTGCGCCAACTGGGCCGCGCAGGAGAATGAGTAGCGTGGCGTTGAAGTGGCGACACGGAGAGTAGAAGAAGGACAGTCGTCCATATCCGAATGGTGGACCGAAAGCAAGATGGCGACCGCAACGGGAGCACGGAATCGAGATATGGCGATGATAGGGGCAAATTGAGCAGTCAACTAGGCTCCTCCGGGAATGAATTTTCCCGAGTCCTGTGGCGTCCACCGAGTGCTCCCGGGCCATGAAGAGCTTTTTGAGTGTGGTGCGGAGAGAGAGAGAAAAAAATACAGTCGATCGAAAACGGAACCACAACCAGCCAACGAGCCCGATTCACGAGCTCGATCATATTGTCGATATCGGGAAATCGGTACCCATCGGGCCATTTGTCGAACCGGCCGACGACCAGCCTTGCTCGGGGGGTTTTAACCTATAATTTTAGCCCGAGCTCTGCAGCTCCGGGCAAGTACCGCGAGGTTTCCCCGTCGTCATCGTCTTCGAACCCGGTGCGGTTCGTCGCCTGGATTGCCCATCGTCTCGTTCGTTCCGTTCGGTTGGGGGCTGTCTACTTTGTGGCCATCATTGCGATCCGAGCTGACGGCGAGTGGTGGCGGGGGAAAAGAAACCCCGACAGAACGCACAGCCAAAGATGTTCAGCTCCCCGAGCTCGTCCGAGAAGCCCATCGCCATCGACGATGGTCGAAAATTGTTCCATCCATCCAACCGACAAGGAGCCATATAATCACTCGGTCCGATTTCGTTCAATGGGCTCAACCCTTCCTGCAGTAAATGGGTTTCCTTGCGCGTTCGGGTCGCCCTTTTTCCGTCCAGCCTCAGCCGCGGTTTTTTCCATTATTGCATGCTTCCCGTACACTTCTTCCTTGTGCGATTGCTTCTCCCGGTCGCGCCATACGATTCCGATACCAAAGAAGCAACTGTGGCGAATGCGAAACGGCGAGCCATACGTTTCGGGCTTCGAATGGGTTTTCGTTCTGGGGCAGCTTTTTCCATGTTGCAGTTTCGCTCCAAATTGTTCTTCGTTTTCTTTCCAATTTTTCGCTTTTCTCTCGTCGGACAAAACAAAAAACAAAACCGTATGGTTAGAACGAAGATTGCTCCGATCGTGCCTAGGTAATAACCGTGCGCGCCACGTTCGTCTTGTTTACAAAAAACAGCGATGCTGCGCTTACTGCTGCCTTATGATGCCACGGATTTAAGGCTCGCCAGGTCCTCTTTTGTTATGCAGCACCGAAACGATTGGGGTTATTGAAAACGGTTCTGGACGGGCAGGAATACAATGAGCTAACAAGAGCAGTGTAATATGACACCGGAATGGTTAACTTTGCAGTCTTATGAGTTTAAATTGAGATTTTTATAAACTTCACGATCAGTTCTTCAATTAAAGTGCTTAATCAGCTGATTGTTTTTCATTTGCTTTGATAATGTAAAACTATTCAAATAAAAGTGCTTGACTATTTTCAATTTTGTAATTTGCCAATCGAATAAGGTTTTCCTTGTGTGCTTTGACTGCAATTTTAGTTCTATTAAACTCAAAAAGATGCCATGTCCTAATACACCAATTTTTTTTATCTAAATTTTGGATTGCTAATGGATGTCAAAAAAGATACATGACAACTCCATTAAAGTTTTGTAAAATGTTTACTATGATGACTTTCTATAGTTCTATAGTTTTTTAAACATAATTAAAAAAAAGTGTAGCCGGGAGTTTTATCAAGAGTCTTGATTTTATGTTTAGTATCAAATGACTCAAAATTATAAACTTTTATGCAGCATGAGCTTCTTATTTTTCTGCATAAAAACGGCAACGAACGATGCTCTTGACTGACAATTTATAGTTGTATTATAATTCCCAGACAATCTCACTCAAAACCTTCACGACACATTTTGTCCGCCCAGTTCCGTGCGCAATTTTCTTCCGGATGTTCGAGTCTTCCCGGCGTGATTTAAATTGGTTGGTCTCTTTTCGCATCAAAATGCACCAAATCTCTCCCTCATCATCATCATCTTCATCATCATTTCCAGCGTGCTCATAATTACCCAGCGTCGTAGCGGTGCAGCCCGCGGTAATAGCTTTATTAGAAGCCTCAATCGTACAATGCCATCCAGATCGACACCGACGCCGATCATTATCGTGTGCATCGAACTTCATCAACACCAGCCAGCTCCACTTAGCGTCCGAAGTCTCCCGTCCTTATGGATCTGACAGGGACCGACGCGGCCATTCTGGCACTCATCACCAAGATCGCTTCGGTCTTATCGTCTCTTTTCGCGCCCCCGTTCAGATTTCCACTCGATTCCACCACAAGGCTCAGACTGGTTGTTCCATATTCGACGGTTTGCACAAAGCCACAAAATACGTGCCGAAAACTACGCCCAGTTTGTTTATTTGCATGTGTGTGTGTGTTGTGGGAGAAATTGGGGCCACTTTGTACGAAGCGAAAGAACTAACATGTTTGTTAGCAAGAATTCTGTCCTTTTCAATTATCAATCATTGGCAACATGACAAACCGCAATCGATGCTGACGGACATGTGTGAAAACGGGACGATTCTTAACTGTCATTTTTGGGCCGACATCCTCACGGAGGAGTTTGAGCAAATCATTTTTTATCCGAGTGAGTGTTTTCAGTAACTGTTTTGCCGGGTGGTTCCCTCCTCTTACTGATAATTTTATTCATTTTTCGTTAAACAAAAAAGTTTGATGATATCTCATATTTTCTTATTCGCTTTCTTTTTTTCATAACAACTTCCTGTGCCCATCCTGACGGGGCAAGCTCAAGAAACCTTTCGTTTGCCTTTCCCAAAGTGATCGAAAGGACGCCCTCGGGCAGGTTCGATCAAACGCAATGAGCGTCACTCTGCTGCCGTTCCGTTTTAATTAGTTTACACCGCGGCCGCCCGGATCGATCCGCAAAACCATGTCGCTCCGTTTATCGCGATCGATTGTCAGGCCGATTGTGATGGGATGCAGATGCAGATGCAGGCGGCTGTGGTCGGCCGAGTCTCGTAACGATCCGATCCCTTCCGGGTTTGGCACGACGGTTGCGACATTATCCCACGGGATTAACGGCGATCAATATTTCAGCCGGACGGGAGGCTGCGATCTGCCGGCCGTGTTTTGTGTGAGGGGCAAGGGGGAGGAGAAGGGGACGAAGGGAGAGGAACAGGATTGTCCAAGAATTTATGTCATCATTAAACGCAGTTTCGCGCAACCGTGTGTGTCTTTGATTTTTGGCTCGTTGCATTCTGTTTGATTCCGGATAACTCTTCTGCTCGATGGATGGACGAAGATCATTCGGCTCTGATTCGGGGACGGATGGACCGAACGGGCCCTCGACGAGCCGCCAACGATTTTGGAGCATTCTCCCGTTCCATCAACCACCGGGTAAAGAAGAAAAATTACCCCCGAGCATCCAGCCCGCAACGATCGTGCCGATTTATGTTCTTAGAATCCCGCGTGTCAATCGATCGTGGGCACGATTCATTACCTTTGCCCCTCGGGCGGGGCAAATCCTTGCGAAAATCGGCAATCAACCGTCGGCTCTCGGGTCGGGATGGCCACTATCTGCATCCTGCGATCGAATGTGGTTAATTTTTAATTAATTTCCCGATAGCCGAGAGCCGATAATTTCCTTGTACTAATTTATCACGGGGCCATAACAGCTTGATTGACTGCCGGACTTAATGCCGGTGACCCGAATCCGGCCGACGCAGGGCCTGCGTCGACTAATCGAGATGATTCCAATTGTCACACGCACCCCGGGGAACATTATCGTTGTCGCCAAGCCGAACCACGCTAACAATCGCGAAATGCAAAATGACGCCGTTAGCATCAATTAAGGCGAGCTTGTGGTTTGATTTTCCTAGTGAAACAGCGAACCGCCGTGCCGAAGCGGCGGGCCACTTTGGCGGCCATTATTGCGCGAAGGTTGGGGTGAAAATTGATCTGTGCTATTATTTCGCCAATCGTCGCCATTGTCGGAAGCGTCAGCGCGCTTCCCTGTTTCTTTAGATTTTGTTTTTATTTCAGCTTTGTTGATCAAGGAACGATCCCCCCCCGGTAACCGAACGTTGGCCAACAGATGCATCCAACGATTGCAATTTCACCAACACGTGGAAGGGAAGAAGATAAATGGGCAGCAAAGAAAAAGGGAGTGGCCCAAAAATTGTGCTCTCTGTGACGGGGGGAAGAAGGAAAATGAAGAGGATAAAAACGGCCTCCGCGCAAGCTGTTCGCTGGCGTCCTGTAGCTGTAGGAAGGAAAAAAAGAGCCCGGCGGGAGCGGAGGGGGGGGGGGGTGGATGGAAGGGTTGGCAGTTCAATCAATGAACGATGGGGAACAACATGAAAAGGGGAAACACCGCCCGATCATACGCCCCAAAACCGAGCGACGGCTGTAATTCAAAGTGCACTCACTCACGCTCGTCTTGCAGCGACTTGCATGCAATGCATGCATCCAGAACACGAACCCGGCTTCACGTGGTTCTTCCTCTACCGTGTCGGTGTGTGCGCACACCACTGTCCCGGGACGACTCGGCGGGCCCTACGAGGCTAAGGCTAAGGGTTCCCTCTTGATCGACGCTCCTTCATGCTGCCCGGAATCGGTTTTTATGTACATTGTTCTCCGATTAACTGAAAGTAATGAGAATTGATGAATATCTTGCCTTAAAGTTTAATGTTCTCCACACCGGCTTCTCCCCCCTCCACCCACCTTTCCCGTCGTCTGCCGGCTAAACCAACGCTCAGAAGATAACCTGCGCTGCGGGAGTTGGAGAGTTGCTTGAAACACAAGCCGAGCCAACCAGACGGCCCGGGGAATGATGCGGTTGGATGAGCGAGCGGGAAACGAAGGGAACGCTTCAACCTATGCATGAACCACTCGGATCGCCTGCCGAGGGGGTGGTGCACGCGTGTGCAAGCAGGTGGAGAATGTGAGAATGTGTCGCAGTGCATCAAAACCGATTTAAAGCGATTGATAACAAGAGGCACGAATGCAGCGAGGCGCGCGAGATCGCCGATGTAGGAGGGTTACGAAGAGCGCTGGGTAGGAACGGGAATGACGGTGGGGTGGAAATAAAATGTCATGTCCCTCGTCACCCGCACGATGTGCGCGAGAATATAAGATCGCTCGATCGCGTCCACCGGAGCCTTTGGGAGAGATCGAGCCGGGTTGGGTGGGTTTGGCGAAGGAAAGAATGTTTTATTCCGCTCTTTTTTCTGGTTTTATTCTACAAAATAGCCGCTGACTCATCGGAAACCAAAGTGACAAACACGGTTGTTTACATGTCCTCCTTTTTATTTCGGCAACAATGGGTGATGATTTGGGCGCGACGCATCCAACGGAATGGGAGGAGGCGACGCAGAGGGTAGCAGCTGGGAAATTCAATACAAATGCCGGACATTGTGGGTTGATTAAATTAAATGATCGATTATTTCGTTCATTATTTATTTTGCCATGAGTTTGTTCTTCTTTTGCCTTCCTGTTCATGCTGCGAATGTGGTTTGACTTTGAAACAATTCATGGAGATCAAAATTGCGTGCATCCTTTCTACGGTACTTGACCTTTTTTATTCGAGATAATACTGCTTATCATGTGGCCTTTAATCTGGCAATTATGTGGCAACTAATCATTTGGCATCCAGGATATAAATACACGTTTATATTGCCTGGGTTGGTTTCTTGTCCTGTTATCCCTTTTAGCAATCGATGATAAACAACCATTGAGCGGGAAATGTTACATGTATAGTAAATAATTAGCTGTTGAGCACGAAGAGATTTTTTAATGTTTCAAGTAAGTTATTTACGAATATAGCAGACCAAAATAATGAAGAAATGCAGTCCCGAAATCCACGAAATCTTAAAACGACTTCCGTCGAAGATCGAGCTTTTTGCAGTTTATCATGAAATGTTAATGTGCATATTATAAATTATGGAAGTGTCAAATGTTTTGTTGTGTTTTTGAACTATATTCATTTACTGTTGGACTATACAGAGATAGGGCAGCAGCATTTTGGTTGGACTTCAAATGTTTACTTACGGTTGAACAGTACACAGATACAGCTGGACAATGTTTTGTCTGGGCTCGAAAACGGTGTAATACAAACAAAAAGGTTACCCTCCACCGAAAAGTGACAACATTTTGCATAACAGGAAAAAAAACTTTGAAACATACAACACAATCCTATTCAACCAACCTTCGCCAAATGTTGGAATACTACTACCCTAACTGCGAAACGAGCTTGCGAATGTATTGCTATTACTATCTACACACATATGTTCTCCCATTATAAATTTATAGTGTCAATATTTTTCTGTCGAATGTCTTAGAAGAGCTAAAAGCTTAAAGATCATAGAAGATCGGTTGTTACCACATTGTTTCGTTGTATTTAGACTGGGTTTTTTTTTATCGATTTACGCTAGAATGTGGTTTCTTAAATAATCATACCAGAAATTATTTTCGTTAAGCAGCCTATCAAATGAAATGAAAAAGTATTCAGTGTATGGTGTGTTCAAACATTTTTATTAGTAGCAAACCTACCAATACGTTCCTTCGGAAATCAAAACTTCGGCCTTATTTCGTTTCAAGCGGTTCCGTCCAGCGTTGAGGACGTGTGCAAAATTACGCTTTAAACATTCACAATAGTCCTTCCTTTTCCTTTAAGACAAAACCACCAGCTGCCGTATGATTAGGCTTCCTCCCTTCCTTTCCCTACGGATACCGTCGCTTGACACTCGCAGCGTCGCGAAACGGGAGACAGAAATCTCTAAATTACACTCCGCTCCGCTCCGGACTCGCTCCGGGTCCGGCCTTTGGGTGGGGGAAGTAAATTGATCGAGGAAAAAACCCAAGGGGTCCTCGCAAAACAACAAAAACCGAGAGAACGAGCGGCGGCGGAAAAAGCACCGAGCAAGAATAATGATATCACAAACCCTTAGATCCCGTTCTGTTTCTGGCAATTTGGTGGCGGAATTCGATCGTGGCGCGAACTCCGTGGGATCGAAGCACCGGCGATCGAGACCGGGGTGACCGCCAGGGCCAGGGTGGGAGGAGAAGAAGAGACTGCTGGGTGTGTGTGTGTGTGTTTGGTTGGCTTTTTTGTTATTATTCTTTCTTCTCACTTTAGACATCGAGCCCCGGCCGGAATGGGTTTCATCGGGTGATCCTACGCACAGCTGGCCGGCGGAATGCGTTGGGTTGCGCTCTGCAGTGGGAAGGAGAGGAAAGGATCGAGCAAAAAAAAAGAAGCAACCTGGTGCTTGAAATTAAAAACCAATCATATTTTTTCTCATTATCGTCATTACTATTATCATTCCTTCCGCGCTAGTTTATTTGTTCTCCCGCGGGTTGAGTCACCCGCGTGCGGGCGAGGGAGAACGAGGGGAAGTTCTTTCCTTTCGGTGGCAAGAAATGAAAAAAAAAACACACACACACACACACAGCTAAAAGTCGACACCCCAGCAGGGCGTGGGGGAGTGGCGTGTCTTTCACACGCGAGGAAGGGTTGACCAAATCTCATCGAATCAGTCAGATCAACGTCGTCGGGTTGCTCGGGTTCGGACAATTTAAGTCAGCCCGTCGTTGGGCGACGACGTCACTTTGGGAGAGTGGCGAGGAGGTGGCCTCGTCGCTAGGGGAAAGACAAATTCCGCTAGATCATCGCTGGCGCGCGGTCCTCCTCCTCGCCCCGCCCGCGAGCCAATCGAAGCGCTATCGACAGTTTTTTGACGGCTTCAATCTGCGGGAAAAACGGCTCCTCGCAACGGCACGCAACTGATGGCCCGAACCTGCTCGAGCGCCGCTGGATGAGCGAATGGAACAGAGGGAGGGATCGAAAAGAGTTTCCCGCCATGGCAGCATGTCTATGCTCTCAGCCCGGCCCAAGCACTGGCCTACGCTCTAGCAGCACATTTCGGATGTGTCGCCGTGCCGCCGACACATGGCGGCTGACAGTTGGACGATGACAGAAGGCGGCGACAGGCCCGGCGCAGCAACAACAACTGCCCTGAAACTCGGAAGGTCGACCCGCGTTGCCCGCGTTGTAGCGCGGTGACTTCAACCCGACAAGCGACGAACCTGTGCTGTCGTGCTGGCATAACAGCACGGTGTACGGAATACTCCTCCCGTGTTGCAGGGGGGAGCTTCTTGCGATGATGATGCCGACGATGATGGCGATGGTGACGAAGAAAAGAAACGGCGAGGAAAAGAATTATCTCACCCGTCGTGTCGGATGCTAAGGCAGAACAAACACTGCGGGCATTAAAAACTCATTTGCTGTTATTATTAATATCGTGTTGTTTTCGATGACTGGCAGCGTGGTTAGCGCGCAATGGCGCAAAGATTTTTTCCTATGTCTGACGAGTTTCGAATCCCTTACATTTGTGCTTTGAGTGGGCTTTTGAGTGCATCGAAGCAACGCTTTTCTATTTTATTGGTGTACTATAAAGTCCCTGATATTTGATGAAGGGAGCACAGAGTGTTTACTACATGCCTTAGGTACGAAATTTTATGTAGCAGGCGTGGGAAATCCAATAATTTTCGCCGCTCATTGTTTGTCGTTCATCGTACCAACCATCGGATTTAAAATTACCCTCTCCGAAACTAAAATAGGACAGTAATCTTCGCCCATCGGGGATGACCTTGTTAGCGGAACCTGGTTCAAGAAAATCATATCTCTAGAATTTTGTAGCAAAAAAGAAACACCAAAACGAATCACCAACAGAGAGCGAAAGAGCAAACCGCACATTGTTGTAAGATATAAAATCTCATTCGCACAAGTTTACATGAATCCGCCGAATTGTAATCGGAAACGGTGGAACAACCCGCTTTTATTAGTCGCCGGTTCCGTTTTCCTCGCGGTACGGAACGGAAAACCGCCGCCGCCGCCGGCGCCGCCGCCGGTGGTAAAGCAGACGACCCTCCCAACATGCCCGCTTGGCAGCGAGCTTGTTTCCATCGTCCATCGTGCCCTAGTTAGTCACAGTCATTAAGTTCTAGTTTCTGGCGGATTAGATTTGGCTCGTTGTCTTGTTTGGCTGCCCTGTCAGAAGATGTTCGATTAAATCGACCAAACGAGTTCCCAGATACCATTACCGCTTGTGTTTGTGTAGGGGTGAGTGTTTTTTTTGGCTTTTTTACTGTTCCCCCTGCAAGTTACTTCGATGGACAAACAACGCGTCCAACGGAATGGGTTGTTATATGATTGCAATTACCACGCGCGGAAGACGAAAAAAGCCAAGAATTGTGTACGCTGAACAATTTCTTCCCATGAGGCCGCGGTGGTTTTTTGGCGTGGCGAATATTTTACACCCTTTCCGCGAAACGAATTGTTGAGTGGAAAAATAATAATTTCCGCCACGCTGTTGTCGGGCACATTTCGCGCGGGGCGACGGGGAAAGGCGCTCCTTCTCGCTGTCAGCGCCAACCATCGGCCACGTGGACGCCGTGGCGCATTTTCATCCCCTCCCCTCCTTACACTCGCCGTGGTGCCGTCGAACCGGACAACAATTGTCAATAAAAATTAAGTTTACGATCAATCAGAACTTTAACGGAAGTTGCTTCCGCCTGGCTGTCGCGCAAGCGCATGCGGTGCAATGGCAACGATGTCGGTCGGTACTAAGCCAAGTTCAATGTCACCGGCACCCGAAATCTTCACCAAACAACGCACGAACGCGGAAACCATCACGGGAGACCGAACATGGGGCAGGTTTACCCTCTGGACGCACAGCGCGTTTTTTACGGACGCCGTTTGTAATTTATGCACCGTTAATTAGTGGTATATATAAATTAATTATCAACCCTCGAAAACGAGTGTCATAAAGAAACCCAAAAAATACGCGTCTACGGCCGCGAATCCAAGCCCAAGAAAGACTGATTTGTTTGCTTAAAAGTAAAGAAAAAAGTTACAGTGATAAACACGAAATTCACTCCCAGCCGAAACTAAAGACACAAGCTGCCGCCAGCTCCAATAAAAAGGATCGTCACGAGAGAAAAGAACGGCTAAAACATGCAGCGACATTTTGAGGGCGGCTTTTTAGTTGTTGTGCACTTCCACTTTAACGTTCACCCCTCTAATGCTCCCTTGCACTTTGGGAGAGCCGTCTCTGTTTTCCCGAGCGCCCCGGGCGGACATATCATAAACGGCGCTGATGTAGCGTGAGAATTATTGTAAACTCATTAACGATACATACGGTTTTATCATCGAGCTCCCTTGCATCCCGGCGGGTGAAGCTGTTTTTTTCGTTTTAATTTTCAAAAACAAATAATATAATGCAATTAGGAAGGGCGTGAAAATCCCCACGGAGTCGGCTAAAACAATATCTGGGAAAAGGGAAGCTCATTACACTTTCTTAATCGTGTTATGGGCCCAACCAACCGGCCCCGGTGGCCTTTCGATCGGTCCGAGGTTTCGGAAGGAACCGTACCCACATTCCAGTTGCTTCCATCAAGCAAACAGCAGCCTTTGAAGATGGAGCGGAAATGGCCCTTTGCCGTTCGGCCGGAGAAAGGTAGTGCCGGGCCCGGGGGAAAACGTCGTTTCGGTGCACTTAACGACGCCAGATGTCTTCATTAGAGCCTCCGAGCGGTGACGGTTTAGCCGGCGTTGAATCCGGACAGGTCGTTCGAGCCGCCATTGCGGCCGGGAAAACGTCCACTTCGGAGTTGGGGCGGAAGCGACGGGAAGAGTTATGAAAGGCACGGTTGCCGCCGGCGGAGGCTGGCTCCCGTCACACGTATTCTGTGCCATCGCTCGAGATGCCTTTCGGGGGAGATGCCTCAGTGCTTAGCTGTTTCCCGTTTTTTTTTTTGCCTTTTGAAGACCAACAAAAAGATTAAGTAGCATAAAAGGATTCCTCCGGCCATAAATACACACGCACCGCTTTGGGCCAGCTCGGAAAACTCGACGAAAAGTAACCGATGCATGGCGTCCTTTGGAGGAGGCCGCAACAATCTCATCACTGACCCATAATTCAAAGCAACAGCTCCAAACGCCACTGTTGCCTCGATGAGCAAGGTAGAGAAAGTAAATACTTCTCGGTGTCCAGGGATGTATCGGTGGTGGAGGGTAAAAACATGAAAAACCACAAATTTACTTTACTTAATGCGTTTTTATTTTTATTGCAACCATTCTATTTGCTTCTATTGTGAACTCGAAAAAATGCTAAACTTCTAGTATAAAAGCCTTTAGAACAATAAATCTGAACGGCGCAGAAAGCACCATACGTGGCGCGTGGCCAATCACGCACTTTCTAATATTTTTTTTGTAAATAGATTATTTCGAATAACTTTAAACCTAAAATATGCAGTCAAATATTTGTTTATCCTTACATTCGCATTAAAACATGTTATTTGTTTTTGTTACCAAAAATTAACAAAAAGAAATGAAAAATCCCACTAGTGCGCCGTTTTTTACCCGCGTTAGCAACGCTGCTAAGGAATGGGTGGAACTGTTTCCATAATTTTTTGCGCAAAAGTAATATTATTAATGATTTTCTTTTATCATAAACTGTCAAAACGTAAGTATTTCCAACGAATCGTGGTTAGGTTCACTTCACAGTGAAGGTTCAATTATTCACAGGGTTCAATCAGAGGCGGATCTACCTATGAGCGGACTGAGCGGCCGCGGGGGGCCCCGAGTTTAAGGGGGCCCCGTGATGAAACCCCCAGATCGCCGAAGTAACCGATTTGGATATGTATTATATTACATTATATTGTTGAATTTGTTTATTTATTTTAGATGCTTTGAATTAATATTTACCATAAGATATGTGACGAAGTTATGGATAATAACGAAAAGATGTGTAGAATTTATACCTATCAAAAATCATGGAGATTACATGCTGAAAATGTGTATAAAGGATTGCAAGCTGTTGTAAAAAATAAGTTCAATATTGGCCACAGGTATAGAAACATTTATAGCAATGGAAATGTCTGGAGGGCCTCGTTTATCCAACCGCTTGGGGCCCCCGAACGGATTGATCCGCTTCTGGGTTCAATTATTCACAGTGGAGAGTGTGACGCCAAAACGAAATTACATTGCATATTCTGTCCTTGGAAAAGCCATCGACATGGCACGGAGAGGCACTTCTGTTCGTAAAGTTGCTGCTGCTACGGATTTTTGTTGCTAAAAGTCCTGTCGAAGACTTCGACACTGAACCGCAAACGACTTCGTCCTTCTGCAGTCGCCACTAACGACGGATATCCTGCGTGGTATGATTGAATCGGACAGGCAAAAAGATGAACAAATTTGTGCCGAAAAGAGAGCAGCTCGTGAAACATTCTTTCTTTGTAGCTAAGAATTTGAAAGCTAAGTACGCTAAGTAAGGAACACTTTGCGTCCAGTAAGGCACATTGCAAAAACCATGCGCCAAGATAGGAACATGATGTGCCACACAAAAAGTTTGTGGAACTTTAAGAAATATTAATTTATGAATTTCCCACTTATTTTACTCATTTTCTATGGTACCTAGGTTATTACTGTGCAAAAAATAGTATGATTCGACCCAACAAAGATTTTGTTATTCAACAAAATTAAAAAAGATAAAAATGGTATAAACTTACAATATCAAGTTACTTATTTTTCGTAAATCGGGTATTTTTTATTTAAAAAAAGTCAAAATATTGTACTTAAAACCCTATGAAACCATTCCGAAAAAATAAAACCCGACTCCCTACATCACTGTGTGGTTCGCTCCGGGTGCAACGTGTGAATGTACGGCAGAAACAAACAACTCAAAAAATAACTGGAATATAACCCCGGCCATCGGACAAATCGGATCGCTCCGGGTTCAGGCCGGCATGGTTTGTACGACTCACGCTGGATGCTCCATCCGCCCCATTCAAACTCCTTGCCTGCCAACTGTCGGCGGGCGCAGCTTTTACTGCAATATGCGGTTGTTTCCCTTTCTACCTTTAGCTTTTTCGGCTACCTATCCACCCCCTGCAAGCATCATCCCCCAACCTCGCCGGACCGTCGGTCATATTATGATCATTGCATTTTGATTCGTTAATAATTTGAAATATGGATGAAAATTGCATTATTAACATAACGTTTCCTTTTGCGCGGGCCGCGCACAACCCGGTGCGTAATCCACCGCGGAGGTGGGAGTCTTTTGGGAATCGGTGGTGGAAAACCAATGGGACGGAGGGGGGAGGCATCGTCGTCGCAATGCTTTGCAGGAAACGGAACGGAGCCAAAGAATGCGAGATCGCGGGAAGATGGATGGAGAACATGGTTCGTGGCACGGTTGGTTTTTATTGTTGTTGTTCCGTATTTTTTTTTGTTTTTTGCTCCGTTTACATTGCACACGAGAGAATATTTCTTCTGCCTGTTGTCGTTTTCGTTTCGCGGTGTAGTCCATTGATTTCTTGCTATCAGTGCTGTCAATAGCTTCAACGATCCTGCTACAGCTGCTGCTTCTGCTGTGGGCGATGGTTCTCCCCCCTTTTCGGGCGCGAGTACTTTGGCATCGGCATCGAATTTTGTACGTTCGCAAGACGGGGTGGGCAAAGATGATGCCTCGAGCCGGCTTTTCCTCTTTTAAGGCTAGGTTTTGATGTTGCCTTTGATACGCCTTAGCGCTCGGCCGAAGAACTTTGCCGTACCGCCTGGGAAGTCGGTGGCAACCAAAGCCTCATCACAAAAAACTCCTCGTTACGAACTCGCCAAGAAGTATCCTTTTCGAAAGTTTTTGCCAGTGTCAACCGGAGAATCAATCGGCTCACGTAAAAATACTAAGTAAATGGGCCACAAAATGTTGCCATCAAATGGAAGCATCATAACACTACTTTATAGATTTTGTTACGGAGGTTTTTAATTCTTTATGTTCCGTGGTAACTAAATCCTGTTTGAATTAATTTTTATAGCAAAATTCCTTTTCCTTCAAACGTCAGTGAAAATTATTAGGGGTAATTGATTTGGCTTACAAATTCAAATTTGATGTGAGCCAAATAATAAAACAGGACATGCGTAAAATTCTTATTAATTTAAAATTTAAAGTGATAAAATTTAAAGTGAAATAAAAAATTCTCGAGCACAATAAAAATCATGAGCTACAGCAGGGGTCGGCAAAGCATCCGGCCCGCCTACTGATTTTATCCGGCCCGTAAGAAAATTTTAGTACTTCATACAAAAACCCATCTCAATTTTTATCGTATTTGTTTCTTGTCGCGATGTCACTTTTGTTTTTTCCCAAAAATGAAAATTAGAATTGTTGAACAAGGTGTTCAATAACAAGTGAATTCCTCCCATACCTTTTTAATAAACTTTTTCCATCGTGTTAATCTTGGTAAAATTTCCTAGTCTCATGAATCTCATCTAAAAGGGAAATCTCGTTTACTTTGCATAGAAAATAGCTACGATCAACAAATACAGTTTTTAAACTCATTACGGTGTAACATAAGACTCGCAACATTGAACAATTCTCGTAGCTGAGTTATTTTCACTAAGCCAGCAAAACCAAAACAAAACAGTTCAACGAACCAAAATACATTTGTTAAAAGCGATCAAAATTCAACGAATAGAACCATACTTGTTTTCGTCGAATTTTAATCGTTTTTAACAAATAAATTTTGTCTAAAATAGTTTAATGATGATATTTTATTAGATTTTAGCCTACACCACCTTTTAATGTAACCTAACTATTTAAAAAGTTAATATTCCATTCAAAATGGTTAGGTATTACTTTGAAAACATTGAATCATAATTTAAGATATCCGGCCCGCGCTTTCGCCATCTTTTTAATTATCTGGCCGTTTTTAGGAAATGTATGCCGACCCCTGGACTAAATAAAAGAATCGTTGATAATTTGATGACTGGAAAAGTAATCGGGTACAGCACGGACTACGATCGGATAAAATCCGTTCGAATCGAGTTGTCAAAGGTCACTCACGTTGAAAAGCGCGGGCAAATCTGACTGTCAAGTTTCACTCACCGCCTCTCAAATGTGTTCATTTTACCTGCCATTTTGAATATGAACGAAATGAACTGCTTTCGCAAATCCGTTCGTTCCCGTTTGTATGGGAAGAAATCCGCGAGGTTTTAAGCCGCGGATTCTCAACGAATTCGTACATTTGAAGGTTCTTATTTAAAAAAAGAGTGTTAATTGCTTTTACGAGGATCCTATTTGTAGTTTTTTATGAATTTATCATCATTTTGTGTAATTATTGAAATGATTACCAACGACTTCGTTTGAAAAGAAATGATCATCCACTTCACGGAAACACTTGAGCGCCTTAGGTATAAACGAAGCTGGAGGCTTCAAAGGAACCTTTGAACATATAAGGTATAAACGCACAGAGTTCATTTTTCACCGACCGTCGAACGGATTTTATCCGATCGTAGTCCGTGCTCTACCCGTAATGATACTGTTATTTAATAGCGCTGCGTTTGCTTTTCGTTAAGCTCGTTGTTATTCATTTGGTTATGAATATTTCGTAAACCTTCAAAACTGCTACTGTAACGAATATTTTCAGACATTTTAAACCATGCCTTGTATTTTGTGACTGCTGCTTGTGGTCAGCTTGATAGAAACAACGCGTGAAGCATTCCTTGGTAACACACACAGACGAGAAAAATAAAATAAATAAAAATGCCATCATGTGGGTGACATTTGGCCACTTTTTCCCCGGGTTGTCGTTCGGATCCGTGTGTTTTTGCTACCACATTTGCAAACGTAACTTCCATTTAATTGGGCAACCAATTTTCGTGGCCGCGAGTTCCCACCGGCCGATTTCGATCGCATTTGCCCGCGTGCCTGCTTGCCCCACTTGCCCCGCTTGCCATCGACCGTACGACATTTCGTCCAATCAAACGAGACGGGCTGCGAGCTGGGCTTTGCAGCTTGTTGGTGCGGTTCACACGGCTCGAGGGCATCGATAATGCGCCCGTATGCAGTGTCGAGCGAGCGGAAACAAAAACCATCAAAAGCAGCATCGGCTCGTCAAGCTGGAAGCTGCCCTCCGGAGGGAATCGTGTGCCTTTGCGAGGGCGGGGTAGGTAGAAAGGAGGGATGCATCATCGCCATCAGCGTGCAGGACAATGGACGGTCGAATGTGGCGGATTTTCGGGACCTTAATCTGGAGGGAAATGAACCGCTTCGTAAAGGGTCGGTTTGGCTTCGGTCCAATCGGTGATCTGAGGTTCTGTCAAGCGAAGACGGATGTCGCCCGACGCCGAACGCTTGACGCTGGAGAGCATTTTAGGAGAAAGGCAAATTTCCGGACCCCAAAGACAACGCTTTTGTTTTGCTTGTTTTTTTTTTCGGGACATTCCGCTCCTGTGTCGCGTTTCTTTGTTTTGCAAGTTTGTAAACGGAAGGCTTGAAGAGGAAATTTGCGCAGTGTTCGCCGACGAATGTCCTTGCTGAATTTCTCGCATCGAACAATGCCGTTGGGCCCCCGAAAGGCCGGGAAAAGCGTGGATGCGTGGATCACGGCAAGACAAGCAAAAAAAAAAAAGTAAATTGTCCCTCGAGTCCCGCAAAACCGGAGGGTGGGGGAAAAATGCGGCCGCGGTCGTAGTTTCATTTAAATTTTCATCTCGTCCGCTTTCTGCTATCAGCTTTATCAGAAGGGGACCAGGTTTCGGGTCGCGCTCCCCAGGGGGTCCGTCAAATGCCACGGCCTGATTGGGGACCGTTCGTCAAGTCCTTCCGATTCCGAAGCCCGTCCCTTTTGCGATCGTTAGCCGCGGTCATCCTTGACGCGAGGGCGAGGAAAAGTCGCTCGAAATCGGAAGCATTTTATTCAAATTGTAGCAGAAAAATGGCCAAACCCGAATTTTTTGTTGCGTCCGCCTGACGATGATGATGATGATGATGATGATGATCCTCGAACGAACAACGAGCAGGGAAAAAAGCGGGGCCTTCGTTCTGTCACACGAATCGCGGCGGTACGATCAGATCGGATTGTTTCATTTAATTTTGGGTTTGCGTTCGCCCGCTTTTGTTGCGGCATGCATTCAAATGCTGCACACACGGACAAACGGGGCGAAAGGCCGGGATTTAATTTACATACCACGTTATTTGAATATGTGTAGGGCGCGGGTTTTCTACTTGCACTCCTTCTCGTGGGCCGTTTTTTCTTCGCTCGGGGATGAGAATTTCCTAACGGCAATGCGCTTAATTATGGTGTTCGCTACAATGAAGACATTACGGGCGCGATGCTAAAGCATTTTGTAGAAAATCGTCACATTTTACCATCCGAGCGGTGGATAATGCGGCGGGCGTTTTCCCCCTCGTTTGATGCGTTACAAGGGAAAAAGCACGCACCGTGCTTACATTACCTGACATGCCTTAACTTCCGGCTCACGACGACGTGTTGCAAGCGGTTGCGGTAAAATACCTCCCCGAAAAATCAAAAATGGGTTTGTTTCGTTTTTTTTGGCCCCCCTTTTCCCATTTGTACGGGGCATATTAGACGGGACCGATGTTTGTTTTTCCCGCAACAGGTTTGGTTTGGTCGGGCTCGGTTGCAAATTGAAATTTACAACCAAAACGTCCAGCTCGAGCTCTCGTGGAAGAGGGTGGGAGAGTGCCGACTAAAAGCCGGGGGTGAACATTAAAAACAAAAGACATGGAATGAAACTTCCCGAAAAAAAAAACATAAACACCCATCGGCTAGCGTACTAACGGCTTGAATTACCCGAAAGCATATCAATAAAAGCTAACAAAGAACTCGGTCCAACGAAAAACCAAATACCTCAAGGGGTGCCTCTAGAGCCCAGAGAGCGAGCCTAAGCTAATCCATCTCCGGACCAAAGCATTCCATCGGTTTACCGACGGCGGCTTCGGGAAAGGAAAAATAAAAAAATAAAAAAAAACCGCAGGGCGCGCTAATGCTAGCAAGAAGAAGAAGGAGAATACCATCAGCAGCAGCTACAACAACAACAACGGCAATTAAAAACAACGAACGGTAGCAACTTTGCTGGTCGAAGGCCCGCTCCCGCTAGGCCGGGGTTTTCCTTTCCTGGCCGCCTCCTAGGTCGTGTACTGTTTGTTTTCTTTCCCCTTTCTTTCCCCTCCCCACGCGTTCCGCGTTTTGCGTCCACTCTGCGCTGTGCGGCACGCGGTGAAGAACTTTTTTTGTCCTTTCTAACCTCGGCGTTGGGCATGAAAGTTCAACCGCGAAGATGAATTCTAGCCGGCTTTATTGGACATTTTAATAACCCGCCCAAAAACGGTCGGCCAGAGTCAAACGGGCGCTTCACCCTATGTGTGTGTGTGTGTGAAAAGGAGAAAAAGAACACGGCGAGAGAGAAGCGGGGGATTAGAAAGGGTTGTGACGAGGGGAAAACAAACAGAAATGGAAAGCATCCTCGATCGGTCCGAAACAACTTCGGATAGATCGGTTGATAGAAGCCCCAGAAAGGGTTCGTCCGAGGGGTTAGTCTCTCTGGAACAATGTCTCAATGACCTGGAAGAGCCGTTGGCCAGTGCATGTGTGTGTGTGTGTGTATGCTGAAGCAGTTAATTATAAATCTTCAGCTCCAACCATTTGAGCTGGCCAGCGCGCTCATTTTCGTCCAAGCAGTGCCTTTTTTCCCAGCACCCAAATGGCTTGGCGGCTCTAAAAGGACAGGAAGCAACCAAGACAACCACCCATACCCCCCTCCCCCCTCTCATCCCTCCTCCCAAAATCGGCCCGTCGACCTTTGTGTTGGTTTCGGCCTTTTCTTCCTTCGGGTTTTCCCACCTTTATTCTGCTTCAGCTGAGGTCACTTCTGCTGCAAGTTCGAGTGACATGCCGCCAACAATGCTTCTACCCCCGCGGGACCGGATGTGGACCGGACGCGGGTCCTGCACGGGCGATCGTAATCTCCTCGCTCGGTAGCAATGGCGATTGGAAAGGAAGCGGTGTGTCCCAAATATATATAACCCCCGGGAAGCCACCGCGTTTCGGTCACGCGAGCGACCATTAGCGGGCGACTTTCACTGCTTCCTGAATTCTGCTCGCAACCGGCCACTCCTCCCCCGAACGAGGTTTTGTTAGAAAATTTATAGGGTTTTTCTTGCTGCTGCTCTTTTAATGTGTGGTAATACCGGTGATTCGGTCCAAGAGTGGCCCATAATGGAGGTATCACTTAGGGCAGGCGCTCTTAACGGTCAGCGTTAATAATACGTCCAATACGGTGCGGTCCAAAACTCTGATCCGGTAGGAGGACCTACAGTGAACGACGAACTCAACGAGTCGCCCCTTCGGAATGCCGCCATTGTCATCGTTTGGGGCGAGAAAAATTTGCATGTCATGTTTGACGTTCCCCGACGTCGTTTTCAGGGTAATTATTTTCGAGGAGTGAAAGTTCCCCCTATCCCAGATGATAATGGGGGCTCCGCTTGGGATAGAATAGGTCCATTTTTGGAGCTGGCTTCCAAACAGAAGCGGCTATTAAATAGTTGCTTGGCGAATAGAATAAAAGATACGCGTTTGGCAAAAGTGGTCGAAAGCTTAATGGACCCCGTGGTGCATACAATTAACCAAAGGTTTTGGCAATCTGTATGATGAGCCATAATTTGTCCCTTCACAGTGTACGCAGCCAAGTCGATGATTACGCAACGAGCGCAGCCACCTGTCATTGGGACCGGTTGATTTGTTGCCTAGAGATAGATCCGTTCCGTTGAAACACTCCGGCTGTACTTTGTTACCGCATTGGAGTCGCATGTCCATCGCCCTCTCCTCGTCGACGCCGTCCATCCTTCCATCCGCGACCGTGCCATATAAATCTTCCACTGCGAGCGTCCCACACACAAGTCTTATATCAACATTCCTGCTGCGTTCCATCGGCACCGGGGGCCCGTGTGACATTTTGTTTGGCTGGCAAAAAAAATTCCTTATGGGAATCCGCACACACACACACACACACACATACATGCGGATCGCTTCATCGGAAATCAAACCGAGACGGCCGCGCGTTCGCGTAATGTTCCGGGTATCTTCATTATCTCTCCCTCTCCGGGACTCGAAGGGTTCACCTTCGCCGAGCGTCTCGTTCGTTCGAAGGGGTAGGTGGGCGGAAGGGTCGCCGCCACGCTGATCGTAACTTACGTACGCCCGGGTAGCGAGTGGACGCGAGCGAACGTAATGTTTTCCGCCCACCCTGCCCCGAGAGCCTTCCGGGAAAACGGTCCACCCGTCGGACGTCGGATGGACGCTTTGGCGAACAAAATGCGAAACTGCGTACAGAAATATCAGTACATGTTGCGCTAATCTTTCCTTCCTTCCCTCCCTCACCCCACTCCGATGGCTTCACCGAGCCAGCTCTTCTGACCATCGCTTCTCTTTTGCCGCTGGTTTTTTTGCCTTGCTCGTGCGAATGTCCTTGGCCACACGCCTCCGTACGGGTGTGTTTATGTGTTTGTGTGTGTGTGTGTCACGATACGGATTCGCCTGGCAGTTCCTCGACTCGGGCCGGCAAATCGCAAATTTCGATCGCGCCGAACGACGGGTGGACGGGGTTCGTCGCTTGCTGCTCTCTCCCATAGTCCACACGCGCAAAAGGACGCACGGATCCACGAACCGAAGGCAACGTCTGCGTCGTAATCTTCGCTCCTCCGTTAGCCGGGAAGGCAGCAGGGTTCGGAAGTGCAAGAGCCCGGGGAAGCAAGATAGGCTTCAAATTTATTAATTTATGGCAGAAATAAATAAAAATCGAAGAGGCTAAAAAGTCGATGCCATCCGACGCGCGCTGCTACTGCTGCTGCAGTTTCGCGATGACGACGACGACGGTGCGAGCCGTTTTCATGGCTGCAGTGAACGTGTTTGCCCGGGAAAAGTGGACGCGCAAACCGGGATGGAACTGCACCGGGCCCGTGGGGAGCGAATAAAGATAGTTTAACCAACAAATTCATATCGTTTTCGTACCCGTTTCGTCCCTCGAGCACGCCAATCGTCGTTAAAGTTGTCATCACGGCGAAAGATCAGGCCTTTCGGAATCGAACAGCACTGGGTGGAAGCCGTTTGAGGCTTTTTTCTTCGTTCGCCTGTTCGTTCCCGGGATCCTCCGAGGGCGCTGCTCCTTCCGAGTGGCTCATTTTTGGGGCGGATTAAGAAGGGAAATGTCGCAAAGGCCGAGAGTTGGGCGAGTGCTTCTCCGTTTTTCGTTCGCCATTCCCAGACGACAACCTGTGTGTTTATGTGCCGGGGGTTGTTGCTGATAGAAGATTGGGTGCGCAAGGAATGTGTCGTACCAATGCCGTTTTATGTTAACATCGGTGTATGCTGCGCGGAGGGGACGTTGTCCATTTTCAGCAAAACGATGAAAATCGTTGCCGTGGCTGATAAATCGTGTGTACTCGTTCCCGATGACATACGAGCCGGGGCTGTCCGCAGACATCGCACGCAAATGACGAGATAAATTATCCTTATTAGGCATCTGGCGAACGTTGCTTCCTGAGCGCCTCAAGAATGCAGGCGAGTATGAAGCGCGTCGGGGCAAATTGTGTGAGGGAATTGTTTTACACGCGGAAGAAATTCTTTTGCTTAACTCATGTGGCTTAAAGGAACTGAAAGCCCTCGGTTGATGGTGAAGCTAAATCCAAATAAAATCCACAACGCCTACCCTCGCTTCCGTTTACTTTTCAATCGACTTTCACCGACTTAGAACTACCACCGATCGGTCAAAACCGTATTTGTCGACGGCAGGAGCAGAAACTCCACCGTGCGATGTTTGTCGAAGCTTCGCTTCCATGTTTATGTTTCCCCACCCGTCCCGATCCAGTGCCGCCGACATTCTTCCTATTGATGGGTTTCCGTCGCATCCGCTACCTTTGCTGCCGCGGCACACTTGACAAACAATGCACGAAGAATGTAAGGGTCGGTCGGACAAGGATCGATGGATCGGCTTCGCGGGCCCCGACGTTAACATACCGGCGTCCATATTCAACGGTACCGATGCGTGAAAGGAGGGACAGATTAGGCGGGCTAGACAAGCCGCGGCCTACACCCAAGCGCTACTTGCACTTGTCGGTCTCTGCCGGTCTAGAAAGCGGAACATGGGGGACGTTTGATGTTGTTGACGGGTTTGAGAAATGATGACGGATTGCTCACCGGTCGCCCGATGTCACTCGGAACCTTTCTTTCTAGTCGTTCGGTTGCTCGGTGAAGAATGTCTGTCCGCCGGGGAGTCGTAGAAAAGCATCTAAGCCAGAGAACCACAACCCAAACGGAAGGATTTCTGAAACTTTTCTCCTAACAATGGTTTTTTACAGTATGTCCCATTAAAAAATTCGAAAGTTTTCGATGCTTGTTTTTGAGTAACTTTAAATATTAATTTTCCGTGGCCATGTGTGTGTAATTGCTTCTCATGTAATAAACTTGAGAAAATTGTTCGCAAAGAAGATTGTGAATAGTTTACTGCTCGCCCAAAAGCACGTAAAACAAATTGTACCAATTGCGGGATGCCACCTGGCCACCGTTTACCTTATCCAACGATCGCTCCTTGATGGACGAAGTCCCTGAAAGCCAGGAAGTGGTCATCCACGGTCCACTCGCACACCGAAGGTCATCAGATCAAAGAGAGGTTAAGAAATTGGCTTAGGAAGCCGATATTTAAAAATCTACCATGCATCGGTTAATGAAACATGACTTGAAATGTTCGTCCAGAGTCAGAGTAAAACGTCATCTTGCACCAGACCGAATCAAGCAACTACGGTTGGCGTTCTTTGGTGTCAACATTAAAATAAACAAATACCGTCAACGTATTCTCCGATCAAAAAATGTTTATCGTCGATCGCGTGTCTAACACACGTACAGGCAAGTTTATTTCTCCGAAAAAGATTGAGGTTGTTCCAGAGAACCTAAAAATCAAGTTTAAAATCAAACATTCGACCGGAGTCATAGCGTTTAGGGCAGTTGCGCCCAATAGCTTGAAAATGTCTTCATCATTTATCAAAACTGGAATAAAATTTAATACCGAGGTTAACATGAACATTTTGAAGGACCACGGTCTGCCATGAAGGTGAGCCTACATTGTAGTACAAAAGCACGCAATTTTCTAATAGTTCAATGCACCGTGACATACTTCAAAAAGGACTCAAAACTGAAGAAAAACATGGAGTTTTGGGTAATTACATTTGACCTCCTACCAGCCCGTACTTGAATCGTTTGTATTAAACAATATGGGCATATGTTCAGGTTGAGGCCTGTGAACGTTCTAACCTCATTGTTGGATCCCTGAGAGCTTCAATTGCTAAGACATGGATCTTGAAAACTGACTTATACATTAAGAAGGTATGCTCTCGATTCCGTCCCCGTTTGGAGAGGGTGATCGAGAAAAATGGTAGACCTATTGTGTAACGTAATCATGAAAGGCTTGAAAAACAATTCCTCAGCAATAGTTTTTATTAGTTTTATCATTATCTGTGAAAAAAATTATTTGAATCTTATTATAGATTTTCTCATTTTTCTATGGGACACACTGTTGGTTTGTTCGAGAACAAAAACCGTTTGGAAAATGCTTGACTCTGCAAGCCGAGTTCCGATTTGCCCCGAATCGCTACAATGTAGATGTTCGATAGGTGCCAAAGTACAACATTTTCTTTTAAATACCCCCAGTGCACGGAGAGAAGATGATTAAATGGGGATGGTAATTTATAAATCATTCCTTGAAAACCGCCGGCCCCGGTTAGGCAGGGCGCAATTTTTTACCCTCCGAGTCCGCTGCAGTAAGATCGTAATTGTGATGGCGTTTTAAATTAGTTCTGTCATAAAGAACTACCCATGGCTTTCGCCCGTGGGAGAAAGCGGCCGAGAAGTGAGCAACAACAACGCAAAAACGACTCACTGCAGATTCCCTCAACATTATCTCAGCCGAATGTGTGAAATCACGCGTCGCAAGATGGGGCAGAATGCACCGGGATTAGCTGGCTGTTGTTGGCGCTGGTGGCCGTCAAAAAAAAAGCAAAGGAATTGCCTCCACCACAACCTCGCCTCGAGCCCCCGAACTGCACACTCAAACCGCCGGATGAAGTGTTACGAGTTCTGATGGTGCTTCTTTTGTCGGTAAAAGGGCGAAATTTAATTTAAATCTCCCATTTTTTATATTTCGGCGCGCAAGCCGTCCCATTTAATTTTCTTCGATGTGAAAATCTGTAAGAACTCCCATCATTTCTCGTCGTGGCCGCACCGTTTTTCCCCCATCGCCTCCTCAGCGCTTCCGAAGCGTCACGAGGACGGACGGGGGATGGATGATCGTAGCAAGGATTCTTCCACCGCTCGCCGAGTCCCGTTAGTCGCGTCCGTAGCGGAAGGCATTCGAAGACGGCTAGCCCTCGGTGTGGAAGCTCCTTGCGACCGCGCGATCGTACTTTTTTCCGCTCTTCCTTCCGTCCCGGTCTGCCTTGTTTATTTTTATGTTTCTTGTGTTGCTAAATCTTTTGTTAACCGTTTTCTTTTTTCTTTTTCCCTCTCTCTTCGCTCAATTTCAGACGCAAGCGACGCGGCACGGTGAAAATCCCTGGAGGACAATATCGTCATAATAATCCATCATGCGCCACCCTCGGGCCCCGGAAAAGGGTGATCGGAGGGGGGCCCGGGGAACCGATCGCCGCTAGAACGGGCCCCTGTCAGCCATCAATTCGCACCAGGGAAAAGAAACTACACGCCGAAAACAACAGTACACAAAACGACAAGCGGCAACAAATGAAACCATGCGATGATCGCGCGAACATCTCAAAAATCACCCGCAAGCAGTAGGACGCAAATGTAGCAGCAAATGAATGCAAAGTGACAGGGAAGATAAAGAGAATGAGGGGGGGAGAAAAAAAAACATAAACACCAAATCAAAACCATGCCACAACTTCCCGGAATCCCCGGGCGTCCCCGGGTGGCGGAAGAAATTTATAGATTTTCTTCCCGGTGACCTTTTCCCGTGAGGAATCCCAACCATGCCGGCCGGGCAACCGCTGAAGGGAAGCCGCTTTTCCCGATCTCGCCTCGCTGTGGCGGACCGGAGATACCGGGGGGGAGGCGCAGCTGAAAATCAATTAAGTTTTATGGCCACTCGAAAGTTATTCAATTTGGGACCGCCGCTTCCCGGTGAGGCAGTGGGCACGGATTTTGCAGCTCTGGTGGGATCTGGTACACAGCGCGCCGCCAACGAATCGATATGCGCGCTGCTCATCCGTGTGTCTCTGTTGCCCGTCCATTTCCTCTTCCTCGACGATGGTAACGGCGGCTACGACGCCGATGACAGCAATGATGATGGTGATGATGATGATGATGATGATGATGATGATCGACGGTACAACGTGGCGATGACAAGTGCTGATGACGATGACGTCGATGAACATTTCGATTAAAGCAAACATACCATCGCCTTGAAAAATCTGGGGTTCGTCGCTTTTGTCGCTCGGTTGAAGTCTTTCGTTTGTCATAAGGTGTACGCAACTACATTCTATTTCGAATGAATTTTGTTTGGTCCCTTCGCATCGTGTGTTGCATTTTGCTGAAATCTTTATTTGATCCTCATGCAAATTGTGTCTTTTATTTTAATTTATTCCTAACTTTATTTTCATTTGTAGCTTTTTGATATTAGTTGTTATTTTAATTTTAACAATCGTGGTTAATTTTTGTTCATGGGCGATGTGTTTCAACTTTGTACCGAAAATACTTGCATCGCACAGTGCTTCAAATATACCGGTGTAAAGTGAAAAGTGTGAATGAAACGTTAGAAGAAAGAAGATTCAGTGTCGAAAGAAGTTGCCACAAGTGAAGAGCCAAGTAAAGTGTGTTTCGTTGGTCAACGAGGTAGGAAATTGAAAAATGCAGCTTCGGCGGAGTGAACAGGGCCGCAAACGCATCAACGTGGTCTGTTAACCGAAGGACTACCCGCAACACGCACCAGCTTCCCAGTAACGGATGCACAATGTCGCAACGCGATTTTTCAGAGGTAAGTGTCGTTTCATTTTCCCTGCTGGGAGCAATCTGGAAGCGCTTGCTCACGGCGATCGTAGCACGCATGGGGTTACACACGAAAGGTAAATGGGCTGTGGAAAGAAAAGGGTGACACGAGACCGGTTCGTATGGCAGCGCGGAAGAAAGCTTGGGTTAAAGTTGTCAACGGGCGGTATCGCACACAAATTTGCCGAAAGTGAGTGAACTTCGCTCCGTTGCGTGCTGCGTCCGCCCGAGAAGCGGTTCATTACAACCGATTAAGAAACTCATTTATTCATGAGGCATGTTTTACCTTTTTGCTTTTTGCGGGTGTGAAGACGAACGACCGAAATGCAACCGAACCCGGGATTGGGGTGATTTGCTGGCGAATAAAGGAACATGAATTTTTGGGCTACGGCCGGTGAAAAATCCCCCCTCCCTGGGAGATTCAAATAATTAATTGAAATATAAACACGATTTATGTATTTTCCCACGTCGATCCTCGTCGAAATCCCGCTGAGCCCAAGCCCGGAGCCCTGAACTGCAGGCGCCAGGTGAAGCGGAATCAGCACGCAGCATTGCATTGACCAATGTGCCACCTTCCTGGTTCGCGATTCTTCTCCTTGCTTCTTCCCCACCATCGGTTTGCTCAAGCCGGCGAGAATTGAAAACCTCTTCTACCACCAGCACAACGAGGAAAATTACACACAAAGAATCGAATAATTAAGATAAAGTTTCACGAAAATGCCGCCCCGCTGGGTGCACTTTGTTAAACGGTAATTAAACTGGCAAATTTTCGCTGGAATGTTAACAGATAGCTTGCTTCATTAGTAATACATTTTTATCCCAATGCCATTCGTTTCCGTTCCAACCCGCCAACCCCCGCCTGTGTTGGGCGAGCGCTTTTTCATCGAAAGGTTTACATTCACCTTCCATCCCGTCGAGCAGCGTCGATCGGATCGCGAGCTGGTCGAGCGCCCCCAAAAACTTTCGATCGTTTCGATTCGCGGCGAGATGGCTTAATAATAAGAGTTTGCCTCCACACTAGCCCGGGCAACGGGTGTTAATCGTACCGATGTAATGCACGACGCAGCGGCATGATACGTTTATCGAAACACCGTTCGCGAGCCGGCACAGGCCGAGGGCAATGAAGACGCACCACTAATGGTGCGCTTTTCGCCCATGCAAATGAACCGTTTGCCTTGCGCACGCTGAGCCGGTATTGCGTAACGTCCGGCGTGAGCGTCCGCCATTTCAGTGTGTGCATAGTGCACACACCTCTTCTGCTGCACCGCACCTGGTCCTGCTCCCGGATAGATCGATCGTCTTCTGTAAAAACTCGTTAACGTTTCGTAACGTTAACGTTCCATTCGCTTCCGCCAACACTTCGACCCGAGAGAAGCTTAAACGATTCGTCTTGGCAAAGTGAAACCGAGCGCGTAATGCGTCCTCTCCGGTGCATCCATTCCGTTTGCAAATTTCATGTTGCCTCATGTCCGGTAGATTGATTTGGTTTTTGCAGAGTCGGTGTTAATTTCACTCGTTGAAACATTGAGCCGCACCGTTTTTTTGCTTACGTCGCTGCTCAATCGAGTGTGAGAGCTGTTCAAAGGGGCTGAAAGTGATTTCGTTGCATTTAAATTTTCATTGCTCCACATAACATTTTTTACAGGATGCAGATTGCATGGACTCTGACCACATTGTTGCAGTTCGTTCACAGAAAATTTCATTTCACTTACTGTTTTGATCTTTAGACGATGGTACGGTTAATATAAATAACAATACATTTAATGTAACTTTTTTTGAAAATTTAAGTTATGTTTTCAGTGACCAAATATTAATTGCCCACCATTATCTCGTGCGATATTTGAGGTCCATCTAAATCTCAAAATCTTTATCTAAATCTCTTTAACTCAATCTAAATAATCTCACTGCTGCATTCTAGTTTTGAACAATACAATCAATGCTTTTTTTTATGTTAGGCTGGTTGTTTTCAAATAGAAGGTTGTTGTATTGAATGATTGTGATCAGAATCCGGGGTTTTAATGTTAATAGTGTAAAAAAAAGAACAATTCTGCAATAAACTTTACTGCAATTCCGTCTTTACCAATATTCGTAGTTGCACGAATATTACTTCAAGCTTGAATCTTGAATCCCAAAGCTTAAACTGAATAAAAATGTTCTTACGCTGCAATTCTACCATTCGACCACCAAATGAATTTCATTACGAAATGTATCGGCATATGTTATGGGTATTAATGTCAGCCTCCGTCGACATTTTCCGGCTTTAACTCACTCAAACAACTGATTGGATGGCCAGTGGGTCAACTCGGTGCGGTCCTCTAGAGACGACCAACGGAGACAATTAGCATCTTCCTGCGATGTTCGATTCCGGTTTAAGAGTGATTCTCCAAAAACTTGCCGTTGTCCGTTTTTCCGTGCTTTCCCTTCCATTCCGGAAAATGCTGTACCCGCGGGAAATATGCCAATTTGTAGGCACACTCACAGCTCAACGAAACCACGACGGAGGAATCGACAGGGTAAACCAGGTTCTGATGAGAATTCCGCGTAGATAACATTCCCCCCCACATCTGCACTTTGCACGACGACGGTATAAATATGAAAATCCCTCCACCAGCCCTCCATCGCAGCGTCGTGAAGGGGCCAGGCATTAGCGACTTCAAATTTGCTGCCACCAGTCGCTTCTTCTCACGCGCGCGACGTGATGATTTGCCTCCGTCAGGAGAGGAACCGGCAGGACTCGTTTCGCCAGCGGTCGTTCGACGGTTTCCCACCCGGTGTCAAACGGGCTCGCGAACGGGCAGTTCCTTCGAGTGACCAAATGGATTCGCTCTTATTTACGCACACCCTCCCCGCAGCCGCAACCACCCCGCCGCCGCCATTAGTAGCCTTGGGTCCATTCATTGCCTCGACGCAATCAAAACACGGCGCGTTCGGAGCGCGCGAAAACCGGCCGGTTTATAAACGTGCATGTTTTGTTTTATTTTTCATTCCCCTGTTTCGCGTCCTGCCCCCCCCCCCCCCCCCCCCTCCCAGGGGAGAAAAGGAGGGGATGGGTGGTTACCTTGCGCCAAAGTTGGACGCGCAATGACACCGCGCCGGTCGCCCGGTCGATGTCGTTTTCGGCTCTTTAACTGGCTTCATTAAAATTTTATTCACTGATTTTATTCCTGTTGGTCAAACATGCTCCCGACCGCCCCGCACGTCCCGGCCGCCCGACCGTCTCATGTTAATGGAGGACGAAGGATCCGATGGATCTCGCTCTTGTCGCCCCCCCCCCCCCCCCTCCCCGCGCGATCCGGTTGCGGAAACGGCTTCGGTGGTGGACTGGCTGGAGATGGAAGAAAGATTAGCCTTGGCAGGCTTTGCCGGTTGACGCGATCTGTCCGGCAAGAACAGGAACGACAAACACGAGCGTGGCGATCTCTGATCCCCGCGCGTTGCGTCGCGTGAGGGGGGGGAGTTTTGGTGCCGATCAACTGTCAGCGCGATCGCTCATCTCATCTCGCTCCGAAGGCTGGCGGGCGGGCAACCTTGAGACACTCGTCGCCGTCCCCTTGTCGCTCGGGAGGCGGCTGTAACATTACAACTTAATACCAGCCCGCGGACAGGGCCTAGCGCTTCGGTTCGGTTCGAGCTCACCTTTTTTCCCCCTTTTTTTGCTCCATTCCGCCCTGGATCGTTCATTTCATGTTCAAACCCACGTTGGCCACTCGGCCGACGCGCGCCGATCCTGTTTCACCTGTACCGGCGTTGATGGGAGGGAGAGGGGGGGGGACTCTAGGGGGCTAGCACAACCTAGCTCGTATGCCCCATTGAGTGCACAATTCGTCGGAATGTCGCCCAAGTCGGAACACGCCCTGCGCTCCAGGAACTGCTTTACATTTACATGCGACCCGGGGAAGGGAAGGCAAGGGCGAACACTGCGGTAGGGGGGGAATCGTCCTCGGTTACATATTAAAAACAGCTTCGCCTGATGAACTTGGAGACATTCGCAGAACATTTGCATTCTGAAAAGAAGCGTTTTGGTTGCATTCGTTCAATCTCATTCCGTCTGGAATTGTTTCGAACTAGAGTTGTGCAATTCAGATTCAGATTCATTCTTTGCGTTTCACAGATTCATGAATCTTGTAACACTAGAATCCGAATAGGGTTTGACCCTTATTTTAATAACGTCATAACTTCACTATTTTTGAAGGTTTTCGAAATCCGAATCCGCAACTATTACTTTGTAGTATATTTGTTGACTATCATTTGACATATTTATTTTTTCGATGCATTTTTTTAGCATTCCACTAGGTCGTTGCTATAAAAATGTGCTAGAAATGTTAAAAAACATTTAAAAAACAAAATATTTTTTTGCAATTTCAAATGATGCCATAAGTTTTGAGTTTTGTTTTTACACTGGGCCAGCGGAATGATGAATGGTGCATCAAAAAAATTGAAAACGGCAAAAGATAGTCAACAAATATACTAAAAAATAACAGTTGACGGATTTGAAAAATCTTCAAAAATAGTGTAGTTACAGCGTTTTAAAAATAGGGGTCAAAATGACCCATAAAATGGATTCGGGCAAGTTTCCAAAGCAATGTATTCTAGTGTTAATGATAAGTTCATAAATCCCTAAGATACTTCAATAGATGAAAACTGATAATCAAAAAATGGGTAAAACCCCCCCTTTTTTGGTTTGGTCGCATGATTCATGCCAATGAAAGAATCATTGAGTTTCGTGAAAAATCCATAAAAGATTCATGAAGATTCATTAAGGGTTCGAAAGATTCATAAACGATTGAAGATACGAATCTCAAAAAATGCATGAATCCGTCTGAAAGAATCTTAGGTGAAAGATTCATGTGAATGAATCTCGCCAACAGATTCATAAGGCACAACACTAGTTCCGAACGATTGAATGGCCGAACGACGGAACGATTGCTTCCCGCGATATGTTGAGGACTTTACTAATTGTGCACGGCGATTTTGATGGAGCAAGTTTTGCATTCTTGGATGCAGTTTTTCGCTTTCTTGCTTTCTCTCTCTCTTTTCCTCACTCTCTTCATGCGTTTTTCTCCACCATCCCAGCTCGAACTCGGGTTGGTCGGTGTTGATTATTCCGCGCGTCCATTGAATGGATTTATTTATTTAAGTACCCTTCGGGGGTAAACTTTTTGCACTCCAACTCCCAGCAGCGTGGCATGGTGAAGATGCAACTGCACCCGCTTGGCGACTAATTTGATCTTTCGCCACATTGTGTGCATTGCCATCGGTTGGGCAGCGATGATCATTCGGTTCGAATTTGATGATTTCATTAAGAGCAAGATTTACGGTGCGTTTGGGGTGGGCTCCTCCATTCGTTGGACCTGGACCTGACTTTTACCAATCAATTAACAACGTTTGAACAGTGGAATGCTTTTCCACACCGCAGCGTTTTGGGCAGACGATTCCAGTCCGATGTTGCTCTCCTCGTAGTCGCGTTTCGAGCGCGTTCGGAAAATCGAAATTAAAAATCAGGAATTTGGATACCGGTCGCACTGGCGAGTTTTGGGCAGGCATCACACCGCCCACGGATCGCCACTAACTCGACAGCCGATGACAGGCAGATATTGGGCCTGGTTTATTCGCCGGCCGCGCGATCGCGACGGTGGTCCAGATCTTGATGGCAATCGGGGCGCAATAAAAAGCCATATCTTATGCTACCGGAGTAACGATCGCGTTAGTTGTAATTTTGTGGGCCCTCCACACGCGTACCCCGCACCCCGCCTGCACTCTCGGCCGGTGGGTGCTCGTCGTTATCAGATTGGCTAATTTGGGAGCCGGACACAACGGCGCACAATCCGGAGTACGGCCCGGTAATCGATCGGCCGATAAAGCTGATGGTGGTGCGAAGTGAACATGGGAAACAAAGGAAGGAAACAAACGAAAAAAAACTGCCCCGGCATCGCAATGTGCCGTGCGAAATCCGTCGGTCGAAACATGAAGGCGAAGGACCGTTTGGGGCGATGAAAAATTACTCCGCCAAACCCGCCATACCGAAACGGACCCGGACGAAACGGGCCTAGGGAACGCAATTGCGGAGGCGACCCGTTCGGACGGTTTTTGGACTCGAATCGAATCGAATCGCGTTCGATCGGGCAAGGAACTAGTCCCCCCCCCAATCCCTCCCTCAACACGCTTCCTTGTTTACTATCCCGTTTTCTTCTACTCGGATGCTTAAGGGTCGATCGGAAAAGGGGTCGGTGTCGAGCAACACCGGTCGGGCGGGGGATGGTGGCTTTCGGGCGCCGAAAGCTATAGATTAAATGAAATGTGTAATATTTCAACGGCCCGCGAGGAGGAACGGGTCTCCCCCGCCCGCTTCCTGGGCAGCGCATCCTCAGTTCAATTTGTTTCGCCGTTTTGTCGCTAAAGGGTGCATGCATCGGGAGACGGAGTTGGTGTTGGGGTTCTGCCGGGGGTGGGGATAGGTTGCCTCTATCGTTGCCTGATAAATATATCCCATTTTCCATAAATATTATTTAATCGCTTTATCATCCGATCGGTCGTGGCGAGAACTCGAGCGGGGAAGAGCACCAAAATCGCTAAAAACCAACTCGCTAGAACGAGCTTTAGATAAAGATAGCTTACAACAAGCACAAAAAAAGCCTCAAGATATATTGGATGTATTTTTTTGTTATTCAAGTTCAGCCTTTTCGAACGCAGCGTTTAGTTTTCTCCTTTTCGTCGGTTCAAACGATGATTTGGTCATGAATCTATATATTTACCAAACATTTTCAGCGGTTTGTGGTACGATTTTCAAGATTAGAGTTTTACCTTCTCGTTTTGTTCTGTTGTTCGAGTGTTGTGAAGATTGGTTTCGGTTTGTTTTTGTTTGGAAGGTGGCTTATCGCTCCTAATTTTTTCCCGTACCCAACCTTCGTTATATTTTTTTACGACCGTTCTGTGTCGTTGGTTGTTTTTCGTCTCGAGAGCAACGTGAACAGTTTAGAAGTTTAGAAGCGAGTTTATTAGAATGCGACCAGACAAGCTGATAACGATCGTGCTGCCGTGTTCTAATGAATAATTTAAGTTAGTTGCAACATTTTACGAGATGCTTTCGACACTTCGTTCGAACCACAAAGCAGCGACAAAAAACCCCGGACGCGATGTCAGATTGTCACCTTTCCGGAGCGGGGGCCAGGTCAGTTTCTTTTCTTGCCACAGTTTTTTTCCCCGTACCGAGCTTGGTTTTGCAGTTTCGTGTCTCCGGTGCGAAAGTCTCCGGAATGCGGAAGCCCCAGGGAGCGGGCGCAGGAAGCGAATCGTTTATTTAAATATTCCATGTTTCACAACTCATTTGGCGGAGGGATTGATCACGATTCGCGTGAAGCCGCGGGAATGTTGTTGTTTACTGGGCGTTTTCCCCTAGGGAGGGGAGGGAAACTATTTTGTGGCCCGGGCAACCCCCCCGGGCCCGATGGTTTGCGCGATATCAGCGGTGAACAGTGGACCCGATCCCGGGGAATCGTGAACGACAGCGCCGCCGGGGAAAAGCGATATCCTAGCACGATTGATGCATATCCGATAGCGAACCCGAGCGAATGTCGGCCACAACTGCGGGCGACAAAACGGTTTGACGTGCGAGACGCGGGCCGGAAAATCATTAGCGAAAATCTTGTGCTCGGCGAAGCGCTCGAGAATTCACAACACTCTTCACACACACACACACACACATACACGCGGCCACAGCGCGGTCGCAAGAACTCTCACCTTTCGCGTCCCTTCCGGCCGAAACGCGACGATGAAGGGCGAGGCACACAGGCAGGGAAGGGAACGATCCCGGCCGGGAATTATCTTGACACGTCGTGGTTTGGGCTTCGTCCGCTTCCAAAAACGCGCTTCCATCGCTCCACCCGGTCCCCCGGTTATTGATCTGTTAGATTTCCTGTTTTAAAACATTTTCATGATTCACACCTTCCCCAACACGGGCCCTCCCCTCTGCCCGACCCGCCCGAACCGACCGCTGGCCTCAGCTTGGCTGGAGGCGGCTTAGAGTAACGTTTGGCACCCCGGCCGACACACACGCACACATACACAAAGGCCCGTATCCGCGCCGTGTTCGGGCTCGATATGAAGTTATCTCGATCCAAATTGAACATGACCCCGTCGGAGTGCACGAGGGGGAAGTGGGGGGGGGGGGGGGGAGACGTCGTGTGTCGCTTTGTCGATCGCACCGATTCCGATGGGGTTGGAATTTCTCAGGTTTCTGCCCCATTTCCTCTCCCCCCTAGCCCCCCACGACACGTTCCGTTTGGCCTTGCGCCTTTCGCGGGCCAGGGAATGGGAAAAGACAACCCGGCACGGAAATGTATCCGGCTCCGGACGGTGCGAAGCGCGGCTGGGGGACGCGTGTGTGTGTGTCTGTGTGTGGGGAGCCAACTTTTCAACGATTGCGTTGATTGATTGGTATCGACAGTTGGCTGGGAAGCTGGCCGGGGCTCAAACCGTCCGCGCTGCAGTGCGATGATACGCGGGGAAACAACTAATCAAACCACCGGTACAGACACACACACACACGCACACACAGACACCGGCGGGGAGTGACCTGTTTTGGACGCCCTTTTTAAAAATGGTAAAATCTCGCGTTCCACGTTTCGTACCACCACGCTAATGGGAAGCAGTGTTTCACTAATTAGCGCCACGCGTGTGGGGAAAATCACGATCCATTTTCCTCGAGAGTCGCACATCGCAAACAAACATTTCTTCCTTCAAGCGAGCACTTGTCAGAAAGAAAAAGCATGTTGTGCATCAATTGGCATGAAATGGTTACACGGTTTATGGGTTGAAGATAATTTTCATTGCTTTTGTGCTCAAGAAGCTCCACTGTCGCGATCTTTGACGTTAGTGTGTGAAACTTTGTGGAAAAAATAGAATTATACAAAGCAACGTTATTTTACTTTCTTTTGACTGTATTTATACACTGTACGAAACAAGATTAGCACCACCAAGTTTTTTGTAAATTTGATTTTTAATTTCCATAATTCTTTCTATTCCAAAGTCAAATAATTCATGAAAACGGGGAGGAAATAAAAATAGCACCGCTTTGAGATTTTGTTCAGCAATTGAAGATTTTTCAAAGTAATGATTTGAAATAGGTTTTTAAGATATTAGTAGTTAGTATGGAACCAAAACTATAGAAATAAATTTTGATTAGTCGTTTGTTCTTTGGTTTTTAAAGTCAGTTAAAAGAACTAGGTCAGGAACAGCATCGCTTCGTCAAAACCAAGCTAAATATCAAAACTGATCCTGGTACAACCCTCTTTTCCCTGCATGTTTCGTGTATGGTTTGGGATATCTTCAATTGCTGAACAAAAAATAAAAAGTGATACTATTTTTATTTCCTCACCGTTTTCATGAGTTATTTGGCTTTAACGTTATTAGTCCACATTAATTTGATCGTAATCTACCAGAAAGTTATGAAACTGATAGCAAACTGAAAAAAAACAGGGTGGTGCTATTCTTCCTTCAGTGTATTGGAACATATGCCATCATATGCTTGATGTCCTATTAAATAAAAGAGAAGTGGGTATTAGGAGAAACTAGATAAGTTTGGATTCCCACTTCTCTTCCAGCACAAGCTTCTTTCGAACGCCAATGCGACAATAATTTCTGCATATTTGGCGAATTCTGTATATTTCGCAAATTTTGATAATAACTGTTGAAAAATGATTCACAAAGACATCCATCCCCGAATAATAGCTTCAAAAGCTGTATCGCCGTCCACGAATATAACTTTATGCTGTATGAGTTGTAAAAAAAATATGTCCTTTTCAATAGATGAAAACAAAAATCTGGAAATCATCATCGACAGATAAAATTTAATATCTTTTAGTGTTAAAGGAGAGGGAAAATATTGCGAGAAGCTAAAGAGCATACGATTAAAAAATTGGAAGTAACACCCAAAATACTTCGTGCTTTGCAAATGCAATCCTTTGGCACATTTCCACTGGTCTAAATTTAATTACTGGAAGAAAACATGGGGTGGAGTAAAAACGATACCTTGAAGGTGTTGCTGGCCTAATTAAATGATTTTACGGCAGGAAATCGACTTAACCGAACTGGTGGAAAACAGCATCGCTAAAATACCCCGCTGGAACAAGAAACACAACTGAGTCCCCGCCGAAGCCTTAGTGGAAAATGGAGCATAAAATCGATTTTCCCTTCGCCGAGGAGGACCGGGCCACCGATACGCACCCGCCGGGTACTCTGGGGAGCCCTTTAATCCCAGGAGTGCTGCCCGTTCCCGGCTCAATCATGGTCCGGAGAACCGGACATGCGGCCCCAATCGGTTCCCGCTAGGTTCTGGGAACGATCTTTAACGATCGTATCGAACGATCGACCGGCGAGTTCGAACGCCATACGTGGCGTAGTGGTAGGATATGGTGGCCCACCTTTCCCGAAGCTCATCAGCCCTCAGCCACCCAGGACCCTTTTGCACGCCGCATTCGATTCCTCCGCCATCACCCCGTTTTCACTAACTAGCTGCGCGAGGGTTGGCTCTTACCTCTTCTCTAGGTTTTATATTTTTTCGCAAACCTGTTCAAAAGGTGTTTCCATTTCCACCGGCACGTTCAGCTCGCCCGCGTGTTGTTGCACTCGGTGCGACACGCAACAACAACAACAGCAGTGAAGGAAAAAAAACATCATCACCACCACGAAGAATATGGTGCGCACGGACATGGGCCTGCTCAGTCAGTCAGGCTTTTGATTTAATTAAGTCGGACAAGTGAGAGCATAATATTTTTCCATGCTGCCGGAGCCGGTTCCGTCCTGAAGAGGGGGAGGAGGGAAGAAGGCTTGGAAAGCCGGGGGGTTGGTTTGAAAGGAAATATTTTAATGACATAATGCCGTAATATTGAGATATGCATTCCGAACAAATCTACTACCCCTGGGCTGCACTTGCGCATTCCATTGTGCGGAGGGAACTCAAGGGAAGTAACTCATGGGAAGGGGTGGCGGAGTGGCCGAGGTGTCGACGTACCCGCGGCTAACGAGCTCGTGCGGGTTGCTCTCCGAACTGCAGCGAAGGGCTGGCCACGCACACGGCACGACGCTGGCAAGAAGTTAATCTGACGGCGATTATGATGGCATGATCATGGCTTCGAGCGCGAACCGATCGAGGAGGATGCTACCCGCAACTCACACTCGACCCGGACGGGCCGGTTCCGATGGCGTTACGATCGGGCGGCAACATAGAGAGCCGGACTCGGCGGATTCGCCTTGCTCGGGTGGGATTTATTTGGGAAACACTTTTACACTAAATCCCGGTTCTGACCGAAGGGAATGGATGTTTTCGAGAAACAAAAACATCACGGAGGATCGGCTCCCGGCCGAAGGTGGAGTATCGGAGCTTGGGCGTTAAATTGGATGAGGTTGCGTCCGTCACTCCTTCGCTTCGCTTCGCTTCTAGCTTTTCCTTGCTCCGTCGATTGAGTTCCTGAAATCGCTAAGCGCTGAAAACGAGTCCGCAGCTTCGACCTTCCCCGCGGGCCCGGGCGCGATAAAGTGCCCCCCCTCCTCTCTCCCGCCCCAGCCGCGCCCAACCATATTCCCCACCACCCAGGGGCGTCCCATTTACTTCACGCCCGGACCGATGCTGCGAGTCAATCCCTTGAAGGGTCGCGACGAGCGATGAGTGGCGGTAAGTAATTTATGCTCGCCAAACGCTTGCCAACAACCACACACACACGCACGAGCTACAGACACTTACTACCAGCGCGAGGCATTGGATGGTACTTAAATTTTATAACTATTATTACCCGCCCTTCCACTGGTCTCCCTCCCTCTCTCCCCCCTCCAGCGGCATCTTAAGCGAAGGCGAAAACGCCCCAACCAACACTGGCTCAGTACTGGCCGGGGTGGCGTCGTTTGCCAATACTGTTGACGAACGAAGCATCCGATTAACACAGACCCCTGGGCGAAGGGAATTCTTTTCCAACACAGATTCACACACACGCGGGGAGAAGAAGAATTTTCATTGTTTTCACCTTCCTGTTCCGGGCAGTTCCTGCCATACCATTTGGGAAAAGATGCATACCGATGCGGTGCGGGGAGGCAATGGGCAGTGCGGGAGAGTCTACGAAAAAAAAAATCCCTCGATCCAGAAAAATACTCACGCAAAGCAAAATGAAACGCGGCGAAAAATGCACTAAGGGGTTCCAGCAACCCGACGCTGGGCGGTGCGCTCTGTTTTCCGCGCGGAACCGATGTATAATTTGCCAGCGATAAAGTCATCCGCAGGCCGCGCTTATCCGCGCCCCGCCGGAGCGGGTTTTCGGTGAATTATTTTCCCGCTAACAATGTTCGATCCTCCCATCTTTCCGCGGGAAGATTCCTTCGCGCCTTTGCCTCGCCTGTCCTTTTTCGCTTCGAAGGCTTCGAAAGGGGAGGAATTCCTTCTTCTTCTTCTTCTTTTTCCCTTCATCCGCAGGCCCCTCTCTCTGCCTCTAAACAGCCCCACGAAGTTGTATGGGACAGGGGTTGTTGTATTCTTTCGGCCATCGGTAAATAATTTGCATTTTTCTTGCCTCAAAGTCGAAATCAGGTAAATTTTTTCGTTTGTGAGAAACTGCCAACATTTGGGTTTTCTCCATCGAAAATCATGACCAAACAGTTGTCAGGTCATGTCCGATTGGTCGGATGAACGTTTTGGATGGGCTTAAATCGAACAAAATATGTTACAAGTAAAACAATGTAAGAAACTATAAAAACGTTTACCTAGCTTAGGCAACATGTAGCTTAACGCATTTAAAACAAAAGTGTACCAGGTGCAAAATAGTTCATTCAACTTTTCTGACTTGAGGTTATAAACATTCCATTTGTGTCAGAAAATATGTTATTTTGTTCATTGATATCACAACAAAAATGTCTTAGTAGCCTTCTGTCAAAATCATCAAATATTTGTCCGTATGTGGATTGAAACCCGGATTATGGGAATTTTTTTACGGAACTCATATTAGTATTTTTGGGAACCACAGTATCAGATGAAGACTGCTTCGAATCCAAATACTTACAAAGTTTATCAAAAAATTATGAGTTGGCTTCAATGAAACACTGGATAATTTTAATTACTACACCTGGTATAGGATCAAAGATAAAACAGTAAGGTCAACATAACACATAATATTACTTTCTCTCTCTAAACTCACCTTACTGTTAATAGTACGTAACAAACAAACTATTTTAAGTTTTCGAAGCTTTTATGAAGTTTCTAATACTAACTAAACATCACGAAAATGTGAATAGAATAAATAATTGAATTCTAAAGTTAAAGAGAATTTGATATCAAATCTTGTTTTGGATTTGATGCACCGTGTTCTTTTTCTGAAAGAGCTTTCGTATTTCGGTTTTGGTTTGTTGTTTAATGTACAAAACGTTTCAAAATGTCTATGATGTACCGTTTTAATAAATTTGAAATACTTTCTACCGCCTCCATTGGAGCCAACTTTCGCCGCTCGCGCGGTGTTCATGTGCATGTAAAATTAATATAAAATTTAATACTCCTCCTTTCCCTCTAATCCGTTCTGGACACGTCTTCCCGGGGTGGAAAAGCGAAGCACCGGGAGTGGCAAACGCCAGCCACAGCCGGGTCCAATCCATAAACGAGCGAAAGTACGAAGCCACCGGGAGATCGTTAGGCCCGTCTGGCGCACGCGAGGATCCTTTAAGGGAGGGATCGTCACCCATCTTGTCCCGGACCACAGTTCCAGCTTCGAACCGCCATAAAGTGGCATCAACCTGTTGCGGTCCGAGCGGCAGTGACACCGATTCGGGCGCTCGATTTATGGTACCCGGGACTGCCAGCGCCCATTAGAAGCTGGCCGCGGAGTGGTCGGGGCTTGCAGGAATCACCCCATTAAGCAGGCGATCGCTTTCTGTCGCTTCCTGGCTGCATCTGCATCACTTAGCGGGGCTAGCGTGTAGAGTGTGCGCCCCGGAGCGTTCCTGGCGGATGAAAATTGCAACATTTTTAACTCCGGGGAACCCGGCTGACCGAACGGACGGATTGGCTGCGTTCAGTGTGAGCTTGTTTTGCGAAACACACAAAATACAACACACGGTAGCGACGGGTTCTCCGTCGACAGCCAGAAGTGAAAGCACATCCGGAGCGTGCGCAATTAGAAGCGGTAGGAAAATATGATATGCTGCGCTGCTGGAGAAATGTGTCGCCTCGGTCGGTCGTGATTTCGCATCGTTTCGTGATCGATAATGCTGCCGTACAATGTCACCCCACTGGGGGAAGGTGCATTCTCTCAACCGAACCCGTCGAGCGGGTGGGTGACCAGGGACCTCCAATTACACACTCGCATCGTACCCGTTTGGTCAAGACTGTCAGGCAGGGGGGTTTTATGCAGCCTACCCTTTTTTGTCCCCGAGCTCCACGTGACGAGTGGAAATTAATTCGAACTGTATGCCTCATTAGACATAATTTCACCGTGAATGGTAGCGCCGTCACGAGGCGTCGTGAATCTACTTTTCAGCGCAAGCGAACGTTAAGGAAAGAGCAAGTGATATTCAATTATAAATTTTTGACGTGAATTAAATGAAAAAGGGCATGTTCAACAGTATTCATGATCGAAGTTGTTTCATACGCGTTTCTGATGTAAGTTGGTTCTATTTTTGTTAATTGTACGTTTTATATTTTTATAAACTTTCGCACGTCAAATTAAACCTACTCCGATTCGGTTGAATTTTCAATAGGGAACACGTAAAAGTGCCACTTTTTAACACTAGAATATACTCCATTCGATTCTTGCCCGAAAGCTTTTTAGCGGTCTTCTTGACTGCTTTTTAGGGGTCACTTTTTTATTTTTAAAACGCTATAGCTTCACTATTCTTGAAGATTTTTCAAACCCGTAAACTATTACTTTTTAGTATTTTTGTTGACTATCTTTTAGCGTTTTTCATTTTTTGATGTACCCCTTCATCGATGGGTAGGTTCAGAACGATGTGAATCGAATTTTAATCCTTTTCAACTTTAAATTTTGCTAAATATGTTATGTAAATTCATAAAAAAAGTGTGCGCTATCATGCTTATATATTAAGCCATCTTTAAAAATTAGTTTCATATTTTTAAGATTACAAATGACGTCACGAATTCACCTCATACATGTGAATTTCACTTTTCGTTTCGTTACTGTACATCGAAAAAGCAAAAACGTCAAAAGGTAGCCAACGAATATACTTAAATCTTTCGAAAATCATGAAGTTAAAAAAAAAATTCTAGAGATAGTCACAGAAATATATAGTTTGGTTTTTAAGAAAATCCTTTTTTTGTAAATATATTCAGCCGTTTTCGAGACATTAAAATCGAAAATTGCGTTGCGGTCAAAATGATCGTTGTTGGGATTCTAGTGTTAAAACTAACGTTACCGAGCACACGCCGTCGTTGTGTCGCTCGTCAAGGCGATCTCGAAATGCTCCACAAAAGAGAATCTTCATCTGAAAGCAGATTTTGGAGGATTGCGGCAAAATGGAACGCATGCATGCATCGCGATCCAACGCAAGACCAAGGGCAGACACAATCAGATCACTAATTACAAGATCCTTCCGATTTTGGATCTCGGTCCTCGGTGATCCTCGTATCGCTGGTCTTGGTTGAATCGAACGATCTTCAGGTTGGGAGCCCCAAAAGTGATCCATCGATACGAATGAACCGAATCGCCGGATGACTCGAATACACTCGCAACGCCAGGGTCCCACCGGGTGAGAGACCTAATTTGATACGGCACCAACATAAATCTTGCCAATTACCGACGAGGCCCGAGAATCCCTCCCTCCCCCGGTGCCCGCCACGGGGGAGCCTCCGAACCCCGGATCGGAACGAAAGCATCCCCCGCCCGCCCCCTCCCGTGCAGTCCTGTCTTCTTGGTCTATCGCTTCGATCGACATCGACCCGATGGCTGATTTATTGCCACGCGGCAATACAATGTTGTAGGCGCAGGGCGAGGAGGAGGACTGGGAAGAAAATCCTCTCGTTCTGTTTTCCACCAGCTTTCGTCACCGAGGGAAAGGAGGGCAGAGGGCTCCCCGGGGAATCCACGGGGGTGTTTCAGGACGCGAGCTCGAGCTGGTAAGAAAGAAAAAACAAAACTGATGCCATCCACATAGATCGTAACGCCGGTTTGCGGCCGATTTCCGGTGCTGGTTCCGAAACAGTTGCAGCAGGTTGTCGTTCGCCCGGCCGTGAATATCCACCGTCCCGTTCGGTTGCAACGACGAACACACACACACGGATCAGCGACATGATTCGGACAGAGCAGCAACGCAGCGAAAATAAAAGACAGAACATTTATAGAAATTTCAAATTGTATTGAAACGTTAATCGACCGTTCCGCCGGCGGAGGGAGGGAGTTGCATTTCGGGGGCCAAAGCCGGAGCGCAATAAAAAAGCGCAACCGGGTTTGGCAGCTGAATGGAGGCCGGTTTCCGTTTGGCCGTGCCGAATGCCAGCGCGGCGATAGATTGTTATCGGGAAGCCGGGATCGGGAGAACGAAAGCCAGAACGTTGCCCGAATAAGACATCCGCCGAACCGGCGAAGAGGATCCTTGCCTTGGGTGTCCTAGGGCCAAGATGACGATTTGTGCCGCTGTTTATTAGATAATTTAAAGTGGCAATATAACTTCCGTCACGAGCGTGTGTGTATGTGTGTGTATAGTTTATCTGTGTTTTGTATTTTTCGATTTTGCCCTGATCCCAACCTCGACGGTTCACGAACGTTGGGAACAATTTTCCCCCCTTGGGAGCGCTGCTTGACGGATAATAATTGTCCATCCTTTCTTCCTTCCCGTGCATGTACGTGGTGCATGTGAGTGTGCGTACGTGAGCAAGGAATCGAGTTTGTTTTTGTGTGCGCTAAATTTTATTTCCAACCAACTAAGTCACACGAAAGGGAGTCCGGCCGCTTGGCTTCGGTAAATATCGGGGAAAACATTATCCAATTAAATGCCTCTCGCTCGCGCCAAGGTTCGGCCTCCGCGTGTTCTGATTGATGGGAACCTCAATTACAATCGGCCACCGGATCGGATCGGAATCGCACGATGGCGTGTCTTGGATGTCTTCCGCGCGCCAGCTGTGCAGCCCGGCCCCGATCCTTACCGGGCGCCCCCTCCCCTCATCCCTCCGTTGGAATGTGCACTTTCCCGCCACTGTAATTGCAGGTTAACGACCCACGACGTTGTTTTGTTCGAAAGATAGGTCCAGGAAGGAGGAAGGAGTGGTGGGGCGGTAGAAAGGAATATTCAAAATATCCTTCTGCAAATATTTAAAAATAAAATGAAATAAAATTCGCTAACAAATGCAATTCGTTGGAACAAGAAAAACATTTCCTTCCCTCGTGGGATACACTCCGGATGAGGGAGTTGAGGGGGGAAGGAACACATGTGACCTCTGGTATGCGCAAATCCTGTCGGGTTGATGTCCCCGGGCGCTCTCGGGTCGGAAAAGCGCAGGAATTAGGCGGTGGCCTGTTCGATCGTCCGAAGCGTTCGGAGAAACGCTGCCCTTTGGAGTGCATAAAATGTGCTTGGAATGCCGCACATCTGCATACACGCTCTCGCGACCACAAGAAGGTCGTGCGCGAATGCAGATTCCAGCGACGGGCGGGTAAGAACCAGCCCTAGTATGCGAACCGGCTCCGGGTAGCTTGTGATGCTTCAGATGTATGTATTTTCGTGGCCATTTGGTCGCCTGTGCTTCTCTGCCCCTTTTTTCACCCATTTGAGGGGGCATTGCAACCTGAAAAAAAGACAAAGAAGAAACCCAGAAAAAAAGTAAATACTCCACGAACAAACGATTTGTTCGGACAAAATTCACTCTCCCGAAACGGAACGGTCACACGGCGGCCCCGGACTTCGGCATGGGACAGTGGCCGCAACTGGCCCCATCCAGTCACGCTGAAGACAATAATCGACGGCAGGATCCGGCCACGCGGAGACCTACGCTACCGTTCGGGTGCCCCCTCTGCCCACATTTCCCTTCGAACGAATGTTCAAAACCCTTCGCTGGCGTTGAGTTTCGAAAAACATCTCGCAAGCAAACACACACCGGCAGACAGATCATCTGAAACAGAATCGAAGCGAAAATGGCGAACCACGCCATCACCACTCCCCCTCTCCCCGCCCGTTGCACCCCGCCCACCCATCCAACCGGGCCGGTGAAAAGAAAGCGGAGGAATTAAAGTACGAAATAATTCCATATAATTAAGACTTCTTTATAAATTCAATTCTTTTCGCTTCCTGCATTCGTACAAACGAGCCCCACGCGCCCACACTCCCTCCCTCCCTTCCTCTCTCTCTATCAGTGCCCCGTGAGCCGGGGCTTTCCACTTGAAAGCGGTCGGGGATGACTTTTCCTTCGGTCTTCGGACCTGCGTCATCAAAAACCGCGACGCGAGTTCTCGGCTGAAGGAACGCCGAAGCAAATGCACCAAATAACAAACCGCACGCAAACCGGGCGGGAAGGGGAGGCGTGAGTCCATCCATGGGCATGGAAGAAAGGGAAAAAGAGTCTCGCGGTCGAGGAACGATCGGTTGGCGGTTTCGGGTTTGAAAGGATGACGCGAGGGTGAGGAGCAACAAAGGGAGAGAGAGAGAGTGAAGAAATCAAAGGAAGCAAGGATGTCGAAGACGGAGGAGATCACGATCACGAGCTTCCACTGTGTCCAAGTGTGTGTATGTGTGTGTGAGAGAGAGAGAGAGAGTGGTCGGCAGCGCGAAAAGCGGGTGTGGGTGGCATTTAGGTGGAAGGAAAAGCTTCTTCCCGATGGGAGGGGGCGAGGTTGGGCGCCCAACGAAGAACGGAGAGCCCATAAATTGCGATTGTATTGAAACGTTTAAAATTCTTCGATTGCCGCTTGTAAATTACGCATTTTCGATAATGTTGATAAATTTGTAATGTGAGCACACGGCATTTCCGTCCCGTGGTTTTCGGAGGCATCTCCGGCGTTTGCTTTTTCGGACGTTCCGACGCTCCTCTCGGAACGGTGCGTGCCGAGGAAATATCGTGCAGCGAGATGTTCCGCCACCCCGCCCCGCTTGGCAAACTCGTAATTTCGTAATTCTTTCCTCATCGCAACCCTCCTTGGTTGCGCCTTGGCGGGGACTATATTATTAGCTTATGCGTTCGTACGTAAAAAGGCCGACGGATTCGGAGCGAGATCCTCGGAGCGCTGTCGTTGTCGACGTCAGGAAAGGTTTACGTCGATGGCCGTTTGACCCCACGTGCTTCGGCCCCGGTCCAGATGCGTTTTTGTGGAACGTCTGCGTTCTTTTTTTCTTCTTCATTTTTCTCCTTCAAAAGTGTGCGAGAAAATCTCGCACCATTCGATAGGATAAACGTCAATAAGATGGTAATTTATTTCGGCATCTATGTGCCATAAATTTCGCGACGGTGTCGTCTTTCGTCTGACACTTGGCGATGGTCGTAGGAAGGCTTTTAACTCTCCTTCCCCTCACATGTTTTTTTTTACTTTGCAACTCGCGATTGTTGCAACAAATTGCAACAGAAAGAAGCGAAGGAAGCGTTACCGAAAATATCGACAGGATGTGACCGTGCGGCGCTGCAGCACCGACGTGTTTCGTAAATCACCCGCCCTCCGTAAGTCCTCCGTAACTCCACCCTTAGAGAGCGTGTGACACGAAGTGTGACAGCGTGCGTGTGTTTTGTCTTCTCCCGTTTTGCCCGATGACAACGTTCAATTACGCTCGGAAAGAAGCTGCGCGATCCTCGCCCGGAACTGGCTGAGAGAATGAAGATCGAATGAACTGCCAGACGTAAATAAGACTCAGTTTAAATTGTAATTATGTGGCTTTGCGTCAACTGCTTTATTAAGGACACGTTTAGATAAGCGAAACCCCGCGTGTGCTGGCAACGTCCGGGATTGAGGGTAGATTACAATATATTACAATGTTTCCGATTTGGCGTTGAGCGTGTTTCATTGTCACGTTTGATTTCTCGCTCGGTTCGTCCTTATATCTTAATTACCAGAAAAGGCTTTCATAAGACCCTCGTTATGAATTGATAGTGATCCCATTGAATGGTTCAATTTACGAGCTGCAATGCTGCCGGAGGCGCAACATCAACTAATAAAGCAGTATCTTTCAGTTACTAGACACTTCCTTTTGGGCCGTTTTAATGGCGCATAAAATCGGGCTGCAAATAATTAAACGCATAAAACATTTTCAAAGACTTCCAGGCAGCTGCTGGAAATTCCTGGCGTTTTACGCAAAGAATGTCTGCAAATGATTAGATATAGCATGATAACAGCCGCGACAGGATACACTCCGGAGCTCTCGTATCCTTTCAGGTGGAGCGTTCTGCTCGCGAAACTGGTAGCGCCTCATTTATTTTACTATCGCTGTCTGCAAGCGAAGCACAACATAATTAAGTTGTCTCGCTATCAACCATAGGTCGGGGCTACCGCATAGTGCTAGCTGCCGCTTTTCTGTGTCATTCAACTCACGCTTACTATATCGGCCAAATGGTTAAATTGGCACGTTTGCATTCTTGTCGCTGCCGTTTTTGCTGCTCTATCTCTCTTTCTGATGTTTTTATTTCCTTTTTCGAAGAGCGAAAAAGAAAAGAAATCTCCAAGAGAGGTAACACAAAAAAATACCCCTCACCAAACCGACATGGGTCCATTCTCTCTCCGTCCCCATCGGTCCGAAGTGTTACGAATCGAATCGATGAGCTACAACCAATCGATAGCCCTGGAGGCAATTTGCAGACCAGTAGTCAAAATGATAAACGGTCATTTTCCTTTGCGGCCACCATTCCGGTTCCTGCCTCGGGTTCGGAGCGCATGCAAACACATTCTACCTCCCTCCCGTTCGCCTCCCCGCTGCCCCTTGGGCTTGCATTTCATCGTCAAAAAACCAAACAAGACAAGCAGCAGCATCAGCAGACATTCAAAAGCCGGGCCAGCCGTTGCCTCGAGGGAAGCATAAAGAGATAGCGGGGCGAGGGGCGAAACTCTCCCCGAAGCGAGAGTTCATTATTAAGGGGGCAGAAGAACAGCACGCGGGCCGTGGCCAGTCCGACGGCGTGGCGTGGCGTGGCCGCTGGCGGTGGCTAATGGTTGCCTGCGAACAAGTGATTGCTTTTAGTACGTGCAAGATTGGTGAATCGGTGGCGACGGAATACGAACGGTTTGCTGTTCGGTTAAAAGCTTCCGATTTGGATTTTCGGCCCACCGGGGCCAAACTTATTCTGCCCACCCCTTCCGTCCGCCGGCCTGAAGATGATGATGGACGCTGCTAGAGAGTTCTTTTTGTTTCCAAACCAACATGACAAAAATCTACATTCTGGCTGGGAGCAACATGTTTCGTAGACTCCTTTCTATGATGTGAACTGTTTTGGTGTCTGAAAGTATTGTTGGATATATGTTTAAGTCTAAATCGGATTCTAAACCATAAATTTGGGCCGATCTTCGATCCGAATCGATAAATTAGAATCTTTAAGATAAGAGATCGAAGAAAATTGAAAGTTGAAAGATAACCGAATCTCTCAATGATTCATTTGTCTTTAAATAATTCGTGAAACGATTAGGCAGTAACTATAGGCATGCAGCGCAAAAACCATGTTTGAATGTGAAATCGATCATTTACATTGATTTTAGGCAAGGGACTCTTTAAGAAAAGGGTTTGGCAATGTTTTTATGTTTTCCCACGTATGTGGATGAAAATTCCCTGAATTTGAAAATCAGTTATAAGCACACTATTATTTTTCTTCTTTATTTATTTATTCTTTATTTATTTTGATGAATTTTAAAATTAAAAAAAAAATGAAGTTATCTGCTTCATCCTTCATAACCAATCAATTTAATCGCTAATGTTTTTGAAGAAACAAAATATGAAAAGATAAATAACTAAACATTTTAGAACTAGAAGCATAGCAAGAACAAGAATACCGGATACTAAAATGCAATGACAAATTGCTTAAAAGAACGACAAATGTTAATGTATAGATTTTAATTTATCGAATTTACGATCACAACATATTTTTCTATAAATGTTATGAGTGTAAGAACACTGGGCTGATTTATTTGATGTAAAACTTTAAATTGACTAAGAGTAGTGATGATGTAGCTCGCAACGATAAGAATATTTGAAAAGTAAAGTTTTAGTGCTTGGAATTAAGCACTAAAGTGCTTGGAATTGGAGAAATTGTTTTTCCTCAGATGTGGACCAAAAAACCCAATGAGTGGATTTATACGAGAATGGTCATTTAAAGGTGAAAATAAATTAATTTGTTAAAAAATAAATTGGCCAACAGCATAAATGGCTGCGCCTATAAATTATACCCATTTCTAGTTCGAACCGCAAGTACCAACATTCAAAAGAGGTGAGGAAACTAGTTGTTTCATTGGAACAAAACGAACAACCGAACGCCATTCTACCCTCTTACCGTTGAGCTCTTATCGAGCAGAAAACATTGCTTTCGTAATTTATTACCGATCCATCGATTTGTCGTCCGAGTCGGCTCGCACCTCGTTGGATCGATCGTCATCCGCGAAAACCGGCGACCGGCGACAGGTACACGCCACGGAACGGAAACAAAGTTTGTAGCGCGATGAGTCCCATTTAATAAATTCCAATTCGACCAACGCGACAAGCCCAAGCAAAACGCTCATACGGCTGCTGTTGTTGTTGTTGTTGTTGATGATGATGATGATGGCGATGGGATGATGATGTACCGGGGCAGATTTGCGAAAGGATGCGAGCGATAATTTTGCATAACCGAGCGCGCGAGACTCGATCCTGTTTATCCGCCTCCGGATTTGTGCACCGGATCGAGATTATGCTGTCGTGTTCGCGGAGCAGGTGATGGGGCGCGCTGGCGGTTGAGCTGGCTAAAAACCGGAGGTGGACACATTTTCACGTCCGTCCGCGTGTCACGTTTTGCCGCATCGATGCCGTCGGCTTCGGTTCATCATTGCGCGACCCCGAGAGCGCGGCCGAAGAAGTGCGGCGGTGATCGTCGTGATTTATAGGGCAGAACGCTTGCTCGTTAACGACATTCACACGTTTTGTGCGCCAAATGCAGCGTGGCAGCGGTTCGGCGGCGGCTGCTGCTGCTTGCTTGATTTAATGCACCGGCGTCGAGGTGGACTCGTGTGAGTGCCTTTTATTTTTATTTTTTTGTTGCCCCCAGCCTTTCATTCCGGCTTCGTGGTTGCGGTCCCTTTTCGAAGCCGATGTAGGGCTGCACCGCGCATGGATGAACCCGCCGATGAGAGACGTTCCTGTCTCCGCCCTGACGGATCAGCCCGTGCCCGGGTGTGACCCATCACGCCGATCGCCCTCTCGACCGGTCCAACGGATAGCAGTGCGCGGGAGGATTACACAAGCGCGGAAAACGGCGAGGGATGAAGAGGAGGGAAGAAAAAAAGAATTAAAATTCCATCACACGACATCCCAGCGCGTCACGTACTCGTCTGTCGGCTTGCCACGGAGGCGGCTTCGTCTCCCGGGCCATCGCTCGGAATACGAAATTGCCCCAAAATCCAGCCATCCAAATCGGGGAATCCACATCACCGAGCCATCGGCGCAATCACATTGAGATCAAACCGCTCGCCAGCCCACCCTTACCCCGTTCCCGCGAACGGATCCTCTTGGCCGCAGTGGCGCTGGCCGCTTCTGATCTCGGCTGCCGGTGTTGGCCGGAGTGCCCGGGACGGCGAATTATTCTCTTTCCCATATTATTATTTCGCTTCTCGTTTTTGTCACATCATTTCTGCATGTTAAACTGCCGGTGGCCGCGCCAAATCGGAAGCAATATTGTATTCGGTTGCGCGAGAAGAATGCCAACCTGCGGGAATGCACATGAAAGAAACGCCGGCCAAAGATCCTTCTGCTGCTGGAATGGAACATTTTACCCGAAGGAATAATAACGTGGGTATAAAACTGTGAAGATTCCAAGATTGTAAAAATATAATTACTAACCTCAACACAATGAACCTATGCCATGAAGATATACGTAACTCTCTTTTCTATCACAACAATTTTGTACCATGGACATGTTACAGAGTTTGAGAATTTGTGGAACCTTTTTGATTAAAAGATTATTGTTGGAAACGTGTTAGTCCACTGGCTGGCCAAAGAGGCACGTCGCCATGATCGCAATGTTTTTTTACCATAAAAAAGGAGTAAAGGGCGCGACCTCGGCTCTTTTCGAAAAAGAAGGAAAGCCAGACAAGTTTTTGGCATACCGAACCACCGTTTTACATTAAAAATAGATTATTATTTTTGGTTTGTATCCTATGGTACGTTTAGTTTGCCTACAGACATAGTAGAAGCTGAAATTACAGCCAAATATTTTTGGGGGCAAGGTTACTGGGCGATGTTTCGGGGGGCCAGAGTTCGATTCTGATCTGGGAACAACTGTTTTGTAGAGATGCAATGTAGTTTTTAAAATTCAAGCATATTTTGATAACGTGGATTTCAAATCATCATAATCATTTCTATATTAAAAACTTAGTGGCTCAGTTTGCTTACAGAGCCTGATGGATCTGTAATTTCCATTCTCATTCGATACTTATAAATACTCGAATCTTGGGCCAGAAATTTTTCAAGTAGCGATATTTCCTTACATTTTTCAACTTGTCTTATGGTTCCTAGGCTACGGCTTTGCTCTTGGTAAACCCGAGAATTATAAAAATAAAGATGATTCTATACCGCAACATATCTAGGTATGTTGTGGAGTGTTAGCTTAAGGACCAATTTGAGTAAGCATTCTTTTATCCTACATCAGACCACTAGCTATGCTTTTTCATTGGTGGTTTCAAAGTTTCGGACATAATTGCGTATATAAAATATTGTGCTTTATAGCATCGTTGCTTTTCAATATTTTATTGCTCATATTGAAACATCCAACTAGCTTATAATCAGTAAACGATTCATCTACCAGATTAAGTATTTTTTGAAACTTGTGAAGTTGGTAGATGAGCCCTTTACAAATCGATTTCGATAAAAGAAGAACGTGTGAAGTAACGAGTCCGCTCTTCGGTTGAACTCAAAGTAAAACAAAGTTCAATCGTTCAACCACGATTGAAGAACGGGACACCACCGCCTGTTGGCAAGAAACATGCAAACCGAGCGCGATCCAAGATGCATGCGGTCGATAAGCATCGATGCAATCGTGATGCAAGAAATGGCCTACTTGAAGGACAAACAGAAAAGCAAAAACCCTCTGTTATGTGGAGAAAAATCTCACGTTCATTTTAAGGGAGAGAGAGAAAAAAATACTCACCCACTCTCACACGGTGCATAACTAACATAAGTGTCAAATAAAATTGTTTCCGTCAGTAAACACGTGTTGCCATGGCAAGGAGCAACCGCATGGGGACACATTTCTGTACATGCCAAGCCAGTGCCACGGCAAATGCTACCGCATCCCGAGTTTTATGATCCACCGAACAACATAAACACGATCGTTTGACATTTCTACCGGGGCGAGCAAATCTTAAGCTACATGGAAGAAAAAACACGAAACAACAATCATAAAAAAGAAACGTGGCCAAGTTATCGCATTATAATAGGAGGAAAACATACAAAAAAGGGACAGCTGAAGTCGAGCAAACATTTATACGAGACTTTCACTGGGAATGGTCATAAAAAAAGGAAAATTTACTTTCTTGTACTTCGAGCTGCCCCGCTCCACCTGTCGCCCCTTTGCTGACCCTCCACAGTGCGCGGACAAGACGTTATGAGTGACAGCACAAAAGAGTGTCGTACGGGAGCGAGCTTCCAAGGAGCCGATTGGCAAAAACTGCTCATCACCGGTTTCTGTACTGCACACAACACTACAACTGATTGCATTTAATTTCATCCTTGCTTCCCCGCTTGCCTCCTGTCATCGTGTTATTAACCATTTTTTTCACTTTCTATCTAATGGTTTTACAAGCTTTTAATACTTCCACACATTTTTCCTTTCCTCTCCACAGGTAAGCGAAAATGCGTCCCAGGATGCCGACAGCTTCGTCCCGCTTCCCGGTAAGATGTTGCGCAAGAACACTAGCGTCCACAACCCCACAAACACTCCTGCTGGAACTCATCGTTTGCTCGAGCGGTTCGTTGCTACTTGTTGCGGTCGTTTCCGTTCTCTCTTATAATTTTAAACTGATTAGTTTATTGATTGTCGCATTAAACCGAATTACCATTAATCCTATCAGCGAGTCCGTTGGTTGGCATTATGGTCCGAAGTGGAGAGAGGGGGCTCTCGTGGGGCTTTTCTTGTTTTGTTTATGTGCGCTTACATGTTCCCAATCCCATGGCGGCTCCCGGTGACTTCGGAAAGCTGCCGGCGCCGTTGCTTTGGCAGAACGTTTGAGAAGCTTAGGATTTTGTGTTTATCGTCACCAGGCCTTGGTGAGGAGGGAAGGATATTGTTGTGGATCTCTACTTCGCCATGACAGTCCGCGCGCTGCAACGCCAAGGCGAATGAGCACGCTGAGCACGGCACTGCACATTTTGAATAGCTATAAAATTTCAATAAAAACCACCTATTAATACACCACGGGCTCGCTGCTTCTGGTGCGCTTGTGCTGGCCGCGGGCCACGGAGCCATTATATGCAAATCAGCTGTTCGGCGCGTCCATTCTGCGTCCCCGTTGAGGCCTCCTTCCCCGCCGCTCGCGCCACCATCCGTCGGTGGACGCAAATCAAAAGCCAAAAGACAGACAAAACATACCGGAGCATGCAAAAAAAAGGCACACACAAACTGCACAGCGGAGAAGAATCTGCATACATGCGGTCTCACCCGGTCTCTACCCCCCCTCCCCCGGTGGTGTGCTTTGTTGTTTGAAGCCGCGGGGGGAGAGAAAAGAACGCCAAGCCGACAAGAGCCGAGCCTGCGATAACACAAAGCAGCAGAAGGATAACATAAAAATCCGGCAAGAATGTGTGCGCTGGCCCTCCGATCGGTGGATTTGTGCAACGCCACGTCGTTCGTTCGAAGCCGCTGTTTGGAGACGTTCCGATATCCGAAAACCAGTAGCAGTGGCCGGCTTTATGCTGCAATAAAAACGAACCACGACGACGACGATGAGGGCGACAACGTTGATGCTGTCGACAACTGCAACTGCAACCGCAAATGCAAAGTGCGGGAACGAACGGAGTCCTGACCGGAGACGGAGCGAATTTATGAGTCCTCCCTTCCTCACTTCGGACCCTTTCCCTCGGAGTGTCCCGTTTGGTGTTGTGGCGTTGGGTTTTTTCGTTGCTGCTGTGTTTTCTCGTTCTGTCGGCGGTTCGTACTGCTTTCGGGACACTGTAATTAACGTGGCACTGCGAGTTGCGCAAAACGTAAGAAGTCATCGAATCACTCCCTCAATATTCGTTCGCTGGGGTCCGCACGAGGGTCTGTTTATCTTGAGCAGCGTCTGCCTTTCGTGTACGCCATTTGTGGTACCGGCAGGCTTTGGCAACCCAGTCAGCCCCATTCTATCGGCTTCGTTCGTCCGATTGCATTTTATTTGGTTGTTGTTGCACTCTTTTATTTCTCGTACCGTAAGTTTTGGCCAAAACAGTGCAGCACGAAATGTTTGCATTATTTGCAAACGGGTGGTCACATTACTAAATTTCAACCAGTTCGATCCGTTTGTTTTTATTTAAATGAGATCGATCCAACTATACCTTCCGCTGGCAGAAAGAAAAGGGGGTGAAATCATCCACTCGACTCGATTGAGTTTGTATAAATTACGATCTTCAGCAGCCTCTTTCCCGGTTCCACCAGCCATTAGTAAATAAAGTTAAACGTCATCATTATGCATGAATTGTTTGAAAAACGAAAACAAAATGTAAATTAAAAGCATTGGCCAAACCTTACCGGTACGGATATATATTGTCATTGCTCAGCAAGCAACTCTGGTAGGATCGTTGCCGAACATGCCAACCCCTCTGAATCCGTTCACGATGATCTGGTTTCTTTTTCTTTGGCCTGCACAGATCGGAATATTAGCACAGACGCGCATTTCTCCCTGCGGGACCTTTCGAAAATGCAGCCCGATCGTTTCGATTGCAAACTGCCCGAATTTCACTCATCCACATACTTTTTCCCGCGTTTCGTGTGTGCGTGTGTGTGTTTGTGCGGCCATGTTTGAAAGCGATCGCGATGACGGAGCACGTAGGAAATGTTTTTTTTTTTGCTCCACTGTTCGGTTTGTTATCCCAGTTGTCTCCTGCTTCCCGTCGCGAGCTTAGCCAAAATTCTGCCCGTATTATCGACGATCCCGTGTGTGTGTGTGTGTGAGAGAGAGTTTTTTGGGCTTCGTTGAGCTTTTTGGACCACTTTTTGTTCGACGTGTCCAACGTGCAGCGAACGTCGTGAAGATGACATAAGCCATCGCCGATCGGTCGTAAATTATGCAGCTGCGAGCCTCCCGGGAAGGTAATGCCGTCCGTCCGTTGATCGCTCGAAACACCCGAAAGGCAACGGTCAAACTTTACCAAAAAAAAGTAAAGCATACGCTTTAACTCGTCCGAGTAGCGGGTGGAAAACGGAGCCGGAACGCGGGATATCGATAAACGTTGGGCTTCTGGAAAGGATCGCGCATCGCGTGCAACGGTCCAACCCGGGGGCGAGGGAAAAGGGGGAAAAACATCAACACAACTAACGCCGCACGTTATCATCCCGACTCCGGGGCGGCCCACCGATCGATCCGAGCTCACCGAGAGGGCGAAAGGATGCGAGGCCTGCAAAGGAAACGATCGCCCTCTTTTGTGAACGACACACGCATACCCACACATACACACACACACACACACATACACTGGGACCTCCGCGGAGTTCGGATGCGCGTACAATGGCAGCGAAATTGGAGCGACCGAAAAAGGCGGAAGAACGGTTTGTCGGAATCGGCGCAAAGTAATCGTCACGAGGCTTCCGCCCGACGGGGAAGGCGAGTGGGAGGCGGAGGGTTTGGGAGGTGGACAGCGGGCGATGAAACGGGTGTGGCGGCTTAAAAGAATCGGCGCAAGGACGCAGATCGTTAGCACGCGTACGCGTTCGCGTTTCTCGCGCGAGCCCGAGCGCGCACTGATATATTGTTGACTGGTTTTTAATGAAATAATTAATTCATTTCATGTTTCATTAGGCTTAACGCGCGATCCGAGCGTTCTGGGGCTCGCAGGGGTTTTTTTTTGTACATTTCGCGGAAGGAAGTAAGCAAGTGAATAAAGTGAAAGAGAGAGCGAGGGAGCAAACGTTGTTTGGGTCCAACGAAAGCAAGGACCCTTTAATGCCATTCGTTTTTGGCATGGCGAGTTTAACGTCAACTTGCTTTTTTTTATACTTGTAGCTTCCCGCGTTGGTGTTGGCGGTCGCTTCTCGTCTTGTCCAAGGGTTTTGTTTTTGTCTTCTTCGCCCCATTCACACCCGCCGTCCGATGTGCAAGATTTCGGCATCGGTGTTGACGCCAATCGTGCTCATTGTTGCACCCTCAGCATCCCCACCACTTTGCCGCATCAATCCGCCAAGCCGGGGCGTGTTGTAGGTGGCGGTGTACGGAACCATGTTCGTGTTGTTTAATTTGAGTTCAACGTTGTGTTTTTCTCTCTTTTGCTGGTGTTCACTTTACCTACTTATCTTCCGTGTTGCCTGCTGCATGCAACGCGATAAGCTGTGTACGGTTGGTGATACGATATTTTCCCGATGATTAACAACACGATCGAGTCGGTACGTGAAAGGAATTAAGAAGAGTCGTCGGGAAGTCAAGAGAGGCACATACATTCACACACATACACATAGACACAGTCCATACGGCGGTAGACATTAATCAACCTCCAACGCACGTAGGGGAGTGTGAGCTCGTATGGACCCTTGGACGATAATTATTGTTCCATACCTGTTTCCAAGTCCCAATGCTTAGTAATGTACAATCATTCAATATTGGATTGAATACTTTCGATGAAATTTTAAAAGTCAAAATGGCCTAAGGCCCATTTAAAAAAACTATTGCTAAAACAGAATGTCAAATATATTATTGTTGAATAAATACACAAACTTAAAAATACACGAATATATTCATGTATTGCATGGAAATGAATTGATTTGGTAATCAAATATTTGTGAGAATGATCATGTGCTCTTTCTTCGACTGAGGGTACATTTTTCATATCCAATCTACATATATAAAATTCTTATGTCACAGTGTTAGTATTTAAACTCCTCCTAAACGGCTGAACCAGTTTTAATAGAACTTTGCACGAATGTTTCTTTATGTTATGGTTTTTAACTATATCTTACATCTGAAAGCTGCATACTTTTTTAATTGATTACGATTTTTTATCGTCATATGTTGGCTACATTGCATTGTTTACATTCATCCATGACATATAAAGAGTAATCTTAACTCGCAACTATAAACGGTTACAGTAACATGCCTTTACACAGATCGTGGTGAGTTGATTTCGAACAAATCGTTTCTTTTCAATAAAAAGAAAAATAATCTTTATTATTTGGATCTATGGCATATGAGGGAATGCAAACGTCGATGCAAAAAAAACTAGTAAACCTTATTAAATTGCCATGTCGGTCCCTTTGCCCTCACCGGGGTACATATTGTTACAAGTTCCCCTATGGCGGGACCAGCTTCGCGAACAGACTAATGGCTACATTTGTTACCGAAAACTATAACGAACCGCAGTGGATATGGCTCCCGGATGATCCCCGAGGCAGACGGCGAGCAACTTCCCTCGGTCGCGTCTGGCGAGATAATCGAACGTACATCACCCGGACACTCATTAGCGCGGGTTTTGTTGATGCCCGGGACGCTAGTGTGCCGGTAACGACCACCTCAAATTAGGACCTTACCTTGTTCGGCTTATCAGCGTGCATCCAACGCCATGCGTCAATTATTTATCCGTCTCCACATCCCGAGAGGTCCGGCGCGTCCGACGACAAGTGTAAAATGTGCGCGCTTAGGTTCGTCGCTTGTGCTTTTCGTTACTTTTATCTTCCTTGGGCCAACTTTTTCATTCACAACACACACACACACACACACACACTGTATACCGCACCCTACCAGTCCTGGAGTGCCATTGCCGTTTTTGGCACCCGCGGGTTTTGGGTTCAAAAAACGATTCGAAAAATTCGCGACACGCGGGTTTAACAAAAAAAACCAAACAAAACAAAACAAGCGGGAAAAAGGCACACGATCGTGATGATTGACGATACGATCAATCGGTTGGACCCGTGAGCGGGCGCGCGCACATACATATGTGTGTGTGTGGGAAAAAAGGAATGTTTCGCCGATCGAGCCGAGAAAAAGGCGCGCGCTCCAGTTTGTGGCTCGTCATCCGCGTTTCACGAGCGTCGTGCGTCGGGTCGAGCGCAGCGGAGGTCGAGGGCGAGAAAAAAGGTGTGCGCTTCATTTGCATTATGCAAATGAGTCACCCGCTCTTGTTCCTTCTTCCTGGCTGGTGTTTTGTGTGTGTGTGTGTGTGTTTTTTTTTTCTTGCTTATTTTTTGACAAAAGCCATGCTTAACACATGGCCTTCCGCTCCTCCGCCGAAGGTCCGGAGCTCACGGAAGGTGGTGAAAGGATGCGAGCCCATATTCGTACCGTTTCGTGGTTGATTGCGTCAGTTTGGCCCTCCACCGGTGTGTGGCTTAGCTGGGGGGTTTTTATTTTTGACCGTCTATGTTTTTGTTTCCTTCTGCCTCAAGTCCGATTTTACCGTTTACATTTTTCTGTATCTCCCTTCGCTGTTTTGGGATACATTTTTGATTTAGTTTATGGCTCGATTCTGGTTGATTGCGCTAAATGGATGACATAGATTATCGAAGCGACAGTGCGGTTGAGTCACCGGCCCTTCTCACCCCCCCTTAAAACCGGTCGATGGTAGAAAAGAGGCTTTAATTATAAGGAATGTTTTGATTTTCGGTGACAATTTTGGAACACCAATATTTTCAATCCGTTCTTCCTCGAGAGAAAAAGGACAAACGCTAGGGAAGGTTGGCTGGAGACAAACATCTTAAATCCAGTCCATCACTCGCCCCCGGGGCTAAACATTAATTATCGGTTCTGGGCTTTGCATAACCACGCCGGGGTGTTACGTAACTGTACGAGGCTCCCGAGATATGTTTTAAAGCCCATCCACGAGGCGGACAGCCCTGGGCTGCGAGGAAGCCGTTTTGCATTAACGGTCCACTTTCGGAAGGCCCTGCTCGGTTAGCTGTTCTTGGCCAACATCTTAACGCTGGCCTGTCAGGTTGGACAGTTGTACCGATTGATCATGCAGCTCGCCCGGGACGCGTACCGCGGTTCGAAAGGTGTGAAAGGACCCAACCCCACCTGTCAAACGGTTTCACACGTCGGTCCACCGGGCAGGCCGTTTGCAAAAAACCGCAGACGATCCGACCGAACGCTGGGTGCTTGGGCCGATTCGAATGTTTGGCTCCATTTTACAGCTGCACCGCTCCGACGGGGTCGCCCGAGGCTAGCTTCACCCGACCCGACAGTGCCATGTTTCAGCCGTACGCGGTGTTTTATGTCACTTTCCACCGGCCGCTGCCAGTTGCCGGGGTGTTGATGTTTTGACAACCCGTTGAAATATCGCTTGCCCCCGAGCTGAGCTTGCGGAACACCACAGTTTGCAAGCTATGCAAAGCCCTCTATCGAGCAGGTTGAAATGCAGCTCTGGAGAGTTCCTTCCCCAAGTTCCAAGTGGTCGAAGCAAGAGGGTTTTCCAACAGGACACGGCAAGCAAAACAAAACCAGAAAAACTGCACCACGACCAACCTGCGAAAAGGGGAGCAGAGTGCCGGAGGTGGGCGGGGGACACTGGACACCCATGATAATTTGTATGAACAGTCCTGTTTGCTCCCGTGAACTTCTCTATCTAAATTGTATTAACATTTGGCCGCTATCTCGCGTGGCTGTATCTCGGATGACGGCGAGATCACGAGGCAAAAAACCATTTTCCATTGCCATTTCCCCGTCCCTACACGGTCACACGCTCTGGGAAATCGACCGCATGGCGAAGATCCATCCGCCGGCAGGTAAATACTACGGAATACTTTGTTGCATCTTTCCACCCAGTTCCTGGCCACCGAAACACTGCCCGATCAGAATGTCGGATAGTGTTTGCGCGAGTATGTAAATTGCACCCATAACAGGCGGACGTCGACGTGGGCTTCTGCCCCTAGATCCTGGAACTTCTGGCACCGAGCCAGAATCCTCCCGATTCACCGATCCGACCGATGGCTGCCTTTGTCTAGTTAAGCCATGTTTTGCGGCAATGGATTGCTTCTGGCTGGAGACAACACTGGAGGGCCACCGTACAGCACATGTATTCCGTCCTTCGTTCCGGCTCGTTCCAAAGCGAAACAAAGCTTGACTTTAATTGCAAACTACCTTTCATGCCATTTGCAGCGAACGGTTTATTTGGCTACATTGATCCATTCATATCGTGCTGGACCGCTCGGAGGTTCTTTCATCCGACTGGCCTTTTTTTGTTTTGTGGATTTGTTTATTTTCCTCCTCGCTCCGTTCACTTCGCTCCGAACTCGAGCTACCTCAAGACCTACACGATGCCACCGTCATAATTGAATCATTGGCGGTAGGTATTTTAATTGCATTTGATCGTTTGACTGCTTCCCCGACCCCCGGACTCCACAGAGCGGGTCCGCCGGTGGCGCCCCGAATTAAACCCGCAACCCAAGCCTACGGTGGACGCCACCTCCACGCGTAATGGCTGGGCGCACGGCTAATATGCTGCCCGGTCATAATAATCCGTGAGTTACGTCGCGAAAACCCGGTGAAACGTCAGCGCGCCCGATGATGGCTCGATGAGTATCCCGGCGGAAGTGTCGATGGTTTTGCGGGGCGGAAAGGGGTGGGATAATGTGGCGATGAAGTGGAAATTCCAGCACACAAGCGAGCAATCACCCGACCGGCGAGCCGCCGAACACGTTCGTAATTAAAATACCGCTCATATTTTGTTTAATTGATTTCAATGATACAGTCCTGTGCTCGCACACCGAACGGACCGAAGGCATATTCTGTTCGATTTTTCCCATACAACCAAGTGCCATACATTTGGCTCCGGCTAGGCTCGTCATTAGGCTCTTTTTTTGTTGTTTTGGTTTTCATAAAGCGTAATACGGTCCGGAGCATGTTGTTGGGTAGTAGTTGCTACGTGCGGCTCTACTTAAAAGCCTTCGGAATATTTATTTTGCCTTATTTGTCGCCGTCGACCCGGCCAGTTGTATATCACAGGTTTTACGGGCATTGCTGTGGGAAGCACGGATTATGAGCCTGTGGATGAAAAATCCTACTTATCGGGCTAATTGTGTTAATCACCTTGCAAACTCTGGTGCGGATGAATTGTGGACAAATCAAATCAATCGAGGTTAAAAGAAACGATTTTCTACAACGAATTCTATCAAAAATTTAAAGTGAAATCAGAATCTGAATGTTAGTTCAAGTAAAATGCCGAACAACTTGTAATCTCCAAAATTGAAATAAAATTTGTCAATTGAAGCATAAACATGAAGTTTTTGAGTGAAGGGGCCATTATTTAAAATGTATTTTACAGTTCTAATACGATTAAGTTATTTTTGAAGAAAAATTCTGAAAATAAGCGACAAGATTGGTTGACAAACTTAGTTATAACTTCAAAATTTACGTTTCTATTATTTATCTTTTTGTCACAATATTCAGATAACTTTGACAGCTCTCTAAAGGTAATACTGTAGAGTATCATAAAAAATACCCAAGGATTACTAAAAGCAGCGATATTTAACGAAATGAGCCGTCAACATTTTATTTCGCACTGAAAAAAGTGAAAAGAATTTTATTCAGTCAGTAAATGTAACGAAAGGATCAGTTTATATGCATAAAAAATTGAGTGATGTCTTAAACTTCGAAAAATCGATGTCAAACTGCTAAGGTATTTTTGAACTTCACGATGAACGAATGATTGGATTGGAAACAGGTTTGTTTTAATTTTTATAATTTTTTTTTATAAAATTTTTAAAAAGATTACGTATAAAAGCTTAAACCAACCGTCCTCCAGGGTAACAATTTTCTTTCTTATTTATTTTTATGACTGTGGCCAACCGATTACTTAATTAGTTGAATCGATGCGTCTGGTAATTCCCGGGTATTTTTTTGCGTATACCAAACAGAATAACCTTTCCAGTACTGTCAAATTTATCTGAAAATTGGTACCCAAACAAGGGAAATGGTTTGTTGAAATTGAATTGAACTTCATTTACGGCACTTCATACAACATTAAAATGGATTAAACTGTCGTACTAGTCTCGGGTTTCTTTTATGGAAAAAGGTTTATTTTAAGTAGTTAAACCAATGGGATTTCTAAACGAAATTTGGTACTTTTATGAAATTTTATCAGTGTTTTTGTTTTGCTAGTACTGCATGAAATGAATGAGAAATCTGATACTTTCAATTACAAGCGGTTGAATACAACTAAATCAACGATTAAAAGGTACATTTCTTGGGGAAAACTTTGGAGATCTTATCACATTTCTAGTGCTCAAATGTTGAACTGCAAAAGCGGGAATTAACCTCACGCTGAACTATCCCATTTCGATTGGTTATACGATTCAAAGTTCCTCACGGTGCCCCGATCGGTTGATGCTCGATTCCCATTCGCGTATCACTTGCACTCTCTAATCCGCAACTGAACCTTCGATGACCTCGAACGGTCACGGGGTTTTCTCGTCGAGTTTTGTGACGCTCTGGCCCACCGCTCGTTCCGGCAGCTCAAGGCGAAACAGCTCAAGGCGAAGACGAACTCGAAGCCCTCGGCGAGTGCAAGTGAAAGTCCCGACCAGATTTGATCTCTGTGCGATCCCTTCAACACGCCACGGTTTCGAGTGTCGGCTAGTCCCGCGCTCGTGAAGGATACTCGCCCGGCTCGTATGCTCGTATGCAACAGCATATCTAGCGATCTCCTGGCTACATATAAACACACACACACACACATTTAGCGGGGGTACACTGCTAACTGGGCTCACCTTGGAAAGCGCACCGCACACTAGAATGACACGACCGACACGACGACCCCGGGTGCAGGAGGTGCGGGAGGGATATATGGTGGCCGGCAGGCACCCAACAATGGCATGTAGTGGTTGTCACCTTGTTCGGATAATTTACGAATTTGTCATCTTCACCTCGCCGTCGACGGTCGGCCGACGCCGCGGGGTGCGCGCTCCAGTGTGGGTGTCCGTGTTTCGGTGCGATGCTTGTGCTCCGGCCGCCGCATGTGAGTCGCTAATCGCGGAGGAGGACTCCGCGGTCCGCGCGGGGATCCATTTTCTACAGAATATGTTGCACAGCGTTATCCAATGTCCCGCGCCGTGCTCGAACGGAAAACGATATTCGATGATGATGGGCTGATCTTAGATGGAGGTGACGCAGTGGTGTGCGGTGCAATGTTTCGGTTTCCCTCTCGGAGGGGAAAGGCTCCGTCGCTGGGGTCGACCGCGTACACGTACGGGTCTGCATCGAGCCGACCGCTTGAGGAGTGCAAGAAGATTAACGATTTCATATCGCGATACATAAGTGCCAAGCGATAACCTTTACCGATATCGGTTTAAACTAACAAATAATTGCAAGTCGAACGACGCCACGTCCTAAAGGGAAGCGGGACATGCAATGGGGGAGGTAAGCTGCCGCTCCCTCATTCTCGCCCTCTACTTTTCCCCCGCTCGATTCTTCCCGCCAAATCGATTGTCTCGACGGGGCGAAGCTTCGAAATTGCGCTGTACACTCCTTGTTGGGAAAACCGCGAGCGAGTAAGGTCTATATTAAATTATTATTTGCCATCCAGGCCGGCCTTGCGCTTGCCGAAAGATCGCCCTTCCCTTCGTGGTGCACCGCTATCGCGATGGTGGCTTCGGATCGTTTTGGGAAAACAATAGTCACCGCAAGTCGTCCTTCGTGACGTTGTCCGGAGTGATGTCCCTATTCATGCCAACTCCGATGGAGTAGATTTATTTACAAACTGTCTCGCCTGAGATAGTAGAATAAGTTGGGGTACATTTATTGCGTTCAATTTACTTATCCGTGAACCATGTTTCATAAATTGAGATATTTATTTCATTAAAAAAATGCAATCACAAATCCAACAAAATACGAACAGGTTTGGAAGGCAAGGGACTATTAAGGAATTAAGTGACGAAAAATATAGTAAACAAATATAATATACGAAACAATATGGGAGATTTTCCAATGAGCAATCTTTGAGTTATTTGCCACAAAATAATGCAACAATCATATTGAAACACAGAGCTCTTTTACCCCACTTGTTTGATTATTGAATCGTTGAGAATAATATTTGAGTGTTTACCACATTTTGGTAAATCTATGTTTGTCGAGCTATACTTTTTTTTTATTGTTAAAAATTGGTTTAAAATAGCAGGAAAAAAATGTAATTCATTGCTGGAAATCATAAACAATCTCATGGAAAAGCTGAACAGTGGCCAGCTGTGGCAACCGTGTTTTTTCACTTAAATTTACTTTTTGTCCATAAATCATATTATATTTAGCTTCGTTAAGTAAATATTTTTCGTCAATCTAGGAATGCTTTATTTGGTGCATCACTGTTTCATCATATTCCATTTTAATGTTATTTTCCTTTTGGAGCACGAGTTTTTCTTACTTCATTCAAAAACAATCGATTCGCCGAGAATCTCACGAAAAATCGGTGCCGTGACGATCGACACAAATTCCAAGGCTTCAGCACGCTGCGATCGAGATCTCTTCGATGAGTAAAAACGAGCTAAATGTGTCACCGTGATTTTCGTAAACAGACAATATGTGTTGTGTGTCCTGTGAAACATACGCGCATGTGTGTGTGTGTGCGACGGAAATGTCCCGCTCGTCGAAACATTGTATGCCCTGACATTCTTTCGGCAACTTTCCCGTCCCGGGAGGAAAGCAAAATGCTCCGCGAAAGTCCACGGACCTCGGGAACGGAGCAAGGCACATCGCGTACCGCGGCCGAAGGTCGGACCGGGAGAAAAATCGATCGCCGATCAAAGTGGTCCCCCGCATGTTTCCGCCCCGTATCGCATTTTGGCCACGGCGTTGCAATGAGGTGGAGCCGCGCGGTGGGTTCGCAGGTCGCAGTGGACACCGGCTGGAAGAGGGCAACATCTCGACTCGACTTTGTAGCATCGCCCGGCAGCTGCACCGCGCGCTCGAATGATCGTTCCGGATAAACGTTTTCCGAATGGACTGTTTTCCCTTCCGTCGGTCCATCGCTCAATTCCCTTCGCGCGCGCAACGTAAAAAAAAGCACACAACGGGGACGATGGGCACATGAGTTTCTTTTTAATCGATTGTGGCCTTAGCGGGGGGTTAGTGGGAAGGCTGGACAAGCCCCATCCCCTCCCACCCTTCCTCACCCGCATCTCTTCCGTTACCAGCGCGGGAGCGAAGCGAAGGAGAAAATCCATTAAAACATTTTGTAGATATGCTGGGGAGAACATCTTAACTTAATAAGAAATCCAAACCAGAACCGTCACGACCCACACGGATGGATCGACGCTCGAACCGTGGCCCGGGCTCGGCGGACGGAGGACCTTCCAGACGTGGGCACTTGTCAGCCGCAGCGAGCGGGAGCGGGTGGGCAGCAACGGGATCGCTGCAACGCAAAACAACGTCGTCGTACATGATGTCTTAAAAAAACCAATATTGATACATATCCTGTGGTTCGCGGCCTCGTCGTCGTCGTCGTCGTCGTCCTGCCTTCGGTCGCTCGGGCAACACATCCCATGTTGTACGTTTTTGCTTCGCAACGACCCATCGCTGGAACTGTCTGTACCTTGACCTCACCGCACGCACCGTAGCCCTCGCTCACCCTCTCTCTTTCTCACTCTCTCTCTTGTCCTCGCATTGTCTACTTAGTAACTTTGCCCGATCCAATTCGAGATCGGGTCCGATCTTAGTCTCGGCGTTGGCAGGAAAAACCTTCCAACCGAGCGACCGCTCCGCTCCTTCGCTGTGTTGTCATATTTCGTTGATCATCATCATCATCGTCGTCGTCATCAGCGTCAGCCTCGTTCGCGACCCTTCCGGTTCGGTCGCCGAGAAGGAGGGCCCTTTTTTTTGCAACTCTCAAGAAGGTAAAATAAAAGACTTGATGGAGTTCCACCCGTTCGATTGCGTTCCGAACGCAAAGGGCAAATGATGGAGGGAGGATGAGCGATAGGAAGGGGAGGAATGCAGGAGGGCAGGAGGGGTAGGAAAAATAATACAAAATAAAATAAACCAACCGGCCGAGCAAACACGGGGGCGCAAGCGACAACGGGACCGGCAGCCCGAAATGGTGTTACCCCTACAGCTTTTGCGTCCCTGGTAGAACCCTTCTTCCCCCTCCCCCCTTCCCGATCGTCACTTCCCCTTGCTGCCCATCTCCCAGCAGCACATTGGTAATTTTCGATAACAATCATCCATTCCGCGCGTAATGAAATGGTAGCGAAATTACTATTTTTGTCCGCGAACGAACGAACGCCGTGAAGTCCACCAGCTTCGGATCAAACCGTGCAGGAAGCAAGTTGAAGAGCAGCACAACAACAACGAAGAAAAAAAGGAAAAGCAATTGTCGAGCTTATAAGCCCGGCACATGGGGAGTCCAATAATGGGTGCAATTTGTGCCATTGAAACCCTATTCCGCCCGCTTCGAAGCCTCGATGCGAGGGAGCGGACTCATTTACGGGATGTCGGGCCAAAGGATGGATCAGCGAAAGGATAACGCTCCCAAACGATGATCGGGCAAAGTGTTAAACCCCCTCCGGCGTATCCTATTGCTGCCCCCTCCTTTGGGGCTTTACGCTGCGATTGGATTGGTTTTTAGCCTCTTTGTATTATTTTTCTTGTGGTATTGCGCTTGGTTTTTTTGTTTTTTTAAGGGAAAATTCAATCTACCCCTAAGTACAACCGGGAACCAGGAGAAAGCCAACCGTGCAATCAATTTCATCTACGCCGCGCGATTGCGCCCCGCATCGAAATCGAAAGACTTCGAGGTCGACCTTAAGCGACGAACCTTATGTGCGATGTGCAGCAAACAATTCGGTGCCATGCTTCGGGAGGGCCGAGGAATACTGTAAATCTAATCGATATCCACCACCATCCCACCGCGCTACGACGGTAAAGTGTTTCATCCGGTGGGTTAAATGGTGGCCGTAATATTTATTTCAATGTTTTAGAAAAAAAAACCAATCATATAATTCCTTCATAGAAAACAAGAACCCCCGCACTCGGGCATCTCCACGCACAAATCCACATACGAGCCGCCGCACCTCCGACCCCGAAAACGGGGCATGAATGGTGGAATGTTTGACTCGGCCGGCGCTTGGTTGGTACGATTGGCAAATATGAATTATTTCGAGGAGACCCCGAACGGGCGCGGGAGAAGGAATGACACTCGCCGCGCACGGATGGATGCATTTACTGTTGGCATGTTTTTGCTCCCTGCCCCCACCCATCCCGGGGCCGATTATCCGCGCAGGAATGTCGCAACCGGTGCCGCCATCTCGCGCTAAGAACAACGGGCGAAATGCGTTGGCAGATCGTACAAGCGATGGGAAAAATATTGATATACGGGGTGGTAGGAGGGGAAAGGGTGCGAGGAAGCAGAGGAGAGGAAGAAGAAGCACAAAACGAACCCGCCACTACGCCCAAGACAACCGTAACCTGCCACGGGAGAACCCAACTCACCTTGGACGAACGGGCCGCGAATGTGGGGTACGGGGGAGAGATGCTTGGAGTTGGGCATGGAAATGGCAACAGTTCCAATCGACGCCGTCATCATTCCGGTCATCTTCGTCATCGTACACTGCTGCCCAGACGCTTGATCATTAGCTCCGGGTCCGATCGTCCGATCTTGGCCGAAGCAACTTGTGCCGAAGCTGTGGACTACGCGGGCTTCGGTGGACCGCAACTTGGAAGTGGTTTTCGATTTCCTCTTTTTTTCTCTTTGCCCCACCCTTCGCCATTCGAGTGCCCTCTCACGCGTCCTCTATGAGCGTTGACCCGGAGCCTTCCAGGGTTCCATTCCAGTCGGCGCTGGAAGGTGCGCTACCCGTTCGGTTTTCCCCCCTCCGGGTGGACAGGTGTTTTTGGGGTGGGTGCGGGAATGCGGGCCCCGCGGGACAAGTGGGGTTCCCTCTGCCGAGGGGGCGCAGGGGTAGGAATTTCATGCACACAATCTCTTTTTAATTTATCCACTAAACTGCACCGGACGGGAGAGGGACCGAGCGCTGATCGGTGCGATGCTTAACACGAATCGATCGCTCCACGCTACGGACGGTGGACGTGTAAACCGTAGTTGGTTTTTTCCTCCCTGCTCTTCCCACTCTTCTTCTTCCTGCCCCGGAACCAGTCCTACCGTGGAATGTGGCTCAAATTTGTCCGGGACGGCAAATTCGAGCGTGACCGTTGGGAAAATCATCATACCCCGGGGCCAGTTCCCGTTTTTCCAGTCGCGGTTCAGGAAGAAGAAAAAAAGGCAAACAAGTTTATTATCAACGGCTGACGCAGGAAAATCATGACCACCACCGCCACCACCACCACCACCACCACCGTATGGGGGGACACTTTTTTGTTTGGTTGATGAAATCTCCATCCCCCCCGGAAACCGAACCGATTGTGCACCGATTTTTTGTCCCCTACCCCACCGATCCACCCGCGGACCACCCAAACGCCGGGCGGGCGGAAACGGACGGCAAGCGCGAAACCTTGCGAAATGCGAAACCGCACGGGCTCATTGCAATAATCATATCTCGGCGCGGTTGAGGACGAACATGGAAGCTTATTTGATTTCTGCGGTTTCCAGCGTTCCCTCACTTCCCGCGGCGAGGAAACTTCCCTTCCCGGACACCGTCAGCTTCTTCGCGGCATCGCATCATCATCATCAGCATCGTCGCCGTCGTTGTGCGTGCACAAAAAGATGCACATCCGGTCGGGTCCGTTCGCATCCGGTTTGCGTCGTTTGGGACGCAAGGGTAATTTTCCTTTTTGAGAAATTGCTTCCGAGCGCTTTGAAATCCGCCGAGCTCCTCTATTATTCGCCCCTTTAAATATTTTTTTAATTCTCGGTTCTTCTAAGCTGCATCCAACTTAAAGCTTCTGTTAATCATGGGAAATGGAGTTTGTTGATAAAAACAAATTGTTTGCAAAAAAAATATTCAGCACTGTACACATAGTTACACACACACACACACACAAACACAAATACGCATATTCCGATGGAAATGCTTTATGAAATCGTTGCTGAAAGAGCGGCGGAGTGGGGGGGATTGGAAACACGATATTCGGCTATTCATCTGACAATTGGCCAGTTTGCAAAACATCGGCGGGGAACAAAAGAAGGGAAAATGGGAAAAAGAAAAGACGCGGGCACGAAATGCGCGCTCCGCTCTTAATTCCCAATAAATCTCCAATTCCGCGCATCGAAGTGCCTGTTTACGGCCGCTTTGGCAAACAACAACTTTGTTGTCGGCCCGCTGGACGAACTGGAGTTGTGTTTCGTACTCACATACACACACACACACTCAGAAAAGTCCCGGCATCTTTATCGCCATGAACGCGTACGGGCATTGTTGTGTTCCGGCTGCCAGATTGCGCCGGCGCAGAATGAACGATTTAATGGAAATATAAAAGTGCAAGCGCGAAATACCGAAAAAAATCCCCATCCGATGGTACTCCGGCTCCAACCGACAGGAAGCGCTGGCGGAAAGGTGCAAGAATGATGCACCGATGTACATTTTTCATGCCATCTTCATTCTCGCCCTTCCCCCCCCTTTTTTCACCCTCGCGGGAAGGATTTCCACCGGGCGGCAGGAGAAACAGCCCAGCTTCAATCCGACCGGCGCGCCCACACAAACCAAAGGTGCTTCAAAAAAATTCCGAAGGAGACATAAAAACCATGCACACGGGGAAGGCAAAACAACAACAACAACAACAGCAACAATTTTTTCAAGAAAAAAGTTATAAAAAACGATGACCCGAAAATTACATATATATTCGATTTTAGACGGTCCCGGCAACAAAGTTGCGGCAGCGTGAAATTCCTCACCGTGAATGAGCCTTGCGTACCCTTTTCGGATCGATTTATCGTGGTCTTATACCTCCCAACACGGGGCTCCCCTTAGCGTTGGTTGGCAGTACGCTGCTCGGTGCTGAATTTCCTGCATTTTTTCAACCGCCGAAAGAAGAAGAAAAAAACCGCCATCAACACATCCTCCACCCAAATGCAGCCAACTGCACAAATTGTACGTTCCCGCAAGGCGCAGCGGGAATGCCGGATGGGTTTCGTCCCGGGGACAAATCTGTTGTTTTGGTGGCGGCCAAAGAGTAAAAGACCAACCACCGGGGTGCCGTGTTTTTACCCTCCCACAGCCTTTCCCGTGCCAAACCCCCAGGGATTTCGCGCAAAAAATTGGGCAATCCCCCTCCCATCCCGCGGCAGTGCATTATTGATAGTGAATAATTGAATTAATGAAATCTGCGCGCCGATGATGATGGGAACGATGGGCTCGGAGTACAATATAAGATATTTAACACTAGAATCCCAACAGCGATCATTTTGACCGCAACGCAATTTTCGATTGTAATGTCTCGAAAATGTGTGAATATTTTTACAAAAAATAAGGCTTTTCTTAAAATCCAAGGCTTTAAAACAAACCTTTTTCAGATTTTTCAGTTCGACCAGTTCCGAGAACCAACTTGACTCTCCCTAGAATGCTTTTTAGGGGTCATTTTGAGCGCTATTTTTAAAACGCTGTATCTTCACTATTTTTGAAGATTGTTCAAACCCGTAAACGGCTACTTTTTAGTATATTTGTTTTGACTATCTTTCAACATTTTTTGTTTTTCGATGCACTTGTTCATCATTCCGCTAGCTTGGTGTAAAGCAAAAAAGGTCGAAATTAAGGAAAAGATCAGCTTTTATTTTTTCAAAATGTATTATGTAAATTCAGAAAAAAAACATAGTACATGAAACATTATTTAAAAAATTAAAACCATAGTTTTGCAATTACAAATGACGTAACAAATTGGCCTCAGAGACCAAAACTAACTCCAATTCCTATAGTATAGTTTCTCGCATAACGCTTCTTAATGCTCGCGTACGTAATAACGGAACAAAGCACAAGAAGGAAACCACCTATGGACAATTCTAAAGTCCACATCTTTGAGGTCAATTCGCTGCTTTATTTGTTATCTTAAAAATAAGAAATCATTTTTTAAAGATAGCCTAATATATAAGAATGATAGTGCACACATTCTTCTGAATTTACATGATACATTTTTCTAAACTAAAAATTGAAAAGGATTAAAATTTGGTTCAATACGATCTTTGTTGCTTCACATCGAGCTAGCGGAATGATGAAGTGGTGCATTGTAAAATGAAAAACCAAAAGAAGGTCAACAAACATACTAAAAAGTTATCGTTTACGAATTTGAAAAATCTTCAAGTTATAGCGTTTAAAAACTAGGGGTCAAAATGACCGCTAAAAAGCATTCGGGTAAGATTCCAATGCAATGTATTCTAGTGTTAAAAAAAATTCCATCCACATGGAAGAAGTAGACGAAGAAACAAAAACCGTTTCTCCCGTTCTGTTCCTTGTTCCGAGTGGACAGTTCCCGGTAGACACTTTTGTGCTCCTTTCGACAAAATAAAATTTTAAAAACAAAAAAAATACCAAATCTGACTTCCCCTGAGGAATCCTTCCTGCCCGTTTTGGAGAGAAAATTTCACATCTCCCACCTCCCCGCCCGGGGCCGAGGAGACAAAAGGGGAAAAAAGTCATGTTCATAAAATTACATCGTTGAAGCGCGAATTAAACAGGCAACAAAGCCGGGGCTCGCACGTCTGTGCATCGATAATGGCCACCGACCGAAAACTCCCGCGGTCGCGGTCGATGACTCGCCGGATCGCATCGTCGGTGACAAAGCGACGATGCGCCTGGAGGGTGTGACTTACGGGAAGCTTGTCGGCTTAAGCACCGCCTCCACGCGCTGCCGAGGCGAAACGAATCACGGCCACGCTCTTCAGCAACGGGACGGGCCGTTCCGGCATGGCTGGCCAGCGTGTGTCCGACCCCGCGCCAATCCCGGACCATCTGGCACGAGTGGACGTCGTTTTGCGCACGAATTGAGACATAAATTGTGTGTGTCCTCCCTTGACGAGGTTGGGAAGGGGGGAAGGCGGTGAAGCTGGTAGCTCAATCGATGGCGATTTGGTACACGAGAAACGAGGGAATGAGGGGGGGGGGGGGGGGGGCACGGACACGCGGGATGAGTAAGGGGACCGGTTGCGATCGAATGTCACCACGCAAAACGCTCCTACCATGGGAGCGTACTTTAAACCGAGCGCAAATCCCGGAACAAAACCTCCCGAACGGTCGGTCGGGTCGAAAGATTCCTTTCCAGCGCGGTCCCAGAGCTCGGTTTATCGCTCGGGCCGCCACTGGCTCGACGCTTGACGACCGTCGTGGTCATAATCGTAAAAGTTAAGTACTGCGATGATTTCTGGCCATCTGCGACCATCTGCGATGGACGGGGCGCGGGACCAGGAGCTGGTACGAGGAGGAAGGGAAAGCTAGGCGATAGGCAAAATAAATGATTTTGTCACGTTTCATCGCTCCCCCTCCCCCCTCCACACACACACACACCCACAGAGACCATTCGGTGACACTTTCCTTACGGACGGAGAGAAAGAGAATTCCCAAAATGGTGTCCTCTAACAAGCGAGTTAAATGCCGGAGGAAAGTCACTTTGTTTTTTCTTGTTTTATTTTTTTTTTTTTTGAAGTCCCTTCTTCGGTCGCGTCTTTGTCCGGGTTACCACGGCGTCCCAAACCGATGCCTATGTTTGGCCTCCGGGAGGAATTTTTCCATCACCCTCTCAAGAGGTGACTGCCTTCAAATCTGACGCTAACTCTCGGGTTTAAACTAGGGAACGTGCACCAACTCCAGCCAACATCTGTCCAGTGGGGCTTTTACTGGTAGAAAGTTTTGGATGTTTTCCCGGCCTGGCCAGTTCGGAAAATATTCACTGTTTCCAACAAAACAAACCACACCAGCGCCCTTCAGTGCTGTCCACTCGCATTTTCCCTGTCCGTGAATCACGGACGGGATCGCGTGCAACACTTCCTTCAACCCATTCTAGCGCCTTTAATGGATTACGCAAGCTGCGAGCATTCATTTTTCCAACCTTTTCCTTCCCTTTTCTCCCTCCCTCACACACCCCGGGGATATCTTTTTGCCTCCAACCTTACCGCAACTTCGATTTAACGCCTCGATGAGCGGGCACGACATTCGCGGGTGCGCACATTTATTGCACATTGCGATACACATGGATCCGTGTGTCTAACGCCGTGTGCCCTCGTGGGGTGGGTAATTTTTTACCCACCACCCCATATTTGTTGCTTCTCCGCTGCGCGTCGATCTAACGATCGGTCGGGAACGCCACAAACCGCAATGCCTGCAATCAGCCGGCACCGCACGGATGCGAGGGATGACGGTTTTCTTCGACGTCTTCTGCTTCTTTTCCCCGCGCACCCTCGATCTTCCTGCAACAGCCATAATTTGACACCCGCACCTGGAGAAGGCTTTTGGTGCAGGTTCGTCGCTTACGCTCGGTTTCTTCGCAACTTGCGCCAGCTAGAGATCGTTCGATAATCAAGTGGCAATTACTCGTCCAGCTGCCTACACAAAGTCCCCCTCCCCCCACATGGGTCGCTTTTCCACCACCCTTTGCGTCCTGCGCGGAGGATAACGATCCGGTTGAAATGTTAATCGTATCGAAAATAATTTTAATAACACACCGGAGACAATATAAACATCATTGTATCGAGCTGGGGCTGGAAAATGGTTTGCGATTGCCCGATAAGCGAATGGGATTCATTTACGACGATCTCTTGCGCTGCGATCGCTCGCCCAACGGGCACAATATTCAAATATTTTCAAGCACCAGCGCGCATCGGACACTCTATTGGAAGATGGTTCACGTTACGCATTGCGCAAACGCTGCCGCTAGGAAATGTAATTAAACAAACCATTGACACACTTCATACCATCGGGGAATGTGCAAGAAAGCGAGCCTCCAATCAAGATTAGCACCCGATCCCATCCTGAGTTGCAGTTGGAGAGAAAGAAAAAAACTGCACCCAGCACCATCCGCAGGGAAAAGCGAAAAACTAAAAGTGCCAACATGATCGTGAGTGCGCACATACATGCATACGCCCGCCGCACTCGATGCGCCCCGGTGACGCTGCGACTGGTTTCGTTTCGTTTTCCCTACGGTCGCGAGAAGACGAAGCATAACGCGGTGGCGTTCTCCTCCTTCTCCTCCTCCTCGAAAGGTGGCCACGACGGGTAGCCTCCTACCGACATTGCCTCCGGGTCCCCGGGTCTCCCTTCGCCTCCTTCCCGGTGCGTCCGATCGAAGCGCCGAGATTACGAATTACCACCCCCGGGAGCATAAGTCAAACCGCCCCGGAGTGTCAAATGGTACCCGAAAGATCGACCGATTAGACGCTGCGCTTGGGGATAGTGTTGCACTTTTCGGGATGGCTACCAACGGGGAGCTGGTGTAGATGGGAAGAGAAGTATGTTGGTGCAATCGTGCGAACGAACCGTGGTGGTATGGTGAAGGTGGCCAACCGACGCGGAACGGTTTCACCCTTCAGAGGGAAGGCAAAAAAAGCCAACAAAAACACCAAACGGGACCGATATGTTGGGCCACATTTGCGTAACGTTTCTTTTTCGGTTTTTTTTTTCTCACAAGCATGCCGAGGGCAAGTTCGACAGCGACTTTGGGCGCAGCGAAGCGGGAGCTGTGTGGTTAAAAATGTCAACGGGTGAAGCCTTTTACCGAGAGCGCGAAAAACCACCCAGCTCCCCCGGAGGGGTTATGATGAGTGCGGCGATAGGGCAGGGGCCTTTGAGCCCCCTCAACTAATGGGCCAAAACCCGGTGCAACTGCGGTTCGATAGGTATCGGTTCTTCGCCGCATTCGACATGAAATTCCGCGTTGGAAGGTTCCAATCACGATTACCGCTAATCATGCTCTAGCCTCGGGCAAGTTAATTGCACATATGTTGGCGCTCTGCTGTGGCACAATGCGCCTAAAGATGTTTCGCGCAACATTTTAACTCCTCAAACAACTACACAAACGCAGATCATTTAATTTAGAGGTCAATTTAATGTATATTCGATTAAATGCACAATCTAACAATTATATTTAGTCATAAAAAACTGCTGATTTTCAATAATTAAGGTTTAGTTTTTTCATTTCACAGATAAATTCCTCGCAGAAAATGTCAAAGTTTATTGAAAATCATTAAATAATAAATACATAAGTCATAATTATTGCATTCAATTGCCATTTTTCTTATGTTGATTTTTTTTTAATTTGATAATATATATTTTTTTTGAAACTTCACTTGTTTCCTGCCAACGATGTGATGCGCAAAATCTTATAAAACTCACATTAGTCTTTCAGATTGAACAAAATTACGCTTTTAAACCACTTTCTCTCATTTTTTTTTGCTTGCGCCCGCGACAATTCTTTATTAAAGGTCAAAAACTTACATGAAATACAAAGCATGCATCTTAAATGTTTCGTTCGGACAAATGTGATAATTCAGCAATGTTTTAAGTTGATATTTTGTTATTTTATCACTCACATTTGGAGAAACACCCGTTATGTTTTGTTTGTTGGAAATTCTGGGCCATCGCACAGTTTCACTGATTCATTTAAACTATTTACTGCAGAATTTACTGAATTGGCATGTTCATGGGTACATCGTGCCACTTAAAAAACACAATTAACCTCTGGTTAAAATGGTCGTTCTTCAATTGTTGCGTTGTTTGTATATCTTAGTTGACAAAGTAAAACTTGCACTTGTATAATAATACGTGAATTCGATCTACATGACATGTTTGACAGGATCTTTTTATGGCCACTTTTGTTTGGAAACTATTTTTGCAATTTTCCACAACGGCGTATCTACGGAACGACCCGCCCCACACGTGTAAAGATCTGCTTTGTGTCGTGTATGTGGGCTCTTGATCGAAATAAACGAGAGGGCGAAAAAATGAAAACCAACCTTTGCCTTCCACCACCGCTCAGCCCAACGCCGATCTCAATCAATTCAAATTCCTCACAAATGTGCCCGAATTCCATCAACCCATTTATGATGCCTTAAACGGCTTGTTAACGATCGCTCCGATCGAGGGTACTTCTCTCGGGATGGATTTCAACCCGTCAGCCTCCACCCGAACCGCGGCCACGCTGTGGCTATTGTTGTTGAGGCAGTCCGCGGGAAGCTGCTACACCGTGCCTCCCCCCTCCCCCCAAAACGCTCCGAATCGCTTACCACCTGTGAATCTCCGCGCATTGCGACCCGCTTTCAACGCACACAGCCAGACCGCCCCACGGGAGGGATGCTTCCTCTCGATCGACGACAACCCGGTGGCCATCAAAACGTCATCCGGGATGGGCTCTCGCGGGAAAGAAGGGAAGAGGGAGGAACCACCTTACACCGTGGCACCAGGGCATTATGCTGCCATTATTATTTTTTTATTATTTTGCCGGGATGAATTTGAATAAATTAATTCCAGTGCCATTCGTATGTAAATGGAATATTTTGATTTAATTTATCGTTTTCGTTATTATTTTCCACGCTCCAGCCCTGGTGGAGACGGGACAGGGGGGGGGGGGGGGGGGGGGGGTAGGGAGAGGAGCCCGTGACGACGGTGGTCACGATCCGTTCGTTCGCTTTGTTCGTGCTGCTCTGGAACAGTCCTGGGGGATGCTGCCGTCGGATTGATGAGCGGTCGATCGGATGGCGGGCGATTATGGACGATCGCCGTATGTAGGGTGATGATCATCGAGTCGCCCCCTCGAGAGAAAGCCTCTGGCAGTCGTTCTGCCCCGTCTCGCCCCAAGGGAAGGATGCGCCTTAAGACGTGGGATCGTTTTTGACGTAGGAATACGCAGATAAGACGGGGGAGGGACGCATTCAAAACCGCGACAGACATGCTGTCTCAAGCTGGGGAATTTCGGAATTTTCCGGTTTAGCAAACGTTCGATACGATTCTTTTGTATTGAACGACACACGCACAGCGATCGTGAATGATTAAAATTCTTCCTACTTTAATGCAAGAAGGATGTGAAAATAGTTGACCAAGCGCTCGAGGTATGATTACCGAAAAAACGATCCGAATTGATTCGCAAGCAAGCCTGTTCGGCACAAACCCTCCGGCATACGCCCGGCTGGAACAACGGCCTTGATCGGTGGCACTCCAAAGCCAACGCTCGCAGAAAGAGCACCAGGAATTTGGCCCGTTTTAAGAACGCCAACTGTTTTCCTTTTTGCTTTCGCCTGAATTGCAGAAGAAGGTTAAGGTCTACAAATATCTTTCCCCCTCGAACGACGCTTAAAGGGAGAAAGGGTCAACTGCGGAGGAAGGTTCAGATACATGCCCTGGATGGGATTATTCGGAACGTGAAGGAAAGCCCTCCGGTACGAAGCGTCGCCGAAAGAATCTCACAATGGGCACCGATCGTGTACCGATCGGTTCGAATTGTTTATAAATCACGAACTACAGCAAACCTTACCATTTCCCCCAGCAGCCTTTCTGTCTCTGTGTGTATGTGTGTGTGTGTGCAGAAAGTATTAACATTACCTCCCGGTCTCAACATTGAACCCCTTCGGCCCGACTTTCAATTCGCCCGCTTGGCATAATTTGTGAACAAAGCAAAAGTGCAAATGGCTTTCGACTTCGGGCCATGTCGCCCGAAAATCGCGACCTCCCAAATGCCGTGGGATTTTACTGCCCACCGGTTCCTCTTCTGGTGGATTATGGAAATGTCTGACCAGCGAGCAAAGAATGTATCAATTGCTTCGAAAATTGCATTTCAATGGCTACAGTGTTGGACAGGAGGCGGATCGTCGGGTAAGCAAACTAAACAGCTGCTTGGAGCCCCGAGTTATCGAGTGCGCCGTCCTTTTTTCCCATTTTTTTTGTATTTTATTGATGGAATAATGTTTATTCTTTGTCACTAAACTTGCATGTTTTCTCCATTTCGCGAAGAATTTATGAATGAATTGGGCCTTGATTAAGAAATGGTCACCAAACGTCACATGTTTGTGTTAAAAAGTTAAAATGTACAATTCTGACGCACTAACATATTTATATAAAACTGATTGGTGTAAAGATTTTTTTTAAGAGCAAAAATCTTCGATTAGTTTGAGGTTAATGAACATGGGTTAGCCAAACCCCTGCACATTTCCATACATAGTTCTAATGTTTTGCATTGCACTAACCTTTTCTTTTTCGTATTTTTCACTAAAAGGAACTCTTTCGGTTTATGAAAGACTTAATGACTAATTGGATTAAAATAAAAAACATTAAATGCTCGTTAATTTTGTTCATAGAAAATCCTACTCGTGAAAAATTATTCTCTTGGGAAGTTCGCAAAGATAGTTTTGCATGAAATATGGTTTTTAAAATAAGGCTTTTGGCATTTAAAACTTGAAATAATATTGTGGATATTTTTTTTTTATTTTGGAATATAAAGTTGAATGTGTAATGTATGTTTTTGGGACCTTCAACTTGTAGCTGCTTGGGGCCTTTAGAACACTTAATCCACCTCTGATTGGTCATGAAATGCGTGGAAACGTACCTCGCCGGTGTAAAGTCAAGGAAAAGGCATTCAACATTGGGTTTGAAAACAAAAATCCATCTGGTAAAATAAAAACACAAGATGGCTCCCTACGGCCAACAGCCATTAAGCTGCTGAAACATGAAATGGCTAATATGTGCTAATGCGCGATAAATCACCGTTGATCAATGTCGCAACCGTTAGCTATCGGTGTTCCGTCGTGCGGCGCGATTAGGATTCGATTTGGCCGGCCCGCTATCTGGTGGCGCTGTATCGATGTTGGTGCAAATTGCTGCCAGCATTACACCGGAAAGGATGGACGCTATTAAGAGAGTTGGGCCACGCGAGTCCCGCTGGTTCGTTCGTTGATTTCCTTTGCGCGATGATGTGCTTTTCCATTTTTGTTTTTTTTTTTCACCCCAGCAGCGCGTGCATTCCACCGGCCAGGAATGCCACTTTCTGCCACCGGTGCGTATGTATGGTGCACAGTGGTGTGCAACGGTAGTAAAACAAACAGTTAATTAAGACCCATTAGATAGCGAGAAAAGGGGCGACCCTCGGGGGTCCCGGGGTCTTATGATGCTGTAATGCGGTTGTGCATCGGCGCCCTACCGAACGCGGAAGAGAACGGGGTGGAAGTGCATTAGTGGGCGAGGGATGCACGGGAATTAAAGATAGAAAAGCAGGCGAGGGAAGCTGTAAACCAAACCCGACCCGCACACACACACACGAGCTCTCGGGCACGAAATGAAACGAAACACAGTCCAAGAATGAAAACAGAATTATGTTTTAATGCATTACGTCCAGCCTTCCTTTTTTTCTAACGGGCGGCCGGACCATAGGGAGAGGAAAGGGGAAGCTGGTCAGCATTATTTCCCGACGAAAAGATAGAGGAGAGAAGAAAAAAAAGCCGGCGAACGGAAGAAAAACTCCGTTACCCGCCGACCCGAGGCCGGTTCCCAGCTTCTTCGTCGGGATCGCGCGGAACTCGGGCGACGAAACTACTTCGTACGCCACTTGGTGGGTGGTATTTCTAGTTTCTAGTTCTTCCCTTCCTCCCGGGCCCCGCCATCCTCTGCTACGGCGCTACCTTGTTGCCCGTGCCGTTTCCCAGCATCGCCGGCGTGGGGCCTTGGGCAACATTTTCTCCCGGTCTTGAGAGCGCGAGCCTATCGGGTTCCCGTGATCAATTGGCATTTGGCAGGCGAAGGCCATTACGCTTCGACGCCTTTTCGATGCCCAACCTTATTTTAGTTGCCTTCCTTTCCCTACTCCTTCCTACTCCCTCGCTCTCTCCCTCCCTGTATCTGCCTATCTATCTATCAGCGTGCGGTGTGGGTTTTCTGCTCTTCAAAATTCCTGTTCACCGTTTTGCTAAAGTGTACTTAAAAAGTTGCTCATTTGCAACGCAACCATCGGTGTCGCCACCGCCCATGCCGCTACCCTTTTCCAACGCCGCGGTTCACGCGTTTCTGGTTCCCTTTCTAAATCTTGGCACTTTTCCAGTTTTTAGATGCACCTCCCCAGGTGCGCAGGTGCATTCTCTCGCAACGTATGCCTTTATGATGCAATCCAAGTGGATTTGTTCACAATTAGAACTACACAGGGCGAAATCTGTTTCCCCACCTTTAGTCTGTATGTCAAAGTTGAATAAAAACGGACAAAACTAATGATCTTCACATGCGAAGTTTTATATTTCAACGTTGTTTGACTGCTTTTATTCAAACATATGTAAAGAGTGGAACATCAATTAAACCGCATGCCATCCAAAAGCCAATGAAAATTTAAAGTGCCCTGGAAATATCAAATACTATCGCACAAACTTGTTATCCCAAGTGTGCGTGTTACGAAAACATAAAGATGTTTATTTATCCTGTAGCGATCTATAACACATAAGGTTTGACCAGAAAATCTACGCTTCACAACTTCAAACTGTTTCTTATTTTTAAGAAAACTTTTACTACTTTTCATTTCTTCAAAATTTTTAGTTTACTTGTTTGAGTAGCGTTTTCCCTTCAAAATATTATTAAATTATAAGATTATATTGGTGTGCCTTAAATTCCTTGACCTCTTTATAAAACTGAAATGTGAGTATGATATTTGTTCATTAAAAACAGTTAAAAGTGAAGAACAAGTTTGCTAAAGAATGTTCAAATCTCTTATCGCAACACGCCAGAGTACACTCGCTCAAATCTGTATTTTAGCCCATAAAACCGTAGCGAAAGTACCAGGAAAATCTCGGACCATCCCTTGGAGAACAAAAAAGTGAACCTTCCTCCCGATATCGCCCTCTTTCTCGCTCCCCTTTCCGCGCGAGTTCGTTGAACTCCATCCGTCATCCGCCCAAGGACACGAAAACCGTAGTCGATGACAATTTTTCGCCCGCCACCAGCTTACGTCTGCCCGCCCGCTCCATTCGCGCTGCTCGCGATCATTAATCTAACCGGAGGGCGCAGAGGCAGGCGGGGCGATGAAACAACGGAGGGAAATAAAAAGAATTTAAAGAAACCACAGCCTCGAAAACAAGGGAGCGACAAAAATCTCTCACAGGAAGCGCAACGGAAAGGGAACGGGCCTCGAAACATCCCGAAAGAACGAAGATAATCAAAAGCGGTAGCACTGTGATTGCGAGCTGATGATATTTCGTTTTTCATCGCGTCGTCGAGGCGCTGGGCCCCGGCCGTCTTCCCTCTTCGCCAAAGCCAAATCGAGGTCCACCAACAAACAAAAAAAAATGGGTGGAAAAATACGGCCGAAGAAAACGAAAATACGCGGTGTGGGGTGCGCCGAGCGCTCGCCGAGAACGCAACATCGACCGGGTCGAGATTGGGTTCATTTTTATCAACGCTTTTTGATTTTGACGGCCCGATAGGTGAGTGTTTTCAACACGCGCGGAAACACACCGAGCACCCAGTTCCTATCGGAATGTAGGACAGCGAACCCGGGCCCGCTAGAAACCACCGTGCGCCGGTGCGTGTGAGTCGTTCGAGCAATTAGCCGTCATAGGTGAGGAAAAGATGTAAAGTATTTTGCGTGCCCGGTAATCGTGTCGAAAGGGTTCGGAATTCCACAAAAATATTGATTATTTCTCACCACGACGCCGCGTCAGCGCATCGGGGAGGGCAGCAGGAACAGATAAGCGCGGGCACCGGGGCGGAGGGGTCCGTTGCCCCCGTTGGCGTTCTCTAATCTTGCCATACGCCACCACGCCACGGTCGGGGATGACCCGGTCGCGTGAAAGGTGGCCACGGCACTAACGGACCCATAAATAACCGAAAATATCTTTACGCGTCGATTTTCTTCCGTGCGTGGTGTTTTTTTTTCCCCACTCGCTCTCGCTCCTGCGGCCGCTGCATTTCCCACTTTGCAATGCCTACTCACACACGCACACACACACACACACACATGTCCGGCCGTTGGCCTCGCTCTATCGGTGCCGTGCCCGACGCAGCTCCAAGAACGAACGCGGCTGCAAGGATTATCATGCCAAATAAATCACGCACATATTCTGGCGTATAATTACCACTGACGTCGAAGTGCGAGATGAAGAATATTTACTTTCCACGAAATTTATGACAATCTGTGCAGTTTGGTGGGCTGTTTTTTATTTTATTTTTATTTTTTACTACCCCTCTCCCGTTGCGGTTCTTTCCGTTCCTTTATTTTTGGGGACGGTGCAGCATCGCAGGACTTTTAGTTCGTTGCGTCGTGCGGGGGATTTCTTTGCGCAGCTGAATCCGTACGGAAAATGCACCAAAATGGTCGAACCTGTAAATTAGTATGTATCGTGCGGTAAGACATTCCCATATCGGGTGCGTACGGTACGCCCGGGGTTTCGTCGGGTTTGGGGTTAGGGAACGCGGTAATGCAAATAATATATTCCCTCTTCCAGAAATCAATTTTGCGATTTATCTCTTCACGTGGCCCCTCTCATTACTGGGGTGAAATTATGACGTGGCAACTGTAGCACAATCGCTAGCAGGCGGGGTTAATCCTGGCCGACGCTACGACGCACCCCGTACATGTAACGGCAGTTTCGGGACAGGGTTCGTCGCTTACCGGAACGTTCAAGTTTTGCGATGTTTTGTGGTGATGTTGCGCCGAACGAAGGCGCAACGATTTGTTGAGGTCACGATCGCTGACGGAATATATTTTTATTTTATTGTTTTTAGTTTTATTTCCCATGCAAACGGACAGATGGGTTCGGTTATTTGGTGTTTTTTCGCCAATTTGTAGGGTTATTAGCGCTGGTTCGCGTATGTTTACAAATTCATCGTTGTTTTCCATTTTGCTAACTTCGGATGGGGTTCCGTTTTCGTGCTGTTGGTTTTTTTTTCTTCATCCCCCATTTTGGGAGACAATCGCGTGACGCTTGGCACCATGCGACATACGAAGCATCGGTGCACTGGCGGGTTCGAGGCGTGCGAATGAAACTCGAAAAACAAAACCAATTCCGATTGCCGTGCAGAATGCGTCGAATTCCGAATCGCATGCATCACCGGAGCGATGTCGTGGCGGCCCCACTCTCTCCCCCCCTCCCAGCCTCCGGCTCCAGCCTATCTGTTATGAATTATTACTCACGATCACCGATCACCCGATCCGCCAGCGGTGCTGATCCTGCCGCACGTTGCTGTTGCTGCTGAGTTGATTTATGTTTGGATTTATGTCAATTGGCTTTTACGCCCAAGCTCGCGCTTTGGAGGCACCGACCACTAAAGGCATCGGCTCCTCTTCGCCACGCTTCGGTCACTTCGGATCGGTTTTTTGATCTTCGAGCATTAACACCCCACACACACACACACACTCACACACAGTCACCCGAGAAGGTGTGGAAAGGTTCGCACCCTCGCCGGAGCCATTTGATCGACGGAAGGTTCACCGCGGGACAGGCACGCACGGATCGTCCTGCCAGCGGAGCCCACGAGGTGGACACGACACCGACAGGTACAGCACGAAACGACAGCCTTCCCTTCCTAAGCCGGATGGCATGTGCGCCGGTCGCCCCGAGTGCAGATCGTGGCCGAGAATTAATGGAAAACGGGTCTGGTCAACGGGTTTCGTTTTTAATTGAAAACGAAATCTAATTCGCCAAGAATGGCCTCCGGGTCGGTGATGGGGTGGGGGGATGGTAGTTGCGGGTTCGAGCTCGTGAGCTTTTATATCATCGACCCGTCAGCACCATCGGCTTCGGGCGTGCGAAGAGTGTGAAAATGCGCGTCCAGCACGTCACGGCTTTCGAACACACAGACACACACTAACACACTGGTTGATGTCGGGTGCGAAAAACGGAACACATTAGATCAACTTTTTTGCCACCAGGATCCCGAACCGGTGGCCGAGGATCCTCCCGTTTGGTTTTTTTTTCTCTTATTTTTCCAAGATGAATCGAGAATTGTCCTGTCAGCTGGCCAACACGATCTCGCCATCGCCCGGGGGTCGATTGGGGCATCGGGCGTTCAAATCTCGCGCCCGAGACGAGTAGGCCCTCCGTCGTGCGGTTGGAATGGTGGGAAGATTCAAGCCCGGGGAAAATGAGATCGCAAAAGTCGCAGACACTTCCCGGGTGGATGATGTAATTGCTTGCGGTTTCACGAGGAGCGGTGGGGTTTTTTTTATTTTTCCTCCCCATTGACAGTGTTCGCGTTCGTTAAAAATGGAACTTTTTTACTCGATTTTCATCTAGCTAAAAGGTGAATTGAACATTTTCTCCAGTTACAAGAAAAATGCTCCCACCCCACCAGTTGAATCTGATTTTTTCCCTCACATTAAATGGAAAAATAATATTCGTTGAACCTACATGAGTACTAAACCATAACTCTATATTTTTCATATTTACGTCTCTGATTGATCCTAAAAAATTCCATTCAATTTAATTTGAGATAAATACCTCAATGGCATAATAAAATTTTTACTGCGGCACAACTATAACTCGATTCATAGTAGTTATTACTTCAATAACTTGCAATTCAAGTTTGAAAAATTGATCTGTTGATTCTTGTTTTAATTCTGTGAAAAGTATTTTTGGCAAAAATGATATTTCTTTTTTGTGTTTTTTGTGTCTTTATCCTTGAGCTTTTTAGATAAAATTATACTGATAAACATCAAACACAGTGAGATACTAAATACCATTTAAACATCATGGAATCAACAGATGTATCAAACAAGACACTATAAAAATATACAAATTTAAGTATCTGCATAACCTCATATGAATATTTGTCTTGTTTGTTACATAAGCGTGCTTCTGTTAATGCATGTATAAAATCATTCATCAATGATTTCATGAAAAAAAGTACATTGTATTATGTATTGCGAAGATGTTGGATACATTTTACTAACTATTTTAAAGTTAGTAAATAAATTTTGAAAAAAGACTGTAGGACCTTGTCATGAAACTTAACTTTAAAATAGTATTCGCCTGAGAGCTGCCATAATGCGTTCGTTTATAAATATTTCCTCTATCTAAACCTAAGATTCGTTAATCATTAGCAAGTAAATTTTAGCAAACTACTAATCTTTTTAACTACAATCGTACCGCTTTTCCCAATGTATTGCACACCCAGCAGGGATTATAAAACTACTCGCTCAAACACCGTTCCGAAAGGCGTCGATGAATTGGGCTGCCGTTGTGGAAAGACCGGAATGAATCGATGATGACACTTGGATGGCGGTGCCGGAATGGATTGCAATAAAACGTGCCAGTCTTTTACCCGCCGCTTATCCCTTCGGTTGCACATCATTATTCCTTTTTTCCCGCGCCTTCCTGAGCTTTGTTTTCCACGTCGCTCCCAACGGCCGCGATGATGCTCCGGCTGAAATGGAAATTCGCGTTTTCGTAAACAACGCACAAGACAGCTGGCCGTCATCGCCATACACACAAACACACAGACACTTATATGAACGCACGGAACGGTGCGTGATATTAGACGAATCGAAGAATCATGCTCGCCGTCATGCGATGGCCGTGCTTGAGATCCACTCGAGTCCGATTCCACCGTTCCAGCGTTCCCTTTTGGCTCTTTGGTTTAATTTTTCTTTCCGTTCGTTTTTGCTCTTGCGACGACCTCTGCATCGAAACTGGCCAGAACCTGGCCTTTTAAGTACGTACGTACATGAATAATTTATTCGCTTACTTATGCAATCTTGAAATCATCGTCTTCGTCGTCTTCGATTGCCGCTCGAACGCGTTCGCTCGCCAGCCGTCGGCCGCGCGGCTTCTCCGTCAATCCGGGGCCACCGTGCCCACCCCTGTCTCGGCTGAGAGATTGCGCCCGCCATGATTAACGCACCCCGGACTCGGGGATGATGATGTGTGCAGCATCCGCAGCCCGGGCCCGGTATGTGGCATTCCTGCCATATCTTCCCTTGTCAAAGTCAATAATAGTTATAATATGTTATCTCTATCTGCTTCGCTCTCTATCCCACCGCAAAGGGTGTACCCTTTAATGGGGTGGATGGGGAGACACACTCTACCCTCCACGCAAGGCGACGCGGGTTTCCTATCCGAGCTGCCGGCTCGTCCTACCGGATAGCGTGAGCCGATTTCGTCCGCCCGATCGCTTATCTATGGTTTCTCATAATCCGGTGCTAATTTTCATAATTTCCACCGCGGCTGGAACCCCTCTCCCTTCCGCCGGCAGCAACAAACCAGACGTACGAGACGTGAGACTGGAGAGTGGAAAGAAAAGTGCTGTCGAGTCGAGCGAGAAAAAGCAATGTTTCGACAAACGACCGTAGACGGTTTTGCGATCGAACAAATGCATTAGACGGATCGCGCGAAAAACGGGCAACAGGCGAAGGATGAAGGATATTTGATGGAACAGCTTCCCCACCTCCCGCTCCCCCATTCCCCCGATTTGGTCTAGGTCAGGTTGATCCACTTAATTTTTCCTTCGCCTTCATCAGAGTGACCGCAAAAAGCGGGAAGAGAAATAAAAGCGGAAAGATAGATGGAATCCGACGATGCTGCGCCTCTCCAAGTCCTGCATAGTTCGCCAGTTGCACCGTGCCGGAAAATAGGCTGGCATCCCGTCCAGTACCCCGCTCCCCCCGCGGTCCGTCCACTCTCTCGGTTTGGATGCGGTTTCGCTGTTGATGCGCACTGACGGCTAAGCTCTTTCGCCCTTCGCTCCCGCCCTACGTTCTAATCGTCCGTGTTGTGACGTGAGTGTTGCTGGCTTAGCGGAGGCTCGCGTAGGAACTTCCCATTCGCCGAGAAGTTCCACGGTTCCCCTCCGTACCACCCCGCCGATCGTCGCACGTCAGCACGGACCACAAACCGGACCCGACAGAGATGAACACAATGACAGATCCGTCAGTCATTTGCAAATACGATGGCATCATTATTGAGATTCAGCTTACTCTCCGCGTGTTTGTGCGCCGTGCTCGCTGCACTACTCTGCAGCTCCAACCTTCCTCCCTTCCTCCCCGGACTCGGTCCACGACTTTTGGAGGGTTGGAGGCCCACGTCATCCGGCTTCAATCTGCATCGCCATCGCCGCCGTATCCATTACAAATCCCAACAGATTGTTTTTACACACCGCGACGAGTGTTTGGGAAAATATTTTGTCATATTTACGGTCATCATCTCCATCCGCTTGATGGATGGGGTGGGATAAACCGATGGGCGGACCGGCACAAGTCCTTTCGGAAACGGGTCAAGTCGCGAGCTTGAGCAGCGACCCTTACGCTCCAAAAAAAAGTAAACGAAGCTCCGTAACCAGTTTTTGGAGGGGAACTTAAAAAAAAAGAACGTAGCCAACTTCAATTATTAGTTTCACGCTTTAAGTGGGACAAAAATAACTCACCGATGGTTTTTCTGACCCTCTCAATGACAATTTAAGAAACAAGAAACTCGAAATCGAAAAAAACAGCTACGTGTTCCCGCACTTGCCCAACTTTGTACGACACCTCGCGATCACCTTCGCTCGACCGATGGCGTAAGTGATATTTTATGGGCGCCATTTGCCGCCGGTGCATTAGAATTCGCGCGCGGATCATTATCGTTGATTCATGGTGCACCATAAACGCCCGGAATAAATCGCATCCCCGTGCGCGACGGTGCAGCATCCCGGCCCGGGCCGAACCGATTGCGACTTCCTGCCATATAACGCCAAGCAGCCCCAACAGCCAGCAAGTGCATTGCGAAGGTCGGCCGAATGTGCTGCTGCCTTTATGTCTTCTTTTCGGACGCTTCGGATTTTTCCCGGTTTGCGACCGGTTCGCGTGTGAGTCTGTGCCGAGGCTTTGGCCGCCTCGTCGAGTGGTGCGATGGAGATTTTTATTAATCCCCGTTCGTCGTCCCGGGTCGGTTCCTGGATCCCGCACCGCCGAGCTGCACTTAATTAATAAGTCGTTAAAACTCGCGGATGCGTAATGCATAGTTCAGGGGATATATTCTCCGCGTGGTGTGGTTCTTTTTTTGCTGGTTCTTCTATTTTTTTTTTTGTTTTTCGTACAACTTTACGTTCGATTTTCACATCATCGCTGGCCGTTGGCAGAAATTTTAAAATTAATAAGCCAAGAGCGGGCAGCACATAAAATCCCATTCCGTGCATAATAATTTCCCCGGTGAGTCGCGCGTTTTGCGGTCATAAACGACGATCGTAACCGAGCGGTGGGGGGGGGGGGGGGGGGGTGGGGGGGGAGGGGAGGTCCTGAGCAACGATGGCTAACGATTAGCTAAACAAAGGACCGAGACTGGGGGGAGGGGGAGGCAGACGGAAAGCCACGGCGGGAGACATCAAATTAGCGATTGAAAAATTATTTGCCCAACGAGCATATGAAGGATCGTAAAAACCGAAGCATCTCCTCCGCAAATCGCGCGAACGAACACCCAGGCAGCTCTGAGTCGGTCGGTCTCGCACAGATTCTTACCCTCTGGGGTTTTATGCGTTGTCGGATCGGTTTCCTTTCCCTCCCATCCCGCATACACACCCTGAAAGAATCTTCCTCCGCTTACGCGATAGTGCGCATTCCCGGGGTTCTGAATCGATCGAAGCTGGATTGCATCGAAAGGGCACCATTTGTTGCGCCGGTTCGGGCAATGGCAATGGTCGACCGGTATGGAATGATTCTGTCATGTTTTCCTACACCGACATAGGCCACCTTTTCTTTCCATCCCCCAGCCTCCACGGCGCGGATCAATAAATCGGGCCCCTTAATGCCTTAATACTTCTCACTCACTTCGCGTACAATCCTCCTGGCCATCCGCAACGAGTCGACATTGGACCACGGGCATCGGTCGACCCGCTCGTTTTCCGACCCATTCCGGTAGTATTCATCGATAAACATCGACTACGAATCGGCGATGACGGCGACGACAATTACGATGACAACGAACGGCAGCGATCCGCCGGTCGGATCTCACCGGTAACATCGTCCGGGACCGCCGGGACGAGCGTTTTTAAACCCTCTCACCCTCCACTCCACACACCCACCCCCCCCCCCCCCCCCCACCCTAACCCGTTGTGGTAAATGATCGCGGCGATATCTATTAGATCTAATTGATGGCCAAGCTTCGATGCACTTACAAGCACTGAAATACTACTATCGATGGGGTTTTTTTTCGCGGGATTCTTCGCGGGAGTACCCACAACCAGTTGTACACCGTCCTACCCGCCCTCCCCCTAGTTCCATCCTAGTTTCCGATCGGAAGAAACCCAACCAAAAGGGGGTCCCGCACATTCGGTGCGTTTATTCAAACTTATTAATTACCTACGATTGAAAATTAAATATTATTAGCAATAATTATCATTATCTTGTCGTCGTTCATGGATAGTAAAAGCACACACACACACACACACAAGAGAAGAATGGCCCTTGGGAACCCAGCATCCAATGGTCGCTCCGATTCAGAACGGCCTTCACCGTCCGTTCGTGGTACGGTGTTTTTTTTTTATCGTCAACCGAATGCAGTTGCATGTTGCCTATGGACCGGTGCCTTGTGCCCTCGGTGGAACACACGCAGCTGAATGCAGATTAATACGATAATCCGGACGTGCGAATGCGCGTTCCCGGTGCGCAGCCCCGTTGGCGAACGGTCCGGCGTAATTCATTGGTCTATAAAATCACGGTTTTGCATAATTTTCAAATTTATTTCAACCCATTCCGTGCGCGCCTTTTTTTCCCCCGAACCGTCGGTTAATTGTTTCGACTCGAGTACCCGGTTTCTTATATTTGTGTTTTTTTCCCCTCGATACCCAATCCCTGTGGAACGAAGGATGTGATTAAAACAGCTGTTAGGTTATATTTTTGTCCCAAGTTCATCTGTTTGCGAAGAGAAGGGGAAGATGGAGGGGGGGGGGGGGGGGGTTGAAAACGAGGAAGGAATAAGAAAGCGATCCAACCAACCGATGGAGCAGGAATTCGCACAACCCTAAACATATGTCATTACAGAAGCCCCGGCGGAAAGCGGAAACCCGCCAGCCCACGGTCGGTATTTTCTAATTACACGGAAAACGTGTGTCCCTGTCCCCACACCTCACCTCCGGCTCTTTCCGTCCCGAACATCTCCCGAAGCATAAGCATTCCAACAATGGCACGTGGGTTAGGTTGGCGCAAACCTCTAAACTGCATCGTTTCCAAAGCCGGGCGAGAGAACAAAATGTTTGCCATAGAAAACAGGACAAGATCAAGAGTAGGGGGGGACAAAAAAAAACACAACACCAAACAAAATGGAGTCGAGAAGAAACTCTAAGCATTCCTCGATTGTCCCCTGCCGAACGGGGGAAATACGGAGGGCCACACGATTGCAGCGCATCGATAAGAGAGACCAAACCCCGCCGACGCCGAAGCACAGAAGCAACAACGGCAGCAGCAGCACAATCAACACAGAACAACACGTCCACGCGACAACCGACGGAAAAGGAACTGCTCCCGCAGAAGGTCGGGCCGGGAAGCGTTTGTTTGTTTGTTTGCCAGGGAGAGGCGAGCGGCAGCCAATTACAAAGCCCGATTCCGATTCCGCGATTCCCTCTCGTGAGAGGTGGCAAGATTAGTCCATTAGCGGACGGGAGGCCCGCGCCTCCGCGTGGATAAGCCTATCTAGGCGCCGCCACAGAAACAGGCCACTTCCAGCAGCTGAACCTCCCCCCCACCCGGAGGGAAAGCCTGTGGCATCCCCGAAGGTGTGCTCACTTAATCATAATGAAGATATCGGGCCGGAGGAGAGTTTGTTTTGTGTTGTGTTTTGTTTTGTTCCCATCTCAAGCTACCCCGGACCCTTCCCGCCGCCGCCGAAACGCCATTAGCCGACCCTCGCGGGACATTAGCGTCACCTCCGGGCGGGGTTTTCCCCCGCTGCAACCCCCCCTCTGGGCCCTAATAATGGGGCGCACCGGAACGTTGAAGGGATGCGGCGGAACAGATTAGCCCGTTGAGCGGACAAAGTAGCGAACGAAAATGGGTTCGTGGTTCCCGCGAACAAAGGAAGCCAGGATGTTCGCTCGCGCGTCCCGCTTTATTCCGGATGCGGGTGTGCCATGACATGTGTGTCTCTGGCACCCTTCGGTGGAGATAATTCCGCGTGAACGTGAAACCTTCCTTCCCTGCTCGGGATGGAGTTGTCCGGGGTCGGCGAGATTCGGCCAATCGAATTCCACAATCTCCCAGGTCCCAGGTGTATGTGTGTGTTTGTGTGTGTGCCAACCAGAAGCCCAGAAGCGCGATGGTAGGGAGGGCACGGGAGGAGAAGAGCGCCGGCACGAGATCATCCGCCCGGTTTGATATACAGTTATTATCTGGCCGGACTAATTGAAATTCCTGGGGCATCCTGCACGACCATGTGCCAACGTGGCCCACGGCTTTAATGCGCCCGTGCGGGCGCTCCTCCCCAAGCCAAGATGGCGACGATGATGACGGTGGCGGTGATGATGATGATGATGATGTTGGTGAAGACGAGAACGATTCCGAATGGAGACGGACACGCGGAGTGGAGCGGCGTTCGGATAATTATCGGCAGCAATCATAAGTTCAAGAAGTGCCTCCCTTTTGCTTTTCCTTCAGTTTCTTCTTCCACCGTTTCTTTCGCCCGATTGTTTTATTTTTTCCTTTTTAAACTGCCCACTCACGGCGGACGAGGGCTTGGGAAAAGCGAGGGGGAAAGAATTTTATTCACCCATTTAAATGCACAGCACAACTGCATAACACGGTGTACACCTTTGTGTGGTTGCTTTTTCGTTTCGTTGTTTTACGAGCGGCTTCGTCCGTTTGCCTTAGTGATGAGAATAACAACTCTTTTAAATGATTTGAATCAGAGTGAACACTCATCACGCTCAACGAGTGAATGAGTGAGTAAAAGAGTTGCTAGTCGTCGTAGAGATTCGAACCTCAAGAGTGTTTAAAAGAGTTACTAGTCACCGCAGAGATTCGAACCCCAAACTGTATGTGTGTTCATATATAGTTGAAGTCCCAACTTTTAATTCGAATCCCTATTTGAAATTCGACTCTCTGTTGCGACTAGTAACTCTTTTACTTACTCTTGGGATTCGAATCCTTACTTGGAATTCGAATCTCTATTTGGGATTCGAATCTCAACTAACGAATTGAATCCCTATTGCGACTAGCAACTCTTTTACTCACTCATTCACTCTTTTGGGTTTCAAATCCCTTGAAGGAATCAAATAAAAAAAGAGTAACAAAAATTATCCGTCAGAATTTAAATCAATCATGCAATCTCAACTCAACTCAATCACTCATCACTTGCTCAGTACGCACATCACTAGTTTGCCGGTTGCTGCAGTTTTCCCTTTTTCCATCTTCATCATCAACGCCATTGCATTGCATGGCATGTGTCGGGTACGAAAACGTGCCCAACGCCGGAGCGGCCTAGCTCCCGAAAACCTTTTTCCCCCCACCGCTGGAGCTGGTGTTAAATTATGCGTATTTCAAGCGTGTACAACGCGTCAATAAACGCCCGGAATGCGGAGCAGCTCCGGACGGACATTGTTGCCCATCGGATTGGACCGCTCGTGAGATGCCAACGCAGGATTACACACTCACGGATTGCCGGCCAAGGGATTGCTTAAAACCGTCCCGATCCTCCCGATCGAGCATTCGCGATCACGATCGAGTCCGTTTAATTGCTGGCCGAGCTAGACGAATAGGCGCAACCGATCATTGGCAGCGCAATGATGAAGCTGGCCGATTTTATTGCACCAAAGTGCACCGCGCCCCCCCTTGTCCCTTTCCCTAAGACGGGTAGCTGATGATGGTCGTGATGGCTCATAATTGCAGCGCGCGCACTCTGCGATTTGAGGTCGTAAAAGTTGCATCGCCATCGAAAATTCGCAACCGCCGCGTTTTTCGTGCACTTCAGCACCATCCAACCTTGAAGATCCGCCCGGCTGAACCTAGATGAACTACTACTAGCCGCGGATTAACGGCCGGAATGGCGACGAACCTGCAGCTTGCAGACAACCGTTAACGAAATCATCACCCTCTGGTTCCCGGCGACCCTCCGCCCATTTTTAATCCCCCTTCCCGACACTATCCCTAGGGTTTATTTTTTTCTCCCTGCGATCCATTTTCTTTCGCCACAGCACTACCGCAAATGACAGCCGGGGATCGGTGCAGGTCGAATGGGAATGGCTTTATCTTGATGTAGAACAGGCGCTGGCCCCTTGTTCCGGAGGAGGGCGACATTCTATCGAGGATATTCCTCTCCTCGAGCCATGAAGGTGATCGCAAAGCGCAAGCCACCAAATTACGTACCGAGTTGGATTTAAATGCTGATCCTTCCAATCAGGGATCGGCAAAGTCCAGCGCGTAAGTAAATTTTAGTGCTTCATACAAAATACTCATCTCAATTTTTATACCATTTGTTCATGACGTCATGTTTGGTTTCTTCTCAAAAATGAAGATTAAAATAGTTGAACACGGTGTTCCTTTTATATGTTGAAAAAACATCAAAATTCAAGGAAAATAAGTATGAAAATGTTTACAAAAGTTTAACGATAAAATTTAAAATATTTTATTTATTGTCACTTTTTATGCAATTTTACTTTTAAGAATGTTGATACTCCATTCGAAAGGGTACTACTTTGAAAATATTAAATCATCGTTATCGTATTTAGCTCACCCTTTCGGTTTCGTATGGCCCTTTTTAGCAAATGTATGCCAACCCCTGCTTCCGATGATCGCGAACCGATGCTATCAGAAAGGCTAACAACGGGAACAAAAATGAATCCAAACCCTCTCCGAACCGGCCCTCCCTTTGAGGAGGGGACTCTTGTAAGAAGATCGTTGCCCGATTACGATTGCGGGTACTTTCGATAATTGACAGATAGTTATCGGTGGTCGGTGACTGCTTTGTGCTCTCACCGGGGGAAATCAAAAGCCGCCCGACCGCGGACTCGCTTGCGCCAACACGGAACACAAATCAATTGCTTTGGTTGAATTGAAATTTCTATTCAAATGTAGATATTAAGCAGCAAATTAGCGATCCGGTTAGGGCTCCCAAAGCTTGATGACAACTGAATCCGGCTGCGTTGGACCTGCCTAACCTTGCGATAAATAAAAGCCACCCAGTTACATTCCTTCGACAACTCAGGGTCTGACGTCAGGGAGGACGTGCGAGCTGCAACGGTGAACTGAAACCAAATAAAACCCCCAACAAACCCGGTAACCCGGCCCAGGCCCATAGCATTGTTCTAATTCACCCGGGCCCGTTTGCCTCCTGCCCGCATGATCAGCTTGATTTATCGTTCCCTTCCGGTGCTTAGAATTGTCATCGGAGCACAACCGAACCGGACGTGGCCGCGGCCATCGCGACAGGTGCGACGACAGCGGCTTGATTTATTCGGTCAAACAATTGCCAGCAGAAGAAAGCACGAGCGGATCGAGCGTCTGCTACGAAAGACTCCATCCGGAGGGACGGCAAGCGACGAACCCCCATTCTGGGAGCAACCTCGTACAACGCATTTTCTGGGCTCTCGCTAGGAGTAATAATCACGAAAAATGTTTTTTAACAAACTGCCAACCTATGAGCTATATGAGAAAGGTCTCGGATAGACATGCGAGGCGGCCATTTTGCACCTGCCCGTGCAACCGTGTTCCAATCATCCCAAGTCCAGGCCTCGAAGTGCTCGCTTATAAAGATGTTGCATTGTCCAGTTAGGGAGAAGAATTTTAATGGCACAAACCCTGGTAGCTCCCAGGTCACCCCTCCCTTCCCAAAAGGTGCACCCACATCCGACCCAAGGGGAATAAATCTTTGCCAATCAGCGTAAAAGCCCGCAACGGAACTGCTGTTGTGGTGCTTCGACGTTCTAGAGCGTCGGCCCACTCACGCGCAAAACCCATCATTTCGGTGGTGGTGGTGGGGAAAAAGAAGCAGAACATAAAACATAATTTTAGCCCGTCAATAACATCAATTAGATACATTTTCAATTAAAAATGCATTTATCATAAAGCTAATCCAGCATGAAATAATGTTTCTCCCCTCGACCGGTCGGCAGAAGAGCTCTTCAGGTTCCGGCTACGTGCAGCGAACACCGGCCTATCTTCACATGATTCGTTGATGGCTCAGAGTTCAACTGCTTTAACCGCGCGGGACTCGCGCAACGAATAGTTATGGCTTCCTACGGCGAGCTGACCGGATCGGTTCGTCGGTGCAGTGTGCAATCCACCCAAAACCGGGCATGCCCGCGAGCGAAGGGTTTTCTTTGGTTCGATTGTAAATTTTCTAAGGGTTGCGGTTTTCTTAAAGAATTGCTGTGAAAAATTAAAGGTCCTCCAGGTCGACCCAGTTTTCTCTCCTATCAAATCAAAGGAAAGGATGCTTTTACCATCGAAACTCGGTCGATCGTTCTGGATCGGTTGTTCCATAATCGATTCAGCAAAGGGTATGCGATCTAAACCTAAACCTTCCTACGCTCACTCCGAACGACCTCTAACCAAAACGGGCTGAAAGTTCTCACCCTTAGCAAAGCCAGAAGGAAGCCGCCACCGCTGGCTACTAATACTTGTAATAAATAGCCATATTCCGCATCGAATGTCCGCCTCGTTCCGGCCCGTAATTCGAACCGCACTGCACGGCACTCTCCTCCCCAAGGCGCGAGTGTCAAAGGGAAGGCCCATCTGCCCTTGCGCTAGGGAAGGCAGCTAAAGGAAAGCTGCGCGGGCAGCGCAAAACAACAACATCATGACGGCGGACAGTTTGATGCACTGACGGACAAGGGCTCCGAGTGGAGTCCGATGTACTGCATCCACCCGTCAGCTCCCGTCCCCTCCCCCTGGTACGGCGGAGAACAACGCTTACCGATTCGTTCGCTCGGGTTCTTCATGCCACTCATGTTCACAACACGCCCCCACCACCACCCCAAAGTCGGGATCGGGCGATCATCGCGGCGACGACGACGACGAGTTGGTGCCGCTCATGACGATACTTTGCGCATTGCGGAATGTTGATGGACATACAATTATAAAATAAATCGATAAAAATAGTACCTTTATTTACGTCTGCTCGAGGGTTTTTCATTCCATCAAATTTCTTTTTCCCTCATACACATCAATCTTCTCATAACAGTTACCCAAAAATGATACACAGCAAATAGCTAGTAAACCTCAACCACAATGCGGAAAGAATACTTCGAACCCATTATCTATAAAAATCGAAAACCCACAAATGATGTACGAAATGTAAAGAATGGAAATAAATGTATACTACTACTACTATTTACGTCTGCTCACGCTCTCGCCCGTCCGATAAGGCGGGAACAAACTTACTGCATCCCTTTTGCGGTGAGGGGCTAGGCCGGCGTCGGCCGGACGATGGACGATGGCGAGGGCAGACGTTCGGAGGCCGGGGTAGCGGGGAAAAGCTGGATTTATACTCGGTGCAGTCAAAGCAATAAATTTGATAAGCTTGAGAAATTAATAACTAATGCACTGTTTGTTGTTGCTGATCTTTCTCTATCTGCTCCCTTCGGTGTGTACGTGTCGTGCCTCCCGCTCTCCTCTTTCATCTGCCCCACGTAACGTGCCGCCCGGGCGATGAGAGATGATGATCCGATGATGACACATTTCACTATGATTCGCCCATTCGCTCTCGTCGCGCGTTCCTGCGTTCGGGTTGTGTCTTCGTTCCCCGGTGGACGGTGTAATGGATGCCTGGCCGCCTGCTTCGACTTCATTCGCGACCCTTTGCGATTGCGATTCGCCGGCCAAGGATTGACGATTTGACAGTTGCCACGGATTCGCCGTGAAAAGCTGTGATGCGATTATGAGTGCAACCCCATGAGAACGTGAGGTGGACCCTTCGCTTGCGGCGGCCTTGATGTGTGTGAGCTCCGATTGAGCGATCGATTAGGGACGTGAGTCGGTGTGTGTGTGTGTGTGTGACGCTGAAAAGATCCCTCCGGCGGTCGCTGCCTTTTGGACAAGGTTTGGTCGCCGCCGCCGCCGCCGCCCTTTGCCGAGATGATGCCGATTGCATTGAGTGCGCAAGTAATAAACCTTTCGCGAACGGGCGAGATGTCTTCCTTTTGCCAGCCGAATGAAATACCTCCGGTCGGTGGGGATTGATAGGTTCAGGTTTTATTGTTGGAAAAATAAAGATATCGAAGGTTTTTATTCCGCTAGCGAAAAGGGGGATTTCGTTGGAAAATAACAAACCCAAGCCCAACGAACCTCACCAACCCCTTTTGTGAAAACTGTACTAAAGTGAAGCGATTTAGGCGAGGCTACGATCGGCAAACCCTTGCCTCGCTACGGTAAAGGTCAATCTTTTCAAGAAAAACAACATCAGGAACAGTTGTAGAAATGGCGGAAAACTCACAGATTGGATATTCTTGTCGTCGTGTCGTAAAAGCTACCCAATGATGATCGGTATCTTTATCGAATGCTTGGACACGTATGCGCCATATCTCTCGCCGCAAGTTCCATTCCATAGCCCATTCCAAGCTATGTTCTTTCGAGATCACTCGGATTATGATCTGCCGGAACGGACCGAACGTTTGCCGACAGCCCAGAGGGAAGTCCCTTGTTAGCTTGCCGGGAACACAGAATTCCTTAGATACCATTGTTTATTAAAGGCTCATTAGAGCTGTTCGTACACCTATCTTCACCAACGGTAGGAAACCCCTTCACGATCGTCATTTCTTCGGCACAAAAGAAGGAAGAAAAAAAAAACAGAGTGTCACCAATCGATTCCTTTCGTTTTGGTGGAGGTGCGGAAAAATTCATTAGCGTCAGCGTGCGAACTCATCTCGCCCGGTGTTCGGTCCATTGTTTCAGCGAAACACCGGGCTCGACGCGGGCGAATTATACCATCCCTCAGGGCTGGGAAACTTGTCACCCAGCAGTTGGCGGTCGAGGCGGTGCATTCGGGTGGATTCCCGTTGGAGGAATCTCGAGGACTGATATTTCCGCATTTGTAGATTACTCCTTTGAAATGTCGATCAAATGGTAGCTGATGGGCGAAGGAACTGGGCGAAGGTGCACAATCGATTCAGTGGCGGATGGCGGTAGAAACATGCATACACACACACACACATAGATAGACACAGCCACTCGACACCAGCGAGAGGCGCGAGTGAGTTGAATCGGTCTTCCGTCCATCTGCTGATTCGAATCGAACCCGAACAGGTACCGAAGGATCGGTGATAAGTCGTTGACAGCTGGCATGCACTTACGGGCTACCTCCGTTTCCGCAGGGAAAACTTCCTTCCCATCCCGGGCCAGTTGCACTTTTCATTTACAGCCCCCCTTTCGACGATCGAACTTTGTGCAACTTTGAACTAAGATTTTCCCTTGGATGATTTTTCGCGAAATCAAACATCGCGATCCTGGACCTCGGAACTCGGATGCTTCGAGCTAGCCGTTTTAGGCACCGGAGGAACCCGCCGGTCATCCTCGCGCGCGCATCGCGATAGTGTTATGACAGCGATGATTGACACTTTGCGCACGGGTATATCTGCGTCATATCTCTCCGGCCGCGTCAGAGCTCGGTGCACTATCGCACAAACCCTTCCGACGGTCACCGTTTTCCACCGTTCGGGGTTGGTGTTGGATCGGTCGCAGCGCGTATCGGCCCGCACGGGTGATTATCGGATCGAAGAACCTTTACGTCAACGGAACGCTACCCTTCCCGCCAAGGAACTTCCTGTCACCTTCGGACCGTATCGATTCGCATTCAGGTGTCACCTTGCGCCAATTCCGTGCGCGCGCAGCCACAATCGGACGATCGATTTTCTGTGACGGACTTATCTTGACGAGCACATCGCAATCGCGTTGCGTTCTATGTGGTCGACGGGGAGGAAAAAGTGCCCGTTTTCAAAAGCCCAAGACTGGCCTATGAAGAGAACCTTCATTTTCCTTCTGAACGACAACTAATAGATGGGATTTTTATACAACATATTAAAGTGCCGTGTCGTATAGTTTTTCTTTCAAAACAAAATAAACAAAAGGTAAACATGAAAATAAAATCGTCCACCAATGTTCAAAATATGAGGCACATACTAGAGTAATTTCCTAAATGAAAATGTTTCATACATATACCATTCGGTTTTTCGTATTTCGTTGTAATATTTCATGTTGCTAACACTACAATTTACTTTGATGATAATCAGTTCGCTAATTTTCCAGCAATTAATTTAACTTAGAAAAGATGTTTGAAATATTAAATCAATTAAAAATGTTGAGTTCAAGTTTCAACCTAGTTTTCAAGCAATGTATAACCGAACATCCCAAACGTCATGATCCGGATAAGCCTAACATGGTTTTATTGGAATGAGTTTAAATGAATCGTTATCTTAAGTTTTCCGTTGTTTTCTTAACACTTCCACGTTCTCAGGTTGGTTAACGTATTTATATCAATTTCTTTCATACTTCCCTTGATTTCTGAGGTCTGCCAAATCCACTTAAAAGCTTTGATTTAAAACCATGGAAACAACAGAATTCTTAGATAATTTTGATAAAAATTGATCTATTTCATGAAGTCAAATCGAGTTTTTTATGACTTCTTTTTTTTAACAGACGTAATCTGCAAACTAATGTAGGATAACAAATATATTGAAAAAAAGAAACCTTCAAAAACAGTTAAATTTTCATGTTTAATCCAAAACAAACCATCAATCAATCTTGACTTAAAACATCCATTCTACGTACAAGAAAGCATACATTCTTCCAAGACACGAAGGCGGTTTATTGAAAGCTTTCTCCACAATCCTCGAGCAGCTCTCGATAAGGTCACCCAAAAACCGATCACAAATAAAATTCGAGCATGATCAGCAAAAGCCTTCCACACCATGCAATTAAATCTGCCGACCACTGGAACGGCCAACGACTGAACAGCTCAATAATTTTGTACCCCATATTAACGCTACATTTCCCCCTTTCTCTTCCGCAGGTAAGCCCACCGCAGGGTTTGGCCGCCTTCTCCCCTTATCGATGTCGTATTTTCAAACCGGCAACCCATTGCGCCAGAGAGGAACACGTAAGTGGCAACATAACTCCCCTCGATGCCAACGGTGTTCCGTAACGGATTCGGCCTGTCCCGGCTGCAAGGAAAAGTGAGTCATCCCGGCCATTAAAAGTCCTTCGGGAGGGAACACGGAAACTCGAGATGTGTGAGCAAACGGGAAGCAAAAGCCCATCTTCCTTGGGTGGACCAGTACCGAAACGGGGTAAAATATAAGCTGGAGATAACATTCTGCAGCTCCGGTGAAGTATGCAAACAATACCGGTGTAACATAATACTCACCGCTTGGGTGGAGATACTTTCGGGCTTCGCCCACATTCCGACCAGCTCGCGGATGCGTCAAACGATTGATTCTGCGGCCCGCGGAGGAAGCATTTCGCACCGAGTGAGAAGTGCTTTTCCTTGTGTCCGTCGATCGTCAGGCTATTTTCCGTTCTTTTTTTTTTTTTTTGGTGTCTCATTGAGCACTCGTGAATTCTCCTGTCGCTTTTTTTTGTTTTATCAACACCTTCCAGTATCGCGTTGTAGTTCGTCCGGGCTATTTATGCGAACGAAGCATCTACCAACAACAAAAATCCACCGGTACGATAAACACTGAGTGCAATCCGGCACCAACTAAATGACCATCCCGACCAACACATACACACACACACACACACAAACGGAAAGAGAGAAAACCGAAGCTGTTGTCTTCCACATCCGGCAGGCGTGGTATGCCTCGCACACGTTCGACCTTACCATCGGAAGGAATTCAGTGAAAAACACCCTCGTATTACGTAATTTATACCACTTGTCTATTTAGTCCTCCCCATAAGACCCCCTGCTCGCCTTCCGCAGCATCGTGACGGACTGGTGGACTTCGTAGAAAACGTAGTAAAGGCTCCTGTAGACACGGCAGGAGGACGTTGTAATCTCCTGTTTAGTTTATGTTTGCACGCTTCCGCTTAAACACACTACGATGGCCAGCTGTGCCCGATTCTGGTGTAGAGAAGATCCGGTCCAGCTGAGAATCGATAGCGGAAAAGATTTGCCTCCGCGAAAAGCGACGAACTCGGCCGAAGGTCGGTGCCCAAAATCCAACGCGTCCGATGCTTGTCCGAGTGGGGAAATTTATATTTGCATTTGCGCTTGAGTACTGAACCTCACCTCCCTCACCTTCTTTTCCGGGGATTTTCATACCGGTGCCTTACCCCTTCCCGACGGGAGGACGATGGGACAAACGTGGCCCAAATGCTGGCGCTTCGCTTTGTCTAACACTCTCATCGGAATGACCGTGAGAAGGAGTCGGAAAATTCTTCCTTCTAGTAATCTTTCCGTTTTGCTTTTGTTTCGAATCTGTTACACGTCCACCGAGAATGTAGTTTTCGTATCTCGTTAACTGCTCCGGTTGAACGCGTGAGTGAAAAAATAAAAAGGGCAATCCCTCCTGTCGACAGGAACTGGTCAAGACAGAAAGCGAAGCGTCAAGACGGAAAGAGAATTGCGGCCGAGAGTTGGGTTCAAGAATGCACTAACCGCCAGCCCGAAGAAACCGATCCTACGATCGCCCGCCATCGAAACACCACCGACCGGCCGGCCTATAGGTGGTAATTATTTGCAATTTAAGAGCCTTCCGCGCCCCAAACGACGCAACAAAGGAAAGCACTTCCCGGTGCGCAAGGAAGGTGGGACGATATCATTTGACTCCCCGGCTTGCCCCGCGTACTTACACTCCGAACCGCAACGGCGCTCTAATAGACGCTTCAGCAGTTGGGCAGTTCGGAAAACGGCGAGCAAAGCAAAGCAAACCACGGGGCACCAAATCGTGACGGACTGGTGAATGACTGGTTCGGGGTTGGACTGGTCGTGCGAAATGTTTCCCAGCAGCCAAGGATTCTGTATTTTCCGCTCGACTTGCCGACCATATGGTTGGTCGTCTGTCTCGCGGAGATTTTCTTGATCGAACTGGAGCTTTGGGGGGAAAATGGTTGAAGCGTTTTTATCGTAGGTTCTAGACTCCCATGAGAAGTAAATAATAAATGTTCTTACGAATTTATTTGATTTGCAGAAATTTGTTAACACTAGAATCCAAATAAGGGTCATTTGACCCTAACGCCATTTTCGTTTTCTGTTCGACCTATTCCAAGAACTTACTTTACTATCTCTATAATGCTTTTCAAATGCATTGACCCCTATTTTGAAAACGCTATAACTTCTCTATTTTTGAAGATTTTGCAAACACGTAAACTGTTACTTTTGAGTATATTTGTTGACTATCGTTCAATGTTTTTGGTTCTTCGATGGTTCAGCTTTTATCTATTCAACATCAGGAAAAGTGTGCACTAGAAAGTTAGTGTGTTTAGGAACATTTTAAAGTTAAATCGAATTTTTGCAATTCCAAATGATACTATAAATTTACCTCAGATCGAAACAACTCCAATTCTAATAGTAACGTAACGCAAATTTTATAATCCATAACTTAAAGGTCAATTTGTGGCGTCATTTGTTATCTTAAAATTATGAAATTATATTTTAAAGGTGGCCTAATATATAAGCGTTATAACATTTTTCAGAATTTTCATTTCATTTTCAGAAATTCATTTTGAAAAAATAAAAAATGAAAAGGATTAAAAATCGATTCACATCGATCTCTTTTGCTTTGCACCGAGCTAGCGGAATGATGAAAAGCTATATGAAAAAATTAAAAACTCCAAAATAAACAAACATTCTCAAAAGTAACAGTTTACGGATTTGGAAAACCTTAAAAAAAGTGAAGTTATAGAGTTTTAAAAATAGGGAGTCAAAATGACCCTTAAAAAGCATTTGGGCAAAATTCCAAAGCAATGTATTCTAGTGTTAAACATTTCATCTACTACAAACCACTCGCAACTTTTTCTGTAATATGTTCCTTTCTAGTGTGACGATAGTTATTTATTCGATGTGACTGCTCCAAGATCAATTGTCACACTTGTCAACTCGGGCACGTTTCGTTGGAGCAGACACTGAAAGACAAAAGTGATTCGCAGTTCAAATTTCACGCATCCATTTTAATGATGAAGCCTGGCGGATCGATTACACCACACTGCAGACGGAGTGATTGATCGCGGGGTGGATGCAACACGCACCCCTCCCTAACGTCATCGTCCTGCGACGACGGAAAACATATCACAACGCATCAATCTACAGCCCATTTCGGAGCGCATCCCGAGCGCAGACCTCGTTTGTCTATGAATTTACAAAATGATCACATTATTCTCACAAAACTCTCTGGGTGGACAAAATAGAACAGGCTGTTAATCGCGTCGCTTCCTCCCTCCTGCCTGGAAGATGTAGATGATGTCACGCGCTGGGAAACCACACGGTCCCAGAGCTTCCGAGCGCATAGATCACCGCTGACGGAATCCATCCTGACTTTTCGGCGACGATTAATTTTCGAAACCATTTCGTGCGATAGCGATCGTTGTCGCCACAATTCCCCAAATGAGGTTTTATTTTTCACCAAAGTGCGTGTGATTCAACAGCTTTTCGTCCGACTGTGTGTTTGTTTGTTCCCAGCAGCGTCGCGGGTGAAAGCCCGCCCGATCCGGTTAGACTAATTGCGGAAGAAATGCAAATGCTCGTAGCAGGAGTTTGAAAGTAATTTTCAACAACCAAAACCAACGACAGCTTCATTGATATTTTCGTATCGTTTGTCCCTTTTCGCTTCGGAGTGTTTTCGCACCAACACTCGGGCGACTCGGCCACAACAACAAACTCCTTCTGGCTACGAAAAGGCTGCGTAATTAATCTATTTCATCGGACGCCTCTGCGGCCACCTCCGCAGTCGTTATTTTGTCAGCGAACTGCGCACGATAAATTTTTATCTTCATCCGATCTAATCCGATCCTCGATCGTGGTTTTACGTGCAGCCGTCGGAATTTGAAAATTTCAATATGGAGGTTGCGAGCTGCTGGTTTGTTGCTCTTCCCTCTCTTTTACCAGTTTTATTTTCTTTATTCGTTGCGGTGTCGGTGGTCCCTGCCAAGTAAGGAGCAATGTAGTTTCTTTATTTAGAAATAAACGTAAAACAAAAATCAAAAGCTCAAAGCGACAAAAATGAAATTCTACATTCTACTTACCAACGGTAGATAGGAAGACGTATTTTTGTTGATCCCGAGATATGCATACGGATTGTGGTGCAAGGCCGTGTGCAGTGCTACTACTACAGCAACGTGGTAATAATTCAACACTTGAAGTTGGCTTGCCGAATTTCCCAACTCCCAATTTGGCCAGATCGTCATGCAATTAAAATAAATCTGCTATCAAACCGCGGACGCAACGGAACGACAGTCACCCGAGCGCAACGTTCACCTAACGCTAGCAGTAAAGATAAACATAGCGATAATAATAAAACCAGCAATATTTTTCCACCACCCAGAACGATAACTGTTTGCAACCTGACACAGGCAAGACGGTACAGAACTTTCACGCCTGGTAGGGGGATATTAAACAAAAATTAAAACAAACAGCATTGAGCCAAAGAAATCACTTAGAACAATCTACTGGTAGCTTCCGAAGTAGAGAGAGGTGCGAAGGGCAGGGCAAGCTGGGATCATCGCGGAAAAAAAATGTGAAGAGAGATGTTTGCCCGATTTAATCGCGATACGACTGATGACGATCGTCGCGTCGCGGCTCGGACCGATGGAGTGTTGATTTTGCACATCTCCAAAGATACGGCGACCAGGGTTTTGCGGAAAGAAAGAAAGAATAACGAACGTGTAAAAATACAAAAACATGCGCACACACACGCACAAAAAAATCCTACCAAGGTGCCACTTCAGCCCCCGTGGTCGACCATTTTGCAATTGCATGCGCCCGTGCGCCCTGGAGGAAAATGGCTACCGCGCTACACACGCAAAGGAACGCACTGAGGGCAAGGAATAAAAAGGGATAATGAGATGGCTGCCGGGGAGTACGGGGGGCGCCGGCCGTGGAATGGCGGAAGGATGCGAGTGCGAGATAAGGGGCACAAAATTATGCAAAACAACGTGTTCGGGAAGTTGTTGTAGATCACGTACTCGCGTGTTATGTTTCCCGGGCCGATGTAATCGGGTTGTAATCGCCGAAAAATGTTATAAAAATCCACTCCGATTGGAGGCGGCGGTTCGGGAGGTTGGAGATGGTGGGGTACAGCGTCCTGCCCGGTGGCGATAAGGACGGACGTCGCGGGCGGAGCAACGTAAGCGACATGAAGAAGACTGGCTGGCTTGCGGTATGCTGCAGGCTAAGCAATATTGAACATCGCGCGTCCGTACTGGCGGTGGCTTAATGGTTTAATAATTTCCTCCATATTTACACGGCTATCGTTGTTTTATTTTTGCCAATGGGCGTACTTAAAGACTCGTCAAACGCTGATAGGTAGGTTGAGGGTCTTGTTTATCGAATCAATCAGACGTGATGGGGCGAAAAAAAAGGCCAACAGAAAGGTCCGAAGAATGAAAAAGAGCCTAAATGCATGTAGAAATTATAAACCGCTTGACAAATTACACGACTTGCAAAAACATAAACGTTTCACGGATTACGCAATTTGTATAACACTTTGTTTAAACAGTACAGTAAAATAAAAGGTTTACTAAGTAGTGCAATCTACGCAGTCCAATTTTAGGTTATTAATTTTATTTGAATTCTTTAGAAAAGCTTTAGCTTTCCATATTTTATTTTTGCTTTCATTGTCACACTTCTTTTTAAACTAATAACAGAACCTGGTACAAAGATAAAACGATTTATAAATCGATTTGATGTAATGGTTGCGATGTAAATTGTTCCATGTAGCATACAATTGATACTGGAAGTTATAAATGCTCTCAACTTTCTGAGCAACTTTTCATTTTACTGGAAGATGAAAATTTTGTTTTCAATATTAAACTACGGTCTCACTTCCTCGTGTGAATAATGTTCTTTTCATGTGTTTGATTTAAAATGTGTTGGCTATAACGCAAACAAATTGATTCAGAAATTAAAAACGCTGCCAACTTTCTTTTAAAAGGATAATAAGGAATGATTTTATTTTGTTACAGAACCCGTTGAGGCCTATACAGCATTCCAACTAAGTTTAAACGTTTGTTCACTCTTCTAGCTATATCGCAGAGAGAATATGTTTTATGTTGTCCACTAAACTCGGTTAATTTGGATTTCTTACCATTCTTTCTCTTATGAAGAAAGGATAAAAAACCATTTGAAAGCCTGATCTCGGCTTCGGACCGTTCTACGGGACCGCAAAGTTCAATAGAAGCCGCAGAAGTTGTTGAAGCGACATATGTTCTTTGGAACGGGAGGTCGCTTTAACTGGCCAAACAGTTGAGAACAACTTACAAAAGATGGTCATGTTTATACAGAGGCATAGATACCTGGCCTCGGTGAATCAAAGATCAATGGAGGACATGAACGAGTCAAATATCATTAATATACCTAACTCTGCCCACCTTCCCAATGTATGTAAATTACTACCGAAATAAAAAAGAAAATTGCTAATCGAAAAATATAAATACAAGCCTGAGAAAGATGCCAACATTCATAGTTTTGACAGATATGATATGACAGTTCCAGCCAAGATCCGCTAACATAATTCTTTAAAGTACATACAAAACTAATGTTACTTTACATTCAAATTAACTTTATAACTTCATTTAACATATTGCGTGATTTTCTTTCTATAACTGATGAAAATTTGTCCATTTTGTTCAATGAAAATGTTACCTTCTTCTTGAATCACTATTGTTATTTAGTTATTTTTATCATTTGCGCTATTTTAAGTTGACCTTCTGATGGTTTAAATTTTCCATGTTTGAACAATATCTGTTCAAGCTATCATACTGCTTGAAACATTATAAAACTAAAACCCTTGTTTTACTCGTGCGTGGAACATCGATGGGTGATGCGAGATAGTTTTTGAATTAGTTCATTCTGCTTGCCGTTGAAACCCATTTGGGCAGCAATTATTTAAATAGAGCCCCGTAATGGGTTTGTGTTCTGGCCGAGCGTCTAACCTTATCCGAGTGATCAATCGATCGTTCCTTCCCGCTTCCCATCCGCACGGGAACAAGAAACACCCGATTAGCCATGTTGCATCCTTCCCGGGCAGTGCGGGGAGGAGGGGGGGCAAAGGAAAGCGGGCCCGGGGTAAGTGCCGTGATAATTGAAAATTGATTATCGCCAGCTCGCAGGACGACTTCGCCGTTCCGAAGCGCGCTAAACGAAACGAACCTTCCGAAACATCAAAACATTACCACCAAAGCGATCTCCACCTTGCGATCCGGATGCGATCAACCCTTCCGCCCGTGCCCCGAATACCCCCGCGAACCGTACACTTCCCTCCGGGACCGGGTACGGCACTGTTGTGTATTCCACCTTCGACGGCCGGTTCCCGGTTAGATCAGCACGCGGACGTCACGCGGCCTCTCGCTGTGCTCCCCAAAAATTATACCTCGCTTTAATGGTTTTTCCCTACCCTACCCCTTCACTCAACCCTTCTTGTTCATTATACTTTGCTGTTGTTGGTTAACTGCGTCCCAGACGCCAAGTGCGCCGTAATCGCTTCACCCAAAGGTCCCCAGTTCCCCCTTGCTTCCCGTGCTCGTCCAGTGCCTCCGGTCGAACCTAAAAATAACACCCAGATTAGCCTACGATGTTTGGCCGGCCCCGGCGACCGAAAGCTAGAAGATAAATTATCAAAATTGCTCGGTAAATAACGATTACGCGCGCGGAAGGCCCCCCCTTTTCCCGACAGCCGACGCCAATTTGATCGAATATATGTGTAATGGTGCTGGGTGGCGGTCGGGAGCACTTAGGCCAGCCAGCTAGCCTAGCCTCGTGGCTCCTCCTCCACCCCCGTTTCACCCTTGGAGAGCCCTTCCAAGGGGTCCAAGACTAACGGATAACGAAAACTAGCGGCACCGGAAAAATTACCGTGCGTCGTGTGCACCCTAAACGTTTCACACTTCCACCCGGCAGAGGTTGAAGGCTTCTCCAAAAACCATCCAGAGGTTGGAATTGTCTTTCATTCTGCCGTGGAGAGTGGAAAAAAACGAGCTGCCTATAATTTATTCGTGTGGGAAAATCGAATGCGATGGAAAGGAATGCGACAGAAAGGGTCGAAAGGGGAGCTGGATTTGGTTTCTTGAATCGGAGTGATGTGCTCGAGTGAGTGCTCGATACGATTGTGAAGAACTCTATGGACGTCTCAGTAATGTTGTTGAGTGAAATAAATCGCAACCATTGGTGCGAACGGAGCGATGGAACTGGTGGACAAAAGCCAAACTCCAGAAAAGGAATCTACAAATGAAAATAAACTTCCCATTCTGCACTCAATACATGGATTGTGGAATGCTGCTCCACCAATTCGCTTCCCACCTCGTCGAACGCAAACCGAACGGAATTTTCGGTCTAGGTGAAAATCTATAATTTCGTTAAAAAGTCATTTTTCTCCTTCCTCGCCTTCCGTCCAACGGTTCGACCGCTCACGCCACAGGTGCGAAGGGAACTACTCCACTCCAAGGTCCGTGCAGGTCGAAACGACGAAACGAGCTTAGTCGGGCGTAAAGCCAAACCACGGAGGCCACGGTCCGGGGGCAAAAGGTCCAACGCATGAACCGGAGGCCAGGAACACCCGGGTTTCGGGAGTTGGGGCTCAGTTGGGTCGGGAAAACGTTCAGTTTCGCGGCCATTTTTCGCGGCCGCACGGCGAACCGGGCCCCGAAAAATGTGTATGATTATCATAATTGCTGCGTCCGTCCGCGTGTGGCTTTCCGAAATTCGATACGCTTGATTGGTTTAATAGATTTCTAGACGGGGCTCGAAATTCTTTCGCGAATCGGTTGCGAACGGTGCGGAGCGGCACGGAGAATGGAGATGGAACACGAAACAACGGCCAGCGAATTGCCAATTTTGTGTACCGAAGCCCCAGCGAAGCGCTGCGATCTATCCAATAGCAGCGCAAATTGCGGGTAAAGTTAGTTAACTGTTATCCTTTCTTGTGGGAACGGTTAATTAACATTGGATTTAACATAACAGTACCATGGTATTTTTTTTAAGAAGCGATTTTCTATAAGAAAAAGCATCGGAATAAAATCTGTTTCTTTACAAAACCATCTCCAAAATGACCAAATTGGAAAAGTGTACCAATTTAAAAAATTGCAACAGATGTGTCTTAAATTCTTGCTTAAACTTTTTATTCACAAATTATCATTTAAATTCGTTTGAGGGCATAGCAAAACCTTTCAATTCAACTCTTTCGTCGTGGGTTAAAATGTACTTCAGGTGTAAAAATTCCGTAAAACGTCCCGGAAAGTATTGATCATCATAATACCATCATTCTCTTTAACATTTAGTTTGAAATTAGAAGAACTATATTTCTTAACTGTACTTAGAAAACACGACTGCGATATATTCTCCAATTTATTAACTCTCCACGCCGAAATAAATTAAAATCACAGTGCATTGAAATAAATGATCCGCAAGATTTATTCAACATTTTGTCTGAATATTCTGCTAATGCCATTAATTATTTCTTCAAACTCAAACATAATTTTAATAAGTTTTCCTTGTTTTTTCATTATATGTCCCTCCTGCTATGGTGAAATATCATACTTTATTTGCATCATAAGTTTATTTGCACAAATCTATCTAATAAGTAGTCTGCCTTTTGACTCATCAGTGTATTCCGAAATACTTTGCCTAAAATGCAAAATACGATCTCAAAAATGAGTACAATGCAAAAAGAGGCCGCTGTTCAAATCGACGGACCACATACATTCCGCTTTTCACTAAACCACCCCGATCGAAGGGTTTTCCGATCACATGTTCGCCGGTTCGATAGGTCCGATTAAAAAGTAACGATTTCACGCGGCTCGTTCCCAGCGCAACGCTAGATTCCCGGATAATAGGCTGCCCGGCTTTGCATGATTCCAATAATCGCAATCGGGAATCGCTTCCTACATTCCGTCACCGCTGCGACCCCTCCGCCAACCCGTTCCACGGCCTGCTCGCGCGCGGGACTCACCCACAGCCTCACGATCGTCTCAGCGTCCGCGAAGATCGAGCATAAAATAACGGCTAATTAGTTCTGCCCAACATTTCCACCCAGAGCATTCCCAACGCGAAAGGGGGGAGTCCCACCGAAGGCCGGTCCCACCGTGAGGGGCGGCAACCGAGGGAAAATCGGACAACCTTCGACCATGACCGAGCCTTCAATTTTCAGCCCTTCATCAGAGCGAAAGCCGCGAGCTGACACCGGAGTGCTAGAGGGTGGTATTTTCCGCACAATTGGCGCACATACCACGGCGAGGAGGTTACTGAACCTCCCACTGGCCGGGGTTTTCCCCCCTCTCCCACTCAGAGAACTTATTGGGAATGCATCCAGACGCGTGTGGTTGCATCAGCCGGAGAGCAATCTGTCGGGAGGAGGACAACTGAAATGGAAAAAAAACGGAGGACGACTACTCGACTCCCATCACGACTAAAGTGATCGCGATCGCTCGTGATCATTCGGAAGTGACCATTTAAACGATCAACCACCTCTGACCTCACTTTTCCTCTCGCTTCCACTTCTCCCCACCCCATCGTTCGGGGAAGCGAGCTGAGCGATGATCGGTTCGTACAATTGATCATCGTCAGGAATCGTCGTTTCGTCCGCCGATGGGATGGGTTTGGTTTGTAAATTAGAGCACGACCTCACCGTCCTCCACCGAGCTCCGGATCCTGCGTGGTCCGGTCCTCCCGGGACCCCGAACAGGAGAAGCGTTGGCGAAAGGAGCGCAGGAGCGTAAAACCGCGTACGTGGCCGCCTATAATTCATCGCTCTTTAAAGACAGTCTTTACCGTTTTCATCGCAACCCGAACGGGCGATCGGTGGAGGGAGAGGGAGACGGGGAGGAGTGGAATGCGGTACCTCGAGGGTCTCCGCGCCCTAGAGCGCGGGTAGCTCACGAACTTTTACACGCCTCCACGACGCTGGGGTCGCCCTCGCCCTCGTCGTCATCGTCATCGTCATGGGCACGCGCTTCTATTACATCGCACTTGGGCGTTGTACGTAGTTGCTGGCCGCGGGGTTCCCGTGGGGGTGCCGGGTTTCCCTGCGCTGAAATCGACCCCTGTGTTTTATTTCCTTTGCCGTTTCGTTCGCGCTTTTCTGCTCCACTCGCTACCATAAATCATGGACTACCTTCGAGTTGGTAGCCCACTAGAATGAGTTCAATCACGACCGCTGAACGCTGAAAGACGGCCACCATCGGGAAGCCAACCCGAGTTGCTGGTGGGGACTCCTTTCGGCAGGGACCACCACGGCCATCGTGAGGGCATCTTCGAACCTGGTCGTGCACGGTGGGACAGTTTGTTGCGGAACGCTGACTCAAAGTGCTGATGAGAACGTTTTCATCTTAAAGCATGCAAATATGAAAATATTCATGCTAGTAATTTCCCGACTAGGAAGAGATCAAATTCTCAAGGAAGTATGTAGACTGCGAATCAAGAAAAGCATGTTGACTAGAGTTGTGTAGTCCAGATTCAGATTCATGAATCTGAATGGTTCTTTGCGTTTTAAAGATTAATTAATTTTTAAACTAGAGATTCATGAATCCCAAAGATTCATCAACTTATGAAAACTTATGTGCCAACGATGGGTAGATAGACCCCTTTTTTTGGTCACATGCTCCACGCCAACGAAAGATTCATGGAGATTCGCAAAAGATCCATGACAAATTCATGAAGATTTATGAAGGTTCCGAAAGATTCATAAACGTTTGAAGGCTTAAATTCCAAAAAATTATCAACCCATCTGAATGAATCTTAGATGAAAGATGCATATGAATGAATCTCACCAAAAGCTTCATAAGGCACAACACTAATTTTAAGAAAAGACAGTCAAGTATGGTATTTTTGGTTTCCAAAAGTTGAGCAATGAGTTGAGTTGATAGAGTTGAGATCTATCATAGCATTGGCTGGAAGTGGATTCTTAATGATCATAGCAAGCGAGTGTTGGCATAACATCTACAACTTTAGAAAAGAAAATAGCAGTCAGCTTCAGTAGAAAAAGAAACATAAAACAAGTCGTTTTCCTAAAGCTACCGTTTTCCTGGTTCACTGGGAAACCCCACCTCACTTTAGAACCCTTTAAGTAAGCTAGAATTATTCACAAAATATGTCGTTGGATCAGGAACATTTTAAAGAATTTTATGTACATTTTAATTTTACATGATCACACGAGCCACGCCAATTCGTGCAGAGTTCTATAGGATTTTAACTATATTATTAACTTGATACATACGTACTAGATATGTCCACCCACTATCCCACCGTGCACCAGTGGGAACAAGAACCGCCTGGGAACTCCTTGCGAGGCGCGAGGTCATCCGAGACCATCCTGCACGGTATCCGACGCGTTCCCGGGCGATCGTGAGTCGATTCTAGCAAACCCAACGCCCAACGATGCTGACGGGAGAAGGGTGGGAGGTTGGTCCACCATCGGACGCGGACCGCAAGAACGAACCCAAACCGACCAAATAACGCGCGCCCACCCCCAGGTCCAAGGTGGGAGGTTACCGGGCGTTGAAAGCGTTCGCCGTTCTCGCATCGCCACCGCAAAGCCGGCCAAATAGGCGGAAATAGGCGAAAATGCCTCCCACTTCCAACGTTTTGCGCGCGGCCAGCGGCTTGTGTTTAGTTAATTTGAATAAAACTCATCCCCGTGCGGACCCCATCCGCCCCTAGGGCTCCTCGCCACCCACCAACCACCTTTTGTGACCTACGGCCCGGGCGGGATTGTTCCCGGCCGGCGAAAAAACCCCGGGGGCGGACAGCATCGGCATCGGCAGCAAAATCTAACATCCAATTAAGCCTATTAAGTAAAGACACTTTTGTCCGACTTCCCCTCCCCTCCCCTCCCTTCTTGGTGCCCCACCCTCCAACCCCCACACCCGGAGAGGAGTGCGCGGGAACGGAGCGAAAACCAAAATTAAAAGTGGAATGGAGATCGTGAAATTTTCCCGTGCGATCCCGTTTAACCTCCGACGTCGTGTCAGCCCCGGTACAACAAGTACGGCTTGGAAAGTGTTACACGACTCGCTCCTAGGCAAGGAGCGAGACCTACGGTGACCGCTTTGGGACGGAAGTGCACTCCGGACGCTCACAATGGACCGTTGTTTGCGTTTGACTTTTCGACAAACTTGGGAAGTTGTGCAGCGTTGTTTATTTTCTAATGAAAATTTCTAACACTCGTTTCTCCGATCCCTTCGAACTTTTTTGCATTAAAATGACCGCCGTGCATCATTGTAGCGAAAAAATGGGTACATTCTTGTCTCGTCAACGCGGGCGCGACCGTGATGGAGGCGAACCTGTCGGGAAAATCATACGGTCGGTAATATTGATGATCGAATTCGAAAAAATTTCCTTTTCGCCCCCGGGCAGAAACGAGTTCGTGTCGGGAAGAGCGGTGTGGCCGATGGGAGGAAACACGTACATCGGTACAAAATCATCCCCATCCCACGCAGCTTGTTGCCCCGCTCGCCACCCGCCCGCGTCCAAGTCTGCTCCGCGTACGCATGATAAATGAATCATATCCTCCGCTGACCTTACGACCGGGTGTCGGGTCCTGGGTCCTGGCAGATGATCGCATTTGCATTCTATTTCACTGCAACCCTCCAGGATCGCACCCATCGCCTGGACAGCCCTCTACCACTGTCCGTCATGTTGTCGGTGGCGTAGAAAAATGTTTTTCCCGGCGTCGTGATCGTCCGGCGAAGATTACCGGGTAATGGATGTGCGGTTGTCTGGAGGGAGTCGATTGAAATGGTGGTGCTCATACATTGTATGAACGAATTCGCGTCCCTCCTTCGCCTCCTCAGATCCGCTCTTTCGGTTGCCATTCGGCGATGATGATGGAACACCCTCACCCACCACCAAGGTTGTCCTTTGCCTCCGTTGCCCTTTTAACGCATCGCATTGGTGCCTGGTCACGGCATCTAAATGGCAATTCAATTATCCGAGCAACATTAGCGAAAACGAAGTGAAATGTTTCTAAATTAACGTTTGAAAGATTGGATAAAAGAGAAAAACTTGTGGACGATAGGTTAAAAATGGATTTTAAATGTTTCAACGTTGTCAAAGCTCGTTTGACTGAAACTTGCAGTGCCTGAATAATGGACAATGTTTTTATAAAATTGAACACATTCCGAACTCAAAATTGAACGGGTGGATTGAATTAAATTTTTATCCCAATCTAAAACTGTCATATTTACCATCACAAAACCTCGTATGATAAATTGTTATAAATGAAATGGATATCCCTTAAATGTTGTTTCATTACCCATCCAGGTGAAAGTTAAAAGATTCATCAGTCTCTTCAATGCGCAGTACCGAACAAGAAAACGGAGACCTATAATTTTCCAATAAAAAGCACTTTCGGTAACATTTTCCCGCAATCCGATAATGAACCTATGCGCCCGAAAAATGTTACGCTAATTGACGGTTCAATTGGGTACCGGTAAGCTTTCAAACAAAGGCCAAAATAGAAACCCCAGCTTTGGAAACTGTTCAACAAGGGAAAGCCTTATTCCGGAACGGATCCACCTGAATTTGTTGGGAAATTCTGTAAAACCGAAGAAAAAACAATGTCGCCGATTGAAAGAGGCAGGATTTAGCTACTTCAAAAAATAATTTCCAAAGTAAAGCTTGAGCTTTTTACTTCTCTAAAATATATGGACAATCTTTGCCAAAACTCGACTTTTGATAGTGAAAGAGTATGCGAATTCTGGCCAAATAGATATTGAATGATAGCGTTTGCATGAAAAAATAGACAAATTTTAACGACTTTTCATCCAAAAACGGAAAACGCTAGCAACTTTCTGTTGAAAGCAAATAAAAGAGTAGCATTTCTCAGCATTTTAAATTCAGAACCTGTTTGACATTTTGGTCATTCAAACTGAATCCGCCGTGGCCAACACATTAAACCATTTACGTTTGATTGTCTGTTAAAACATCCAGCTTTATCACGTGACCAAAAATTATTTAAAATCAGACTGCGACAAGTGGCAAACACACCCAGGTACTTTATGTTGCTTTTGAAGCTTGTTGCAGTATATTTAAAATGTATTGGGGTTCCTTAACTGACTCGGAGAAATTGAACGAGTCAAATATAATTGAAATACCCAGCACTGCAAACCCTCCTTATACCGCTCAACTACAATCAATCAAAAAAAACATTTACTACTCTCAAAGGTTGGACCTACTCCAACATTTTAAAGTCCAAACGGAGTAGCATTTGGTCATGAATGCCTTACAACAACTGAAAAACATTCTTACATGACTGGTTTTGTCAGCTACGGCTAAAGTTCCGGCCAAGGACCGTAAGGCCGGCTTTCTGACCGTTGAAATATTTTTTTGAAGTACTTAAAAATTGAAAAGATTCATTCAATTAGCTGTGTTTACTTTTTTCTTAACGCCGACGAAAATTTCTCTATTTTTTAATGCAATCGTTAATGCGCAGTCAAAATAAAACTTCTAATTTTTGTCGTTTAGTTTTTGTAAAATTATATTTTGTTCCCACAATTTTATTCCTGTTTCTGTGAATTTGTGATTAGCCAACCAATAATAATCAACGAATTAATTTAAAAATTTTAAAACATGAGAAAAGTCATTTATTTCAATTAGATATTTTAATCAATTGAATAAAAGAAACTGAACTCAACGGATGGGTTAAAGATTTCCATTAGAAGTACGAGTTCGTTTACATTACCACTTTCGCCTGTTTGGCCAGGGACGGTATTTTCCGGGGTTTTCATATCCTATTTTCAATTTCCCCCCGGGACGTTAACTGCTGTTCGATCGCCACCCCCCCGTGCAGGTTAATCGATTTTCATCCACCCGACTGCAGTGGAATGTGTCACGCGGGGCGCGCGCGCGCGGGAAAACGCAATTCCGTTGTTAATGTCACAATTGTGTGCCGTGTGACGTACATGAAGTCTGTTCCCACAGCACACGTCCCACCGTCGCCATCGTAAACAGCTCGGACCTACTGCGGCCCTAATTACCGCCCGGGCGGCCTGGTCCGCGGGGACGGAAAAGAATGCTTCCAATTTTTTAATTGCCCCCGCTAGCGACGTCCACCACTGCTAGGTTCCTCCGTCCGAAGCCGATCGATGCCGAGGGGTATGGCGTTCATGTCCGGAAAGCGCACAAACGGACCACAAAACATTAGGCCACAAAGCTAAGGTGCAGCAAGTATTTAGGTAGCCATCTTCGTCGTCTTCATCGTCGTTGGCTTGGGATGATGTCAGGTCGCCCGTTGTCGTCATCATCATCATCATCATCGTCGGGGTCGTTTTCATTGGGGCGGTAAGATGAGAAGGAACCACCTGGACCGCGGCCAGCGCAACTGTGTCCAACCCCTGGGAACTATTAGTGCACTAATGATTTCGGAAACCCGGCAACGCCGGTCGGTCTATCGTGCGGAGGACCATTATTGACGTGCGCGAGTGTCCGGCGCTCGAGATCGGCTCGACCTCCCGAACTGTGGGCCACCCTTCCGCCTCCTTTCAGCTTCCACCGAGGCACCATCACCACCATCTCGGTTCCCGCAGGAAGTGTGTCACTTGATTCCGCACAAGCGCATCCTCAATTCGAGCCCTCCCCCCGAAAAGCCCGTTCGCCGTTTTTCCCACCGCTCAGGTTCCATCCCTCGGATTAGGAACTACATCGACGTACGGTACGAGACCTTTTCCCCGTGCTCTCCACCATTCAAAGTTCGAAGCGAAACTGGACAGACAAAAAAAACACACACACACACACTGCTTCAATTAATGGTACATTAATAGATTAATTCGAAACCGGTCTACCCTCGGACATCGTTAGACGCAACTCCTTTTTCTCTCGGCCTCCCTCCTACCTGTCGAAGTTGGGATCCTAAGGGCCAGCTGGAAGAATCGACCAATCGGGCGATCGGTTTTCCAACCGTCAGCCCCCCCAGCTTCCACGGTTGCCTTCGGCTCGGCTTTTCCTTTTGCTTTCCGTGCCCGCCACACACGTGTGTGTGTGTGTGTGTTAATGTTTGCGTTTCATTAAGACTCATTTATTCACCCGGCGTATTAGCTGCGTAAGCGGCATGCTCGCGGCTTGAAACTGGATCTGGAGCAAGCACAAGCAGAGGAGTGATGATGCGACAGGCACGGGAGAGGGAGCGGGTGGTGGGTTCCAATGCAGCTTTCATCTTCCTAAGCGATTGCTCGAGTTGGGAAAAGGGAAAAAGCGGAGGAAAGAAATCAAACGGAAAATGAAAAGAGTGGAATCGAAAAAAAACAGCAAGCACAGAAACGCCACAACAATTGGCTTTTCCATCCCGCGTAACCTTAAGAGGCACCACCGATTGACCGCCATCGAGTTGCAGCTAGACCCCGATGGCTCCGATCGAAGGTAAGAGAAAAATGTTTGGCCATTTTCCAGCTCCCTCAACTGTGTCAACGCGGTTTTTCTCCGGCTTTCCACAACGCCAAAAAATCCGTTTCTTGGAAGCTTTCCTCGGAAGCGGGAGGGTGGAGGAAAAGGAGACCCACTTTACAACCGGCGCCGGAATAATTCCTTTCCGGGAGAAAGTGCACTTCGCCGAAATCCACTTTTCGGCATCCGCAAATGGCAAAAAAGTGCGACAAATGCGAAAACAGAAATCCAAACTGACTTTTGCTCCCCCGTCACCCCCTCGCCCTCGTATCGATCGCGGATGTTCGCGAAATGGCAAAAGTGCAGCTCATTAGAAAAGGAAAACGCAACCACGGCAAATACAAAAACACCTCCGACCGACGAAGGAAATCGCTGGCTCAGGGTTTGCTGCCCTAGTGCGCCTCAACGAGAAAGACCTCTCACGACGGGGGCCGACGCTTCCCGAAGAGCGTCAGGAAGAGGTAATCTAACGCTTATTTGATTAATCTATGCCCTTTGACAAGTGTTTTCTTCCTGCCGTGTGCCCGAAAAGGGGGTTTCGCACGTTTGTCCGTGCGGTGAAAAACGGCGTTCACCTATTCGCAGCCGGTCGGAGCGGGGGAAAATCCAATCCGTTTCCGCTCGGATCCGCTTAACCCAGCTGACCCCCCTTCTTCAAAGCTATGTGCTGACATTTTTCTTCCCCACGCCAAGCCAAAGCGACGATACGCGCGCACCATTCACCCAGTCCGGACCATTTGGCCGGAAACGGTTTTGCCCGATTCAAATCCACAACCAAGAGTGACGGCTCCTCTCACCGAGGAGCGAGGCAGTGAAAGCAGCGGCCACGTTTGACGAATACAAATGGAATAAGGCACAACATACATCGGGCGAGACAACAGGGCAGGCAACATAAAACTATGCTAATTACTGTTTGCCTTTACATCTGCCTCACCAGTTGGATTGCCGGGCTGGACCTTTCTAAGTAGGAAACTTTTCCTTATCTTGCCCAAAGCTCCCGCGCGTTCGCGTTCCGAAATGAAGATGTGTTTATTCTACACCCTGAAGCAGCGCGCTGTATACGATGGTATAATTAAGCCGAGGACCGGGATGGGGTCGAAGGAAGTTTTTTTAAAAAAAAAAAAAAGGCAAATGAAAGAAAATTCATTCCCGCTTCACTTCAAGAATCGGTACAGCGAACCCCTAATAACTTGTGCACTTTGACGATGACGTGCGCTGAAAGGTCTTTTGCTTGAGATCCATTTTTCCAAACGAAGTCGAGCCGCGCGGGACGGAGGAAGCGGGGAAAAGGGAGTATATGTTGCACACGGTTGCAGCATTCGCCCGGGCGCACACGATGACGTGAGCTGGCAATTAAATGCGAAGTGATTTATTGGTCATTTGATTTGCAGGCCACGTTAATTAGGGAATTTTCCGTGGGCTTGGCCCCAGCGTGTTCGTGTTTTGCGTTGCTTTCCTTTTTTTTGTGTTTTGGTTTCCTTAAATGACGAAATGTGCTTTGGAGGCTTGGCAAACAAAGAGAGAAAAAAAACAGCTGTACATTTGTTGCTCCTTCTAATGACACCGTTTCGTAGCTACCAGAAGGAAAACTAATGTCCTCTGAATGCTGTTGGTCGATTGTGTTTCTTTTTTTTCAATTCTTGTTAACCAAACCATCTTGGGAAGGGCAAGAAGTGGGAAAGATAGCGATACCCTAGCGAACCAACACTGATCGATCGATGTATCAAATAGACCATTTTCTGCACTTGAAGCACGCGAGAAGCGGCAGAAAGAATTTGCCCACCAAATTGCGGCCCTTGGAAAAGTTTCATTTTCATTACAGCTCCGGGCGCGAGAAACAAAAAAAAGGCATGAAGCAACGGCAAATAAATAAAACCCAAAACCATCCTGGAAGTTTCGGATCATGGCAGCGCTTTGCAGCATGACTCGACCGTTCTACCCACCGTCGCTCACGGGAGATGGCCGGAAAAAAAATCATGCTGCGTAATCATTTCTATTTCGTTGTGCCGTCCAGCACACTCCTGGCTACTCCTTTGCCAGCATCCCGTGCGCCGCGCGTCGTAAGACGTTCCGGGCCCGCCAACACGGAGGCCGTGGCTTTGATCTCGCTCGCATCATCCTCCGTCCGGCGGCTCAGGGTTCGAACCACTTAAATAATGGACCGCAGCAGTTTTGGGGTCTGCGGGCGCGCGCTCGAAGGCTTCTAATTTTCGTTGAGTGTTTAATCATTCGCAGGAGTTTCGCGGTGCGGGAAATGGGCAATAGGCACATATCTTTCTTTTGTCTCTCCCTCTCGCTCTCTCTCTTTATCTATCGTACTTGTCTAAATACCAATTCTTGAAGGGTCTACCGTGAGGTTCGATTTCCTGTAATCGATATGGCGAGGGGTGTGAGTGGACACAGAACAGAATAAAACGTCGTCAAACAGTTACCGAAGCTTCACTTATTACTCATCAAAACCTTGCGGACAGCTGTAATTGAGAACTTTATGATTTTAAATAAAACATTTTTTTTCATTTATTCAAGTTGGGGAAAAATCCTAGCGATAAACAATTTAAAAGGTATTTTCAACAAGGGTTCGTCGCTTCCGTTTGCTTAGTTGAAGTCTGTCTGTGTATTGAGCGTATAAAAAAAGCGTCTGGCCCTCTACAAATAGGATCGTCACTTGTATTAACGGACCTGGAGATTTTGCAGCAAACGTTTAAAGTATTTTTTTAAAGGTTCATCATACCATGGGCAACCTAGGTTTATCGCTGTTACGATGCGCTTCTGAAGCAATTTAGTGAGGGTTAATTAAAAATAGCAATTGAAAACGTTCGTCGCTTGTATTGGCCATGTTGAAGTCTTTCGTTGTCGTTATTTGTTTAGCATGTTGTGAAAAATTGTCCGGTTCGATTTTCTTCTTTGGCAGTAATGACATCAGAAAACGCAAACAACTAGGTTCGTCGCTTATAGTCGCTTCGTTGAAGTCTTTTGTTCCAGGATTGCTTGAAGCGCATCCAAAGGGAATAAACCCGGTTCCAGCCGGCTCTGTGGTTATCCTACAAGAACTGTTTTTTTACCTCGCCGAAAGACTGTTTTTTTGGCGCACAATTAGCAATGGAGCATAACGTTCTGCCGTACGAACAAAAGGAAACACACACACACAGACACAGGTACATTGCAGAAAAAAGAGCAAGCGAAAAACATCAGAGGCCGACGTCCTGGAAGCGTGTTGATGAATTTCATTCAACTTTCCCGTTGACCTACCAAGTGCTGGGCAGGGCTGGAGGAATGGAAGTACGCTGGCCAACCTCCGCACGGTTTGTAACGCCTGCAAATCAATACGGACCAGTTCCAGTTCGAAACGAAGGAGGTCTCCGTTGGAGGGCAGGGAGGAGGAAGCAGAAAAAAATTATATAACACAGCAGATCGGTCGAGCCATAGGAAAGGCGGACGAAGAAGCCTCCATGCTCATGCCCGGGGAACCGGGACAGAACGGACGGTTTCGAACCGCGAAGATTCTCATCTGTTGCGGTTAATGCAATTCATCGCCATCCGAACGGATGCATCCTCTCTCGGCAATCATCTCCGGCCGCCAGAACCCTGGCCGTAATGGATTCGATCGTGTTACTCGCACAACAACGACGACGACGACGACGATGGACGGTGAAGACGCCACCGTGATGGTGATCTAAAATGAGCTTCCATTCCGATCGGCAAGCTTTGGAGCCGATCGCGGTTTTGGACCGCACCACCTCCCGCGTCCGTTGATGGTTTTTTCCCTACGCCCCCCCTCCCTACCTGCTTTCGCCTTTGATGCTCCACTCCCCCCCCCCCCCCCCCTTTCGCCGTCGTTATCGCTGGCCGGAGTGAAGAATCGTTTGCACGGTTCAACACGACTCGCTCGTGCGCGATGGAAGGGGGGGGGGGGGGGAGGAGTGATGTCGACGGTAAAAAGAGTGCCGGTTGGTTGAAGACCAAAGACCGAGGGTGGGGTGCCCGTTCTGCCACCGAACGGGGGCAGGAATTTCTTTTCATTACGCTGGCTTCCACTGGGAGCGATGATCCTGTCGGGGCGGTTGGCTTTGCGCCGCTCGAAGTTTTTCTCCCCTCCCACTCCACCCGGGAAACCCTTCGGTTCGGTCCTCGGAACCACGCTCGAGATGAAAAGGATGAACCGGTGTGTACCGCCGGTGCAGTACTGGGGTTCGTTCGCCCTCGGATCCCGGGAAAGGTGTAGGGTAATTACACCGGGAGGAAAGGTAACGGGGAGGAAGGGTAACATAACATCATCATATCGACAAAAGGGAAAGAAAATCCATATCCTCTCAGACGCCATCGGTGGAAGCCGAAGGATCTGGCCACATTCGACAATTTCGAGGATCTTTGGTTTATGATTTGTTCACGAATGGAACATTCACACTGGTGATGAGCGTTTTGAGTTACAACGAACGATTGAGCTGAATCTTACTAATAAATTATTGATTAAAATCCTATCAGATGATGTTTTTGTTATACCTTTTTGATTTGAATCCTTAAAAGGGATTCGAATCCCAAAAGAGTGAATGAGTGAGTTAAAGAGTAGCTCGCTAGATTCTAATTTCTACTTGGGATTCGAATCATCTATGACATCTAGCAACTCTTTCACTCACTCATTCACTCTTTTGGGATTCGCATGTTAGGGTTTCAAATCTCCTCGACGACTAATACATCATTTTACATGTTTTAAATCACAAAAGAGAGACTTAACGATTCGAATCATCGTGGTGATTGTTCACTCTGATTAAATTCTTTAAAAATAGTTGTTATACTCATCACTAATTCACACACGCACTCAAGTACTCGTTCATACTTATGGGTCGAGTCTATGGGCAAGAAATCTGATTCGCTTTCCTGATCCTCTCTCTTGCCCGATGTCTATCAGAACCGATCGATCCACCTGACAGTTTCCAACCGTCCCGCTCGCTTCGAGTCCTCCCTTTCACTCGGCGCGGGTTAAAGACCCCGCGTTTCCCGGTTCGCGGTTCTGCGCGCTGCTGAGCTTCCGCCTGGTGGAAAAGCGGTCGACGGCCAAGATCGATCGATGCACCGCGCAGGGCGGCGTTTCCTTTTCGCCAAATTGATTTCCACAAACCGCAAACTCGACGCGATCCTTGGATTGCGAAATAAAATAATATTATACAAAAAAAATCCAACCCGCAAAAAGAAAACCAAAACCAGGCAAAGGAAAATAAGAAATATAAAATTATTCCCCCGACCACCCGAGTATCGTTATCAAAATTCCATTATCAATTTCGGTTTCAGCTTTCCCGCGCGGCGCATATGTGCATGTGTATGTGTTTGTGTGCGTGTGTTTGAGAAGGGTAGATTAATTAGCAGCGATTAGGATCGTTCCCGGCAATTTCCTTCATCCGCCCACGGAAACCGAGGGAGAATTGCCGGGAAGATGAGGACGAATGGGCAGGAAACCGGCAACAAAGTGAGGGTGTCGTTTGCGTCCTTTCCGGCGAGGGTCACCGCATCTCGGCCACCACACTTAAACTAATCTTCACCTCGGCCAAGCAAAAGGAAACGGACCAACAAAAAAAAAAACGTCCCTGAACGCAATGTTCACGTGTTCACGCGAACCTCGAAGCGGCCACTTGGTGCGGGTTGAGCTTGTGAAAAATTATCCTCAACCATAGCCGACACTGGACATTATTTTCCCCCCTCCCCGGAGGTCCCGGTTCCGCCTACAACCTGTTCCTTCCTGCCCGCGCGGACCGAAACCTCCGGCTAATGATGGAACGTTCCGTCACCTGGCCTTTGCTAAACTTGTTAATCGATCGGCCCCATCCCCCCCACCGCCCCTGTTTTCCATCAACCCATCCTCTTGGTTACACTTCGGCGTACTACATTTTCCGGTCAGTCGAATCGGAACACTGGTTTCATACATTTTTTTTCTCCTACCTTTTTTTCCTTTTCCCTCGATTCGAACGTGCGAAAAACAAATCTCGCTGATACGGCGTTCCCGGGGGGTTGCGGTTATCGTATCGTCTCTCGGGTGGCGTCGGCGGTCAACGCCATTTGCGCACCCACCCCGCGATCAAGCAATTGACCGCCCGCAATTCGGTCTTCGGAGTCGGGTGTGCGTTTGTATGTGTGGGCCGTCTTTTTTTTCTATCGGAACTGCCACAATCTCCCGGCAATACGTTTGCCTATCCGCGCCAAAGGTCCAGCCCGCGGGTGAGCGGGTGTTCCACTGCGTGGTGGAGTCGGGTCGGAAAACGTGTAATAAAAAATGGCTCAACTTAAAACTGAAAGCCACATAAATGAGTCCACACCGGTGAGTGGATGGTGCGAGGGGGAGGGAAAAATGCGTACGATGCCCATGGGGGGGGGGGGGGGGGAGGGGAGAGGGGAGGAGAAAAGAACAGAAATGGGAACCGTACATACCGCTGGCCGCGCTCAGACTCGCGCGGCAAAGATGATAGCAATCATAATAATTGATTACACGTATACCTCCTTCAATTTATTTATACAAAATCTTCAAAAACCAATCCACCATCGCCGGAGCGATCCGAGCGGAGTTGTTTCCGCGATATGTGTACCTTATTTTTCTCCCTCCCTCTCTCTCCCTCACTCATTTTCTTTCGCCGCGTTTCTACTCCACTCGACTCCTCCGACGAACGCTTCACTTTTCACTTTACCTTTTTGCTCGCCCCCTTCACCACCACCTTCTCGGTCGGTTTCGTTTTGTCTTTCGCTAATGTTTTTGTTTCTACTCCCCCTCCTTCCCGCTGGTCCCAGCCAGATCACCATCGTGCGCATCTTTCTTTCCCTTTCCCCCACCAGCCAGCCTCCCGTTTCCTTTCGCCCTCGCGCGTTCGTCGCTTGTTGCCCGTCGTCATCTTCTCCTCCTCCTTCTTAGGGGTCCTAAATTTATTTCGTACGGAGGCTTATTTTTGTGTTTTTTTGAGGCCCGACGCTTCTCGACTCTTTTCAAATGTGTATGAGTTGTTTTTTCTTTTCTTTTTCTTTTTTTTTGTAATGTTTTTCCTTGTTTTTTGTTCTGTTCGCTTTTGGCTTCTATCTTGCCCCGGCTGATGCTGATCTCGGCCGAATGCTCATTACTACCATTGCATTACCGATACGCGCCCGGAATGATGGTGCGCCGCTGCTCTCGATTTTCGGGCGGCCAAAGAAATATCATAACACAACGCTCTGACGGCAAAGGCCGGAAAAGTTCGGCCGCTTAGAAGCACCAACGAACGACCGCGGGCATGATGATCGCGATGATGATGCTGATGATTGGTGATGATGATGATGAGACCCAGTCTGCAAATGTACCGATTTGGCGCGTCGGAGGTTTGGGGTTTCTTTCCCTACCCTGTCCGTGGCTTCCCGAGCCTGAGGATTCCATTCAAGTGTGTGCGCGCGTGAATGTTTGGGATTTTTCGTGCCGTTTTTTTTTATTGGCTCGTTGTTGTTGGTTGTTTTTTTTGTTTTTTTTTTGTTACTTCGGGAATATTTTCCATTTTATTTAGTTTTCCTTTTCCCCGCCGGATTCGGCCACCTCTGGTGTTCGGTTCCCTCTCTCCGTATCTGGCGAATGCAAATTGTTCAAGATAATTGGATGTGCGTTGGCAGCAGAGCCACCACCACCATCACCGTCGAGGTGCCTAGAGCAAGGTCGAGAGCGCATCTCTGTTTTTTCCCTCCTCGTCTCTTCTTTCGGATGGAGTCCGAAAATCTGGGCCGAAATTGGGTTATCACCCCACGCCCCATTTTCGGTGCTCCGGTGGACTTTCGGTGGTGTTTTCGGTTCGGATACCGTGGCCTGCTCGTGGCAGCAAAAGACTCGAAGGGTTCCTGCCCCCCCCCCCCCCCCCCCCTCCCCCCCATCGAAGTCGTAGCGGCCAGCCAGCCCGGCGAACGGTGGAAACCCGGAGCGGATCAGACGAGCGGACGAAACAGATGATCCCTTCTGAAAGGGTCTCTCCGCCGGTCGAAACCGAAATTTACAAACTGTGAAGCAATCAACATTCTTCCGAGATCGCACCGGTTTTTCCCGCCGGCCGCCCCGGGGCCGTCGCGAGGTTCCCCCGAAAACAAAAACCTGCCGCGCGCTCTCCTGCCCGCCCGCCCGCCTGCCAAACACTTTGCGCGCGCGAGGGCGCACGCCATTCGAACACGCACACACACACACACACACACACGCACAGGAATTTCGGGAACGAGCAAGAATGATCCGCGAGGGTGAGAAAATCGACATGATACGTTCGTAAAACTGCAGCAGCACCCCGCGTGCGTGTGCGCGCAGGTAAGAAAAAGGCGACTCGGAAACCCTTACCACGGACCGGGGAAGGAAAGGTCGAATGACGCAAACGGGTGAGGTGTGGGGGGGGGGGGGGGGGGGAATGGAGGGAAAAGACAAAGCAGAGCAGCAGCGGTGCGGTCCGGTGGCACGACAGAGCGCGCTTCCGCAGCGTGAAGATGGCCGAAGACCCCGGAGCCGGAGCGATTTCATTCCCATGTTCGATCCGTTTTCTCCGTCTCTGAAGCAAAGCGGGTGCAGAAGACACGAACGGGCACAGCAGCAAGCGGGAGGGGGAAAGGAATAAAAAAAAACCCTCCAAACGACCCGAGGAAAAGGGTACCGGGCACGGCTAGACAGGTAAACGGGTGTGGGACGCCGGGGGTCGTGCGGACCAACGGCAAGGATGGACAGGCCGCCGATGAGCGGTGGACAATCTTGGCGACGGAAAGACAATGCGAAGAGAAATACCTCCGACAGCTAGGGCAGGGGGTGAGTGTGTGTGTGTGCGTGTGTGTGAAAGAGGGAAGGGGTGGGAGCGGGAGATCGCAGCATTAGCCGATCGTTCCGTTGGAATGATGATGCGAGCAAACATTGGGAGACAAATACTCAACCTTACTCCAGAAGATCATCGATGAGAATGAAAATAAAGAGAGGGAGTGAGAGGGAGCCTGAGAGGTGGATTCAAAGAGAATGCGAGAGAATTCCACCCCTGCGATGTGATATTGTGCGATGGTAAAACCAAGCGTCCTTTGGAAGATCACCTGCGCACACGAGATGAAGGGGAAAGAAACCCTAAAGCAATTAAAGCAACCGGGAGAGATCGAAAGAGCGGGTGTGTGAATGTGTGTGGTTGATCTTGTCTCGTTTGCTCTCCCCATTATTAGTTTCTCTGCTGGAGAGCGTGGGAGAGATCTCTCCGTACGGAGATTGGCGTGAGAGAGAGAGAGAGCGATCATCGTTCGCCGTTCGAAAATCGAGGCCGTCGCGCAGTCGAAGTAGGCGCGATCAGTTTCTAGTGAACCGCCGTGCGGGTACGATCGCGCCACGGGAGTCCTCGCCGGTCGAAGCTACAGAGGACGGTCCTCTGCACTCCGCTTCAGTGAGTGAGTGAGTGAGTGGTTTTTTTTTTACCGTGTGACGATGCACACCGAACGGCGACGCCACGGTGGTCGGCGCGCCGGTGGACAGACGTCCGGACCGAGCAGCACGGCCACCACGCTCGTCCTGGTGCACACGAAACATCCGAACGGGTCGGCCAAGGTGACGGCGGCCCCTCCGACACCGGCCGCGCCGCTGGTGCACACACACACCGCGGTAGCGCCGCAGCACCAGCATCAACCGTCGATCCATCCGACCGTCTGGGAGATACTTTCGGCCGAGCTGATCCTTTCGGTACGAGGGGGGGCCATGGGGAACGAATGCGCACAACAATACAATACATTTCGAAACGTTCGCGAGTGGAAGTGTTGTACTGATCGGAACCTTTCTCTCTTCCCTTCTTCCCCCTAGAACGAACCGGAGGGAACGCCGGAACTGCCGGCCGCCAACCGGGCGCTCTTCCTGGAGAAGGTGCGCCAGTCGAACACCGCGTGCCAGAACGGCGACTTCAGCACGGCCGTGCAGCTGTACACGGACGCGCTCGGGCTGGACCCGGGCAATCACATCCTCTACAGCAACCGGTCGGCGGCCCGGCTCAAGCAGGGCCAGTTCGCGCTCGCCCTGCAGGATGCGACGCGCGCCCGCGAGCTCTGCCCCCAGTGGCCGAAGGCGTACTTCCGGCAGGGCGTCGCGCTGCAGTGTCTGGGGCGGTACGGGGAGGCGCTGGCGGCGTTCAGCGCCGGGCTGGCGCAGGACCCGAACAGCAAGCAGCTGCTGGCGGGCCTGGTGGAGGCCTCGATCAAGAGCCCGCTGCGGCACGCGCTCGAGCCCACCTTCCAGCAGCTGAAGGCGATGAAGCTCGACCAGTCGCCGTTCGTGGTGATTTCCGTGGTGGGCCAGGAGCTGCTCGGTGCGGGCCAGTATCACGCGGCCGTGACCGTGCTCGAGTCGGCGCTGCGTATCGGGTCGTGCTCGCTGAAGCTGCGCGGGTCGGTGTTCTCCGCGCTCAGCTCCGCGCACTGGGCGCTCAACCAGCTCGATAAGGCGATCGCGTACATGCAGCAGGACCTGGCGGTGGCCAAGAGCCTGGGCGATACGGCGGGCGAGTGCCGGGCGCACGGCAACCTCGGCTCGGCCTACTTCAGCCAGGGCTCGTACAAGGAGGCGCTCACGTCGCACCGCTACCAGCTGGTGCTGGCGATGAAGTGCAAGGACACGCAGGCGGCGGCCGCCGCCCTGACCTCGCTCGGCCACGTGTACACCGCGATCGGCGACTACCCGAATGCGCTCGCCTCGCACAAGCAGTGCGTGCAGCTGGTGAAGCAGATGGGCGACCGGTTGCAGGAGGCGCGCGAGATCGGCAACGTCGGGGCGGTGTACCTGGCGATGGGCGAGTTCGACTCGGCGGTCGACTGCCACACGCAGCACCTGCGGCTGGCCCGGAAGCTCGGCAACCAGGTGGAGGAGGCGCGGGCGTACAGCAACCTCGGCTCGAGCTACCACTACAAGCGCAACTTCACGCAGGCCATCACGTACCACGAGAGCGTGCTGCGGATCGCGCAGCAGCTCGGCGACCGGGCGATCGAGGCGCGGGCCTACGCCGGCCTGGGCCATGCGGCCCGCTGCGGCCACGACTTCGTGCAGGCGAAGCGGTGGCACGAGAAGCAGCTCGAGATGGCGCTGGCGGCGCGCGACAAGGTGGGCGAGGGCCGAGCCTGCTCCAACCTGGGCATCGTGTACCAGCTGCTGGGCGAGCACGACGCGGCCCTGAAGCTGCACCAGGCGCACCTGACCATCGCCCGCCAGCTGCAGGACAAGGCGGGGATGGGCCGGGCGTACGGGAACATTGGCAACGCGTACTCGGCCGCCGGCTACTACGAGTCCGCCATCAAGTACCACAAGCAGGAGCTGATCATCAGCAAGGAGGTGCACGATCGCAGCGCGGAAGCGTCCACCCACGGCAACCTGGCCGTGGCGTATCAGGCGCTCGGTGCGCACGACATGGCGCTCATGCACTACCGGGCGCACCTGAACATCGCGCGCGAGCTGAAGGACACGGCCGGGGAGGCCTGCGCGCTGCTGAACCTCGGCAACTGTCTGAGCTCGCGCCAGGAGTTCGCCCAGGCGGTCCCCTACTACGAGCAGTACCTGATGCTCTCGCAGGAACTGGGCGACGTGGCGGCGGAAGGGAAGGCGTGTCACTTTCTCGGGTACGCGCACTACTGCATCGGCAACTACCGGGAGGCGGTGCGCTACTACGACCAGGACCTGGCGCTCGCCAAGGATCTGCAGAACAAGATGAACATGGGCCGGGCGTACTGCAACCTGGGGCTGGCCCATCTGGCCCTCGGCAACACGGGCGGAGCGCTCGAGTGCCAGAAGTACTTCCTGGCGATCGCACACATGACCAATCACCTGCCGGGTAAGTTCCGCGCGCTCGGCAACATCGGTGACGTGCTGATACGCATGGGGGACGTAGACGAAGCGATCAAAATGTACCAGCGCCAGCTCGCCCTGGCGCGGCAGACGCGCGAGCGAGGCATGGAGGCGGCGGCCTGTGGCGCCCTCGGGCTCGCCCATCGCCTGCTGAAGAAGTTCGACAAGGCGCTCGGGTACCACACGCAGGAGCTGACCCTGCGCCAGGAGATGTGCGACCTGCCGGGCGAGTGCCGAGCGCACGGGCACCTCGGGGCCGTCCATATGGCGCTCGGAAACTACACGCACGCCGTCAAGTGCTACCAGGAGCAGCTCGAGCGGGCCCAAGAGCTGCAGGACTCGGCGGTGGAAGCGCAAGCGTTCGGGAATCTGGGCATAGCGCGGCTCAACATGGGCCACTACGAGGACGCGATCGGGTACCTGGAGCAGCAGCTCGGCACGCTCGAGCAGGTGAGCACACCGACCGCGCAGCACGACCGGGCCCGCGCCCTCGGGCACCTCGGGGACTGCTACGACGCGCTCGGGGACTACCACGCCGAGGCGATCAAGTGCCACGAACGCCACCTGCAGCTGGCGATAGCGCTGCAGAGTCCGCGCGATCAGGAGCGGGCCTACCGGGGCCTGGGGAACTGCTACAAATCGGTCGGTAACCTGCAGGAAGCGCTCGTGTGTCTCGAAAAGCGGTTAGTGGTGGCCCACGAGCTGGGCAATGCGGAAGCGAAGGCGGCCGCATACGGTGACCTCGGTGGTATCCACAGTGCGCTAGGGAACTACGAGCAGGCGATCAACTGCCTCGAGCATCAGCGTGACATAGCCCGCGAGCTAGGTGATCGAGTGCTCACGTCGGACGCGCTCAGTGGACTCGGTGCGGTGTGCCAGCAGATGGGTGACTACGAAGAATCGCTTCGGCTCCACAAACAGGACCTCGAACTGTGCGAAAGTATTAGCCACGCGACACTGCAGGCGCGCGCCTGTGGTAACCTCGGTTCGGTGTATGATTCGCTCAAGAGCTACCCGGAGTCGGCGCGCCACTACGAGAAGCAGCTCGCTCTGACGGCCGATCGGATAACGAAGGCGCATGCCTGTCTCGCGCTGGGCCGTGTCTACCACCAGATGGAGCAGGTCCCGCAGGCGATCGGGTTCCTGCGCCAAGGCCTTGCGATCGCACAGTCGCTCAACAAGCTGGAGGACGAGGCACGGCTGCGACACCGGCTGGGGCTCTCGCTGGTCGCGTCCGGCGATGACGACGGTGCCCGCCAGCAGATGGAAAGTGCCGCCCAGATTCTCGAGTCGATCCGCAGCGACCAGGTAACGCCCGAAGCGCGCACCAACCTGTACGACCTGCAGACGGCCTGCTATCAGACGCTGCAGCGCGTGCTGGTCGGACTGGGCCGGCACGAGGAGGCCCTGGTGGCCGCCGAGCGCTGCCGGTCGCGCATGGGCGCCGACTCCAACCAGAGCGCCGAAAACTCGCTCAACAACCGCAAAACGCTGCTCACCTGCAGCGAGTACATCTTCGATACGGTCAACCGCAGCAAGACGAGCGTCGTCTACTACAGTCTGGCCGGGCGCGAGCTGTACGCCTGGTTCCTGCAGCCCCAGAAGCGCATCGTGCGGTTCCACGCGACCACGCTCGACGAGCAGACGCTGCCGATGGCGAAGAAAAAGCAGCTGCTGGCCGCCGCCATCACCGACAGCAAGAAGGGACAGGTGGCGATCGCCGCGGGGGCGGCAGCGACCGCGGGCGACGCTGGTATCGCCGGGGAGAGCCTGCTGGAGCAGTACATCAACTACGTGCGCGATTGCCTGGGCGTGAACTCGGGCAGCGTACTGCAGGAGGGCGACGGCAGCGGGTGGAAGTCGTCGAACGAAAACCTCATCGATGACTTCGCCAACGAGCGGGCCGGCTTTCTGCGCATGGTCAACCGGAACCATCTGATGAACTCGAGCAATTACTCGCTCAGCTCGCTCTTCAGTCTCGGCAGTGTCGGTGGCTCCGTTGCCAGTCTGCAGGGTTCAACAAGGTACGTTCCAACGGGACGCGTGTGTCGATTAGTGATGAGAAGAACGGTTCAGTCGAGATGAGCAAAACGATTCAGTACGGTGATTCAGTTCAGTGAGTGAGTGAGTTGGAATAGAGAATCGATTCGTTCTTGTGTTGAAGGAATCTTTGAAGGAACGATTGATAGATCCAGCGATAAAAAAGTGGGGCCTATCCTTCCTAGTGTTGGGTCAAGTAATACTTTTTGTGCTGTGCCACACGCATTTCACTGTGCTGTACATTTGTGGTAGCACAGTAAAGTGTCATACAACGTCTCAATTTATTCGGAAACACCTTTTCGGTTCAAAAATTGTGTGCTAAGTGTTCGATTCAACAAGTGTGTGCCGAGTGTTGTTACTCTGCGCGCAAAAAAACCACTAGTGTGTAAAAGTAGAAAAATTTGAACACAGTTTCTAAGGAACAGCTCGGATAAGGCTCATACTTTAGCTTGATGTTATGTTGGCTCGATAAGGGCTTTAGTCATTTACACATCCATTCAATACTTTAATATATAATCCATAAGCAATTACAGCCAGTGTTTAAAACGTGTTCCTTGTTTGAAATCATCAGTCGTTTAGTGCTAATCTATTAAAAAAACTTTGTTTTTAAATTTCGAGGCATTTTGTTCCATGCTTTTCGTATGGTGGCAGTTTTATTACGCAAATAATAATGTAAATATTACGTGATAACGATGTTCAAAATTCCAAAGACTGGTTCATACATTGACTGATCAATAAACCGTTCTTTGTGAGCAGAGGCGGATTACGTGTTCTAGAGGCCACAAACACAGTTGTGTTTGGCCACAACTTTGTGCTACAAGTTGAAAGCCCCAAAAACATACATTACACATCACATTTCACTTTATATTTCAAAATTTAAAAACAACTTTCTCTATCTTATCCATAGTTTTAAATTACAAAAGCCTTATCTTCAAAACCATATTTCATGCGAAACTATCTTTGCGAACTTTCCAAGAGAATCAATTTTCACAAACAGTGTTTTCTTTGAACAAAATTGACGAGTAATTTAATGTTTTTCATTTTAATGTATTTCATTTTCATTGAGTGTTTCGAAAACCGAAAACGTTTCTTTTTAGTGAAAAATTCGAAAAAGAAAATGTTAGTGCAATGCACAACTATGTTTGAGAATGTGCAGGGCATTACTTTCGCTAACCCATGTCCATTATCCTAAAACTATTTGGGGCATTTTCCTCTGCTATAAAAACATCTTTAAACTTATCGCATTTATATAAACATGTTAGTACAGAAATTAGAATTTGAGAATTTTATATCTTAACTTTAAAAATCACAACAAATGTGACGTTTGGTTACCTTTTCTTAATCAAGGCTCAATTTATTCGCAAATTCATCGCGAATATGAGAAGACATGCAACTTTTGTGAAAAATTAAGAATTAATCCGTCATTAAAATAAAAAAAATGGGCAAAAAGGACGATAACTCGGCTGCTTAGTTTGCTTACCCTACGATCCGCCTTTGTTTGTGAGCCAAAGCATTCCGAATCAGTTCAATCACAAATGTGCCAACAAAATAAATCATCTTGATGAATTGATTCAACTCACTCATTAAGAATCAACCCACTCACTCACTGTGGCTCAGTTTGCACTGCACTGGTGTCGATGGCGAGTACTTTACTGACTTTGGTTCTTTTGGCTCGGCGACTTCTGCTTCCACAGGTCCATCGGAAGCCTGCAGGGATCGACACGATCGAGACGGTCGAATATGCTACCGCCATGGCAGGGCCCGTCCTGTCTGCACGTCCTCTACAACCTGTTGCTCGCACCGTTCGAGGATCTGCTGCCGGACATCAGCACAAGTAAGTGATCGATACGCTTCGTTGAAGTTATGACTGTACCTCTTTGTGCGACTTACATGGAAACTCTATATTTTTACCTTTACCTTCAAGAGATCCACAAAATTCCCTATCTTTATGATTTGTTCTTAGATACTAGAATAAAATGTCCCTCATTGTGCTCTTTCCAGCCGCTCGAATCGGACGCCGCGAGTTGATCCTGGTGCTCGAGAAGGAACTGTACCTAGTACCGTTTGCCATCCTGCGCAGTGGTGATGAAGATGGCGAGTACCTGTCCGAACGGTGCTCGCTGCTGACCGTGCCATCGTTACACACGCTGCGGCAGAAAAGTCGCATCAAAACACGTGAGCCAGGTAGTGGAGCCATTCCCTTTCATCTTGGGAAGCTCGCAGTGGATCACCGCTTGTACTAATGCCTTTGCCTTTTCTGCCATTCGTTTCACAGCTGAGGGACTCAACAGTGCGCTGGTGATCGGCGGACCGAAGATACCGTCGTCCCTGTCGGATACGTGGGGTTGGTCCGAGTCGCCGGCATCTCTGCAGGAGGCGGCCATGGTGTCGGACATGCTCGGCACCAAACCGCTGGTCAGCTCGACTGCCACCAAGGAAGCGGTGGTGGCGGAGTTGTCGGCCGCCGAGTGCGTCCACTTTGCCGCCAACGTCAGCTGGAAGCTCGGTGCGGTGGTGCTCAGTCCGGGCGACGTGCTGGACTCGCAACCGTCCGGGAAGCGCTTCTACGCCGGTGCGTCCGGTGAGCTGCTCGGTCCGGACCACGATGACGAGCCGTCCGATCTGTCGGCGTCCAACATGGAGATTCCGCCCCTGTCCGACTTCATTCTCAGTGCGGCCGACCTGCTGGCGATGAAGCTGAGTGCAAAGTTGGTTGTGCTCAGCTCGTACCACTCGGTCGAACCGATCACCGGTAGCGGGGTGGCCAACCTGGCCGGCAGCTGGCTGTTCGCGGGCACCGGTGCGGTGCTGGTGTCACTGTGGCCAGTGCCGGAAACGGCCGCCAAGATCCTGCTTCGGGCGTTCTACTCGGCGCTGCTGCAGGGTACGCGTGCCGCCAAAGCACTGGCCGAGGCAATGCAGACGGTGCAGCACACGAAACACTTCGCCCACCCGGCCAACTGGGCCGGCTTCATCCTGATCGGTGGCAATGTGCGGCTCTCGAACAAGGTCGCCCTGATCGGGCAGGCGCTGTGCGAGCTGATGCGGACACCGGACAAGTGCCGTGACGCACTGCGCGTCTGCCTGCACCTGGTGGAGAAGAGCCTGCAGCGCATCCATCGGGGGCAGAAGAACGCCATGTACACGACGCAGAAGAGCATCGACAACAAGGCGGGCCCGGTGAGCGGCTGGAAGGATCTGCTGATGGCGGTCGGGTTCCGGTTCGAGCCGGCCGCCAACGGCATCCCGTCGAGCGTGTTCTTCCCGCAGAGCGACCCGGAGGACCGGCTGTCGCAGTGCTCCGCCAGCCTGCAGGCACTGCTCGGCCTCTCGCCCACCACTCTGCACGCTCTGTCGAAGCTCGTGCACGGGGCGGAGATTGCGGACGAGATCATCGGCGTCATGCGCCACGTGGTGGCCCAGTTCCCGTCGAAGGTGACGGACGCGACGATGATCGGCGAGGGTGCGATCGATGTGCCGCTGAGTGTGCGGTTGTGGCGCGTCGCCGGCTGCCACGAGCTGCTGGCCTCGCTGGGCTTCGACCTGATGGAGGTGGGCCAGGATCAGGTAACTCTTCGCACCGGCAAACAGGCGAACCGGCGCAACTGCCAGTTTGTGCTGCAGGCCCTGCTGGCGCTGTTCGACACGCAGGAGGCACCCAAGAGCCTCGGCATCGAGTCGAGCAGTAGCTCCGAGTCGCTGAACGAGGAGGAATCGTCCGAAGATCAGTCCTCCGTCCAACACCAGCAGCAACAGCAACAGCAGGCCCAATCGCAGCAGGGTCCACAAAGCTCTCAGCAGCAACAGCAACAGCAGCAGCAGCAGCAGCAGCAATCATCGCAGCAGGCCACTCAATCGCAGCAAACCTCGCAACAACAACAAACTTCCCAGCAGCAGCAGCAGCAACAACAACAGCAGCAGCAACAGATGAAGGGAGTTGCGGGCAGCGTGAGTCCCACGCCGACCAGCGCGGACTCGCAGCAGCGCAGCATTTCGCCGGCGGTGACGGTCAAATCACAATCGAGCTACAACTTCTCTCGCCCTCCATTGCCGCTGCGGCGTGTGCCCTTCCTGAGCACTCGCAGTGCGTTCATCTCGTACGTGCGCCGTCGCGGTGAACCGGATGGTGGACAGACGGATAGTGCGCAGCCAGCAACGGGACAGCACCAACAACCACAACCCGATACTAGCCTCGCAAACACAACCGACAGCGAGCTCTCCGATGGCTACACGACGCAACAGATCCTCATGAAGAGTGACCACCTGGCGAAGGGTCTCGGATACTCGAATCTCCGCGGCACGATCAAGGTTTCCCGTCCCGGTGGTGGTGGTGAGAGTGACGCTGCGTTCACCCCGAGTCCGCCGGTGACCCTCCAGAACGTCGACCAGAACGTCTCGCTGGCGTTGGCGCACCAAACGCGCATCAAGAACCTCTACACGAACCACAACAACGTGAACCACCATCCGTTGGCGGGTGGTGTGCTGAACGGTGTTGGTGGTGGTGGTGGTGGTGGTGGTGCTGCTGCAAGTGGTATATCGATGGGCCCAGCTGGAGCCTATGCACTACCCGATGCCCTACATCACCATCCGGTGGCGGGCCACCATAGGCGACCGGATAGCTCCAGCTCCGCCAGCTCAGCGACCGATTGGGAAGGTTCGGGGCATGCGACGGTACTGCGGCGGGCCGCGAACCAAGGTGCCGGACACCATCTACCACCGTTGCCCCCGCCTCGGCAGACACTGCCGATGGTCGAGAGTCTGCGCCCGCTGGCACCGCTCGCTCCGGTATACAACAACATCAACGGTACGACCGGGGTTCCTTCCACCGGCAAGGGACCGGTGACGGCCAACGGAGTCCAGAAGTCCCTCTCGGTGCTCGAGTCGACCAGCTCTGACTCGGAGTTCGAGCGCTCATTCGATCTCCCGGGCAGTGGCTCGAATGCCGCCTCGATTAGCAGCAAGCTGACGTCGCTGGCGCACAGTCTGCAGAGTATGCGGACTCGCCATAAGCTAAAGCTGGGCCCACAACAGCATCACGGCCAGCATCACCAGCAGCAGCAGCAGTCGCAGCAACATCAGCACCACGGTCAACAGCATCAGCAGCAACAGCATGGCGCACTCCACGGCCAACACGGACCGGTGACGTCGACAGCCGGCACAACGATGAGCCGCTCGAAACTTCCGGTCGATCAGTTCGGGTTCCTCGATCGTTTGAGTTGTCGGACCGAGATTTCCACCAACCATGTGGCCGCCCCACGTAAGCCCCTCTCCACGCTTCCTGACGACGAGCGGACGCTCAATCTGAACGCCAACAAGCTCTACTTCTCGCCGACCGACGCCGAGATGATTCCGCTGACGGAAGCGACGGCCTCCGAGTTGGGGCTCGTCGGTGGAGGCAAGGGTCACCACGGTGCGGTCATGGTGCCACCGGGTGGTGGTCCCTCTAGCGGCACCGTGTCCGGCAAGGACGGCGCCAAGACGAACCAGAAGACCATCCAGGACTCGATCCTACGCCATATGAGCCGCGAAATGACACCGACCATCTCCGAGGTGTACCACGAGCGCAACATTGGCCTCGGGTTGGCACCGTCCCTGTCGAAGCTGCTGCTGAGCAAGAACTACGACGATGCGCCGCCCGAGCTCGCCGGTACGAAGGGACCCTCGGCAGCTGCAGCCGCTGCCGCCGCTGCAGCCGCCGCCGCCGCCGCCTCAGCGGCTGCCACGATGCTGAACAAACCGAGCGCCGCACTGACCGTGGGCAACCTGGCCGAGGCGATGAACGAGATCGAGATGAACGCAACCACCTCGAGCAAGCTGGCAGACGAGGGTGCCTGCGGTATCTGCAACTCACCGTCGGATCTGCTGTGCGGCTGTAGCGCCACCTCGACCGTCGCCGCCGTCGCCGCGATGACGGCCGCCCTCGGTGCGAGCACGATCACCAAAAAGTCCGGTTCGAACAAACCGTGGCTCAGCAACGTGTCGCCCAACATCGTCAAGGCGTCCGATCTGACCACGGCCGACATTCTCGAGCAGCAGAAGCAGCTGAAGTCGTCCGTCAGCAGCGGGCTGACGAGCAACCTGTCCTCCTCGACCGAAAACTCCCTGTCCACCGTGGTCAAGCGCAGCGGTTCGCCCTTCTCCGACCTCTCGCGCCGCGACGAAGGCGACGGACGCAGCGTGGCCGACTCGCAGTGCTCCGGCAGCTTCCGCACCGACATCACCGGATCGACGGTGACCACCTCCAAGCAGGGTGGCGCACAGCAACCGCAACAGCAGCAGCAGCAGTCCGCTCAGCAGCAACAAACGCAGCAACAGCAGTGCAGCACGGTACCCGCCGGTGTCGACCCAGCGGCACTACAATCCAGCATCTCCGCCACTCAGCAACAGCAGCAGCAGCAGCATCAACAGCAGCAGCAAAACAGCGTGCCAACGACGGTGACGACGTCGGTAACCCAGCAACGGAGCAAGTACATTATCGACACTTAAACAGCACCCGGTACTCAGTAGGCTTTTTCCGCGCTAGTGTCACCGCTGCCATTTTGTTTGCACTATTCTGCGAGAATGGCAACGATTGCATTACTAAGGAAGTCATGAAAAGCTACCAAGGATAGCAAGTGCTTCTCATGAGGATCGTGTAAAATGTATGTGTAAAAATGATTATTTTAACAAACCCACCCCTTTATAAGGCACTGATTAGCAATAAGGACGGGGGAGTCGCATTTATCGGACCCCTTCTGAAGGTAAACTGTACAGTAGACGGGATTGTAGTAGACACGCGTTGTATAGATTAAAACGATTTTGTGTAGAGTTTCGCAGGACGGGGGGGGAGGAAGTGTTATAATTTTAAACTAGCTTTAGTAAATTTTAACGCGCTTTTAACTATTTGCCAGCGACGCTAGGTGGCAAAATGAACCGAACCGAAGTAAGCTCAGTTCAACATGATATTTATGTTCGATACTGCTCGATGTACTGAAGGCACTGTTATTAAAAGGTTATATTTTATTGAAACGAAACTATGCACTTTTTTTTTAATGTGCGTTTGATTGGAACTGATGACATCGAATGGAAAAGCAAAATCAATGAATATGGTAAGTACATCTTGAAACCATCTAAAAAGTGTCAAAACTAAGCTCAGTTCTGTATCATGCTTATAATATATCCATCAACTTAAAGGAGTTCATAAATAGCCTACATCTTCAGGCAAACATTACCGCAGCAAACAACAAACACATTGTTGCCACATGTGTACCAAGAGCAAAATTCACGCACTGATAAGAAAAAAAGAATCTTTGACACATTTCTGTAAACTATTATGAATTTTAGATTTTTTTTGGGAATTTATAACAAAATTCCTTTGACGATGCAGAGTTTTTTTTGCATTACAAGTTGTTGACATACGACATCTTCCGAACTGCCAATCTAGGAGTTTTCTAAATGATGGCGCACATTGATTCTATTTTATGTACACGTTTGAGTGTTAAACCTAGGTAAAGAAATTACCACAACCTTGTTTTGATTCATTTTTATTCTATTTTTCTTGCGTTCATTCTCTTCAATAATAATTTACAAACATAAATAAAACAAAAGTTTCCTCATTTTTAATGTTTTCTCCTGGGGCTACCCCTGCTACGCATCCTTTCTCCAGTGCCAATGCGTTGGTCGGTAGATTAGTGTCGGGATGGTGTGTATGTGAGTGTGTATGGTGAATTCGGTTCCAGAACAAAATCATTCTAAAGCAGAGCGGGTATCAATGAATTATCCGATTTTCAGACCATTTAATTTCATCACATGTTATTTTTGTTTTTTTTTACGTTCCAAATTTGTTCTTAAAATCAGTTCAATTTAGTTCGAGCGTTACTTCCATCTTCTCCCACTTGTCTTGAAATGGAGATCCAACGAAGTTTCGAGCGCTCGTTTGCAAACAAAATCTTTGGCAAACCCCATCAATGAAATAAATAAATTGTGCAACAATGCCACACAGAAGAAATTTGATCACGAGCAGATCTCGCCAAGGCTGCTGGGATGCCTTCGCGATGACCAACGAAGCAAACCCAAACAAACAGAGCCAACCAATGTCCGCCAGGATCAAGGATGCGCAACAGAGTAGACCAACACACTGTAGCTGGCCGGTTACGTTTTACTCCACCCGCGTCAGCAACTACTAGATAGGATTGTTTTATTATTGTTGTTATTATTATTTCTCTGCTGGTGTGTTCTATAAGGTCTGTGTGTTTATGTGTGTATGTGTGTATGTGTGGTGTGTAAGTGTGTGTGTGTGTGTGTATGAAAATGAGTGAACGTATCCTTGTTTTTTCTGCAATTGTATCGGATTGCGTGATTGTGGGAGGGTTTCTGTTTCTGTGTGTGTGTGTGTGGGGGGGGGGGGATCCTTGGCCGATTACTGCGCACTTCCTCACAGCGAGCCCTCTTTCTACTGTCTTTGTCTTCGCTACAGTTTGCTTTTTTTTCTTAGATTAATTATGCTTTTTTCGCAGCGACATCTCCGTCTGACATAGTCAACCTATGTTCCGGTGGCGGTTTTTTTTCAGCGGTTTTTTTTTGTTTTTTTTTCATATTCTTGTTTGGCATTCCGCTATACGCTGAACTATGCACCGCCACAAAATTCGGTCCACAGCGCGCCAACACAATCCACATCGATAGCATTGTAGCACACTCTTATTAAGTTGGTTTTCTTTTTGCTTTTGTATGTATCGTTTCCGTGCATCATTATTTGTTGCTTTCAGTTGTTGTTTTCTATATGTTTTATAATCGCTTGGTTTTTTCCGAAACTATCTAATGCACTGCAACCGTGCCCACGGTTGCCCGATCTTACTGTCGCGCCAACTGTATCCCCTCCCTGTGTAACGCCGCGCGCTACCTACAATATATAACCGCCTGAATGACTCCTGAAGGCGTTTTCAGGATAATTTTATGTGCCACCTTCCCCGCGTAGCTTCTGTTTACCAGTTCCTGGGGAATTTCATTTTCATCTGCCCTTTATTCTTGCGTTCCCAACCATTCCTTTCCGAATGTCCCATTACTTGGCGCGGTGCTTGTTTGCAGTCATGCAAACGAGGGCAAAATCGCTTTCCAATTATAATTTTTTCGTTTTGCCTAGAATTCCTAATGACTAATAATAAATCTTAAGCATCCGTTCTTTATATTTCGTTCCATGTCAAGCTTTCTCCTCCTTCCTACGCTGCTTTCCTTACGTTCTGCTGCGTCTATTTCTCTTTGCCCTTCCAATATGATGGCGCATTTCTTCCTTAAATATAGATGTGTGTGTGTGTTTGGATGATGTTCCTATTATTTTTGAATTTCTACGCTGTTTTATTTTTGTTTTTATTTCAGTTTTTGTTTCTGCTGCTAGTTGTTTCTGTTGTTCTTCAATGCTCCGTACATACATTTTTTATGCTCAATACACAAACTGTGTAAGTTCCGCTGCAATATTTTCTTTTCCTATTTTTTCCATAACACACTTACATTCTCGTACTGTTTTTCATACTTTTTTTCACACCTCATGCACACTTCATAAACGCGCTTTCTTGTTTCTCGTTTACATTCGCTGGCTGCGGACGTTTTAACGATTTCATTGCGTTGAAATATATATATATAGCATATATATAGTAACTCTTAATTACAGTCAGTAGTAGTGTTGTGCTTAATGAATCTTTTGGCGAGATTCATTCATATGAATCTTTTACCTAAGATTCATTCAGATGGATTCATGAATCTTTGCGGATTCGAATATTCAAAGCTTAATGAATCCTTCGAAACCTTAATGAATCTTCATGAATCTTTCATGGTTCTGTCATGAATCTCCTCGATTCTGTCATAGGCGTGGACAATGAGACCAAAAAAAAAAAAAAAAAAAAAGGTGGTCCCTCAACCGACTTTTGGTTGGTGACTTTACACCATTTGGTGTGTCTTTGGGATTCATGAATCTCGCGGCGAAAGATTCATGAATCCCTTATAAGGCAGAGATTCATTCAGATTCATGAATCTGAATCCGATTTACACAACTCTAGTCAGTAGCTTTGATACAGTGTCCCGGGGTTGCAGCAGTTCTGGGATTGATTTTCACTCCGGGCAGATTCTTGCTCGAACAGAGACACACCCCTTCTTTCCTGTGACAACACAAAACATCGTTCACTTTTGTATTCTCTCCCTTGCCCTCCTCTGCCACCGCCATTTCATGTCCACTTATCAACAGTCTATACGTTCGATCGCAACATTGACGGTATCGAAGAGACACCGGCACATGCCCTTACTCCTGCTTTCTTTAGCAGAAAAAAAGTGTTGCACATCACCGTTGTAAATTTCCCATCGGCACATGCACCAAAGCGCTGAACAAGCTGCACTTCCTACCGATGCCCTTAGACCAGGTAGAATTGCATAAGCTCCCCGCTATTTTACACGATCGTATCCATCGCCAGCCACCCACAATATAGCAGCCCACCAGATATTTGAATTCCTTTTCTTTCTACCCACACGAAAGCAACACATACCGGCGAATATTTCCAGAAAACCTCCACCGGGGATCCACCATGACGACGTATGGCGAAAGGTAACCAAACACGGCGGGGATATCTCTCAAGGGATCCCACACCCACCCTCGAAAACGGACCACCATCTCGACTAGCTGCCCATACGTGGCGGTGTGGTTTACTGATTTTGCATAGTTGGCCTACTTATCGGGTTTGTCTTCTTCCACATCTACAGTTTAAATAAACCACACTCTGTTGCTTCCTTTCTACATCGATTAGTCACTAAAATCACATTGGTTGTTATATTACCATTCTTTTTACTCTTTTTTAAGTTTTTTTAAGCAATAATTTATTCGCACTATTTTATACACGCACATTCACGCACACGCACACACTACACACGCGTCGCCAGTACACCCGAGTCACTAGAAGATGTATACGATGATCCCTCCGCTCGTATTCCGGAGGGAGTACTAAATCTTATTGCTCATGCTCGTCGAAGAACTACTACCGGCCAATTGGGACATATTCCCGTTTGGCTTCAAAGCGCGCTCGTCAGGTTTTTTTCTGTTTTTTTTTCTCATACATCCATCCTCTTTCTCACAACCTCAATCGTACGATTTCACAGTCGTTCTTGTACCCCTTTCAACCCGGCTTTACACGCCCCCGTTCATTCTCTTATTCTCGACCGCAGCGTAACATAACATTCACTCGAATCCCTTTTACACTCCACTCCTTCAGGCATACTCACTTTTCTTTTTTACTGTTTTGCTTAATCTACTCTTTTTTGACTCAGCTGTTGATCTTTTAGAGCTTTCCACATCGTTTGATCTGCCCGCCGACTTATTGAGGATCAACAGCATTGGTTTGATTAGCTTTTTCGCATTTTTCTTTACTTGTTCTGCTTGATTTTTTTTTTTTTGGCATTCCGGCCAACTTAGACTATTTGCAAGACGTAACGATTCTTGTGTTGCAATTCGCCTCACTAGCTAGCTCTATCGAATCCATCTAGTCGGCCTTTTTTGTCTCACATTCAACAACGAATACCGCCGCAAAGGCAGGATAAGTTCATTAGTTTTTTTTGTTGCTGTTCATTCTATTTTTTCCTGCATCCTGCTATCTTCTAGGCTGCGTATAAACTGCACTCCAGGCGGCCAACAGAGACGTTGCAAAATAGCTTTTTTTTTTTATCCATCTTACGAACGAAACAGAGCAGATCATAGGGAACTAGGATCGGACCTCGTGGATTAAAACGAGCACACCAGATTACTAAATGGGCAGGCTAAGTGAAGTCTATGGAGACATTCCTCACTCGTGCCAGCCAGAAAACTCCTTGTGTAGACGCTCCGTACCGAAGTATGTACAGAAGATCGGCTAACGTTTTGGTTTCAGATGAAATGAAAACAAACTTCTTCTGCGTTTACTTAGTACTTCGACCAGAGTGGGGGGGGAGGGGGGCACGATAAATGAATGGTGTTGTTCTTTGTTTTGGTTTGCTATATCTCCCAAGGTGATATCGGAACGAAACACAAGTTATGGTTATGGTGCATGCTGGAACAAGCAACGTTCCACAAGCGCAAATAATGCATACACACACACACACACACAAATAAATCGATACTTCCGCTAACCATTCAAATGATCCTCACACAAACGAACGTTCACAATGTACGTGAACGAGGATTGAAGCATTTCACAGGATATGTTTTTCATTAGTTTGTTTTGTGTGCTTGTGTGTTTATGTTTGCTAATAAAGACTGCCCATCAAGCATCAACTGGAAGCTCGTAGAAAGCGATTGATAATAAGGAACCAATAGAAACGAATGGGGGAGAAGGAAGGGGATTTTTTACGAAATAACCTAACATATTTTAAATTATGTAAACATAATTACGGCCACCAATCGTGGCGCACTGTGACTTTGATGATAACGTTGCTGGGCAGCTGAACACGGCCAAATCGAAGATGCATACTGGTTCTAGTGTTTAGTTTTGTTTTAAACATACTCCTAAATAGATACAGCAATCTGCCCTAGAAAACACCCTCACTCTCTCATACACGACGCACTCTTTAGTGGCCGCCTTTTCTGACCCTGTGTGTTTGATACTCCCTTACACCAAGTAGCAGTTCGCTTTTTTGCTCTTCCCGGTGCTAATTTCTGCTTCACTGGATGGTCTCATCTTCCTTAGCGCGAATGCTATGCATTACACGTTCCGACTTTCGGCTTAGTGTTACGCGTATTGGCTTTCATTTGTTTGACCTATATACTTGACAGTAAGCGCATTACAGTTTGATCTCCTATTTTTTTTTTCTCTTTTAAAACACTAACTGACTGAGTGTCATCGATTGAAACATCGATACGACTAACTTATACTGCGCGCCTTGCTGGCTGGGGGCTCCATACCAAAATCGCGTGTACCACGTCCCTCTTTGATACTGCACACATTGGACGAACCTTCCCTCTTATTTGTCTTCGTAGTATTTGACAGTACCGTTGTTGCCGCAAATGGCATCTTCCCAGGCTAAAAGAAAAAAAACGGGTTAGATGTGATTGTTATGTTTGTTCTATATTTTTATATTGAAATACACTCATTAACCTATCAAAAAACAAATAAGGCCCCCCGTTTGGTCAACCCATCCGCTTTCTCGTTGCCGGTGATGCCAGAATGAGCTGGTATCGAAATCAGAGATATCATATCCTAAATGCTTTGTCAAACATTAAATAATCATTGTTTTACGAAATAATCGGGGCTCTAAGCAGCCTTCACTGACCTGGGAGCCTCCACTGCGCTAAAGCTGTTCGTAAAAATGTGGTAATGATCAGCAGGACACGCTCTGATGATTAACAGATCGTAAAATATTGCGAACTACTCTTATGAAATGCACAACGTTTCGAACGCACAACGTATGAAATGCACAACGGCTATTATGTTGTTGTTTACGATTGAAAATACAAAAATTATGCTAAATAACCACAGAATTTCAATAAACATTCGATAACAGTGCGATCCAACGAACTACAGCACCGTTTGTTTACACTTTTGATCAATTGTTTCCAACCTAACACAAAGATTACGCATGTGATTATAAGGTGTGAAAGCCAAAATTATGTTTGACAGATCGAGTATAGCGTACATCACGATTACACTTCCGATTCACTTCGTTTGGCGTTCCTTTAATGCAAAACTAGATATTTGCACAATTTTAGAATAAGTATTTCTTTTTGACGAGAACTTAAAATTTGTCGTTCATGACAGCTAGAGATGCGTTGATGGCCACACGATTCACCATTCGCGCGAAGATTTAATTAATCCCACCGTAGAATGCGGTCGAGACTGTCAATCGATGTGATATTGGCGGCTGCCAAGGTGTTGGTCAAGAATGGTAAGAAAACCCTTGTTCGGTCATTGCTACCCCCATAAAGGACTCACTGGACTTTACTCTGTTACTTTTAAGGAATCACACGTTCGAACGAAGAAGGGTAACTAAGTTAGCTACTCCAAAAAAAATCACATGAACGACAGTCGTCATCAAATTGAATTCAAGAATCCTTTTGATAACTGCTTAAGTGATACGTTTGGTACATAGATGAATCCAATGGAACAGAAATAATCAATAAAATCAGTACTATTGGTGAAAAACAACAATTTTGGTGCCTCAGTGGTTTAGTTATTGTGGCATTGTGATTATCCCTTCATCATATTATCAAAAATGAAGTCAACAACATTTAGCGTTTAACAATATCGATCAACATGTGGACCACTCGAAAAGTTTGTATGCTATATCTATCGGTAACGCAAAACGTATCCGATAGCTTTCTTATAGATAGATAGTAATAACCGGTTCTTACCTGTTCCTACGAAAAACACAATCTTATCGTGATTGTACTCCGTTGTGTGAACCTTTTCCGGTGCGATGAACCGAAGGTTGAACTCCTTCATCTTCTCTCGGACGGGAGCGATCGGATGTGACGTCTGCTGTACGATAGCATCGGTGGTAGTGGACGATGACGTAGACGATGACGACGATGGGGGGTGTTGCTTATGCTGCTGCAAATTACCAACTGTTTGCGGGTGTGTCTGCGCAGCAGTATCAACCGTCGCGACTTGACTGGCAGTTGCTGACATTTGCTGCTGCTGTTGCTGCTGTTGCTGTTGTTGCTGTTGCTGCTGTTGCTGCTGTTGCTGCTGTTGCTGCTGTTGCTGCTGTTGCTGCTGTTGCTGCTGTTGCTGTTGTTGCTGTTGTTGCTGTTGTTGCTGTTGCTGTTGCATTTGTTGTTGTTGTTGTTGTTGCAGCTGTAGTTGCTGCTGTTGGTAGCTTTGAGCAATACTATTAATATTGGTTGCCGGGGTAACGACGGATGTGGCAGGTGATGACTGGCGTGGCTGCTGATGCTGATGATGACTATGATGATGATGATGGTTTGTTGTTACAGTGTTATTATTGTTGTTAATTGCATCGCTACCGGCCATGGTTCCCTTTCCGACCATTGTAGCCACAACAGCGGGTGGTTGCTGGATGGCCACCGGGACTACCAAGGGTGCAACGGCCGCCGCAGGGGTAACTGGTGCAACGCCGACCGTTGCCGGCAAGGGACCAGCGGGGGCGGCACCGGGAGGCATCAGCACTCCGTAGGATGGAACGATGGTCGCTATTCGGGGCAGATTTGGTGGTGGAACCGTAATGAGATGTGGCGTCGGTACGGCAACCACGGCGGCGGCTGCCGCTGGATTACCGTTGGGATCGGTCGGGATTGGTACGGCCGTAGCGGTCACGGGGACGACAGCGGTGGCGGGTGCTGCCAGCACGGTCGGTGGTGGCATCGGGTACGGGTTGTGGTGACGTGGTGGCCGATTTGTAGCCGGGGCCGGAGGAGCTTGCTGTGGATGCGGCGGAGAAGCCAAGAGATGATGCGGTGTTGGTGGTGGTGGTAGAGATGGTGGTGGCTGCGTATATATCGGGTGTAGAAGGGCAACGGCCGGTGGAGGCTGCTGGAAGTTCAAGGTAACGGTGGTCGCATCTGGTGGGATCGTTGTAGTTTGAACCGCGCTCGTTGTTCCCGTCGTCGAATCGTCTGACTGCTGCTGGACATCTGCTGCAGGGATCGCGGTAGCCATGACGATAGCCGTTGCCACGGGCTGCTGTTGCTGCACAAGCTGATGTTGCTGCTGCTGCTGTTGGTAACTGTGGGTCGTGGCAGCGACGCCAGCCGATGATAGCGATACTGACGAGGAAGAAACCGACGACGAAGCGGACGATGACGATGCTTTACCGATGTTGCGCGTATCTACTACTGATGGCGAAGATTCGTGCTGTTCCACAGGCATCGCCGTGCTTTTCTTCTCGGAAGCAGAAGCAACGGCAGCCACTTCTGCTCCACCACTACCAGCACTGTTGGTATTTCGAGAACGCTGTTGCGACGTCTGCTTCGATCCTGCTGGCTTCGGATTCTGATGCTCGGTACACCCACCAATGGTGCAACGTCCATCAAGCAGGCTACGATCTTCTTCGCTAAAATCTCCGAAGAGCAGCTCTTGGTCAATGTCGAACCCGAACGTAAATTCATTCGATTTTGGCTCGTTATCGTTCAGAATTATAACCGCTGGTCGATGCGTGTGGTGTTGATGTTGCTGCTGCTGTTGCTGCTGTTGCTGCTGTTGTTGCTGTTGCTGCTGTCCCTTGGCTGCTGTCGATGCTGCCTTACCAGCCGCTGCCGCAGCGGACTGCTTATCCTTCTTGTGGCGCTTACTACCACCACCGGCCGCACTCGTCGTCGTCACGTTTTGCAAAGCCTGGGGAGAAGTCTGCAGGAAGTGAATCGTGCTCGCACCGAGCGCCCCAGCTCCACCATTCATGGGGCTACGAGTGTCGAATGGTAGCATGTTGGTGGTGGTCTGCGTATCGGTGTCGATAAGGACGGCGGCACTGTTATGGATCATCGGGTCGTAGTCTCCAGACGCGTCTACTACCTGCGCCGTTGACGATACCGAAGAATCCTTTTTCAATTTGGCTTTCTTCGAGCTAACAACATTGGAGCCACTGGATGTAGAAGAACCCGTAGTCGAAGGCGCGCTGGTAGTGCTGTGGCCGACGCTTACGGCACTACTACTTCCTTGTGCTGAAGAATTCGCCATTGTGCTGGCACTGACGATAGACCCAGCAACCATCGACGGCGGGCCCGGCGCCCCCTTCGATGAAACACTTTTACTTCCAACCGACGCGGAAGCACCTGCAGCTCCATCGGAATTGTTATTATTCAAACGCTGATGATGATGGTGTCCTTTGACCGTTTTTTCAAGCGCTGGATAGTGCTCGTTGGAGTAGTACAGATCGGGGTTGTCGACACTCTTGGACTTGTGAAACGACTTTTCCATCTCGGCACCAGCTTTACCACCGCCAGGAGGCAGGATACCGTTCGGCGGTCCAGTGGACGTATCGCGCGACTCTGTGGAGGAGGACGTTGTCGTCGTCGACGTTGATCCTGTTCCATGGTGCTGCTGTAGCGATGGATTATTCTTCTCGTCGGCGACATTGTTCACAGCCGTAAGCAAACTTTGCGAGTATGTCGCCCGAGTTCCTACCGTACTTTGACTATTGCCTACGCTATTGCTGCCAGTACTGTTGGTGCTGCTAACGGCGCCACTATATACATTTCCACCGACACCGCCTGATGTAGACGACACCTGAGATGGATGCGCTTGGCCCAACGAGCACGATACCGACCCCGTCGGCATCGAAGACAATGAGCCCGCTGCGGCGACCGTTGCTGACAATAGTGGTGCCGCCCCCTGTTGCGTGTGATGATGGTGCGATTCGACTAGTTGTGGGAAGGCTACCGATGAGTTGAGATCTTGCAGCAGGTTGGCGGTATTGCTATTGCCACCGGTGGCATTCGAGTGTGCGAGGAAACCGTCGAGTGAACCTCCGTCGCCTCCGCCGGTAATTGTTGACGCTGTCCCATTGCTGTTGGCACCCCCACCGTTCTTCTCGGCCATTGGTGCGTTCGGTATGCGTGCGATCTCCGCGTAAGACTGGGACGCGCCGCCGCTTTGTCGCTGTTGTTGACTAGTCTGTTGATGCTGATGATGATGGCCCGCCGCCGGGGGCGTCTGCTTCTTGGCCTGTTGCTTCTGCTGCTGCTTGCGGGCAGCGTTGGTCTCGATTGGCAGCGAGTGAACCGAATCGGCATCACTGGAGTCTGACTTCTCCGACGGTGGAACGGACGAGGTCGATTTTCGCCGCGACACATCGTTGTTCATGTAAACCTCACGATCGGCCGTGAAATGATTGCTGGCTTGATAACGACCACCACCACCACCGGCTGGTGCACCGCCACTGCCACTATTGTTACTGTTGTTAGTATTGCGGCCATAATTGCTTCCACCTCCAGCACCGGCCGTATAGCGTCGGTTCTGTCCGATACTGTTCGGACCGGCCGTCGTGTTGCCTTCGTCCTGACCAAGATGTTGAACCTTCTTTTTGGTCTTCTTCTTCTTAGTAACTACGTGAAAGTCAGAGGCCTCGCCTCCACCACCCGCACCAGTTCCGCTTCCACCAACCGCGGAAAGTGATTCCACCGACATCCGCAGCGAGTCACGCTTCTTCAACGATGACGACGATGGCTGTGTCGTTCCCATGTCCCCTAAAGACGCCGTAGAGGAAGCATTTTTACCACCACCGGCCACCGGGCCGCCCACGTTTTGCTCCTTTTTGTCCTTCCTACCTTTGCCTCCACCACCACCACCGGTCGTGGCGGACGAGGACGATACGAGTGCCTCTACGGCTTCGATGGGCATCGTGGAACCCATATCGTTGCCGAGGAAAGTAAGTTCCTCCGTGCCCCAAGACCGCCGCTCGGACCGTTTGCCACTATCTCCTCCCTTGGTGGTCGTGAGGTTAGACGATGAGGTCGCCGTCGAACCACTGCCGGCGGTGCTCGCATGCGCTCCGGATTGGGTTTTCTTTGATTTACTGCTACGCAGCGTAACGGCCGGGTCCGTCTCCTGGGCCCGCGCTTTCTCCACGTGATTTTGTCGAGTGTTTTCTTCCTCCACCTTCTTTCTGCTGCAACTGCTCAGCTCCTCGAGCGAGTTACTTTTCTTCATTTTGGCCGCAGCCGCGCGTTCTCGTTTTTTCTCGTTCTTGCGCTTGCCCCGTTCCTCCTCCTTGCCACCACCATCGACCATCGAGCCGGAGACAATAGCGCCAGCTGCACCGATTCCGGCCGTAGTGCTACCACCAACCGTCGTATAACATCCGCCACTTTGCACACGTGTTACTTTCATGCTCGATCCGGAACTGGCAGCCGATTGCTGCTGCTGCTGTTGCTGCTGTTGTTGCTGCGATGATTGCTTCTGTGGCTTGTCGCTGTCGTCGTTTTCGATGTAGGACACCAGGGCCTCGATTTCGAACTGCCCTCGGTAGCCGGCAATGTTTTCCGGTACCACCACCACCGTATTGCGGTCGGATTTCGGTTTACGGGGCTTTTTGTTGCCTCCTGCTCCAAGTCCAGATCCTGACCCACTGCCAGTGCCACCAGTGCCTCCTCCCAGTTGGCTGCTGCCGCCAGACGACGCGGTTATGCCTCCCCCGCTGCTGCCTCCGAACTGCGAGACGGAGTTGGCATTTTCATCAAACTTTTGCTGCAATTTAAAAAGTCGGTAAAACAAAATTGATTAGTTGCTCAATCCCTACACTTAGACCTTTCCATTCCAGTGTACCTGTATCGTGGGGTAAGTAAGGCTACTTCGCGTCGTCGATATGAACTGGTTGTTCGACGAGAGCACTGACTTGATCGTGGACTGGTCTACCTTACTGCTGTCGATCATGCACTTTACCGCCGGATAGGTCGAGCCGAGCTGTACCGTTTCCAGCATCGGTAGCGACACCGTCTTGTCCACATGGTGCACTGATGCCGGTCGGGTCACGTTGCAAGCCTGACCTATCTCCAGGCTGGCCTGTGTCGTGTACTGCTGCTTAGGGTAGGAGAATGCTTTCTTTGACAATGGCAAGGAACCGGAGCCACTAACCGAGCCCCCCACTGCCATTCCGGAGCCAGAGCCGCCGGTACTACTGCTACTGCTGGAGTTGCTGCTGCTACCACCAGCACTATTGCCAAACGCATCGATCCCACCACCGTACGTTACGGTCGTCGTGGACGAACCGCCGGATGTAGCACCGATGCTTCCTGACACCACACCGGAGGCACCACCGGTACTGCCGCTGCCGCTGTTGGTGGCCGCACTGCTGCCCATCGCCATTAGTTCGATGTCGTCAACGTTGGTCTCGTAGTTGTTACTCTGGGACACAAACATGCACAACTGTATACATTAACCAGATGGGTGTGGGTGTGGATTTAACGCATAAAACAAACGCCAAGCACAACACGGTACGACGACCCAGATGGGGACAGACAGAATGCGTTCCGGTGGAGGACTATCCATGCTAATTTCAATTTGTGTTTCATTTAAATCGTAGGGAACGTTAATGTACAATTTAAAAAAAAACTTAAAGAGCGTTCACGCACAAAAGATTGCGAATTTTCTAGTGAGAGAATTAAAAAAAAACATACTTGCAACTATACTGTTCCCTAATTTTGTGATCCGCCGTAAGGGACGAAAGAGTATCCTCATTTGTACAACGAACGTTTTCTATCAAACCTCCTTGAAGGATTTGTTTGATTTTCTGTTATTTACGTGCTTCATAGTACCCAGAATATTCTACAGAATAGCAAAATTTATTCAAAGTTGTTTCCTAGCAGTTTTAGAACAAATAATTATTCAACAAAAAATACTAATTTACGTTAAACCATTTTATCTCCACATTATTCAGAGGGTCTACATCGGATTATAACTCATCAGAATGTTCAGAGAAATCCAAGAGAAGAAATGTCAAAACCTAACAGGTGACTTCTTATTCGAATGGCGTTCAAATGAAAATCTGCCTAAGCTTAAGCCCTCTTTTATGAATTGGGGAAAAAAACAATGAAAAGGTAATAAAGGACAATATCAACCATTGCGACGAAAGAGATCACCACCACGGATGGTATGCTTCTAATATATTTCATTTTTTCTACATTTTTTGTTACGTGTCATTTTTATACTTTGAGTATGATGCCTAAATTCCACTGATAACATAGAAAATCTGTTTTTTTAAGCAGACATTTTAAATTTTAATTATCGAACATGAGTGCCGCTTTTTAGTATGAGCATCATTCTAACTATTTCCATGGAAGAGTTGTGGTTCTAATTTTGCTATACGCCAGAATAGGAGATTCGTACTACAATTCATGTTGTCCACTGTTTAACGTATCGTGCTGTCCTCATAGGCCGGCTTTACCTTTGTTCATCACACTTACCTGCTGTAAAGCGTTGCTTGCATGTCCCGAGAGCACCGACGGTTCGTCCGAATCAAGTTCTCCCATATTAATGACGGTATGGCCTACTGCACCGGAACCGGAGCCGCCGGAGCCACCAGTCACCGAATGCGAACCGACCCCCAGCGAGCCCGTGCCAGAGTCAACGCTGCTGCCACCACCCCCCTTTGCCAGATGAGATTCATCACCCCTGCTCCAATCGTTCCCGGCAATTGCATTGAGCGGAGCGGACTGGAGCAGGGCCCCGTAGTCGTTGGTTTTGGCGGAAGAAAGTTTCACGGAGGTCGACTTGAGCGGGCGTCGAACCTCATTCAGGAACGGCTGCTCACTGATGTAGGATGGTGTCGTCGTTTCGTTCACGTTGCTTGGCAGACTACCGCCCTCGCGCTGCCTCGAGGAAACGGACGAAACCTGGCGCTTCGTGCGTGCGCCACCGTGACCACCGCCCCCGTGTCGCTTGTTGGTGAGGCTCGAGCCAGAGCAGTACTCGGTGTAGCCATATTCTTGCTTCGTCGCTTCCGTGATGTCCTGCAGGGAACCGCCCTGCGTCGGTCGAGCGGATGCTCGCTTGCTGAGCACTGGTCGGCTGGCGAAGGAAAAGTTCTGCTCTTGATCTTCGCGTTCCGTTTTGCTCAGCAGTTCCTATACGGATGGGGGTAACGGAAATGGTTAGATTGTTGACATGGCTCCTGGTGTCCGATGAAGAGGGAACTCTTTGTACTTACATTGAACGTAGCACTCTTGTGCTCGCGATCTTTTGGGCACTTGTAAGTAATCGCTTCATCCAGCAAAGCTTTTAGGGCATCCTCGTTCATTGTGGCAAGCTGGAATACAAGGTAAAATACAATTTATTTTATCCCCACTATTGTGTCATTAAATTAAGTTTTATTTGGAAATAACTGTCTAAAATAAGAATTTTGTCGGTTATGTTATTCCGAATAAGACCGTACACCAAAAAACTATTTATCTTAACTTGAATGTTCAATGTTGCTTTCTGATTGAATTTTCCATACTCTCCAGTCGCACGTGTGAAACGACTCCTCTATTCTTGTATCCTCGATTCGCCAAAATAATACAAATTGCATTCAGCCGTACATGTACAAATCAACAGAGAGCTGCACGGCCACACAAATACAATCAGCCTCGCGGCCATACACACGCATTCGTGAGCGATGACGTTCCTGTCGTTCATTGAATCCATCACCCACAACCAACCGGAATTTGCGTTTGCTACCGATGGTTTGCTGGTTTGACTCATGACAAAATGAATTTATTTGTTTTTCGCCAAAATATACAAATGATAAGGTGTAAACAAACCAGGTGCATGATATCATTACGTTCGCAATTCGCTGCATAAAGATAGCGTTGCTGAAAGGGAGTTTTGACATTTACAGAGAAAAGAGAGATGGCAACGGTGCCGTTGGACGTCCGTCCCTTTTCCCTTGATGCAGTTGAACGCAGGTGCCAAGAAAAAGGACACGGAGTTGCATCCAAAAAAGCATCGGAAAGCGAAAGAGCAACAGCAGAAGCAGTATCAAACACATTTGCTGCAGCATTGCACATTGAATCCGCGAAGACCATCGCTACTCGGTATGACAGCTCAAACGAGCAAACGTCAAAAAACAAAAATGGCCGAAATTCTGCCGTTTCATGCCAACAAAATAACAATGCTAATATTCTTCGGCTTGGCACAGGAGGTAGCAATTCACGAATAATGGCAACTCGGCGATATGTCCGTTTGGTAAGGAACCAGCCACATGCATTGCTTTACCAATCTTTCGATTATGTACGTAGCCAGACGGAGCCGCCCTCTCCCCCACCATTCCGTGGTACGTACCGGTTCCTGTGCAGACGATTGGAAGTGGGTATCTTTATTGTTGTTGCTGCCACCGGCTGCCGAAGCGGACGATGACGAACCCTTGCCGCTTTCAACGTTTTTGCCATGACCGCCGCTGGTGGTGGCTGCCGCCGCTGCCGTAGATGTTGTCGTCAAAGAAGAAGACACTTTGACGGCCGTTGCCGGCGTGGTGGTGGTCGTTGTGGTGGCCGCTGACATTGCCATCGTGCTGATCACGGGAGGTATTGCAATCATTCCAGGGGTCGATCCCGACTTGCCGCAATCCCCGTGACTGTTGATTGTAGTACTTGCCCCGGGAGTGGAACTAGTCAGCCCGGAGGAGGCTGGTACGGGTCGATCGCGTGTGTCGTTGCCGGTGGTTCCTGCCGTACGATCGGTTGTGTCGCCGGATCCCGATGTGATCTTCTGCTGCTCGTCGCCAGCTTTATCTGGCGCCTTGGGCTGTCCAAGTTCTGGCGACGGAGCCATCGGCGAAAACGGACGATTCCACAACCGACCGGCGGCGGAAGTTTCTTCCGCCCCAAGCAAAGGGAATCGCTCGGTTCACCGGTGAAACTTTTTCCCTACGTTGTCGCTACTGCCGATGGAAACACTTCCTGCAGGTAATGATGGTTATGTTTCCAGGACAAGAAGCTTCCCGCAACACGACCGGGCTGGGGAACACGTTCTAAGCAGGTTCAGGACGAATGGACCAAAATATGCACACCAAACGCAAGTCCACGCGAGGCACAAGCAAAGATACAAAAAAAACACAGACAAAGGTTAACAAAAGATCTTTTCATAGTCGGGTTAACAAAAAAAAAACTTTAGATAAGAATTTAAAATTCTCAATAAACCCCGGAGGCTGGATTGCATACATCCATTCTCTAGGACAGTGAAATTACATTCAACAAACCTCTTCCACAGCTCACTTTGTTTTTTGAAGCCCAGAGATTCTTTGCAATGCAACACACACGCTCTGCACTAATTCCTGCTCTTGGCACAATGATATATGATTATATATGTATATATGGTGTATATTATAATGTACATATATGTTCGCCTATTGATCAGACGATTTTTTGTGTAGTTTTTCCACTGAATGCACAGCACGTTGCCGTTGTGGCTCTTTCGTTGCTTAAAAATCACTTTAGCACTACTTTTCGGTGTGGTGTGTTTTGCAGCCGTGCGGCCGCAAGAAAATTACTGCTCTTCTTTCAATGTGGCCAATCTATCGCCGACCGAATATCACCATCGCCATATCTGCCGTCTCGTTTGCCCGCACCGCGGTCTCCTACCACCACTGCCGCTGGCGATGTTCATCTCGCACTGACAGTCGCGACCGCTACGTACCAGCCTCGCGACTGTGTGGTGGTGCCAAGTCGACTACTCCGCCGCGTGTGTTGGTTCCGTGACGGATCGGCGAATTTCGGAGACGTTTTCTTCTACCTCTTTCCTTCTCTGCTCTGGCTGTTGCTGCACTCTTTGCACATATTGCCCGTCGCATGCGCTTTCTTTTTCTATCTACACCTATCTATCGCTTGCGCACACACGGCTCTTTCATCTTCGTTCACTCACTGCACTCTTCTCGCACGATCGTCCTCGACGTTTTATACGCACGCCAGCCCTTTCAGCGACTACACACCGACTACCATTCCTTTCAATTTCATTTTCTTTTCGTCACCACTACTGCGCTAATATTGCTCCCTACATTTCACCGATGCAAGCGAATATGTGTCTCTTCACGGCACTGCTAGTCACATTGCGAATGGGGTTTTTCATTTTTTCCGCAACACGATTCCACTGGACACTCTGATCACGACCCGTATTAGGATATCTTTTTCTCTGGCACACACGGCGCACACCGAATACTGCTACTTCGTATGGCTGATGGCCTCTTGCAAAAATAGGGCTTTCAGAACTCCACACTACTACACTTTTGGACACTTTGGAGCTAACGCCTGCTGCTGCTTTTTGCTTGCAGTTCTCTGACCTGCCCACGACGACCTACACGCACTGCTGCAACGGGGTTCTGTCTTTGCGATAAAATTAATAGTTCTTCAACGCTGGACCCGTTTCTTTACCGATTAAATTGGACGAACTATACAAACGCTTGCCGCTGCTCGTGTGCTAAAGAAGGCAGTCGAAAAACATGACACCACGGATTCTAACTCTCCGACTACTGCGAGAGTTCCGATTAGTGTTGGCCGAATCGGGATTTGGAAGTCTTGAAGATTCGATCCCTAGACGGATTCCAAAGATTTGAATCCCATCTGACGGTTTCCAAAGATTCGAATCATATCTGATGAATTCATTATTCAAAACATCGTTTCCTTACGTAAGTAGATTTTTATGATCAACAGAATTGCTAACAATGGTGAGACTCACATGTGGCATGTTTTTATTGCGGAAAAAGCGAGATATCAGTTGTGACTTGATGGAGATTCAGATTAGGATAAACGATTTCTAGACCGGCACTGAATAGTTTATATCTTTTCGCGACTGTTTGATGGATTGGGATTCGGATTTGGAGATTCGATGTACCCATCACTAGAACGAAGCTGCAGCGCACCAAACTGGCATCAACAAGCATGAAAAACCTTGGTCACAGCTTGAAATAATGACTGAAATACCAAATTTGTTAATAACTTTTTAGTGCCTGGGTCAATTACAGTAACAGACCTCTCAAATGAAAGGTCTTTTTAAGGCAAATAACTTGATACAACAAAAATTCTACCTCGATTCTTAGTTTATGAAATAAACATTTGAATGGGATGTAGGTACAGAATCCTTGGTTGGTATTTTCTGCTGAAATAATAAATTTGTTAATAAATTCATGATCGCTTAACCGATTTGTACATGTAACCACTCAAATGAAATGTCTGCTCAAGGCACACAACTTGTGCTACAAAATATCTTTCCCTCTTTTCTAGCTTTTGAGAAAACTAATTGTGTGGAACAGAGACAGCACTCTACTGGGAATAAGGTTGCTAAACCTCGATTACTGAAAAGCAAATATCTGCCTAATTAGAATATTTGAACTTTATTAGAAGAATAATGTCTGATATGCTGATATTCTTACGTAAATCATTCAATTAATTAAACAAATCATATGGCCAAGTTAAATGTCCATGTATGATATGACGAATTGGGATTCGGATTCGGAAATCTGGATCTACAAATGGATTTGGATCAAAAGATTAGAATCCCAACCGGGAATCGATTTTCCCAACACTAGTTCCGATTTGCAGTAACGCGATTCGTACCGTTCCTTTTACAAGAACCATGAATCCTGCAACGAAAGGTGGCGATCTACAGTGCTAGCTCTAATAAAGCTTTATGAACTTGTTAGTTCCTTCATTTCCTCGCTCTAAAGTGATACATGGAACCCTGAGCCCAAAATCAAAATCTACATTATCGCTTATACTTTGAAACACCAACGTAAAATCCATAGGTAATCACATATTATTAACGACTCTCTGGTTCCGGATCGGTCGTACCATTGTCAATGTGACCATCTCTACAAAACACTGTTGATGCTAATTATTTAAACGGATTTATATTCAAGCGAAATATACACTTGTCAGCTGTAAAAGTCCACTTGAACGGATGGAAACGGTTAATTAAATCAAAGTAACCCTATTAGTAAAATATAAGGCTCAGCAGCTGAGAGTCGGTTTTATATTATAAACTCTTGGAAGCAATTGAAATATCGAAAAAGTATGGAGGCAAGCAATTCAGGATATCAAGGATTAAACTGCTTCCTATGCAAGTACTGGTTTTGCAAAATGTACTTATTCAAACAGCACAACCGAAAGTATCACAGAAACTTTGGTGATTTCTTAGACTTGCCAACATTACCAGAAAACCATCGTCATTCCAACAATAAAATGCTGTTCGCTCAATTCCATGTCGATCGAGAAATGCCACTCCTAATGCGAATATTTGTGGCGGAAACACAGTGCACGATGCGAATAGCAAACAGCTACGACTTTGAGGAACTTCTACACAAGCAGAAGGAAAGCAAATGTGGGCCCAAGCCCACAATTGTCTACGATGTCTTTCCACTCTTCAATGAAGACGGTATCAACGGGTATACTGTCACGCCCTGGACTAAACCACCTTCTAAACCACAAAAGGCGTGCTTTGAAAACTGTTTAGAAAATGCAGAGAGCGAGCAAGGCGATAATGTGGAACATGATCCGTTTATGCAATCATACAGGTAAATATTCAAACAAAATTGTCACCAAATCACCGACTTTATCTTTTACTTTGAATCGTATTATTCTAGTGCAATGAAATATCAACACACAAATATTTTTCTACAAGCCATTCCGAACCCGTTTTGTGCTATGTTAGAAACATTAGTTGATCGTATGTGATCATTTCAGACGGAGAAAACAGTAACTTTTGTACAAATAAAAAAATCTTGCTAGTAAAAATGTTTCAAAATCTTGCTAGTAAAAATGTTTTGTTGGCAAATCTCTCTACATTTTTTCACAAACATTTTATTTTGCAATAAAATCAAGTTCTTGAAAAAATGTTTTAGAAAGCAAATGTTAGAAAGCCAGTAAGCATAAACAATTTATTTTATTTAATAACATTATGACAATCATATTCTCACAAGTTCAGTTTCCTATCTTAACAATGTAAATTTCATTTAAATGATTTCTATTATATTTTTGGAGGTCCGCGAGAGCTGAGCGGTAGCGCCGGTTAGAAAATCGGCCCATGGGCGCCGGGGATCACCACTTCGACGGCGTGGGTTCGCGTGCCAACCTCCCCTGCACGAGGGGACTGACGATCCATGGACACAAAGGGAAAAAAAAGTCTTGTAAGCCCTTAACAGGCCCTTAAGGCAGGCTTGACCAAAAGACGGTCGTTACGCCAAGAAGAAGATTATATTCTTTGAATTAATATCGCCCACATCAATATTTGTTTATGTTGTCTTGTCGAAAATCGCCCCTACCTTCGGCGGCATGGGATCGAAACCCAACCGAGACCGATTCTTCCCCTGTACGACAGTTGCTAAAAGTCTCTATAAATCCTCATACTACTCCTACTTCTTAAAGTGAGGCCTAAATGTAAATGTATTCAGTTGAATACGGTTGAATTGAATTGAATTCAGTTGAATACAGAGAAAACACTGTTAAATGCAGACCACGATCGATGCATCGAGCAAATCTGTAGGATAGTGAATCAAAACGGAACTTGTCGAGCTAATCAATGATGCAGTTGATGCAGTTGGAATATCATGTGCTGCAGTTAGAAATAATGCTGCTGCTTATATGATATCATCTGAAAATCCCTGTAACACTAAAACTAAGTGCTAGTCATGATAATCGTTTATTTGTAACCGTTTGTATTTTACTTAAGTTAGTCAAGAAAAGGCACATTGTGTACAATGCGAAAAATAAATTGTCTATTTTAAGTGTTGTATTTGCAATAAAAATCTACGTAAAGTTGGTCTAACCCACTAGATTACAGTTTAGAGGTCAGAAAACAGTTGAAGCAACATGGAAAACTTAGGAAAGTGTAAAATACAAAAAAATAGTTGCCACTTTGAAAAATCTTTTTTCCATTTGGTTCATTGACAAGGAAGATGGCCATAAATTGCTGTCGGTATCAATTTCCGGTACATAACATGACCATCACAAGTGACTTCATCAACCGTGTGGTTGTGGCAAACCCCTTACACACCTTCGTAACTGCCTGCTTGACCACTTCTGTTCCAAGATTCTTGTTCTTTCGCACAACCGTGCAGGGATGTAAAGCACAAATCGACCGGATGTGCACCTGAAAGCATTTCGATTTCTCTCTGTCCGGTATATCTAGGCTGCAACCGAGTTTCATTGTCAGTTGTTATTTTTGGCTTATTCATAGGACAAATGTGTGCCGATGAACATCAATTTGTAAGGAAAAAAACTGTGTAAAACTGATTTTACGGAAATGTTTGTACTTACCTGACAAGTTTGCGTGTAATAACATAAACTTTTTCCACGACTTCGATTTTTTCTTACTTCTCGTCCAAATGATTTAATTTCTAGGCCAAATAGTTTGATTAGGTTTTTTAAATTATTCTCAATTTATTTTTTAATTACTTTCTAGTAAAACTAAAGTATAACTCATATAACTTCATAAGAACGGTCATGATGAACTAGCAGAATATTACGAAACAAAACTACAGAATTGTTTTTGTTTTTTTTAGAAGACACATTAAAGTTTATTTGTATGTTTTCATAAATATTAACCCTGCTTCATAACAACCATCAAGAGAGTATACAATTATTGTAGACTTTTAACAGTCCATAAATTCCTGAATAGAGCGGCGTACGCCTGCCGTAACACCACTTGAGCCAGCTTGATGATTTTACACCACCACGTCACCACACGACCAGTATAAATAAAACCGTTAGGCTAAGGAACAGGACGGATACGCCGACAGGGTGCATCATGCTCGGTTTTGCACCGGAACAAAGCGCATTTTCAATCCTATCACAGTTCAGGAAGTGTCGATCTGTGGAGAGCAGCTTGGCGATGCGGCGCAAGAAGATAGCCGACTCCGGCTTGCAGATGAACCGGGCACTCCGGTAAACGCAACTCTCGTAAGAATACCTGGCACTGAAGGTAGGGACAAACAAAAAACAAAATAAAATTTAAGTACAGAAAATACTAATCTACCGAAAGTGGAGTTTGATGCGAGGAGTTGGAGTGTCGGGAATAAGGACGCATGCGTTGCGGTTTGTTCATGTAATCTGCCTTACTTACCAACAGAATTGTATGTACTGCACGTCCATCGATTGTCGACCTGTGCGAGCCATTTCGTCCTTCAGGATATGGATGAACTGATTCGAGCAAACGTCCCACTCCGGGTGCATCAAATTGAAGCAGCCCTTGTGGCGTAGGAACTCTGTTCATCACGGATGCGGAGCAAAGGGGAAAGCAGAATGTAACAGTGAACATAAGTTTTAAGTCATGATTTGTTAAAAACGAAAACGGTTCGCAAAACATTGACCTTCTTCGCTTTAATTGATTTTACAAAACTGAATTACATGAATTACAATGTTTGCAAACTCCACCGGAAATCGTTCCCAGCATCAAACCTCCCCCTTCGGGTACCTATCTGAAACGAATGATCGTAGCACAGGTACTGATACAACTGTTGAGCGCCGTACACTTCGTTTTCGATGATTTTCCGCTGCCTCGCATTCACGCATACCTTCAGGTACTGCCGGACGCATTCCATACCACGAGTGAAAATCCTAGAATGGGACAGGAAGGCCAAGGGCAATGCTTTAACAAAAGCCGGAGCAAAACATCCAAACAAATCAACAAATGGTCAACCCTCCAAGGAATACCTACATACAGCGTTGGTTGATTTCCTCCAGCGAATCGGGAATTTTAACCCGCTGCAGTGCCTCCACCGCTACCGGAGACGTAAAGTTGCTGAAACAATTGCTCAGCAATTCACCGGCACGGCCGCATACCGGAGACTCGACGACGGTACCGCCAACGGATGGCAGAGAGTCTTTGTGGGAACCCATGGAAGAAATAAGAAAAGTAGCGTCCCCAAACATACATATGTAGTTTTGTTTCCCGGATGCTGTTTAAATCGGGTAGACTTATTTCGAAAATAAGGGATACTACAAAAAGAATGAAGAGTGTCTCCGGTTATGGGCTGGATCTAGTTGTTGGCCACCCTGAATAACTTTTGAACCGTAATAGACACAGCTGATCAAAATGATGTCAAACTTTAATCTATAAAAAAAGCTTATAAGCTAGGCTTCTAAAATAAGTTATTCGTTTTTCATTAATAAATGGTAATTTTTTTCATATTTTAAAATTTTTTACATTTTTTAAAGGTGACCCGCAACCAGATAGAACTTTGTTTGTTACTACAAAACGACGCTTTATGTAATTATATGCCATACATTTTCCGTTAGGGTAAAATAATATAGATACTTTGGTAGAAAGTTTGCTAAGCTCTCTAGCTTTCTAGCCATCATTGGTGATCATATCTAGGCACTGTTGTGAACAAAAAAAAGTTACAGTTACTAAACTGCGAAGTAAATGCGAAAAACGTAACTAGGCCCATAACTGGATACACTCCTATATGGTTTTTTAGAAAAATTACTCAAAATTATAAAAAGACAAAATCATGAATTGAATTTTTGTCCGAAATTCATTGGTATTAAATGATTAAGGTATTCATAAGGTTTCACTCTATTTTTCAATGAATATTTGTGTTTTTCTCTTAAACCTAAACTGTTTATTTTCTCACTAATTCATAAATCATTATTATAAAGGATATGCTAAACAAGATGTAAAAAATAATCACAATGCATTTCCTTGGATTTGAACAAAAGCATTCAGTAAACATCAAGGAACTTCAAGATGGACACTTTATCATGCCGGTCACTGTGAGTGGCAGTTTACAATTAGTTCGCATTTCTCTATCCATAACATCTTATTAAGCCATACCGACGGGTTACTTTCAGCGATAATTCAAGAGAATTTGATTGATTTCAGTTAAATTCTATGAACCAACTTCATGGATTGATCCAAACAAAAACGAAATGCCTATCCAACGTTTATAATTTTTTCATCCGAATTTTATCAATAGTATTCGTTACGAACTCCATCGAATTTCCACGAGATGAAGCCCTTTTGATGGATATTACAATGCACATAATGACAATCATGAAAGAAACGATCGTAGCACAGGTACTGATTCTCTCTTCTTAAAATTGTTTTTCTGAAGCTACACCGAATTTTGGGAAAAAATAAATTGGATTTCAAGGTATTCAAAAAGAAAACAAATATTTATACTCAATGCAACAGTAATCTCTCGATAATCGTTAATAATAGGTAAATTATCAAAGATATGTAAAAATCTGATCTTGCTTGTGGTTTATGTGGACTTAGTACAGTGGATAGTTGCTGTGAAGTAAATGTAACCGATCTAGTTTTTCGAATAAACTTGTAGAACTTTCGTTTGTAAAAGTAAGTGCTACGCGGCATAAAACAAATTAACAATCCAAAACTTTTATTATGTTACCCTATTTACATTGAGTTTGAAAGGTCCCAAATTAGATTCCATATTTAGCAATGCAATAAGCATTAAAACAAATATTGGTATACATCGTAATCGAAACACTTATCATTTTACATTCATAAGACACTTGACTTCACTTTCGGCACTTACTTCCCAACAATATGCACCAGAAACAACAAATGACACCAATATTGTTTTCCATAATGTGATATGTCTTTTCCTTGGCAAATATCTGGTAATACATCTTAAGATTCTTGCCACTGACGATCGCCCAAGACACCGTTCAATCAATCATGATCAACAGCCGTAACGTCATTGACTTTACTGGCACAGATTGACTTCACCGCCATACGACACACTACTTGTGCACCTCACCGGAAGGGTATTATCGTGTAGAAAGCACGCTAACGGTAGCTCCACAAACGCCTTAAATATTCACAACCATCACAAACCATGTGGCACAAATAATACAACTTAGTACAACTCTTTGTCACGTATACGAGAAGCGATGATGTCCCGACAGAGCGGCTGGTACCATCACTAAGACCGTGACCACACTCAACACCTACAGTCCAGGTCCGGGGTATAGTGTCCTCGTTGGACGCTGGGAGCCATCGGCACCCGGAAACGTTATATATTACCGTTCGCAGGACGACGACAAACCGGTCTGTGGCGCGTGTCGTCCTTTGGCATCCTATTATAACGATAAATTCGCGTCTCGAGAATTCATTACGTGGTGTACCGTACGACCTTAGGCCGAACGACGGTTACGAACTCGCGCTCGGGCACTCAATAGTGCTTCATCGTGGCACTCATTTCTCAAGGAGCATCAGGATTGGCGACGGAAAATCGTGTCTGCTTTTGAGGAACGGTATATTTTCCATTTCATCTTCATTTCTTACAATTTAATTCGGAGTTTCTCATTATTTGTTGAACAAGTACTATTGCGAGGAGACTTAAAGATTTAACATAAACGATGCACAGTAATCACTTCTTGCCATTATACCATTGAAATTTTGATCTTATTTTCCATTTTCAATTCAAATTTGAGTTTATTTTGCCTTGAAAAAAACACTCGTTTCATTCCGCTTATGATTTAACGAAACATCAAAGACTTGTTCCAGGATATACTTAATCTGAATTATTTGCAAGAATCTCCGAACGATGCGTAGACAACAGAGTAAACATTAAATGTAACCTCTTACCTACCACCCCTTAAACGTCTCACGCTGTTAAAGATGGTACATGTGGTAAACCGCGTAGAGCACGAATCCGGGGAAGAAAGAGGATGAGGAGTTTAATATTTCAACGAACTCCTCTCTTGTGTGCGTTTGTTTTTATTTTTAATTTCTCGTTGGTTTCTTTTCGCCCTTTTTCGATTTCCATAACAGTTGCAGCTGGTCATAACCACTTACACCATCCAAATGCTTACTTGCAGTGGGGAAAATTGTTGCCAAGCTTTTGAATGTTTCTCAGTAATTTTATTAAGCAGTTCATTGCGTAAAGATTTATGGTTTCGAATTTGTAATAATGGCATGATTTTCTACTAAAATTGTTAACATCCATTGGACAATCACTGTATTCAACAATACAAGAACATTTTTTTCGTTGAATTTAATTAAAGTCAATGTCGTATATATTGTACATACTGCATACTTGGCGTTGATCCGTGTCACTTCCAGCTTGCGCTTGTCTATCATCCGCATAACCGGAGAAAACTTTTCCCACTTTTCTCAAGTATATCATAATAATGCTGGTTCTTTTCAACATTTGTGATTGACGTTGGAGCTAGGTAAAATCCTAGACACACCATTGGCCCAGGCAAGCCCCTTTTCCCCTCTTCATGCATCACGAAAGCAAATTTATTCGAAACCACGATAAAAGAAAGAATCCAACCAACAAAAGCAAAAATATGCCGCAACAGGAAAATGGAACGAAAATTCGTGTATTTTTCGAATCCATCATATCCCTTTATTCATCTCAAACGGTGGATAAGGAAATGTCAATTACGTATAACATCATACTGTTAATGAATTTATAAAAGTAATAGAAAATCAAATCTGAATCGAAATCTAATCAGAAATTATCAAAGAGGTTTCAAACTATAAGAATATTTTTTCTCCTGATATTTCCGAAGTATATTCAATTAATATTCGTTACAAGATATGTATCCGAGTTAGCAAACATAACAGATTACTTTTTACAATTTATTCATATTGATAAATATAAAAACTATATGAAAATTTGTAATAGATTACAAGCTAAAAAAGATAAGACCAACTTTGGTCTTTGGTATAGATGTATTAACGGTAATAGAAATGTCTGGAGGGCTCTGGTGACCCCACAGCTTAGGGCCTCAGAATAGATTGTTCAACCTCTGCATCCATAGTTCAAATAATGCAATTAGCAATGTCTAAAATTATGTGCAACTATTTATTGTTGTTAGGTAAGGTGCACGCTCTTATTAATAACCCCCTAGGAGCATCACATTATCACATTTCTAAATCCATGAACCATGAAAAGCGCACAACGCGTCACATTCAAATGATTTGTTACCATCCAGTTGCGTAATATAAGCTACCGTGCCTCAAAAGACGCCCTTTGAATGGTGCTACCGCTAATTAAATTTTACGAATATTGTTACGCAAACGAATTCAACTATTGTCAGAGACATGCCTCGTTAAACCATATACCAATGATTAATGAAAGCTTTATGATAGAACTATTAACCTATCAATAGTAATCGCTTTAGTTCAGCAAGCATCACATATGTACTGCAGCGAAAGTTGTGAAACTTGAGACTAATTGAAGCAAAAGTTGCTGTTTATGTTGAGTAGAATGTAAAAGTAAACTAAATGCCAATTCTATAAATATTTGTTTGTCGTGAGAAATTTAAGCATTTCACCAACGTACCAGCTATATAATTAATTCAATTGACACAGACCTGTTCAAAATAGGTGACATTTAAACGAAGCTTCGGAAGAGGTTCAAATCACAAGCCACTTAAAAAGCTAATATACAAAAGCTTTCATTCAACCCTCTGTGTCCTCTGCGCCGAGTTACAAACAGTCAAATCATCACTATGATGGAGCAACCCCAGGCTGAGAAAATTCGAACGAAACGTGATGGACACATGATGAAAATAGGTGCCAATTCTAATTTCACTCTAAACCATTCACCGGGAAGGGGAAGGACATACACGTCCTGGTGCGATGAAAGTTACTTCAACTTTATGTCTGCGTTGACATGTATGGTAAAAAATGAAGATGACATCTATCGTTCAGTGCCACTTGGGAACGGTGGAAAAGTTTGTCTACCTTCGTAGAAAAAACTTCCTCCTCGCGGACATCGTTCTGCTTGCCAAGTGTGATTAAATTTAGTTCTATTTTACCATTTCTCTCACGATCTGCCGGAACATTAAAGGAAGGTGCCTATTGAAATAGGAAATTGATGTGTAAGCAAAAGCAGGGTAAACAAGATGTGTACGGAAAACATTCCACTCATGATTAGGGGAACGGTTTGTTACAGAGGAATTATTCACTGCTCGCTCAACATTCTTTAATGATTTTCTATATTAATATTACCACTTCCTGGTTTTATGCTTAACAAACTTATCCTTTTGGTTTAGCACATTGCAAATATATACATCATAGGCAAAAAAAAACATCCTAGGTTATTTTATTTTTCAGAGAGTAAAACTTGAGCATCAAAACAGCATGCTTATTTGAAATATGTTTCGCAAAAAAGTAAAAAGTCAACCAAGATTAACTTATTTTCCAAAAGAGCAAAAATTGAACAGCTTCCCTAGACCCTTTTTTCCCTGAAACGAAAATCTTCTATTGCGAAACCTAATCACGTCCTGTTTACATTGTTGTGAATAACAAATAATATTTGACGATTGTTCACACGCCGAGTTTACGGTTTAGATTGTTGTGAGTTCTCGCCTGCATATGATGCTGAGATCTGGAGAATTCTTTAAAAGTTTATTTTCACAGTTCCACCTATCGACAAGTAATCACAGCAAAAATGGAAAACAAGAAATAACAAAATTGCTTGGACAACATGGAAAATATATTTGACCATATTTTTCTTTTCCTGACCCTTAAAAGAATCTTTTTGTGCATTTCTAGGCTACCTGTTCTGAACAAACACACAACATGCAAAAAAAATAAATATTGTGGAATGTTAATTTCAGTTATTTACGCCCCAAAAGGAAACGCTTGTTTGTAAACATGAAAGACCGTTAAAGACGTGTCCAAATTTGGTAAGGTTGTAAGAGAGAGTGTAACTTACGCGCTTCTTAATGAAACAATTTCCCGCGGTGCGGTTAATACTAGGAGAAACTTTTAATGAGGCAAAAACATTCTGCATGAAAAAAAATAAACAACATAATGTCCCCCACCAGCCGACCCGCAGGAGACTATAAATTTTAATTAACCTACAGGCTTTCAATTCTCGTAAAATTATGTACCTTTCTTTCTTCCGGCATATTAGTAAGCAGGGCTGGGTTGTTTGACCAACCCAAACAGCGTCTATTGCCTGTGGACATCATTTTTCCCACCCGAAACGGCACCTACCGCCCAAAAAAGAGCCCGCGTAAGCAAATGTTCTACTTTGTACATTTGAACTAATTTATTTTTTACACCAACCACCAGCAGCTCATTGCATGGCACGTTCATCCGGCTCGGGACGGCACGTGATTGAAATACGACATCCTGCTAAAATGTAGTGTATGGATAATTTGACCATTCTTGCAGTAAATTTGATTTTTGACATTCTCCAACAAATCTGGTTCTATGCATCATTGAAATGTTTCGTTTTATTTTGACGTACCATTTGTTAATATTCAAACCAGGTACTGCGTAACTAAAACTACGAAAAAATAGATTTTACATTTCATCCATCTGTTAGGATCAGCCGGTTGATGAATTGAACTCTGTCTAGTGTTTACTAGCGCTGCATAGATTCCAAGCAATATTTAATTTTATTAGATGCCTGCAGGAGTAAATATTTTCAAAATAAATATTATGCGCTTCCGTTTTAACTCAAATGGCAAATATATTCGGCAGACACTTCGCATTGCCACGCGCTCGTGAGCTACCGTGAGCTCCAAAATACACATTGAGAGGGAATGTTCATTTAAGTATACTACAACACATCCCAGGACTACCGATCTTTTGGTCCAAGCCAACAGTAGTCAGTCGGGCCAACGAATCCTCGCGAAACGGTTCCTCTTTCACGTCTCTAAACAAGAAACTCAAGTGTTCTCTGGCGTACGTCTTTTCTGTTCCTTATAGAGAACATGCATCGTTAATGTGCATAGTGCTGTGAGGTTTAGATGTTTATTGGCGTGGAACATTAATCAACAAACCATCAAAGCAGTATTGACTACCAATACCAACTATTCTGGTTAAACAGTCAAAATAAAACAATGGATCACAAAGCCATAATAAGGATATTTCTGTGCTCCTGCATTCTTCTCTCCGGCTCATTCTGTGGTAAGTAGAGTAGTGCTTCGTGAAGTGTAAATGTGACACGTTTATCACTCCCAAAACGCGGCACACACACATTTCCTCGCGTGATCCTCGTGCCCCGCGGGGAGTGAAATTGAGGGGACGCAAAAAAAAGCAATCATAATGGATTTCAATGAACCTTGGCGCGTCCGGTAATGTCCCACGGGGCAATGGATGACTGGAAAAGACTAATGGTTTAGGGACAGTGGGTGAAAATGAGCAAGCCGCGCTAAGGTGGCCGTGAAGCCTAATAAAATCGTCCCATAACTCAGCGCAACCATGCGGCAGACGCATCGAGCGGCGGAATGCAGGAAAGGTCCAAGATAAACAGAATAATCTTTTGCGAAAACAGGCCAGTTGATGACAGTTTTCTTAGAATCTGTTGACAAATTGTAAAGAAGCATGTCAGCATTATTTCAGTTATTATAAAAATGGTATTAGTTAGAAGGTTACTAGGTTAGAAGTTAAAACGTGTAATACTTTATTTGGATAGCGATTTAAAAAAATTACTCTGCTTTCTCCTTCATTTCGAAATATGTTTATTAATGCGAATCGAAACTGATGTGTAGATGAAAAGAGTTCATAATTATGCAAAATGTTGCACCATAAACGATAACTATAAAACACGAATAACGGAAATACGGATACATAAAAATAAAAACGACGCAATTGAGATAAACCACCACGAAAAATATACACAAACATGGTTTCTTGGCAAAATAGCAGCAAAGATCATTATCCGTTGCGAATTACAGTATCACTCAAACGTACTATATGCGAGTGCTCGCATGTATTGTAGTCGGCAGTAGTATTCCAGAAAATCCAATTATACCCTTAAGGAGAAAACAAACAGACGATGTCAAGCGGATTCCGAGTATTCTCGAGATATATTGATTAATTTCATTGCGAAAGAGATTTTTCCCTTATGACAGTCAAGAACGTGCAATCTACCGTAATGTTTAATTTCGCAAAAAAGTATGCCTTATACACCATAAAAAAGAATGGTAATATTTTCATCTTTAAGCCCCTTATTCTACACACAAAATTTCAACCACGCCAATATAAATTAAAATGCATATATCAAGTGCGTATATGTAAAACAACGTACGGTACGAAACATAAAACGTCAGCGTAATGAAAGCCCTGTAAAGATGAAAGTATTCTGAGCCAAAACAGAAACCAAGACAACGTAAAAAATACCCCATCCACACATTCCCACACCTAAACTTAACATTAAGAAAAAGAAATCATCTACCATCCGTTAAAATATGCCAGATGAAGTTCTCAAATATTAATACATTCTTTGTAGGTGATATTTTCCCGGATTTTCTTTATCTGTCGGTGCACCCATCCACCGGAAGGAGCCAGTGAAACGCAAATTGCTTTCGTTTTTCTTTTTTAGCCCATCTAATGCCAACCTAATGCCAAGTGGATCTACAATGTTTGGCAAAGATTACCATTTCCTCGAGTGTACATCCCACGATGAATTATGGCAGCGGAAGCGTGCAATTTTTTGTATTTCTTATGCTACTTAGCAAGGGCTACACTCTCTTTGTAATCAAGCAGAAAGAATGGCTTTTTGTTCAAACCCACGCACTTTATGTTGTAAGCACCTGTTGTTGGTCAACGTTTAGTTGAGTGAGATATAAAAAATATCTCAACAACATAAATGATCCATTCGAAGTCTCGCTGTAAGTGGATTTACCGTAGCGGAATTTATTACGCCAGAAGTTATTTTGGAAATACAAGTCGACACCATCGGAGAAGAGAAGGGGTGGGTGGGATCTTCCGGGAATGGAAGACAGACACCCACAGCCATCACAATGCCCGTACCCGAATATCAGTGAAACCTTCGCCCGGCAACAGGGTTAACCTGGTTGCCCAAACACTTTTTGCGAGCGGTTAGCGTTGAAAGTTGCCTAAAGCGACGTATTCAATCAGTGGCTCTATGGCGATCATGATAGATCATGCATTTCGGCAACATTCTACAGAGACTACCGTTTCAGAGCCCCAGTATAAACACTACTAACACTAGCTCCAATTTAGACCACCGTTGTACGCCAACACGCGTTTTTGCGTTGCTATAGTGCGGAAATTCCAGTACGTTTTTGCCTGTGAATTGCTCCACGCTGTAAAATTGTTTCATGCGAAATGCTTAGCCTGGTGTTGATATGTTCCTGCCTGCCGTTGAGTGATGTTTTTATCGGGAATGCAGTATCGCTTTTCAAATCGTCAAAAGAACTTCTGATGACGGCCTCTTCAGAAACAATTAGATGAAACGCCGGAAGCGATTCCACGCGAACGAGTTACGATAGCAGACTGAAAATGGTTTGAAACTAACATTTAACAAGTATTTAACAAGGTTCTGAGGATATCAATACGAGTGGTAACAGTTCGCTAGAAGCTCATCACTTATTTATCTTAGAAAAGATAATTCCACCATTCCGGGGTACAAACAGTTGGCCTCAGGAACGCTAGCGCTGGAACACCACAGCTCCGTCAAACTGATGGCGTGCTAATCAACTTTTGCATTAATTTCAGCACCAGATTGCCCAACTGTTGGGGAAACCCAGATTGTTTTCACAACCTTTATTGTTTTTCTCTGCCTTGTTTTCGCTCTTTCATTTCGTCCAAAAGAATCCAACAACACACCCGAACCCTTCCCGGAACCAGTGTGTGGCCAGATTGCGCAATTGCTGGACAGATGCTTCCATAACTACACGCCGAGCGTTGCCGTGGAGCTGCTGCACAGTGTACAGATACCGGAAACGGTGGAGCAAATCGGCAGCCGTTGCGTGTGCGTACGAACGAAATCCACGGTAGCCCACGCCGGGAGTAGCCGGAAGTGAAGTTGATTCCGCTGTCCTGTTTCTCTCATTCCCACAGCCTGTTCGACCGGGGCATGCAGTGTGTGGAGCGTTACCTGGAAGTGTGCGTGGACGGCAAGGAGCGGCTCATCATCGACAACGAGGTGTACGGGGCGAAGCGGCTGTACGCGTTCCTCTGCCGGGACCGGGCGTTCCAGCAAGGTAGGACGAGGACAAATGTAGGCTTGACTTGCGGGCAAAGGAATTTGAGAAATCACGCAACGGAAGAATTGACAATTTAATGAAATAGAAGTGTCGAGTCCAATTTCCAAGAAACAAGGATGATGTGAAGTGAATATTCGCAAGCAATAACGTTCACTCTCCTTTAGCACTACAGTAACTGGCAGTCAATGTCAGACAATTGAATATCGGACCAACTTTAAGTATTTTTACCTTGTTCTTCAAAATCATCTAACGCCAGTCTACTTTTCAGGGGGCTTCTTCTTCTTTTCATTCTAACGAATATTCTAAAAAGATACTATCTAAAAGATACGTCTTCTAAAAAGATACTATATAAGTGGCAATCATACAAGGAAGGTGATTGAAAAATCACATAACACCATCTTGTTTGAAATTGTATTTAGATTATACGAAAAAAGACTAGCTAGCAACAAATTCTCATTATCTTATTTTTCTTGGCGTAACGAGTTATTATAACATGTTCTAATATTTAAAAACAAATGTTGTGAAGGTTGTTAACATGTTCGACTTGGAATGCCTGGTTTTGATACAGGGTTGTTTTCATAGCTTCCCATTTTCTCAAACAAAGCGTTTCAGAATACCTTTTCTCTATGGAAAAGAATGAAACTATCAGTTTACTTAACTAAAGAGTGCCCTATTCTTAAGCCTCCGACTTTGATTTCCTGCTACTGTCCTTCTCTCATTTTACTTACCCATTTTATTTGACACGCTTGCATGCAATTCCTTTCTAGAGTTCCTTTGGCACAAGGGATGTTTCCAGCATGTGCACCACGACCTCGATGAGTGCTCGAAGGAGTTTGTCGACATCCTGAAGGTGGAGATCGCCCGGACTTCGGAACAATCCTTCAACTTGCAGTACATGCACTTTTGCTGGTAACTGAAACCATGACTTCCGTCATCCATGATGTACACTGAATCGGAATCGTCTGCGTTACATTTTGATTTTGTTATTTTTTACTGTCAGCGCACGCTATGCGTACGAAAACTGCGTGTACCAGAGCGCCCGGTACAAATGCCGGCCGGATTCTGCCGTCTTCCTGCGTCGTGTAGCCAAGCTGCTCTCCACGGACCGACACTTTGCGAACTGTGATAAGATCGAGCATGAAATCTGCTCGGCCGATCGGCCGACCCGAGGCACTCTGGGGATTTCCGTTGGGCTTTCGCTGCTACCGGTGGTGGGGAACTTTTTCTCACCGTAAATCATCGTGGTGTGCGTGAAAATTGTACCGAATTCAAAAGGAAATGAACCTTGTAGCAAGACAACAAAAAATACATTAACGAGGTGAAATCGTGAAACGAGGCAAACGAAATGCGGGCGCCGTTCCCGGGGAAGGATAAGAGATGCTCGTAATCGGCTTTGCGGTTGCAATCTGGCCTGATAGGGATTCTTCGAATCGTTGGTGGGAAGTGGGAAGGATGTGGGAAAGCAAAATTTTTGAAAGAATTACTAGCACGTGGACTAACCAGTGCGATTCTTGCAAGGCCCGAGACGATGGACGAATTTTTGTGGTACGTAAGGATATTATTCTTCACAATGGATTAAGGAGTGAAAATTTGTTAGTTGTATGCTTTGGGAAAGTAAACTGGCTACGTATGTACCAACGAGGGTTTCACCGTAAAACAGAGTCAAATATTTGGTTTTGTATTACTCATAAGTTTCATAATATGTATGTTAATTATATTTATTAGAAAATAAATTAACGAAAACATTTCATCCCGTTAAATATATTTAAGCTAAATAGAGCTGTTGTTTAAAGCTGTTGCTGATCTTTATAGAAGTGTATTACACAACACTATAAATTTATTTTTTCCTGGAAACACGTCCGAGAGCTACGTAGATTACAAATGTTTTCTAGTGAATATCTCGAACCTGCGTGATATCTTGAAAAGTTAAATTGAGAAAGAAGTGTTACGTTACGACCATTATTTTATATAGTTTATATTTATAATTAGTTTCAACGAACTTTCTTTATTATATGAAAACAAATTAGAATTTGAATAAATTTGTTGCAAAAATTATACATAACTGAAGCTGGTAAGTTTTCTTTGTAACACTGATTTAATAGTAGATACTTTGAAACAAACGAAAATTGAGCGTTCATCTGTTTTTTTAGCTGAATTGAAAATTGTTGCTCGTACTGGCTTAAAAATTATTCGAAACAGTTTCAATTCACAAAACCTGCTTTTCATTATCCGAGACCCTCATTATGGAGAATTTAATAAATTTTACATTGTATCATAACAGATGCGTTACAAAATATGAATCGATACTCACTTCTTTATGGAGAGCTTAAAAAAAATTACATAGTGCCATAACAGTTGCGTTGCAAAAAAAGATTCGACATTATGTGGAATTTTCAAATTTTACATAGTATCATAGCAGCTGCGTTTAAAAATATGAATCGACACTCACTTCGTTTTTTATGTAGGGTATTTGCTTTTTGTACATTGTCGCCTCTTGTCTTTTGGTGTCGAGAAACGTTTTCCCTGACGATTTCATTCTCGGCATTGTGCCAACCGAAAGCAGTAGACAGGCGTTGGACTTCGAAGGTTGCAATTTTTCTTCCCACCGTAAAAACCCATGATTTGTTCACGCGAATTCCCCGAAAAGCTTACCGTAACTTTCCCAATTGCCAGCCTTCACCAACAACGTTCTTTGATTTACTCAGAATTCCTTACATGTATTCAACACTAAGCATGAGATAACATGTTCTGTGCTTCATCGCAATAAAATCCCGTCTTTATCATTCAACCGCATCTTGGATATAAATTAATTTTTTTATGAAAAACAACAACACATTCACAATTCTTCTCGCAGATGTTTGTGGCTTCGGCATTTTCACACACGGGTAGATACGTATATCAAGCCTCGCTCCATGCAAAAAATGTTGCTTCATACAGAAAGGTTCAAAATTCGTTGACCGAATTAAATCTCACACTGTTTAGTATAAGTTGTGAAAAACACGATCATCGAAACATGAAAAAAGAGAAAATACATAGTTTAAGATTCGTCAGCATCCAGAGAGCTTTATATTTCTAATTTGGTCGATAATGGATAACATAGGGGAAAATGTTGCCTGTGCATCGTCCGTCCTTCAGAGCAGTTTGAGAAGGAAGGAGGGAGGTTGTATGCTCCATTACGAAAGGCGTGTTTGTTTGTTTACATAGGTCTGATATCTTTCTTTTCTTGTGATGTTTATTGGCGGATATAATCACATGAAAGGATTCATAAAGAGCTTTTCCGTTCCCTCAAGTCATGCTTTTTTAACCAACTGGCATATTTTAGCTGGTTCTGATCAGTAAACGATAAATTTTGTGTATGCAACCAGACCGTGTGATTCATTTTTCGGAAAAATAACATCACGTGTGCTGACTTTTTTGAACGAACTGAATGCTCTTAATTGGAGAGTTGTTACAAGCATAGTAACTTGAAACAATTTGTTCGTTTATCACACACGTTCTATTATGAACAGAAAGACAAGCATAGCTGTTAAATTGCGTGAAAATTTGAAAAGTAAAACATTCAATCAAAACCGCACCGGCCAATGGAGGCGCCTGGTGTTTCACATAAGAATGGAGGCGCATGGTTCGCACTCATTTAACACATTTCGGTTCCACGTCACCTATATATGGATGACGCACGCGTCGTGTCACATAAATTTTTTATGCTCTGTAAATTTTATCTGTGCTTGATGTCGTTAGTTTTGATATGGCTAATGAATGGGAAATGTAAACTGCTACAACTGAACAAAAAAAGATGCAAGGTACGAAACATGTTCAAATCCAATATGTTCGTGGGCGCATCATAAATAAAGATTTTTTTGAGGTGGGTTTATCACAGATTATTCTCGTACATACGTACTTCAATAATTCTCACCAACGTTTAATATTAGCTCCCCTCTTTTTTTTTTTTGTAAAATATAAACTATTTATTTTATAAATAGATAAGGTGTACAAACAAAACTTTCTTATACTCTATAATCACAAATACAGTGCCATGAAAGCCATGAAAAGAGGCAAAAAACTGTAATTTCAATTACAGCACAATATGTTACAACAGCAAACATATATTTTTTATATTTTTATTTTGTAACACGTCGTAACAAGATGGCAATCAAATTTGAAGAACATTTATCATCGTTTATCCGACAACTTCTGTTTCTTCGAACTGGCACTTTTGCCACGTCTTTTGCAAAATGTTGATAATGGTCCGCATACGCATCCTAACGAATCAGGCGCACCAGTCATTGGAAGGATATTCGCAAAACGAAGCATTTTATGGATGTCAGCGCAAGAAATATAAGGATACCCAGAAGATGAATACATGCCAGCATGTGGTCCCCTTTGTTTTATGTTACCTACCACTTCGGGTAGAAATAAAAAAGTTAAATCGATCATTGTCGAATCAGTCAAATGCGCCACCGACAAAAAGGGTGCCACGAAAAATGGGTATCTAAATAATTCATCCAGCTCTGTGAAAACCTGAACCATTAGAAGCGGGCTGAACCTAGAACCAAAAATGGGGAATTCAATCCAGGGCTTAAAGGTATCAGCTATGAATTGTGTCGTCCCCGAGTGTATCCTTTTCAAAACCTTCTGCGAATGCTTTTGCTTGGTCTGATGCTTCGACGTGGGATATGCTAGAGGGATCCGTATCGGATTTAGTTTAAATTAGTATGAGAACTTGAAAGCGTTCCCAAATTAGAGTCCAAATTTAGAGACGCATCTGCACGTGAGTAGTTTACTAACGCATGAAATAATGAGAGGAATCCAAAGTATTGTTTTTTTTTTAATGTATCAACAACAGTAACAACAACACTTTATTTAAATCACCGAAAATTATTTAAACCAATGATCAATTATTTTTTCTCACGTCGAATAGACTAAATCAAAGCTACGGTAATGAAGTATTTCAAAACATCCTTCCACGCTCGGGATCAAATAGGGTGAACGTAATACATTAACCACATTGACTTCATTTAAAAGCAATTCAATTTGAATATTCCATTAGGTCGATGCTCAGTTTGAAGTAACATTTCGAAGAAGGTTCAGACACGTTTTTATCGTTATCGGTGGTAATCTTTCCCGCATACCCAACGATAAAAAAATGTATGTATTATGCATTATTCAAAATCTATCCACGGTACTCCAAGGCGAGCCGATGAGTCAAAAAAGTAATTTATCAACCAGACGTGCTGTAGATCATGACCATCACACAAAATCAAACGATGTTAGCTGCATCCTCGGGACTCAATTCGCGCTCTCCTTCGCTGGCATCCTTATCGTTCGTCTTATGGGCCATCAATTCCCAGTGGAAGAATCAATCATGAGCTCATTCTGTCGAAGCCAACGATGCATGCAGGTGAGATTTACACCAGGCGGATATGATAGAATAACGTAAAAATATATAATATAGATCCAGTTTCAACATTTTTCCTTTCGTTTTTTACTTGCACTCATGCCGACACTTAAAACATAGCTGTGATTATGAAGTGTGCTGTCTCTATTAATGGCCATCATCCGGATGCACTAAACAAGTTCCACCTGATGTGGTACCATTTTAATTGAGTACACGACAAACCTCTAAGGATGATGGGGATGGCAACCGAGAAGCTTTTCTTTTCATTCCATTTGTTCACCAAGATCACGGATGGAGTCTTCGGGGAATTTGTTTGCTTAGGAGCAACACAAAAAAAGGAAATTTAATTACCCACCACTCAGTACCGTGGCAGCACTTTGGGAATGCATTTTGTTACGCTTCAACGATGAAAAACTAACCTGTCCAACGTTGCCATTTTTCTTGCGCTTGACCGTCCACCGAAGATACCACACCACTCGGCTGCCCATGGAAGAAAGACTATAAATTAAGACCTCGATGAGTAAAAACGATAGACCAAACGGCCCGGGACCAACGAAGTAAAACAGATTTCACACGTTTATTTTTTTTTCTTAACTTACAAAACTGTTTGTGGTAGTGCGGATGGGTTTTTTCAAGGCACCGATTTTGGCTCTCATAGTTTGGTAAAACATAAGATTATTACGATTTATTGGCGTACGGTTGTGACTTTTGCACTTTCCATGCGAGCAAGTTTTCGCATTTTCCAACAATTTTTGTTTTTTTTTTTCGGTTAGACCAAAGCAAACAACTTAGCGACGCCACAACTATCTTAAAAAACCCAAACATTTAATTGAATTGAATTGAATTTAGATAACACTTCTGTTTTAGTTGAACAAAATTAAAAATATAGGAAGAGTCGAAACACTGTCCCTTGTAGAAGGTAGTTCGAATGAAGGAACCATTTGGCGACCAAATGGGTCTCCGAATTTAATATCGCTTTAAAGACAACTCAAAGTTGATGCTTTTGGTACTCTTGAGTTTACCTACCACTTCAAAGAATCTGTTCTCATTAAAAATCTTGTTTCATAATAACGCAGTGACGCTTATGTTTTTATTATTTCACGATATTTATGTTCGTTGCCTAGCTAAAAATACCGGTAAAACTTTTTGGATGTGTCGAAACAAAAACCATCAAACATACCATTTTTTTCTACTCAACGAACCGTAGATACCGAAAGTAAGAATATAGGATATAGGGATATGGAGCATTTGTTTTTCTCTTGGTTCTACGGCTTTTCCATTGCTATGAAACAAGGCAAGAGACAAGAAAAAGGAAAAATCCTTTCCCACGAATTACAGCATATTGCGTGTAACATTGTTTTCTCTTTAACTTTCCTAAAATAAAACCATGTTTGATGTAAATAAATCATTCAATAAATTCAATTGACAGAGCAAAGTACAGAGCAACCTTACCTTTGCTTTCCCAAGCCTTTACTAATTTTTTGTTCTATATTTAGCCAGATATAACGACCGGTACACAATGAACAAACAACTCCCTTCGTACTGAAGACAAACAGGTACAGGCTTGCCATGCCGAAGGCCAACTTCCAAGCCCAACCATGTTTGCGCCCTGTTAATGATACCTTTTGACTCCTATCGGTGGCCCAATATGTGGCCGGGTGTGATGATGGAAAACACCTGTCGGATTGTGCGTGGAAACCGTCTTAAGCAAACCCCCCACCCGGCGCCGTGAGAAAAGTAAACGTTCGTACGCTTTATTTCATGTGTGGGGATTATATTGCGGGCATACAGACAACACGTTGGCAATCTCGTGGTGCAACCAAGTGCTTCCCTGGGCTGATGAAATCGGGATTCAGTACGTAAAGCCAGCCCACAGACGATTGCGGTACCGTCGAAAGCATCCATGCGTAGATAGTAAGCATGTTACGTAAATGTTTTGGCAGAAATAATACCGTTCGTGGTTTCCGTGGCTCGTGCACCGATCGGGAGGTACGGTGTGGTTGACGATAAACAGATTATCTTATTTGTTTAAAGGGTTATGTAGAGAGTTAGGGATAGCAGGTCACATGCCGGGCAGTTTTCAATTTGAAAACCCTTGTTCAAAAACCTTCGATATAACTCGCGCACATTCAGTGATGTTTTGGCATGCGATTCTTATTTGGGAAAATTACTCGTACGTTTTGATTGTTACGAACTTTGCGAAAACTCGTCGAATTAAGCGGCCGGGGATGGGAAGTATAATTCTAACGGTGTGTCAGAGGTCGGATAATCAGAGACGGATCGTAGGATAATAAAAGTATAGGTAAAGTATTAGTTTTTCAACAAATAATAACGAATAGAACATAACAACGTTGTTCTAAATTTTATAAACGTGTTTGAATCGACAGAAACGTGCTAATGCAGGGTATGTGTAGTGCCAACCACTTCATGGTTCTACTCTTTCCAACAAGATAAAAATTTCCAAAAGACAAAAGCGAGAATTTTGTCATTGGTTCCAAATTTTCCACGCACGAGCTACAACGCGACCGGAATCTTAAATTCAACGAACGTATCTAACCTTTCATCACCTACGCCGGCATCGGTTGCCCAGGTAAAAGATCCCAAGCCAATCTCCCAGCGGATAAACCACCCCGCGGGTGACAAGCACGGAACACTTTCCCGTGGGAAAGTTTCACTTCCACATCTGTGTTTGAAAATCCGGTCCTACGAAACCGATGCGTGTCACACAACCGGTTCCATCAAACGAGCGCGGGGTAAGGATTCGGTGAATTTACTATTCGCGCTGGCACCTTCCTGATGTTTCTTCACCTCACAGCCTTTCGAAGAAGGGGGCTTTAGTTTCTTCTGGTGTTACGTTAACCTCATGAACAAACACTCGAACAGTTTCCGTTCGCCTAATATTCTACACCCTCTTGGATAATCTGTTTTCGCAACCCAACGACCCGTCAGCTTTCGATGCGGACAGCGATACCGGTGGAAATGGTACCGGGGCGAAGGTTTTCCGGTTCGTCGCAAATTCGTCTGCCTCAACATCTATCGAATGGCACGGAGGCAAGCATCATCGATTGGTTCGCAGGAGGGATCGTTATTTAAGGCTCACACCTTAGCAACATAAGCCAGGGAATGAGACAAGAGCGTGTGGAATAACGCCATGAGTCTTTAAATGTTAACCTCGTAAAACCTGTACAATAAACGGACAGCACGCAAAAGATGGTTAAAAAGTAATAGTAAATCTTTAAACCAAAAATTATTTCCTAAAACATAAGATACTGCAACGACACTTTGTATTCCAGCATGTGCGGTAAGTTATCTTTTCACCTGAGCATCCCGTTGATAAAAGAAACATTGGAAGTCAAAGCAGATCCACCCATCAAAGAAGACGATCCTTTCATCGTTGAAAGTTTTTGTGATTGGATAAAACGAAGCTAAGAACAAACAAAATTTGATTCATCCCTTTCCCCTGGCACGCTGTCCACGCGTCCTCCAGTTCCATGATTGTTAATATTCATAGCGAAACTGGCGAGCGACCGTCCGGCTGGTGGCGAGCGAAATTAAGGACAACGGAACTGTGCCGGAGTTGATTCGCGACTCCACTCTCCACTCAACTCGCTTTCGCACTCGCTTGCCCACTCGCTCCGGTTATCGCGTGCTGCATCAATCATCGGCGGGGTAGTGCGTGTTGATTGATTACTTTATGCATCGGTCCGTAACGGAACCCGGGCCCGAGTGGCACAGTTCCCTGCGAAGGCGGCCCTTCAAGGGATCGTCTATTCGATGCCTTATACAATCTATGGGTGCAAAATCAGGCCCTGAGCAGGTGGACGGAGTGGGATGTCGGCTTGGAGTCGCGTTTGGCATAGATGATCGTGCATAACGGTACGCACTGTGGTTTTACTAGACCATAAATTCGGCATTAACGCTCACAATTTTAAAAATCAACAAATCCGGTTAATCCGAAAGGAGCATCATTGAAACGGTTTTAGTAAACTTCACGGCATCTTTTCGTCATTAAGGATATCGACCCAACTTCAACCAAATTTCGAAAACGTCCAATAAAAAAAAACACGTGTTCCTTTAAACAAAAAGCTTAAAGAAAATAATTCACCATAAGCGTACTAGAAACGAAGGTATCTATTGCAAACCTTCATTGAAGCATAGCGAACCAACCTCATACTACCCCTTTCCCAATAACTTTCCTTCTCGGCACGTTAATGATAATGGATGCATTAGATTATTTTCACCGAAAATTCGCAGCCTTCCTACCACGGTCCAATGGTGACCAGAAGACCACCTGGTCCTAGGCACGTTAATATCCAGGTTTTGAGTGCCACCCGGTGTTATAAATAATAATTAGTCGGGGCGATTCTGAGGTATCCAAACGGAGTGCAGAACCATTGCTGCGTTGATTAGAAACTCTAATAACGAGACTTATGATCGAGACGCGCTGGAAATGTTGATTATCATACCATAGCAAGCCACCAAGTGCTGGGAGTGTTTCCATTTTCCCGAATACAACATAAACAAATAAACATGGGAATTCTACGTTTTCGATCTGGAATTTAAATTTACTTTATATGTTTGCCACTCCATCCAGGAGAAACAATACTTTTCTCCTTGGAGAAACATGTTATTGTATATTGTTTATTGGCGCACGTGCATATTGAACTATATTTCGTATAAGCTGGTCGTATGGTCTTACTTGCCACAAGATTACAAGAAAAATATTCTATTCTTTTAAACATACTATACCACAAAAGAAAGTATACGGTAAGTCAAAACATTTAAAAAATGCCATTTGCTTTGCGAGGAACAATTATTTAACAAAATTAAAAATGAAGGATTATTATTTAAGCTATCCGAGAGCATTTGGATACGATACGACTTTGGAGGCCAGAGAAATCCTCATAATTCCTTTTTGTCGCAAAATAGGCAGACAAACATCTTCTTTGCTTATGAGGTCGAATATCATCCGATTGGACGAAGACGGATGAAAAAAACTGTTCTGAAATTGTTGGTAGAGTGGTTTGCCAATGGAAAAACATGAGCCGCCTTGAAAATTAATCAAGAACCGATTGTTTTACCGTCACATCGAACCGAATGAAGCGCATGATTGAGTCGCATGTGGATGCTGAGCCTTTAATGAGGGTCTCAATTGGGGCGAAAATATTGCTTGAGTAGCATGACCTATCATGCATGCACCAATTTTTCAATAATGCGAACAATCAAAGTACTAACTACTTACTGACCATTGTCAGTAAGGCACCAAGATGGTTTTGGCATAAGTCCTTATGTTAAATGATAACTTTGGCGTAGGATGGTGCACCGCAAATAGAAGCATTCAAATGGATTCAAAAACCACTTGACAAGTTGTTTATGTAACGGACGCATTCCAAATGAACACAACAAGATGAGAAAATGGAAAGGAGAGCAAAAGGGCACGCCACCGCAAGTGATGGAGGATTGTGTCGGATGTGGTTAACTATTTCTGAAGTGGCTATGCACATGGGTATGATTTAAATTAAGCATGTCAAAATATTCTATAAGTTTTTCAACGTTTCGGAATTGAATAAAAAAGCTAAGTTAAACTTTTATTACATTTATTACTGTTCTGGGTGTTTTTTTTTCTTTTGCATTAGATCACCTTATTTTGCCTAATTGCCCCCCTTACATTTAATGTATCTCTCTTATAAGTGTTTCTCGCGCAAAGAGCACAAGGTTGCAACGATGAATGTCCACGTCGAAAGCGGCATTTTTTTCTGGCACACCGACCGCATACAATGCATGCAGTCACGAACGAGGACACGGAAAAGGTGACCGCAACGGTTCGAAGTGTGATTGATATAGAGACGTTTTGTAAGTTAGGTGGTGTGTGTGTGTGTGTGTGTGTGTATTTGTTGTAGAGACGCGTCCATATTATTCCCTGATTACCCGAACGTTACATGTTTCACACAAACCCATTGACAACGTTCAACGGTCATCACTGTTTATAAAGTGTATTCAATGATAAAATAAAGATATTTTTGCTCCCCGTCGTCAACGGGAGCCATTGAATGTACCAAATAAAGCAGCACCCGCTTAAGCGATCGGGCGAATTAAAAATGATTGATCAAAACAAATTTCACAAATTTTCTACTAGTCGACTGTATGTAGCTGATAAAAAGCTGTCGCTTAAGCTTCTACAAAATAGAAATAAATAAATATCATTGCAATGAATTTACGACGCGTGTAAATTTCAAAGATAATAAACTTATCAAACACAAAAACGAAGCATAGTAAGTTCAATAATGTTGTAATGTGAATCGTAAAAAAAAACAATCGCCAATGAAACAAACTAGGATCGGATGGTTGAGCTTGCAGTTCTTCGACGCATCGTACATATATATAGATTTTCCTTCGAATCGTCCCTAGTCTAGCTTGTGAGTGAGTGTTAATGTCGTGTTATGCATAAAAAAAGAAAAAAAAAATGCTATATATGATTTGTAACTGATAAGGGTTTATATTATTACTTATTGTTTTTCCTATGGCTCGTAAGACTTGATTTGCACACAAAGAGAGATAACACTCTCTGTACATTAATGTATATATCTAAACGAAAAATTGCCGATCTCCTGTTTGTTATCGTTTTCTTTTTTCTCTACCAAACGTCTTAACAAGGATTGAATTCCATCGTTCGATCGAGCTACCTAAGAATCCTTCGGTCCTGCCACTGAGCAAGAAAAACTAATTATATCACATCATCAAACGTTTCCAATCTAGGATTCATCTCTGCTACTCCCACACCAGACGATAGCTTTTTTTTATTATGCCCTTGCTAAGTTAAAGTTAGGTTCTAGTCTAGTCGGTTGACAGGCCTTCTCCTTCTCCGTTTTCAGGTCGGTCTTCAATGGATTAGAAATTTATTTCTGTTGGAAACAAAACAAAAAATTATGAAAATAAAATCGGTCTGGATTCAAAACGGTCGTTCACAGAAGCAACAAGGAACCGTTACTCACCACACCATTGGGTGAGACATGTCCTCCAGTGGGAGCGAATGTTCTTCATCCAGCGCATCATCCTGTTGTGCGTCACACGGCGGAGACTTCTTCTCGTTACTCACATCTTGCCCCTCGTCGGTGGTGATCAAAGGCAATAGGTGCGGATCGAGCGCGTCCTCTGAGATCCCGCCGGTAACGGCTGTCGATTCGCTACTATCGCCAGAACTGGAACCACCCGTCACATTGCTACTACCACTCGAGGAGGACTCGCTGTAGCCGCCTCCATTGTCGCTGCCAGCAACACCGCCGCCATCGCTATCGGAATGCATGCAGTACTCCACGGCAACCATCGTCACTGCGAGCGCATCAGCCTCTTCTTCAGCACGTAGCTGTCCCTCTCCCATCATTGTATCATCCTCCTCCTTCGCGTAATTGTGCGATTGGTTTCCGTCAGTCTCCGGCGCGGTACTGTTGGAGCTTTCTACCCCGCTGGAAACGGTGACCACCCCTCCGGTGGCGGTGGCACCACTTGCTACCTGACTGTGTGACGAAGAGTTGGATGATGTCGAGGAACCCGATGACGTGGACGATGAAGATGACGAAGACGATGATGAGGTGGACGTCGACGAGGAGGACGACGTTGATGAAGAAGAGGAAGAGGTTGACGACGAGCCGGACGGACAACCGAACGCATTCGTCGTCGACAAAGTGCTGGACGTCGTCGAACCTCCGGCGGGTGTGGCGCCGCCATTGGCACTGTTGGTGCTAATGGCGGTGAACGGATAGTCCGCTTCATCGAGCCCCTCCGGAGGTGACAGCTTGGCTAGCTCCTCCCGAAGCTGCCGATACTGACGACGCAGTACCATCGCATTGAACGAGATCGCTCGCCCGGTTCGCTCGTTTTGCAGCGGATTGCTCAGTTCCGTGATCCAGTCCTCGATTTGGGCACAGATTTCGTTGCGCTTCAACCAAAAGTGCGCGTGGATGACCTCGCGGAAGCACGGGCACGGATGTCGAAGTTGCTCCAGCATCGCGTACCGCACGCACGCCTGGTAGATGTTGCTGTTGTACTCGCGGGAACTGTGCGTCCCCGAGGGTGTCCCGCGGCTCCGTTCGAAGCCCGGCTCGTTGAAGTATGGTTCCGGTACCAGGATGAGGCTCTGGATCGACACGAGCACCTGCAGAAAGCTGGACGTGTGCGCGTTCCACTTCTCCTCCGGCCGCCCGTGCCAGGTGTTCAGCACCGATAAGCAAACCTTACCATCGTTGTAGAGATTCGGGTTGAAGCGGACCGTGCTACGCCCCGTCGTCTCCAGGTTGATGTTCATTGGCGAGTTCGGGTAGTCGGGAGGGAAGTACACGTCGAACTCGAAGCAGCCGTTCGCGTACGGTGTTTCGGCGGGTCCCGTGATAAGCACCTTCATGATATCGAGCCGGTCCGTATCGCACCGCACAAACACGGAGCTACTGTAAGAAAGCGGTAAACTGGTCGAAAGGGTTACCGTTTCTTGTGCCAAACGCTTAACCCGTCCCGGGTGACCTCGATCTCCGGCCATACGAACGTTCGATTCGAAATGGTGCGATATCGCAAAACGGTATCCATTCTCCGATTCAGCAATCATCTCGAAAGTATCTGTAAACAATACAATAAAATCAGTTGCCTTCCTTTTTTCATCAAAAACCAAAAAAAAAACCTTCCCTGAATCATACATACCAAATTGCAGCGCTTTCATAATCTCCAGATACCGCTCCTCCACCGACTTTGTGATCGGACGCGGTATCAACTGCTTTTCCTCTTCCTCCGCAGCGTTTGTGGCGTCCGTATTGGTCGCGTTCTGGACCAGAAGTGAGGTCAGCTGTATGTCGTGTATCATCAGTGCTAGCCCTTCGTCGTCGCCATCGTCCAGGCTAACGATTATTTTCTGCGTTTGACCTTTCAGGTTGGACTTCTTGTTCACTCTGCAAAAAGGTGGAATATGAAATCGCATAAATAAACTAGGCGTTTGGGAGGGCGTTTTGGTTAAATACACAAATACTCACTTCAAACGACTGGCGTAGGTATCAACGCACGCTTTCATGTTTGATAGCAATCCCGCGATGGACAATTTGCCCTCGCTAGCACTCTTGTTTACCAATAGTGTGGCCAGTTGGTTCGAGAGCGAAATCGCCCTAAGCAGTTGCAGGATTGCTCGGTATAGTGGGATGTGTCGGGTTATGTCTAACACTGAATGGCGGGAAATTGTAGGGAATAAACCATCATTAATATGATATTTAGTTTTTCTTTGTTGCTATTTAAATTTTCAATTTCATCTACCGACATTTACACTACATCACACAAATCTGTCCCTAGCAAGCCAGAACAGAAACAAATGCCATCTTTTGCAAACCGTATTTATCACTCGCTGACTGAAAAACACATTTGCACAGATTTTGACAGTTGACTGACTGACTGAAGGCTTTTTATCGTTTGCAAAGGTTGCTTTGTGCTTCATATAAACCGTCAGACTATTTGTATTTTCAAATTTTCAAGAATAACAGATGAGTTAGTAGCACACCAGCGAAAATTAATGTAGTACGACAAAAAGGTCCACATTCAAACCACAACAATCGGCTTACCTGAATCGTTTCGCAGATAGGAACTGAGGGCAGGAATGAGACAGCTTTGCTGCAGTAGATCCAGGAAGATCGGTGGCAGTTCAGGTAACGATTCGTGACAGTCTCGGTAGTTCAGTTGCTCGTCATTACCAGCGGTTACGGTATACTTATTGCATCCAGGATTAATGTAGCTCGACAAAACCTGCGTCGGTATCAACAAAATCGATTTAATTGAATGATGTGTGCATTCCAATTGTTTAGTTTTATTTGTTTACAAACCTGCAGCAAGACGGTGACGTGTTCTTCTTCCGTTTTCTGACGTAACAGCGCCTGCTCCACGTTCCAAGATTGCTGCGTTGAGCCAGTGCCAAAGCCGGTTCCCTTGGCCCAGTACATATGCCCCTTGTCTTCGGCGTTTAGCTGTTCTTCAGTATTGGTGCTGGCATTACCGGTTGTTGTCGCCGACGTCGATTTGCCGTTGCCGCCATTGGCCGTATTGCTACCACCCACAGCTGGAAATCCAATGTACACAGATCCGGTGTTCTGCATCAAAAGCAAATAAATAGAAGAAACATTGAACACTTCAAATTCGTAGAACAATACTTGGCATATATGACGCTTACGTTGTTCGTTGGTGGAGCATTACCACCGCCCACAGATCGCGAAGTACTAGCAGTGCTGCCGTTATTGTTGTGATGCGTGAAAATGCTGAGACAGTTCAGTACCAAGTGTATCGCGCCAACCTCGATTACCATGCGCCGCAACAAAACGCCATCGTCGGTGGTCAAGGGTGAACTCTCCAGCAGCTGCCGGAATACCTCGAACGGTAGCGTCGGCAGTGAAATCGACAGCGGAAGATTATATACCTCGTGACCCTCGCCGTCCCCGGTCACACCCAGTGTTAACCGCAGGAGACACTGCGCTCGTACGGTGTCGGTGAGCAGCACCTCTGAATATGCGGGAAGGCGCAGGAACAACGCGAAAGCCGCCAGAGAGTGCTGTGGAATCACCGAAACGGATTGCGCCTTCGGGGAGGCCTCGGCGACGACATCATCCAAATCTTCGTAAATTTCATCCATCTGCTCGAGTTTTACCCACTCGTTGCCGATTCCACCACCACCATTGCCACCAGTTCCGCTAGTTCCAGCACCAGCGCCGCTGCCACCCGCACCCGCTGGGCTACGATCTTTGTCCAAATAGTGTGCGCTCGTCTTGGGCATCTCCGGGTAGACGGTCGGGAGATAGTGCGCTAGTAGCGAAAGTCCACCACAGCTGGAGAATATCTGCAGCGGTGACGGTTGCGGCAGAAACTCGGTGGCTCGCATATAGGCCGGAGCAGATGGCGTGCCCGCCGCCGTACTTCCCGACGATGAAGACGACGCAGCCATCGTCGAAGATGGCTCACCGCAGTTGAGATCGTTGCTTACCGGTTTATTTTTACCATCAACCTACAAGTAATCAACATGTAGCACAATGTATGGATCGAATTCGCACTCGCAAAATAAAGAAACAATCTAAGTACTTACCAGGTTCAAATTGATGCACGGAATCGAAAGAGAAACGCCTGCCCCTTTCAGCATCGTTAGCAGCTGTGAGATGGTCGTATCGCTCGTAATAATAACCTCCGGGACCGATGGATGCGTTAGATACATACCATCCGACATGGACAGCCTCAGGTCGTCCATTTTTGTTCCTACGTTCAAGCAAGAATATAATTCTAATGTCATACCTCTTTTTAATTAATCGCCACCATCCGCATGCTACTTACTGTACAATGACATCAGATCTTTCCGCCGCAAAGTGGTGGCCTGATTTTTGGCCTCCTTTAGTCGCTTATCCTTTGCCGTAACACCCGCCGCAACACTCAGGAACTCCAGTCCCATACCCAACTCCCACAGCTCACCTTCGCCACGATTACCCCCCATGGCCAAGGTAGAGGATTGACCACCACCACCACCGGATGATATGGTCGAGTGCTCGCTTGTACCGACTGCAATCGATGTTCCGGATGCCGACGCCGCACCCGGTGGTGTGGATTGAGCGGGCGGCAGAGGAGGTATAACCGTTGGCAAAACCGGCTGATACACAGACGCCGCGCAGTGATCCAGTATGTCCTGACACTTGGCGGTGGTACTTAGCTGGAACAGCATAAGGTGCGCGTTCGGACGCTTGGAGGGATGGTTCGCGATGGAATTGTATAGACAGCCTCCGCTCGAGGCGTCCTTGCTCTGCATCAGCGGCAGATCGCTTCGTACAGCCACCATAATCTTTTCACTTTCGAGCAAAATTTGCAACACAAGTCGTCGCGTGAAGCCCGAAATGCAGTTTCTTGGGGAAGCTCCCACTGGAATCGAGAACATACCACCGATGTTTCCACTGGTGCTGGTGCTGGTGCTGGTGTTGGTACTGCTGCTGCTGCCGCTGGTATTGCTGCTACTACTAGCACTTGCTCCAGTGTCTTCCAAAGGATCTGAATTACGTATTACCGAGATGAGTTTGATCGTCAGCACTTCTTGATTCCTCGGGTGGCACGTAGTGACACGCGATAGGAACTTGATGAGGCAGTCCTCCAGTTCCAAGCAGGACTGGGTCGTTATTTCGCGACTAATGTTTGCCAACTGGCTGTTGCATAGTAGCAACAGCAGTGGCTCCCAAAAGGTTGCCCCCTCGTGGCTTCCAAGCCAATCGCGCATGTGACCTTCGGAGCAAACTTCTGTGAAGAAGCCCAGAATTTCCGTCACCTTGCTAATGTTCACCATCGGATAGTTTCGTGTTGCGTCCGTGGAACCACCGTTAGCTGTTGCTCCAGCTGCCGAAGCTGCGGCAGGCTCTGTGCCAGTCGAATCATTGCCACCACCACTTCCACTCCATTTGTCGGCGTCAGTCAAGCAACCTTCAGTGGATGTATGATGGGTAGTGGCACTACTGGCATTGGAGCTGGTTCCAACAGTTCTGTTGGTAACCCTAGTTGACATCGACCGCCTTTCGACACAATCAGCCGCCCGTCGGCAAAACTCCAGCAGCACCGAGTTGAGCAATTTCGGCAACCCCGAATCGATCAATTGCTGTACGGCCAACGGCGACTGGCAAGCCATCGCAATCGTTGCCAGCTGACTGCGGGACAGATCCAACCGGCCAATGTCTTCGATCACCAGATGACTGTACCATTCGGTCGTGTCCGATTCCTCCTGCTTGCTGTCATCCGTTCGTCGTTCCCCATCTTTGCGGTCATCCGATATCGAGGCGGTAAGGTCGGTGGACAAATTCGGCACCAGCACACCCATCCGGCGTAACAGCATCGTAAAGAACTCGGGCCGTATGCAGCAAATCGAACAAAGCAGCGCATCTAGCGCCTTTTTCAGTGGCCCACTCTCGGTGTGCTCCAGTTCCTGCACCCAACCGAACAGCACGTCGAAGAGCTCGCGCGAAACCATGTCCACCAAGTTCGGAATCAGATCGGTAGCGTACGCTTGCCACAGGATTGCGGCCAAACACCGTATAAAGCCGCTGTACGGATTGGTCGAGTGAAGCGCCAGCCGGTGGTTTCGCGAGACCACATTAGCCCGGAAGCGCTCGTACAACGACAAAACCCACTCCAACATGGCCTGCAGCCGATCGGCGGTATGTTCGTTGTTTTGCATGGTGCACAGTTGGTAGAGCAGATCCGCGATCGAGTCGTTCGACAGCTGGAACGTCTGCGGAATACTCTGGCGTAGCAGACTGTTAATCAAACGTAGGCCCATCTCACGGCTGTGCAGACCCAGCTTCAGCAGCACCGTTTCCAAGTTCTGCAGCGTATCGTTCGGACTGTTGGGCGCAATGTTGAGCAGAGCACAGCACGCTTCCATGAACCCGCTAACCTCGTTCGCCGCGGCAATCACCCGATCCGAGAGCTGCTGGTCGGCGTAGCAAATCGTCACGCTAAAGCACTGCGTCAGGATGCGCAACCAGGCAAGGCTGGTTCGGGCCGCCACTCGGTCGTCGTCATCAATCGCTCCCGGAATGAGACCTCCTGCTCCTCCCATTGCTCCTGCAGCACCTCCACCGCCGTCCGGAGCACCCATACCGTAAACATAGCTGTACGGGGAAGTGTACAATGTCGATGTTCCGACTCCGTTGAATACATCATTCGACGGTTTCATGTTGCCCGTCGGGCCCACTGCGCCTCCGAGTAGTGATACACTGTTCCAACCGCTGCCACCACCTGGTCCAACCATCGGGACCGGTAACTCACCGAAGGTCGTCGTGCCCAGGATCGATATCTGCGTCAGGCCAATGTTCATAGCGTCACGCGGCCGATACAACCGAATGATCACACTGGTGGCAATCTCCGGCTGAGCAAAGCGCAACCGAATGCAAGTCATTCCCACCGTCGAGATGGGTTGTGTAATCGGAATCGGACCAAGTATGTTGTCCCGCGTCACCTCGATCGCCACGGCCGACGGGCAGGAGGCGAGGGTTGCCAGATGTGGCTGCAGTTGAACCTCCTTCAGCAGCACGGCCGTCGGTAGCGTGAGCGTCAGATCGACGTGCGATTCGTACGCATAGAAAATGTAGCTCCATGCTGGATTTCGCGCACGCCGATGGGACGCGATTGGGGCCTGTATCAGCACGTCGGCAGCTTGCACCGACTGGTTGTCCGACGTGATGGTACAGTACGGTGCAAAGTTGATCAGCCCTTCTTCGTTGCGCGGCGTGGTTACGATAGGGGTACTCTTCTTGGATGAACTACCGGAAGCACCACCGCCACCACCTCCACCGGCCATTGATGAGGGCATTCCTCCCGCGCCAGGAACGCTTCCACCGGTGCCGGATTTCGACAGGCTCTGCATGATCATCGATACCAAACTGGGTTGGGTGTTGATCAGGGCCCGGTTGCTGCGTACCAAGCTCTCGCACAGCACCTGGATGCCGCCGAGATCGGTAAAGATTGCCACAGACGCGGGCGTCCCCAGCACCTTCAGGATGAGCCAAAGGAATGGCTCCGACAGATGCAGCTTGGGCATCGCATGTCGCACGTTCGACGTACCGTTGATGTACTCGAATAGCGGCCTCACCACTAGCTCGTTCTCGGACGCCTTCTGGCAGAGGACCATCAGCAGCTGAAATATCGCATACGGCAGCGTACACGAGCCCGAGTTTCGGATCGTCGAGGCGCTACACTCTCCATTATTGACGGTCGCTAGGATGGGAATCGAGGCGGAGGCTTGGGTGCAGTGCGAAAGAGCTCCCATTAGCCGGTTCATCGTCGGCGAGTGCTGCAGTACGGTGTCCGCAAAGCAGGGCACCTTCGGTCGCGTATCACCCGTCGTGTGCTGCTGTTCCGCTTTAATTTCATCCGTCTGACTTTCGCTGGAAGTGTTCAGATTATCCGCAACACCTACCCCAGCACCAGAGCCAGAACCGCCACCGCTGGCACCGGCGGTCGAGCTGTGAGACGTACCATCGCCAGAGCCTTCGCCGCCTACACTAACGCCAGCGCTACTAGAACCAAGATTCGTGTGCGGGTTCTTGGTAGTAACAAGAATCGATGCCAGACGCAGCAGGTCTACCAAAAGCGAGCTATCGGTGACATAACGGCAGGAACGACTGTTTTCCGAGTTGAACACGGACGCGAACAGATTACCAAAACGCATACCGCCACCGGCGTTATTTGGCTCAACCGACTTTTGGCAATAGAGTTTTTCCACATTGACAACGTTGTTATACACGAGATGGGCTTTAAGAATAAAAAAAAAAAAGAGGGAATAAATTATAGGACCGAGTACAGCCTACGGTCATCGACGAGTCTACTTACAAACACACTCAATGACGCTCATTGCCACGCCAAGATCAGTCTTGTCGTACGGAAAGTTAAGCAGTTCCTTTATCATCTGACTCTGAGCATCGATCGGTCCCTGCTGGTTGGCAATAGCCCCGCCAAACTGCACCAAAGCGAGCGTGACGCGCAGCAGTGTTTGCTTAAGCTTCTCTTTCATATTGCAACGTATCTCCAGCCAGATGAACAGCTCCACCACCAGTTTGCAAATTGTCGGTCCAGCCTGCAGGTCGGTCCAGTGCGTCGACAAAAAAGGAAGGTTTAGAATCGAAAATACATCCCCAAATGAAGGTGCTCTTAACTCACATAACGACTGCTACAACCATCCTGGGAAACCATGGATTGATCCACACCGGAAAAGAAACGCAGCAACATCCGCTCAAAGTTCTCATCGTTCACGATGAGGCTGCCCATCCGGCGGAAGTGATTATCACAGCTTGTCTCGTTCATGTCCTTGCAATCGGTCACCTCGAAGTGTGGCTTGCACGCCAGTATCAAACAGTGGAACCCGAGGCACCAGGCACGCAATTTGATGTTCGGATGGGTTGCCAGTGCCTTCAGTAAACCATGGACCGCCCGGTCACCGAAAGGAATTTTCGGAAACGAATACGGATTCAGGCCAGCACCACGACTGCCCGGGAAACTCTCGAGCGTTTCACCGTTCAGTGTTAGCCATAGCTGGAGGATCTTCTCCAGGTTTAGCCACGAATCAACCAGGTGCAGATCGGACAACACATTGTCGAACACCTCCGTTAGCATGCTATTCGTTTCACCGGCACCCTGCAAGTATTCTGGGCCGGACCACGCTTCGACTATGCTCTCCGGCCAGGCAGGAAGTGGTTCGGTGGGTTGAGACGTTACCCCCAAGGTAATCAGCTCCGGCATGAGGGCCGTGTGGGGTAGGCTGGTGATCAGATTGTAGGCGGCCCTTGTAGTCAATCGTCGAAGCACTATCTCCACGTTCGTATCCAAACCCATCTCCAACCTCGAGTCCATGGCGAAGGAAACGGTTCTACGGAGAAAAGAAGAGGGACAGCTCAATAAGTAACACAAACAAATAATTAGCAATAAACCATTCGTCCACTTACTTGTTGGTGAAAGTAAATTTACTCGCAACCGACGCTATCGGTGTGAGATCTCGTTTGAGGAAGCGCTTCTCGCGCGATGAAAGTATATCGTCGATGATAAGGATATCCTCCATCTCAACCGCGTCGTCGCACTCCACCACCGACGGAAGCTGGTTTTTGGCCACATCGGCGTAACTCAGATCGCAAGTCACCTGTTGCTGTGGGTGTTGCTGCGGCTGCTGCTGTTGCTTGTACGGTACCTCCACCGGTGGCCGCATCGATGGTAATGTGGACGAAGTGTGATGATTGGACGTACTGCCAGTACCACCGTTAGCCTCGTCGCCAGACGACTCCGATGAATCATTCTCGTCATCCTTGAAGCTCTTGTCGGCCTCGAGTACGTCCTGCAGCAAGCAGGTGATGGCATGCACGGCCCAAGGCTGCTGCTGATTCTCCCAAACCGCGATGCGCACGAGCTGCAGCAGCTGGTTGGTGGTGATTATCTTCGACAATTGCAACGCCGGTCGGCATGCCAGCACCAGGCGTGCAATAATCTTACACGTGATCAGAAACAGATCCATGTTACAGGTAAAATCCATGCTGAGCAGCAACCCGATAAGACCCCGTATCACCACGATGATGTTGCCGATTTTTACCGACTTCAGTCCACGATCGAACGGCGTTTCGTTCTCGCTTGCACCCGCCGTGTCTGCGGTCGATGTAGTCGACGAGTGTCCGATGACACGATCGATGCCACGCTCGAAAGAAATTTCCCGCAATATGCGCTCACACCCTCCACCACCGCTGCTACTACCACCCGCAAACTTTCCGCTTCCACCAGCCTTCGACGAGGCTGCTACTCCACCACTGCTACCTAGGCCATTACCGACTATAATACCGACCGGTTCGGTGCTGCTGCTCGAGGGGGCGGCAGCAGCGTTCGCTCCGGGATTCGATACCGTGCCCGAAATTGCCCCGTTAGCGTCCATAGTCCACGTCGTTGGCGCAGCGGCATCGCTCGTCGTCGGAGCGGTCATCTTTTCCTCAAGTACCTTCATCTTGTTATTGATCTCATTGAAGTAGTCGCCGAAACTCTGCTTAATGTTGACGGTCAATTTCTTCAGATTGTTTTCCTGCTGCTTCAGAGCCATTTCAAGTTTTGATGTACCTGTGAAAGAAGAAATTTTAACAGGAAATAGTCATGAGAATGAGTCATATATGAAGCGAATTTGTTTGTTTAGTACCTAACGAATTGATTGCGTTATGTTTGTTAAAAAAGTCATACAAAATCAAAAAATCCAAAATATTTCCTCAACACAGGCCGGAAGAAAATATTAATGAAAGGACCACACTACGGAACTCTGAAAATTCGGGACATCCGGGGTGTTATGCCAGTTAGAAAATAATTTCACGAGCCTTGAAGCATCCCCTCTGAGCTGTGGGTTTCAGTCCCCCAACAGAGACCGAACCACATCTGAACTATCCACATAGGTAAAAGTAAAAACGACTAGTAAGCCAATAATTTACATACATGAAAAAACAAAACTAATTGTTTTGTAAACATACGAATTGTTTTGGACTTATCAGTGTTAAATAAAGATTCCATTAGTTATAATAAAACGAAAAAATTCTTACAGCACTTACACGACAGGGAACTGTACTGCTTAGTTTGCAGCAGCCGTTTCTTGAAGGTTCGCGTTAGTGTACGTAACCCGCTGTTGTTGATGTTCATGCGCGCTTTGACGATGTCGGTTTCGCCGGACATGAAATCCCAGCGTAGGTTGCTCTGATCTTTGCGACCTTCCGTACCGTCGTCAAGACAAACCGACAGAAATAGCAGAATCCAACCTAACAAGTTCAAATCGGTAGTGCACCAGATGCTCATCCCCGATGCGCCGCTCGTGGCCAATGGAGCGAGCAGCGTTGCTAAGCACCGTAGTACGGCATCGATGACAGTCGTACGGCTACGTCCAATGGCGATACTTCTTCGCCCGAGATACGTCAGCAACAGAAACACGCTGTAGCGAGAGGAAAGAATGACTGGTAGTGAGTAAACAGTTGAAGAAAGAAAATGTAACCAACTCCGTCACAGTACACCTACCGATCCTGTGGAAAGATACGATCGTTCTGCGACGAGTAGAGCTGTAGAAATTTGTCGGCAATGAAATCGCCCCACCACGGCTCCAAACAACACACCCGCACGAGCATGGAACAGGTCGCAAGCTGAATGTGCGCCTCCCCGTTGATAACGAGCGTGTCGAACAGCAAGTTACACAGCTCCTGGTCTATTTGCTGACCTTTCTGTTGGTGAAACTGGTCGAGGCCACTGAGCACCAGCGACACACTGCCGAAGGTTGTAATCAACTGTAGTACAACCTCGATGAGACACTCGCTCATGATGCGTAGTTTGTCCGTGTAAACCGAGCTTAGATCCGAACCCGGCTTCAGGGGTGGTGGTTGGGTCGGGAGCATGAGCTGCCCCAACAGAGGATGGTTCTCGCCGAGCGATGGTCTGATCCGATCAATCACCCTTCGTATGACGTTCAGTTGATGCTGAAATCCGATGCACTCTTCGTACGCCGCGATTACCTTGGCGTATTCCAAGCTGCTCGTACTGTTTCCACCACCACCTCCGGCTCCGGCATACGAGTAAGAGTCAGCATTGAAAGCGCCACCGAATGAAGTGTCTTTCATGCGGCTCAAGAATGCGTGCATGTGCGCGATGTTGGATGCGTCGCTGTTAAAGTAGGGCACGAGCAAATCCATGAGCTTGGTGCTCGCCAGGCAGTAACGACAATGGACATCGTCGTAGAGGGCTTTGAGAATTTTCAGCTGTACCGGCAGGTTTGTTTTCCTCTTTTCAATCAATTTAATCACTGTGAAGGGGGAAAAAATAGTTATCATCAATCACCATTGGAAGCAGGATGGGTCAGTAGAGTAGTAGAGCAAATAACACCTACCTGGATCGGCGTACGCTTCCTGGTCCAGAATGACGATATGCCCAAAGAACGAACCCATCGGAATGCGACATCGAGTGGCCGACATCCCGTAGCGTCCGGTTATCGTTAATTTCAAGTAACGACAGATAGGCGGGGGCTGCAGATCGCTGAGCACGAGCGCCCGCGAATGAATATCCTGGGACACGACGAGACGCACACTGTCCGCTTCTTCCTCGAAACACCACACGTCGATTGAAAGCGACGCCAAATCGGCGAACGCCGGAATGATAACATCCGTCAGCATCACCGGTGCGCCAAAGTCTAGCGTCACATATCGTATAGCACCGGAATGCATGCGTTCCACGACGATCATCTGTTTCGGGGGGCTGCTTAGCAGCTTGTGCCACGGTAGACCTCCCGGCTGATCGAATGCGTTCTCCGCATCGTCCGCATTCCGGTCCTCGATAAACTCCTGTATTTTGTTGTTCAATGGAGGTGAATGAAGCACTCCGCTGCTACCTTGCACTGTTGCCGCATCCCTGGGATTTAACTCTAACGGCAGTTTGACCTGATTCGATTCGGCAGGCAGGACATCATCCTCCAGGTAATTTTGGAGCATCGCATTGAGATGTTCAGTGTGCACAATTTCATACGTTACGGGCGTCGACGAGAACTCAGCCGAATCAGCAACACCCGATGCTTCCGCAGTATCGGCAACAGTAGCAGTCACTTTTTCTTCGCTCGGTGTTACGGTACCGTCTTTTGTGGGTGCGGCGGTTCCGTCTATTGTGGGTGCGTTGTTTTTAGAGGCATCGGCGAAGAAATCTTCCTTCAGCTTGATCTGTTGGTGCACGGTGCGCGATAGAAACCCGGACAGCCCGACCGGATCCGGTGCGGACGGGTTGATCGCGGACATCTTTTTGTACTTCTCCAGGGCGGCGTAGAAGATTTTGTCCACCAGTAAGTTTTTCACGTTCGTCATCACGTTTATCGTGCTGCCACCAACTCCCAGGTTGTCTTTCTCCTGCCCCCCTTTCGGGTACTGTTGCTCAAGCATATCGCACACAGCGATAGCTTTGGCACTATTCCCAAGCTTATCCTTCAGGTTCTGAATCATACTGTTGAGGTTGTCTTGCTCCATGGAACCCCAATTGCCGGTAATAAGGGAATCGTGCAACAGGACAACATCATCACACGCCCCACCAGCATTGAGTTTACTTGCATCAACTATTCCCACGTTTATGTCGCTTATTCCGTGCGCATCAGCCGCCCCGCTGATGATATCGTTGATGCTTATATATTTGTTGCCATGCTTGATGTAGACGGGTACGTCTGTGTTTCCTACTAGAGTGCTGTTCCCAGTAGCGCCAGTTCCAGAAACTCCAGTTGCAGCAGTGCCACCAACACCGCCTCCACCAACTGCAGTGGCGACACCAACGCCACCACTACTAGTCCCATTGGCACCACCGCCTCCGCTGCCGAATCCGTTAACCGGGGTGCTTGTGCTGGTGCATGTCGTAATTCCATTTGCATCGATGCTCTCTAGTCGTGTAGCATCCGACGTGGCGCTGCATGCGTAATGCAGCGGTTCTACCTCCAACAGCCCGATAAAATGCGTCCCTATGCCGCGACTGCGAAGCTGATCCGGCAGACACTTAAGGTCGGCCCCATCCGCGAAGCACATTAACCGCAGATCAATCGACGACGTACCACCACCACCACCACCACCGTGCAGCGATGAAGCAGCGGAATGTAGTCCGGCTCCTGCCCCTCCTCCTCCCCCAGTCATCATGTAGCTCATGCTCTGCGCGGGAACGACCTTGACTGCCGTGCAATTGCTTCCGGCCGGACATGTTCCATTACCACCGGGGCCACCACCATTGAGCACATTGCCCGGTATACAGCCAAACGGAAATGCCCCACTGGCAGCCCCGAGGCGTCCATCCAGTGGCTGCGCATCAAACACCTCCGAATCGAACGGGGCGCCGTGTAAACCGAAGCGTGTTCGCAGCAGTGCCGTGTAGGGATTATTGCGTTTCCGCAGTTCTTCCGCAACCGTTTTCAGCAGCCCAATGCAGCGATCAGTCACTGACTGGTGGTTCTCGGGTGCCGTTGTGCCAGTAATAAGCAAGGAAAACCAGCGCAATGCGCCGGCATGATTGGCGTTCACTATATCCGGCAGGCAGGCCACGATTGCGTCGTTCAAAGATTTTTCGAATGAGCTGCACGTGCTTCGGTCGACCATATTTTGAGCGCCCCTTGAAAAAAAAATGAAAAATGGTTCAATTATGTTGTTATACACAAAGCAAAAAGTACAAAGTTTGACTATTCACTTTATCTATATGATATACAGGGTGAGTGACGAATTTTTGCAGTGAATTTAAGAAAATTATTTGTCATGTTTGCTTCACAATATTAAAACACTAATAGCACTAACACTGGTATTGTGTTAGGTATCACAAAAAAATAACCAGGTAACAAAAACGCGACGATGTCGAAACAAGAGTGCAATCGATCAGACAGCGTAATTTTATTTCTCGTCGGAGCAAATGTGAAGGCGTTTGTTTAGCCGGTGAAAGTGTTGGAAAAATCAGTTCACGTGGTATTTATATGGATAGAGCACACTAAAACATGTCAAGTATCTCAAGTTCGAAAAATAATCGTAGATCCTGATAAGAGCACTGTTTAGCCCAGCAAGGCATCGTTAAACTTCGATACCGGGTCGATAAATTCCGAACGGGTATTTTTTGAACTTCTTTCGCGAATTATCAGATTGGTTTGTTTTGCTTTTTATAGATGGAGATAACAAACAGACCTTCATTCTGGCAATTTTTTATTGCCGTTTAAAAATCCTCCAATTTTTTACATAAGTTTGACGATACTCTTATAAATTCAACGGTACTCTAAAGAGGTTTAATAAGTAGTTTTGAAGATCAAGAGTGCAAAAACTTGAAAATTGTCAATTCCTACACATTAATAGACCGTACAATGTCCCCTTTTTTAAATCAAGCGCGATGTAAAAAATGGAAACGAACGCAATCAGTTCTATGAAAACAAATAAAAAGAAAAGGATCCTCTCATTTACACGGTTACTTCTGCACAATTTTGCACATAAGGCTGTTTAGATCTTCGCCTGTGAATTCTTACCGCCTCATATGGAAACTGAACAGTGTTGTGTGTTTAGTTTTCTAGTAGTAACATTATAATCCAGGCAAGTAAACAGTACCTGCCAGGGTCGATCAAAAAGCTACAACATATACAATTTCAATAAATTATACAATTTTAAGATCAATTATCGTGAAATAAGAATTATAAAACATCACTAAATGTGGTTGATCTTAAATCTTAAGTTTTCATCGAGTGTCATACTGTTATTGTGCAATCCCCGTTAGATCAAATTTGTTTACAATTTCAAGAAAAAATGTGTTACCAGACGATTTAAATTTTCGAGTTGAAATTATGAAAATTAATCAGAATTCACAATACACCACACCAACTTTGCTGAATTACCCAACCCGGAAAAATACCACGCTGATAGATACTCACTCTAACGCAAGCGACAAAAATTTCACGCATTTATGCGCAATACTGCGATTCGCAAGCACGATACACTGCCGAATGATCCGCTCGAGGTGCTTCTCAATGATCTGCACGCACTCTGTTTGCTGCCAGTTCAGATCTGCAGAGGCGACGTTGCGTAGCTCGGTCGGAGCCGGCCGCTTCGCGAAAGGATTCTTCGGGTACCGATAGCGCATCATCCGAATCGTTACAATCCAGATGAGAATGTCTAGGGCAAGATTTTGCTGCATGATCATGATGTTTTCATCAGCCAACGGCACTTTCGTTTTCGCTGACGAAGAACCCTGCGATGGATCTGTTCCAGATCCTATCGGTCGTTCCGGATGGAGTAGCATGAGTAAATTTTTCAGCAACATATTTGATTCCAGCATCGCAAGCCGTTGGGCGCGCTCGTGTTCCACTTTGTAGACTTGGCGCGTAGCACGCACGGTGATGGAAATTTCGTTCAACCAATCGCAACCTTTAGAATGGGACGAGAAAAAAAGAGAGTTGTAATTAGCGACAAATCAGAATGTCGGAATACGATCTTGCTACACCAACTAATTTAGCCATCGTTTTTTAAAATCGCAAAAAAAGAAGTAAAATGTTAGTCTTCAAAACATTACAGAGGAGTAAGAACTAAAAATTAAAAAATGTACAAAAGTAGAATACTCTCAGGGAACATCAACTACAGAGTGCGTTTGTTTATTTTTTTTTTTCACAAATCTGATAATCTGATAAGCAGTCTACCGATATAAATCCACTAAAACAAAATTCAAAACCTCATCTGTCCCACACAGACCACGGCCAAAGGGAGCAGCACCATACTACGCACACAGAAGAAGTAGAGTAAAGGAATACTCCTCCAAAAACCATAAGGAAAAAAGAAAACATAGTTGTTGTATGTTTAAAACAAATTTACCTATATAGAAATCATTTTTGCGTGTCTTAACATTCCCGGACGAGTCGGGGAAAAACGAGACGCTGCCCCCATCCTTGCCGTGGCCAAAGGTGGAACCGTGGGAGCTCTGGGCCGACATGTTCGCGAAGGACGTTAGCAGTATGCTCGTGATGCCTTTCTTGCGCACCGGAACTGCGTCGACCGATAGAGGAGAAGAGAGTGCGATGAGGTACACAATTTCCGATGAATTCCACATAACATTAGGCACGTTACACATGCGTTGCATCCGGGTTGTTCCCGGGGGTCCATGTTGGGGAGGCAGGGGAAACGTTTGACAAGTTTAGTTTTAGCATTATAGATCAGCGTATCAAAATTGGAGAGGGCAATGAAACTGTTCCACATAACTTAAAAATGTATTCGAATATCCCCCACGCGATTAAATGTGGAACACTCATAACAAAGGGGTTTAAGAAAAGATGACCAAGCATATAATAAAAGGATACTGAAGGGTGTAGTAGAGAACAAGAAACAATGCAAAAAACGGAGGAAAATCGTGCCATATGGTAACCACAGTAAGCCCATGGAGGAAGTTTGCAAATCTCTAGGATTTGTTACCAGTTTATCCAAATATGGTCAACCCAAGACCACCAAAGAGTCACCCGCCCTTAACTCACCTCTGGTTTTACTTTGACCATCTTTTGACAAATCCGTCATTGTTTTGATGTGTAGCAAGTAGTTGCGGCCCTTAGATTTCAGTAACTTCGGGCTGGTCAGTGTCACGCAGCCTCCCTGTTCGCTAAGGTCCATACAGGAAGCGAGCTCGATCGGTCCGACCACGATTTCCGCATTCCGTGCCTGCAAGTACTCTTCACTCAGAACCGGATTCTCGACGAAGTCTTTTGAGATTGGAAGGAGAATAAATAAAGAACATTATTTGCTCGGACGAACAAACACTTGCTCGGAGCACCATGACAAAAACATACTTTTACCCTCGCCTGCGCCAATGTTGAAGTTGATCGATTCGTCAACGCGATTAATGGATTGTGTCTTGCGGCGCGTGCACAACCCCATTGACTTCTGCTTCAAAAGGGTCACCTGTATTGCCGGCGAGTTCGCGCACGGTTGGTAAAGTGAAAATTTGAAATCGATGTGCCCGAGCGAGGTACACTTCGGTAGATTCAGCTCAATAAGATGCTCGTCCCAGGTGGACCTATGGTATGCGATGGAGGGAGAGAAAAACAAATATAAATCAATTGAGAATTAGTTGCTGCTGAGGAGAAGAATATTTTGCCAGTTAGCTTCTACTCACGCATCGTTGTGCAGGCGCCAGGTTTTGGTAAGATGCGTATCATCTCCGGGACGCAAATGCTGGGAATTGCGCCGTTGCTTTTGTGCTTGCTCTAGCTCGCTCCAGCATGCCGGCACCTCCGCTGAATACGGTGTCAACATTTCACTGAACAACGTTAGTGAGTACAACACCTTCAGGTTGTTCACGTTGCCCACATCGTTCCGGAAAGCCAGCAACCATTGTAGCCCTTCGCCATCGGGATGCTGCTGTTGCGCCTGAGGGCCACCAGATGATCCGGGAGCGGCATTCGACATCGAAGAACCGTCACTGGAATTTGCGATTCTTTGCGCCTCGGTACCGTAATTGCCCATCGTGCTTCCATCCGCACCACCACCGGAGCCTCCATACGACAACAGGCCGGAGCGTTCCATTCCGGAATCCAGAGGGGCTGTACCATCGGCGCCGGTCGAAACTACAGGCGCAATCGATGGTACAACCATCTCCTCGTCCCGTTCGTCACTCGAATCGGCGTCCAAATCGTAGAAAGAGTAGAAATGCAGGCAACCCTTCAGGGTGCACCCGCACAACCGCTCCAGGCTCTTGCAGTATGTGGCCGACACGAACCGATCGTCCTTTACCGACGCTTCGGACAGAATCGAAAGACTTTTCAACGACACGATGCGCAACTTTCCATCGGCGCACGTCATCACAAAGATGCCCTGCTCCGTGTCCGGTCCACCGAAGTGGCGTCCGGTGCCGTCACATTTTGGCAGCATCGTTATTTCCAGCGGTGACTGATCCTGCTCCAGGCACTTCACCAGCGGATCATCCGATCGCACCAACCCGTCTTCGTTCAGAAAGTAAAGGTAGAGAATTGCATACCATCGGTTGGTGCTGCTGTTATTGCCAGTTGCCAGCTCCTTTTCTCCCAGCTCCTCTTGTTTTTCCTTTTCCGTGCCCTCTAATGTCGTGCCCATGGCGGCAGTATTAGCATCAAGCTTTAGCACGACCAGCAGGAACCGATTGTCGCTCGAAGGGACGGTATCCGAGATGTAGTAGTGGTCGTGCGATTCTACAAATATCGGTGGCAGTTCGATGTACTGCAATGGCATGCAACAGATATCCTGATCGGACGAGGTGCTGCTTATTCCACCTCCTCCCCCTCCACCATCACCAGTTCCCTCTGCACCACCGGAACCGGTGATACCCGTGGCAAGTGCATCGGACACAATATTGATCGAGCTAGAGGGTGGCACGGCACTAGTAACGTTCGAACTGGGTAATATAAGGCTGCAACTATCGCTCTCGGTGACATCTGCGACGGTTACATGTTTCTTTTTGGATTTATTGGACTTTTTCAGCAACTGCTCCGCCTGTTTGATCAAACCAGTGCGCTCATCAAGCACTAGCACTCCTTCGTCTTCCAAACTCTCCAGAATCGTGGACAGATTGGTTTTCTTCACATTACTGCCACCACCAACACTCCCATGAGGAGGATTGTTTGACATTTTTATGCCCATCGATGGCGAGCCCGGACCCGAATCATCGACCTCCGGATCCTCGATGTTGTAAACTATAAGCAGAAGCGTCGTCTCTGGTTGCGATGGAGCTCCGGACAACCGCTCAATCGGCACATTGGTACCAGCGTACTCAGCTTCCTCATCGTCCAGCGGCTCGATGCTGTTGACGCGCACCGCAGCCACTATCTTTGTGCCAAGCATTTTTGGCTTCAACGAAAGAGAAGCTCGACGCTGCAGCATTCCACCGCCGGAGGACGTACGGACAAAATAAGCCGCCAGAGCCGTCAGCTCGATCGAGTTTACCGTAGCGCGCAGACTGATCGTGGTCGTCGTGAGAATGTCCGGGTGTAGTTTCACCTGAAACTCGTAAACCTTTGTGAGCTGCCGTTCGATGTTCCAAACCGTAACGTCCCCACCCGGATTGCCGGTGCACAAAACCACCCCACGGTCACCGGCTGAGATCAAAGTGAAGCCACCGGTTGCCACCGCTGGACTGGTGGCGTACGTCACAGAGAGTGGTACGTTTTGCGTAAATTCGCCTTTGACGAAGGGACAGTCGGGCGAGTGTCGCTCGTGTTCGCTCCACGGTTCATCCGTTTTCTCCCAGCAAACGAGACACACGGCGCAGGTGAAGCACATCGCCCGATCCTTGTTTCCGTTTTCGCCGGGCTGATGGTAAAAGCCGGCCTGTGCCATCTGATCCGGCAAGACCCACTTGTAGTCCATGTGCGGCCACGCTTCGAACGTTTGCCGTCGGGCAGCCTCGGAGTACATCTGAAAACGCTGGACCGAATTGGCTGACTCGTTCACGCGCGCCCCAACCAGCAGATCCGTCAGTCGCTCGTTAATCGCCGAAGCGATGGCCATCGCAGGAATGTGCTGATCCAGCCGCTTCAGCTGCATCACCACGCCACTTGCAACCATGCGCAGGGACGAGTGGGGCAGCTCCAAGCAGACCGTTTCCCACTTTTGAGCCTTGATGCCACGCTTCGAGTGCGACTGAGCTTCGCTTATCTTTTGCGTCAGCTCGTTCGTAACATCGCTCATATTTTCCAGACCGTGCTCTTCTAGGTTCTGGAGGCACTTCAGAAAGAGCAGCGCTTCGGACAGCAGCAGCTCGAGTCGCACGCGATCGTCGGTGAGCGCCACCGGGGCCTGCAAGATCGTATCCAACAGCAGCACACCGTTATAGTCGCCCCGCATGCAAATGTTCCGCCCATTCCAAATCAGCATCTTATCCTGCGTTGGCAGGTACCGGCATCGTACCATGTTCGTATCTGCGTGTGCGAAACAAAAAGCGGACATCCGTCATGAAGGAAACCCAGTACTTGTGTAAGATCTCACCTGATACTCGGTAGGTTTGAAGTATGACTCCAGAGTTGACATCAAGCAGCTTCAATTCACCATTGCTCGCAATCACAAGAATCACGTTTAGAAGCGGGTGGTACATGATGGAGCTGGACTCCGTATCGACGTTCAGATATCCATCCTCCTTCAGCCATTGATCGTCGCTGCTTGCCATATTGGTGCTACTTAGCGTACGCACACACACACTATATTTCCCTTTGTAATGTTACGCCGTCCTATTGTTTGTTTAAGTCCTCCGCCGGTACAGCCTTACTGTGTTACTGTACGACGGAAGAAAAATTCCAAAGATTTGTTTTGCTTGATAGTTAAAAAGGAGATCCTGTTTGAAGAAAGAAGGAGATAAAATATAAATTAAAAATAAAGGTTCTTGTTAAACAACAAGCGTTGCAAATATAAAGATATAGAAAATCTTCACAGAAGAAAGATAACCCTAAATCGTAGCAGCCACGGAGCAGTCAGCAGCGAATCTGTCAAAGTTGAGCATGAGATCTCGCTCTTTCTCTTTCTGCATCAAAGAGGCATCCGTTCTGTTGCGATGTTTCTATTTCTCTCACTTTTTACAGTCGGATGACTGAAGGCATGTATTCGTCGAAATATTCCCTTTTTTACTGCTGCTGAGCGTTCAACCGAAAGTTGTGTCGGATGGCGACGCACATCGGAATAAAATCAATCTTTTTTTCCACACCATTCTCCCACGCCCACCTGAATGTGACTTCGTTGCGGAAACAGATTGCAAGTGATCCCACTAAACAATGCACAGGAGCAGCAAAAATGACACACCGATTAATCGCTTGCCCCAATAATCTTATCTTGCCTACAGCCCCGAGACCGTATAGCACTTACACATTTTCGATAGCAATGGACGACGACCATCGAGCAAACTTTTTCACGTAGAATCGGGAAGATACACAAGCCGTCGATTAGCTTTCCATCAGAAACGATTCGATAGCTTGTTGGCTGGTGTTTTCTGCTTCACTCAAAGAGTCTGCCTATTCGAATGAAATGATGCAAAGGGCCAAGCGAGTGCTACTACTACTTCCTCTTCGTCGGATTTTTCACTTTACTTCGCGACGCGAACGGTGCTCGAGACGTTAATAGTACAGCGGTTTGCCCCGCTTTGCTGGCCAGCCGATACGAAATGAAAACTATTGAACGCTTTCACAAGTGCCTTTTTCAGAAACATAAAATGTCAAATAATTACAGACGAGAAAATAAGTGATCCAGACCAGACGAAATCTTTTGTGTGTGTGCTACGCTGACCGTTCTGTGCTGGTTTATCACTACCGAATTGCATTCTTGCTCTTTCTTTTCCATCGCCTACTTCGCTCACACTCGTACATCAACTGCCTGATCTGTCAAACAGACATGTTCTCATTCTTCGTGCTGAATCGCAATATAGAGCTGTCTTCTTTTCACCCTGAGCCTCTTCCTCTAACACCCAGCTCTCGATGCTTAATTCCCCAGCGCCTACCGATCACATCTGCTTAGTACATCGAAATGCTTGCTAGTTGGTAAGCAAAGAATTACGAGATTTTGTGCATTGATAACCGATTACACTACCTGTGAAGTACCGGAGTGTTGTAGAAACGGTCCCTCGTGCATCACTTTGAAAAGACGAGCTTTAGAACGTTGAATTTGTGGCAGCCTCGACTACCTAGCGATTTTGCTACACGACGACTGACTGATTTCAAATAAACACAAAATTCCTATGTTCGTTCAAGGCAAAAACAACGCTAGGTGGTATCAATAAATTTTGACGTTACACACGCTGAATTTTGCTTACAACGGGCTAATTTATTGCATCATTGTGCAATTATTAGCTTGCTGTTGCGAAAGAAAGTACGATGTGCTTGAAGTGATTTCCTGGTTGGTGACGTTGCAAGTAAAATAAATAATAGAAAAAAAAGAAACGAGTTATTTGAGAAAATGAACCTTTTGAATCACTGAATAGGGTACTATAAACGCATATGGCACACACTTTATTTGACACGAGAGCAAAATTGCAATTTGCCGGAATCGTAACCGTGTGGCATCGATCATTGCCTTGTTGGTACTTCTTGTTATCGACGATTGGTCATTTTTCGTGAACTGCTACAATGCTGGATATTCCAGAACGCATTTTGAAGTACATCGAAGATCATGGGGACGTTGATACGCTCGATCTCGCCGCAGTGCTTGGGGAGGATCATCAGAAAATCATCGGTGGAGTGAAAAGCATTGAGGCAACCGGTGAACTTATCCTCAGCCAACCCAGCACGAGAAAGTCCTGGAAATTGACCTCTGAAGGGGAACATATTTTGGAACACGGCAGCCATGAGGCCAACATTTTCAAGGCAGTTCCTGCCGCAGGAACAACGCAAGCCGAACTCATGAAGGTAACGGAAGCATAGAGTGGCTTTTCAAACGAATTTGTTTATTAATCCGGTCTATTCCTTTGCAGAGCGGCAAGAACCCAAAGGCTGGATTCAGTAAGGCGATGTCCAATGGTTGGATCTACATCGATAAATCTGGCGGAGCGCCCTTGATTAAACGCAAAGTGGAAACCATCGACGACGAGGTACACGCGCATGTGAAGGCCATCGCTGAAGGGAAAGAGTCCTCCGTGTCCGATAGCGTGAAGAATGAGTACAAGAAGCGAAAGATTCTGGAGGAAAGCGTCACGAAAAGCTTCATACTTTCTAAAGGACCTGAATTTGCAACCACGCTGAAAAAACTGGAAACCGATTTGACCGTAGAAATGTTGGCCAGCGGTCTGTGGAAAGATTTGAAGTTTAAGGCGTACAACTTCGATGCTCTCGGTGCACCGCCGGGTCGTGGGCAGCTACACCCGCTGATGAAGGTACGAACCGAGTTCCGGCAAATATTCCTCGAGATGGGCTTTTCCGAAATGCCAACGAACAACTTTGTCGAATCGAGCTTCTGGAACTTTGACGCGCTATACGTACCGCAACAGCATCCAGCCCGAGACCAGCAGGATACGTTCTTTGTTTCGCATCCACAAATGAGTGATAAGTTTCCTTTTGCGCTGTTAGATGCTGTGCGAGATTCGCACCAGCGAGGAGTAGATGGATCTATCGGCTATCGGTACAAATGGAAGCAAGCAGAGAGCCAAAAGAACGTGCTACGGACGCACACGACCGGCGTTAGTGCTCGCATGCTGTACAAGGTATCCAACCAACCGGGTGGGTTTAAGCCAGTCAAGTACTTTAGCATAGACAAGGTGTTCCGCAATGAAACACTGGACGCTACCCATCTGGCCGAGTTTCACCAGGTGGAAGGAGTGGTGGCTGATTACGGAATTACGCTGGGCGATCTTATAGGCACTTTCAATGCGTTTTTTAACAAACTCGGAATCACCGAGCTGGAGTATAAGCCAACTTTTAATCCCTACACCGAACCGTCGATGGAAATATTCTGCTTCCATCCGGGTCTAAGCCGTTGGATTGAGGTGGGCAACTCTGGCGTGTTCCGCCCGGAAATGCTTCAACCTCTCGGTGTTCCAGCGGGCGTTAACGTTATTGCCTGGGGTTTGTCACTCGAACGACCAACCATGATAAAGTACGGTCTCAACAATATCCGTGACCTTATTGGACCGAAGGTAGATTTGAAGATGGTGCAAGACGGACCAATTTGCCGTATGAATTGTTAAACGGTATTTACACTAAGCAAAACCATTTCAACAATAAATTCCGCATTAAAAACAACGATTTTTCAATCAACTAGCGAGAGTCTTGAATTTAATGTAAGTCTTTCGTTCCATCTGAAGGCTTTATTTAAAATGACAAATATTATGATCAACACCAAATATATTCCATTGCACTTAGTTAAATTAATCGGCTTGCGAATATGTTACTCTCTTCCCTGTGCAACGCTTCATCTCCAAATATCACAAAATTGGTATGATCACATCGTTTTAGTTTGCACCCTTTACGACTTCGAAAGTAAATCCATTTTTGCAAAGTTGCTCGATCAGGCTCGTTTTAGCGTACGCAGCACCGGGGGGATACACACCACCACTAAAAAAGGAAAATAAAATCCAAACCATTTAATTGCATCAATGATTTGGCATCTCCATTATGAAAAAAATACTTACGATCCGGGCATTTTATCAGCTTCACGCAAAATGGTTGTGGCGGATAGAATGAGCGATACACATGTGGCGCCATAGCCTGGGTTGGTGCCCGTAACCTTGGTGACAATCTTCTTTGTCGGGGGACTCTTGTACTGATCATTTGGCTCCAGCAGCTTCTCCTCTTTGTCCCAGCCTACACCCTTGAACAAAATTGCGAATTCGGTATTTTCCATCGCTTTTTCCGATGGACCCTCGTGCGAGCAGAACCCAAAGGAGAACAGTTTTGGGAACTATGTAAAGGAGAAACAAAAAATAAGTTGAAAGAATGTTGAGTTCTTCGTTCGTTTCTCGTCTCTACCTTCAAAAGTAACTGTCGTCCGAACTTAAAACGGCTTAATATGCTGAAGATGGCTGCAACGAGAGCAACTCCCAGCACATGCAGCAGGGATCTGTAATTGGACAAAATTGGTAAAGTTAAGGTAGTATCGAAAAACAATTATGCAATGCTTTATTCTTTTGCAGGACACTTACTCAAATGCTATGTACGCCTTCATTTGGATCGGACGTTTCTTTTCGACGTCATAAAAGTAACGTTGCGAACGCATCACAACCGAGCGGTCCGAACCTGGGAATGGAATGCCCCACCACCCGTCGACGATACTGGACTTGTGCAGAACGGGACGATTCTTGAGTCGTGGCTGAAAGTTCGGCAGGCGCGTTTTGTAAAGCTGCGTTCGCAAACCGCGCAACTCGTTCGCGTGGGCAAGCCCGTAGATGGCCGACTCCCAGGTACCGTAGTGCAGCACGGCGCCACCCTCAAAGGGAATCTTGGACGAAAACTTCATGTACGTTTCGACCGAGTTGACAACACCGTCAAACTGGCGCTCGAGAAACACGGTACCCATGTCGGCCGGAATAGAATCGAAGCCGCATGCGGAAACGATATAGATGCCGCGTTCCTGCGCCTTCTGATGGTACTCCAACTGCATCCGCTCCATGTACTGGGGTTCACCACTGACGTCCACATGGTGGGTGCCAGCTTCAATGCACGCTTTGATGACGGGCTCACCGTAGAAGCGATACGGTCCGCAGCAGTTGATCAGCACCTTGCACCGTTCGGCCATACGCTTCAGGGAGTCGGTATCCTTGAGGTCCGCTGTTACGATCGGCACTTCCGATAAATCCTTGTCCGCCTTCTTCTCGATCTCAGCCAAAACCTGGCGCACCTTATCCCGGCTACGACCGGCGATACCCCAACGCAGACCCTCGAGTAGCTTGATGCCTTCGAAGATGGTGTATTTTCCGGTGAACCCACTGGCTCCAAAGATGATCACATCTAATTTCTCTTCCTTCTGATCCATTTCTGCGGTCGGTCGGACACGAAACAAAACTGAAAACGAAGCTGAAGACGTAATCGTGCAAACAGTTAATCTTGGTTGGCGGTTTTGCATCCGATCACCTGCCCGTCCCACATCCTTCCTGGCGAAAAGCAACCACATCCCTATCGTCCAAAGATTGCATCTGTAACTAGCTAGCGGGATATGACGGTATACCGCTGTAAAGCAACACCACACAGTTGCTCAAGGGCCCATGTTGGTTTGGTTCCTTTGATGAACAATCCGACACGCAGATGCATGCCGGCTTAAATCAATAAAAATGCATCAGTAGTTTATATGTACAAAAAAACTTTCACCAGCGCACAAACTTCAATCACTTGGACGGCGATTGTGGTCGACGAAAAAAGAACCAGTTTCCCGCAAAGGAAAACGTTCGTGTTGCGACTTACTGATGCCGGCAACGACCGGGTTACATGTGGGCAGTTTCCAGTATTTCGTCTGTGGTTCTTTTTCACAGTTTGCCAACAGTGTTCTTTGCGCTGTAGCGGGGTAAATGATCTCATCCTAAGCAAATACATTTCGATCGCGTCATCGGCAGCAGTTTTCTGCCTTCGTTACGAACTGCAAAAAGCGTTCCTAGAGGCGACTCTAACCAAAGCGTGTAACTGTAACTTTGAGGGGCTGGAATAACACACCTCGGCCACCTTGATCTGACTTTAGTTTTATTTCTCCCATTTTTTTTATTTTCCCTATCATCTGTTCGTGCAATGCAGTCGAGGAACGGCAATCGCTACGATGTTTTACGGTCTAGTAAGCGAGTGATTGATGCATGAACAACCGTAAGAACTAAAAGCTGTAACTAAAATTGTAATATTTACAGCCTATCGCCCACAGGATCCCCCTAACAATTATTGCTAAAGAAATCCGCATAAACCATTCCATCATAATGCAACATCATGCTGAAAAACATCTAGTTGTTTTCTTATCTATCCATTATAAAATCCGGCTTAGCTTAAATCGATGTTATCTCAGATGAGATATCAATGATATCGGAGACCGTTTCGATACTAGCGGTAGCATCATGCCGGCAACTTAAGGGATATTGCAGTTTAGCATAAAACAAATGCACAATAGTTGTAAACGAAACTAAGAAATACGAGGTGAGAGTGACGTGTTATTTAACTACTCAACATTGTTGATGTAAGGTTCTGAGGTCCATACTTTGGGGATAAATGCAGAAAAACTTGACCTTTGGACTACTACTCGGACCCCTGGAGGGTCAAGAAATGAGCAGTCATTGTATTACACTTATTCGCTGGAATGTGTATGCATCCAGCAAAAACAAAAAAAAACACTTAGTCACAGTGAACTGTTTTAATGCAGTACTTTTATCCAAATCTCAGACTACTCAGTATATGCACTATGAAAATCTCAAACTAAAAATCATACTTACAGCGACTACGAACGGAAAGCAACTGCTGCTCTCACGGCAGCTACACGGTTAAAATACCGTCGGTCTAAAACAAAAAAAAAGGGAAATGAAAAAAAGAATGACAAGTAAAAAATGTGTTTTGAACAGAATCGACATCATTTTAGCCGTGATTTATGCAATATTGCTTTCCGCAAGGAACCCACCAAGGTTTTTTAAGCTTGTTGAAATCAAGATGTGCCAAATCTAGTGGTGTGTAAATTAAACCCCTGAAGGTAAACGAAACTTTCGATTCAAATCCATTCTAAGATCTTGATCTCCTGCTTGAGTTCGAATCATGCAATAGAATCATGCTTGAGTTTATTAATATTACTGCGTATCACACTGGTCACCAATGGTAACTTTTCGATGTCACTGACCTGAACTGATGAATTGAGCAAGCTCAATTATACTTACGGGCCCCTCGATTAGCAGTTCAGTGGCTTTAACAATGGCACGATTGGTGGCCAGTTGGATAACGGTATTACCCGGGGTCCACACTACAGCGCGACGTCCCGTCACGAAACGCGACGTCGCCTGACAGGCGGCCGAACTCCATACAAAAAAAGTGTCGCACAAATCGCGTTAGTGTAGAAACAGCGAAAAACGCGACGTCGCGCTAGCTCTTGATTTTGATTTTCGTGATTTTGAGAACTTTATAAATGTTGGTAGTATTTAGTTACACTTCTACTAACCAACACTTTCTGGTTTAGTCAGAGGGAGAAACACTGCCTACCCAAGGAGAACCCTGCTGCACTTGCCTACCAAAGGTATCCATGCCTACCTAAAAGAACCTTGCCGAGTGTATTTTTGGTAGGCATAGACACCTCATAACCTACCAATAATTTGTTTTGGGAGGCACCGCAGTGGAAAGAGGTACTGGCTGTCAAACCTTTGTTTGTTTACTGTTTACTGTTTACTGTGCAAGTCTGGCCAACTAGCAAGCATTCGACCGTGTACCAGCGTATTCGTTGTTTAATTATTTGTTTGAGTTTTGTTGAAACATGGAAGCAAAAGGGCAGGAAAGAAAACAGGAAGGGACGATGACCCTCATCGACAGGTATAGAAACTGCAACGCAGTGTAAATAGTTGGTCGGTGGCCAACGGACTTCTCGGCGATCATCGGTTGTTACCGGTTGTAACATAGTATCGGTGGCCAGTGTTCGATAGCAGCGCTTGGATTGACCGACTCGGGGTGGTTAACCGGGGCCGTGTTAACTCGCATCAGACAGTAAGTACGTGTGTAAGAACCCACAGCAGAGAGTTCTTACTGATGATGATTTGTCCGTGCTTTTCACACATTTCAGGGTCTCGACAAGGAGGAAGAAGCGGCTTGAAATAATCATCAATGCGTTCTACGTGTTTTCACTGGCCATGACGGAGTGGTGCTGCACATCGTACATCGAAGGAGCCTGCTACGATCCGTGGTCGCTGTTTGCCAGCACGAACCAGAGGAGGCGTCGGACGATTTCTGAACATTTCCCCTGATTGCCTTCCGAACCGGACGATATGTATATAATATTATCGTTGTATCAAAATAATAAAACAATCAAAAATATTTTCCTACATGAAAATAATTATTTTGGGAAAGAAAAGATATCCTGAACCCAGCTCATATAATCTACTACGAATGGATATACGTTTTTTAAGCGTATAGCCAGAAATAGGTGTTATAAACACGTTGCACAGTCACGTTGTCAAAACAGTTCTCTTTTGCGGTGTCCCGCAAGTATCAAGAGAATTGTTTTACCCTTCTTTTCAGAAGTGTTTTACATCCAAAATTGCATAGGAAACCTGCTGCAAAAGAAGGTGCAAAACACTTCTGAAAAGAAGAGCGATCAGGTCTCAAGAGAATTCTTTTACATCAAAATGACGCCAAAATTTCTCGTTGGGTAAAGAAAAGAAGTCAATTATGCAGGTGGTGAAAACATAAAAATGTTCGCTTATTTTATAATATTTCTATCTTAAAAATGTTCCTTGAATTCCTACTCATTTTTTTTTATTTATAATAAGCGACACACACATGCTTGACTCCTAATGTAAAGCGCACGGCAAATCAAATCTGATTCGAATCCCAAACAAATCAAATCTGATTTGAATACCAATCGAATCAAATCTTTAGAATCCGTCCAGGGATCGAATCATTGAATCTTCCGAAGCCCGATTCTGCCTAAACTAGGAAGCGATACCAGCCTCATCACTTCATTGTTCATCGCATTTCCGTGCAGTGTACATCGTGGTGGTGTGGAGCTCTCGGTTTTCTTAGAATAAAGAAAATTCAGACCAGCACTAAGATACAAGGAAACAAGTGAAGTGGTATAGTACGATAGTGTTTTAATATTTTAGCGTGAGTTCAAGTGACGAATTGTTTGTGAATTAAAATGACTGAAACCGAGAAGAATGTAGTTACCACGAAGACCGAGGAGGCTGATGGTAAGTTTTTCTTTCTATATATTTCGGGCATTTATTACCTAAACGCTTTTCACGGGATTAATCATCGTATTCCTTTCGTTCTTTTGAAGAATCCATGACCGTGGATAAAGAGGGAAACTATGTGCAGAAGGATAATGGTGAGTACAAATTTTCGTTTTTCCTTCGAACAATTAGCTAGCTCAGAAATTCACAATGGCGGCCGTACGGCCTTCGCCCCGGAACGCTAGCGCTCCGCTGCGGGGTAAAGCGAAAATGCTTGGACGATAGTTTGAAATCAAGATGGCGGACGAATGACGCCGCTTGATGCGATGGTTTAGTGAGTCAGGTTTTTTTTCATTTCATTTTCAGTCATTCAATCGTGATGAGTTTAGGTGAAATTGTTCTCATTTTTTTTTATTTCGCTTCATTTGGATACTTTTATATATATATACATATATATTTTTTGTTTTTCCATTTCCAAATTTACCATTGCGGTAGATTTACCGATGCGGTGTTAGAATAGCCTACTTCGCCGGGTTTCTGATGTTCGCTTTTTTTTTTATAAAAAAAAAATACACTATTGGTACTGGTATTCAATGTTGCAATGCACGTTCACCTTCCAGAGCACCAACGTACCATTAACGTGGGCAATTTGCCGAAAGATGTCACCGAGCAGCAGCTTCGAGAACATTTCACCGGCCATGAAGTGGAGCGCGTCGAAATCTATCACTATCATCGCAACACGCTTGCCTTGCTGCTGTTCAAAGATAAAGCCGCCGCCCAAAAGGCCATCGATGAGAAGGATGGTAAAATGATGGGCGACCGCAGACTTCGTATTAATCTCGAGTACATTACGATTCGCTACACCAAGAAGGACGTGATCGTTACGGTCGTAGACGATGATATGACCGAAGAGAAGTTGTACGATCGGGTCAAGGAACACTGCGAAGTAACGCAGGTGTTCATTTTCCATCCACTTGGCTACGTGCATCTTGGTAAGGAAGCTGACAAAACGGTAGTGCTGGAGAAGCTAAACGCTTCCGGTCTGAAGGCTTACGACGTAAATGGGCGCGACCAGAATCAGCATGTTGATCTGTGGCGTGCGGCAAAGCTGTTCTTCCGCAACCGCAACCGTGTGCAGCTGCTGAACGTACCCCAAAAGTGGGTAGAGAACACCGACGAGCTTAAGAAGGCTTGCTCGGAAGCAGGTACCATTACCGAGGCGGTCGCGAACAATGTGAACCAGGCGGCGTCGAACTACTATGCACGTATCTTCTTCGAGACCGAGGAACAGGCCGCGAAGGCGGCCGAGCTGCTCAACGGAAAGGTGTTTGAAGGCAAGCGAATCCATGCGCTGCATCTGTCTTCGGCACTTTTGCCCAATTACAAGACGTCTGTCTATGCGTCGCCGCTCGAGAAAACTGTCACCGAGGAGGACGTGTACGATCACTTCAAGCAGTTCGGAGAGATCGACTTCGTGAATCGGCGCAACTGCGTAGACAACGCTATTGTCTGCTTCAAAAGTGAGGACGCGGTGGAGAAGGCACTTGCCTGTACCACCTTCCCGGCACCAACCGAAGCGAACAAGGAGGCCACCAAAACCATCTCGGTTAAGCGTTACGATGGGCCGTTGGTGTTGCGCGCGGCCTGTCTCACGCGCAAACAGGCTGTTGCTACAAAGCGTTCTGCCCCGGATGGCAAGACACGCGAACCACGGACCATCGGTGCAGCTGGAGCCGAACGCCAGAAGACTCACAAGGACATTCTCCAGAAACTGCAGGCATTCTGGCCGGTGTACGTGTCCAACGTTCCGTACAGCTGCCCGTCGCACGTCATCCGGGATCTCTTTTCGTCGCAGGGTGGCGAAGTCAAGTTTCTGTTCTCTCCACAACAATATCTGACGTATCGTCTTAGCGCTCCGCAGCCGGTTAAGACGGTAATGCTGTACTATACTCGGCGCAATGACATGTACAATGCGTTGAAGAACTTGGACAAAAAGGCGCTACTCGGCCATCATCTGAATGTTCTTCCAGGACGTGGTGATTCCAACTTCGAACTCCAGAACACCGTGAGGCTGTCGAGAATTAACGAGTGTAAGTGTTATTTTACCAAGTGAGCCGATGTTTGACCTATTCCATGTGGACGTGACTCCCGTCATGTTCTTTTGTTGAAAGTAATCAAACGATCATTGAAATATTTTTCTCTCTCAACCCCTTCTCAATTTAAACAGCTCTTTCCGAGGACGTCATTTTCCGTAAGATGTGCCCACTAGGTAAAATTGTACGCTTGACTAAAAAGAGTCGCTCTCTGGCATTCGTCGAGTTTGCTGACGCTGCCGATGTTGAGAAGATCTTGAAGTTGAAGCAAGAAGAACTTCCGATCAATTGCGTCTATTCGAAGATCACAAAAGACGTCAATCGTCGACTGTACAACGAGTCTGACCCACGCATCGTTGGTACGATTGTTCGGCTATTGCGCCGCAATCCTAAGATGCTGACCAAGACAACCGGGGCAGGCCCACTAATGAGCCGCGGTCCCATGAATGTCGGTGGTGGCCCCGGTAGATTTGCCGGTGGCAAGCGCCCTCGTATGAGCGGTCCTCCTGGTAAGCTATTCTTTCTAAAATATGATTTAAATATCTATTATGTTGATCGTAGAATTCTTTTTTTAACGTTTATTTGAAAAAGATTATTAATCTGGACTTAAATTAATGGTTATTGCCGTCTTTTAAAATATATTCCTTAATTTCGGAAGAATACAATCAATTTTGTACACTGCAATTTAGTTAAACAACGTACATGACTGCATTGTACCGTATTTTACACGAATGGATTCCAATGAGCTTATCTACTAAAATATCTTGACGTGCAAAAGTTTCCCTGCACTATTTTAAACTATAAAAGACGGCCATTTTAGTAACTTTATTGTTTGTTTAATATGTTGGAATTCTGTTTCGTTATCTTTTTAACTATTTTAACTATACACTTTCTACAATGGAACCATTTGGCATGCTTCCGCAAGCGTAAAGCTAATAGTGTTATCTCGTGCGTAAGTGGCCGAAAAGAAAACCAATTGCAACGAAAGTAGTGGTGATGAGATCTGTTGGCAGATCAACGAAGGTTCCTTTGTCTTATGAGATTCGACGAACTCATGGGGCCGAAAGAAGGATATCACCGTTAAACAGGCTTTGCATTTTCTTGTGCTCTTGCGCGTTAACACGACAGAAGCAGTCGTTCATAAAATGGTTCTAGTAGGTAGACAACCGTAGTTCCAAATTTCCTCTAATGGCAACGATCCAGCGGTCCGGTGGTGCGATGGATCACTGCTTTTTTCACCTCCCCCCAGCGAACAATTCCACATACGCTGGCCACTACTTGCTTATACATCCCTGTTTGATAGGAGATCGATTCTCATGATACCATTTTTGTCTCTTTTTCTCTTCAACATTCATTGTTCTCTCTTGCAGGTTTTGGTAATCCACCGCCCTTCAATCCCAATAATGGTGGTAACCTTAACAACAACCAAGCCATCCAGGACCTCCTGCGCCTGGCGTTTATGTCTGGCAAGAATGTAGGTGAAAGCCTGGCCGCTGGCGGTGGTAGTGGCAATCAGGGCCCGAACCGCGGTGGTGGCGGCGGCGGCAACTCGTTCAATAACGCCGATCCACCAATTTCCAACCAGGGCGGCGGAAACAATGCCTTCGGTGGTGGTGATGGCGGCTTTGGTGCCGGCGGCGGTGGTGGCGGCGGCCGCAATATGAACAATCGTAATCAGAACAACTTCCGCGGTGGCAATCGCAATAATGCGAACAGCAATGTCGGTGGCAATCGAGGCCTTGGCGGAGGCAATCTTGGCAACAGCAACAACAACAATGCCGGTGGCAATAGCAATTTCGGCAACAACCAGAACCAAGGCGTTGGTGGTGGTGGTGGTCCCCGCAGTGGCGGCGGCGCCCTCGGTGGTGGCAACAACGGTGGCGGCGGCGGTGGTATGATGAATAACCGCAACAACAATCCAAACATGAATAACCGTAATAACAATCAGAATATGAACAAACGCGGCGCCGGAGGCAATGTTAATGTCCAGCAGCAAGCCCCTATGGTGGGCGGCGGTATCGGTGGCAATAACAAGGGGGGTGGTGGCCTGCGAGGCAACAACCAAGGTCTCGGTGGAGTAGGTGGTATGGGGGGCACTGTTGGCGGCGGTGGTGGTGGTGGCAACAACATGAACATGAACCGTTCGAACAACAACAACCTTGGGGGTGGCGGCGGGGGTATGGGCGGTGGCAATAACCGCAACAATCGCAACAACTACAACAACGACAGCAACTCGTCGTTCGGTGGTAGTGTTAGTGGTGGGAACAATAATCCGTTTGGCGGAAACAATTTCGCCAGCGACAACTTTGGCGGTGGCCGCAACAACAATGATAGCTTTGCGAACGACAACTTTGGTGGTGGTCGTAACGATAGCTACGGTAACGACAATTTTGGTGGAAACAGTGGCGGCGGCGGTGGTGGTGGCGGAAGTGGCCGCAACAACTTTGGAAATCGTAATAGCGACAACTTTGGTGGTGGTCGCAATAACGACAACTTTGGCGGTGGAAATTCCAACTTTGGTGGCAATTCTTATGGCAGTGGCGGCGGCGGCGGTGGCGGTAGCCGCTTCAACAATGATAACGATGGCCCCTTCGGTGGCAATACCGGCACGGGCGGTGGTGGCAATGCCTTTGGGCTGAACAATCGCGGCAACAATTCGTCCAATAGCCGCTTTAGCGACGATAATGTCGGCGGTGGTGTTGGTGGCGGCGGCGGTTATGGCGGGGGTAACAACAACCGCGGCAACAATTTCAATGATGGCGGCAACTTTGGCAATAACCGTGGGGGTGGCAACCAAAAGCCCCAATCCCTGTTCAACCTCGGGGGTGGAGGTAGCGGGTCTGGAGGCGGCAGTGTTGGCGGCAACAATATGTCGTACAACAGCTTCGGCGGTGGCAACTCTGGTAATTCGGGCGGTGGCAACTTCCGCAACGACAACAACAGCGGAGGTAAAGGCTGGGGGATGGGAAATAACAGTGGTGTCGCCGGAGGTCGCTCCAACAACAACCAGGACAGTGTTGGTCGATTAGCGGGCAGTTTATTTAGTCGCCGATTCTAAGTTTCACCAAATTTTCCTTCGTAATTGGTTCAAATCTATGGTTTGAACCAAGTAAGGAAGATCGCCAAAACATTCATCAACGAGGCGTACGACGAGACCACCGCACCGCAACCAGTCGGTCCGAACTAGCTTTGTTCACGATCGAAGAAGAACAGGGAGGGTTCACATGGTTCATTAGTTTGCTTCCACCACCTTCACACACGTTCCCATACAGAAGCCCCTCTCATCCCCAGAATGATGTACTCTTTTATTTAGAGTACTCTTTAAGGATAGTAGGATAAGATCCCGTTAACAATGCGGTGATAACGGAGTAGTAGATAATTACGTTAAGTAACCGTTAATGTTTTTTCCCTTAACAACAATCAACCTTTTTCGTTTTCGATTCCGACGGGAAGAAAAATATTGTCCTGCGAGTAGAAGGTAGCCAATCAGTTTTACGTTTATTTTTTGTTATCGATTCTACTTCTCGCATATGTGCTATGTGTCCAACTTTCATGCGTGTCCTGTTAATCGTTTCATGATTGGGTTACGCATTATCCCAAGGATCTTACGGGCGGTAGCAGTAGAATATTTGGTTTTGAGCTGTCACGCTTTTACACGTTTTAACTTAGACTTGGATGGTAGGATGAAGCAAAAAGGCTCATAAGAATAAGGTAACGATCAAAAACACAAGAGTTCACTACTCTTTCGTCCGAGGTACGCAAGTATTGTCTCTTAAGTGACAACACATCTTTTAGTGGTTAAGTTCAGTTTTACATATATTTAAAGTAAACGGGATTGTGCAGAATGTAGAACCAACCACTCACAAATATAACTTAAATAATGAACAAATATATTAAACAACAATATGTACATACATACACATTGTAAACTTCGGTAATGTGTTGTGCTCGGTTTGAAGGTACAAATTCAATCAGCTATCTCGTGCTGTAAAGCCAGATATCCCATTAATTGAATAAAATGTACAAGAACACTTCTTCTGTACGACATGCATAAATATAAATCTGTATAATGCAAGATACGCAACATCGTGCTGAACGATAATAATCAATCGGGTTATCAGTCAAAGTTCTACTACTTGGTACGCACTTCTCGATGATTTAGCAATAGCGCATCGTCTAGTATTTCCAATCCTAAGGCAAAGTATGGTTTATGTGCAGCCAGAGAAAATCTTTATTTGCTACTTTTGCCTACACTGCATAAGCACAGATTATCGAACAGCAATGTAAGTTTAACTGTCGCCTGGAGTTGCTTATGTTCTGCGCAACATATTATCATAGTACCTGTTTAGGTCAAAATGGTTGAAGGCGACATTATGAAAGTAGGATACTTCTTACCACTTTTTTGATTCGGTTTCCCAGCGAGATTCGTACATATTACACCGAAATTATGAACGCTCGAAATTCATAAGCATGTGTTTTAGTATTACAATATGTTGTGAGGGAAAAATTATTGCATTCACATAAAGTATAGTGGCCATTCATTTTAAGAAGAAATGAGGCAAGAATTATCATAGGAAAGCCCAACCAGGCCAGGACTCACGCAGCATCAGTTGCAGCGACCGAATCATTTAGGAAAGAACCACACATGATATCCTGTCGCACAGTTATCAAAACAAATAACGATCACAAATTCTCAATCGCGTTCTCTGGTTCTGGAGATTTAGAAAAAAACAAATCTATTGAGAACTATGAGAGGTCACCCGTCGCGGCGCGTACGCACTTGGCTTGGCACGCATCCTTTCACAGTTATAAAAGTTTTCATATAGCAATATGCATTTGTACTGATTCACTTCCCTTGCGGGCGATAAGTTTGTCGTTCGTATTGTAACTTGATAATTTTTTGAGGAAAATTTAGTTTCCTGTTTTAAACCGTAAAATACACAAAAATACTATCCAATTTTTTAAAACAATTTTCTTCTAACTGTGAAAGGGTTAAAATGCCACAAGAAAGCGTTATCCACCAGAGCGCGACGATCAATTTGATACAGTCATAATGCTCTCGACCGATTATCGCATGTTTGGATGGATGAATCTTAAACAACCAACACATAAGTAGACAAATCAACGAAGTTTGTAAACTTCCTGCTAAGGGAAGGCGCTCGAGTGCATACACGCAAAAACGTTTAGACACAAGCTAACGTAATGAATAATTTACTTAATAAAATCATACAAACCAAATAAGTACCAACGGCGGGTATACTATTCTGCTTGCATTTTCTAATGCGCAACGCGATTCAGCTGGGAGAGGAGGAGGGCGTTGTTTAATGATAAATTCTCCTTTCTTACAGTACACAAGCAGGCCTTGTAACCGGCTATTAAAAGCATTACAATACGTAACTGCCAGAAATGTACACGATAAAAAAAAACGTGCCGGATGCGAACTAGGTGTCTGCATAAACTTACCGTGGCTAAGCAAGGGTTGACACAGAAAGCTGGTTTCTGGAAAACCTTGTCGGTTGCCATTAATCGATGGTTGCTCCGGGATTGTCATCCAGATGTCCAGGTGTCCAAGCGTCATATTCTGTTCGTAGGACGAAGGATCTCAGGTTCTACTAGTCGAAATAAACCGTCGATATCAAGCAAAACTTCTGTACATCTGCTAAAACATCGCCAATCCCGTATTGCTCCTCAATTGCTAGGAAGCACGGGCCGGAAAATGTACATCCAGAGATGCCTGAGGCAAATATAGCTGATACTAACTTTCGCTATAACCGCACACCTTCAAAATATGCAGATTCGAAGAAGTTCTAGACGTGCCTGACTGCTACTACTTTTCATAGAAACGCACCCAGTCAACTATGGATAGCGTCGAACGAGAGTTAATGTCTCCCGCCACTAAGACGACGGTCGAAACGCTTTCCCGCAGCAGCGGTGGTATCGCGTTCGAACGGTAAGTCATTAGTCGGAGCCACTAGCCAGACTAGACGTGTTAGCAACACTGGACAGCTTGAGTGATCGATGATCGATATTCTCGTGTGGTTGGCAATAAACCCCGCACTATGTGTAAGTACAACAGGACTTTATCTGTAGCGGAAGGTTCCGCCATTTCTTTTATTTTCTTATTCCATCAAGGACCTATAGCTGCACGCCACTCCAAAGGATGCCACAATTGACTCGATGAAGATCAAGAACATCCCATTTGTTCGTTGGAGGCAAACTTCTTGCTAACGATTATTCTTTTTTTTATTTTTCTACATTTGGACACCCAAACTAGCATATTAGCTGTTCAACCTATACCAATATCTAACAGTCATCTGAACAACACGACATGAAATTTGTCCACCCCACCACCTCACGGTATCGTTTGCGTCCCATTCTGATCCCGCAGCGACGTTCTCGATATATAAGTAAAACCATTGAGAAAGCAAAGCGCGTCAGCCTTTTTTGTGCAACGCATGATCTATTTTGCCACCATCTTATTTCGTTTAGTTACAGCCGCATTTCAACAATAGTTCAAATCTTTGAAAGCTCCGTTAGCTGTGGAATTGGCTGAAAGCAGATTAAGTTGCAAGCTGCGGACTGGAATACTTGATGTTAAGCCCACCATTTGCCCCGAGATCTACGCACCGCTTCCGTCCAATCTTCCGGAGAATCCATTGTATAATGAAACGCACTCCTAGAGGATCTTCGCCGCGAATTGTATGAAGAGCGTTGAAGATCTCCTGTCTGGATTTGATTGAACCACCGCACATTAATACTCGATATGCTGTCGGCTGTTCTTCGGACAAGTTCTGAACACAACGTTAAGACACATCGAGACAGTCACATTTGAAACGTTTTGTTCTCGACACCATCAATTTACACTTATTTCAAATGGTGATTACCAATCATGTGTTGGTATTTGTATTCTATGAACCTTCATTCGATTGCCTGCAGCGTTAAATCTGCTGTACTTATCTCATGATGATCGAAACAGTAGAACTCCGTTTTGTTTGTTGCATCAATACTCTTCTTTTTCCTTACCATAGAGTTTAGAAGCAATAGAAAATCTTATTTAATTTTTATTAATTCAAACCGAAACAACACCATCACCATCGAATCTCTCTTTAAGCCATTTTCAATCAATCCTTTCCATTTCGTTTTCTTTTCTCCTTTATGCCACAACTTTTCCTAAATGGACCAATTTTTGACGGCAGAAACAATGAGACCAATTTTTAAAGGACTTTTAGCTACTAATCAACTTTGATCTTACTTTTAGTGTCATCGGAATGGAGAAGTATCTCCATGGGGGATTATATTGTTTTCATGGTAAAGAATAACTTTTAATCAATTGTAAGAAATTCCAACCCCATCTAGCCTGCGGAGAAGACCAACGTCATCAGTGGTAAATATAAAAGGGGGCTTGTAAGTAAAGGTCTATATGATACTTATAAAGATTTCTAATATTTATATACATTTAAATAATTTATATCGCTATGCTCGAACAAACGAAAGATTCCAAAGAGCTTCGAGTGGTGTTCACCGAATGCCAACATTATATACGACTGTGATATGTGTGATATAATTGTAGCAATTTAGATGTTGAAAGTAAAATATGGGCCGATTAAGTGAAAGCATTGGATTAGACACCGACCCGGCTGCTATTGCGCATGGTTTCCATGTGTAACGTAGTTGGGTTTGGGAATGTTGAATAAAATTGATCAAACATGTGCATCCAACATCTTCGTAAATTGTCGAATTCTGTGTAGTACACGATCGATGTTCACAACCTTTCTTTTCAAAGGTTTGCGAACATCAATCATTTTTGCAGTAATTCTGCGACGCGAATTTACGGATGTACACTGTTTGTCGTAAATCAAAATTCCACTGACTTTTATTGTTCTTATTACATTATTTGCAACAAACCCTACGATGACGAAATTCCCGGTTATCCGTACCCTCCACCTCGTTGGTTACTGGTCATTGATGTTCTTTCATCCACCCACCTGTCGTGTGTTCCTTGGCTTCTGTGCTGCGGTGGTATGAACCTTGGGTACGCGGTCGCGTTGTCTACTGGGATTTGGTGGGATGGTGGCAATAACGTGTTGGCAACCTCCAAAGATACGTTCGACGATGAGCGATACTACCAGTCGATAACTCCGACACCGGCTTTGCCCGTACCCGTCACCATTCAGGCAGTTGCTCCGGCCACTGCGGCGACGACGGTAATCACGACCGACAACACTTTCCAGTCGGAGTACATCCCAGTGCCACGTGGCGACGATCGGTACGAGTTCGCCGCCAGCATGATGCCGCGTGACACGCGCATGTACGATCCGAGCGGCCTCGTCTCGTCGGCTACAGCTGTCGTGTCCGCAGACTCCGTGGCCGTCGGCGGGAGTCTCTCGAACGCACCGCCCGTGGTTCCGCTCTCTTACCGCGGCGACGAGCGACACTACTACCCGGTGGTCAGCACAATCACCAGCTCCTATCTGCTGGACAACCGGCAGTATGAGCCATCGCTTAACTCGCCCTCGATGATGCACGATCGGCTGTATCAACCGACCACACACACCATCACCAGCGGCATGCTGTATGGCAACGAGCGTTCGCACTACGAGACGGCCAGCACCAACATCGCAGCCATCGCTTCCGTCGGAGGGGGCGGGGGTGCTAGTGGTGGCAATGTGCCGCCAGGTCCACACCATCCGTCTCATCTCTCCAGCCTGCAGTCGGCGAACAACAACGACTGCCACGCGGTCGACATTATGATGCGCTCGGATGCATCCGTGGCGGCGGCTACTGCTGCTGCGGCCGCTGCTGCCGCCAGTATCGATCACGCGGAGGCATCCTGGCGGGCGGAAATGATGGAACGGCAGGACGACATCGACCGCCAGTACCTGGTGCTGTTACCGCGCGAGGACAAGATTGAACCGCAGGACGATCTCTGAGCGACGGCGATCGCGTCGGGGACGGGGCAGCTCATGCAGCTTCATCCTCACGTATGAATTCATCTACTTCTTACGATCAGCACCAACAGCACCGCCCTAGTATATGGACCGACTCTACCGTATACTACCTATCCCATTTGCCGGAGTAACAACAAAACGTAACTGACAAATGAATGCCGTAAAGATGGCGAAGCAAAAACACATTGTGCTTTCAACGACGAGTGTCACAGCACTTGCCTTATTTCCTGCAAATGTTAAAATGAAATATGCTAATAGATAGAGACATCACTTCCTTCGAAGAAGATACATATAATTTCTAAACCACAGTTGTTGGTGTCCCAGCAATCGAAATAGTGGCATCTTAATTGCCAGGTTTATGCACATTATGTATACCGGAATGCAAAGTGAAATGGACAAAAACGTAATCTGCTGAGAAATCCCTGAGCGCGGTTGAAGAGGGAAACGACTCCCTGTAAAAAATCGAAAAATAGCAATGTGAAACATTTCAAAGTGATAGACTATTAACGACGAGCGGTGTAGTGTCAACTGGTACGCCCAAACGTGGAACTTCTGCAACGATCTTTTTTGTGTGAAAGGACGTGATTCACAAACATGGCTTTAAAGACAACAAGAACATTAACAACAAAAGGTATCTATGATATGCTAGCTCGGTGGCGCGCCAGTAGCTATCGGCGAGAATGCTGGTTCGCGTCGCCGGGTGGACGACAAAGTAAATAGGGCTGCTGCTATTCTATTTCAACTATTACTACTATTCTAAATCCTTACGATAAGGTATTTAATATAAGAGCAATGATTAACGAAATGAACAGTAACTTAAAGATTGATAATAATAGTAAGCCAAAAACAAACCCGTTTGTACGTTGATTGTTTTGGATGTTTTCTTTGGTTTTTTGATAAGATTTCATTAGGACAATAACTATGAATTACTATATATACATATATACATAGATGAAGAGAACAAGAACTGGCTGCGGTTTGTATAGGAAAAACAAAAAAAAAATACTAGGATATCCAAAACTTTTGGTACGCGATTCATACGGTGCAACGAAACAAACTGAGAAGAAAGCTAAGGAAGAAAACAATGACACTATACCTACAGTGTTCTTGGTAGTTTGGACGGAAAAGAAATGAATGACTTCACATACATACTTCATTAACTAACGGCAAACAGATAACATTGTATAAGCAATACCTAGCAAACCATTGTTAAAACATTATAAAGACAAAACATGAGCAGTACACGCAACACATGAGTAAAAAAGAAAGTATGTTAAGAAATTGTATTGAACAACAATAACTGGCCTTAAACATATATACATATATATATTAGTATATATATATATATATATACTATATTTACAAGATGAAAAAATACTACCTATTTAAATAACAAATTTTGGTGCCAAACGCCCCCTTCTGCCATACCTATTCTGCCGGAGCTTTTGAAAGACCAGTGAAATCGGTATTTGGCTCGGACGAGAAAATCGGATGCCGGGGACATGGTGTGGCAGTTGGTTCAGTCACCAGGACACAGGATAGAGACATGTAAATAAGATATTTAAAACATAAAAACAAAACATGTTCATCAAGGAGCGCATTACCTAATACAGTTTTGTAGTGTGTTTGATGATAAAATCTTTATATACCGACTATACCGATCGCGAAACGTTTCAAACTAACAAGCATCCACTTGAATGTAGAGCATATATTAAAGGTTACCGATTTCACTTATCTATTATACTAACACCTCGTTATTCGTATTTGCTATCAAAGTTTCACTGCTAACTTTACACCAGTACTACTGCTGCTACCATTACTAACTATACCTACTATACTATCCCGTTTTATTACATTGCCGATTCATATGAAGTGATGTTAATCTCATATTCAATTCAACTAGTCAGCTACCAAGCTAACCAATGTTCATGCTATTCGTCTGCTCTGTTGGTAGGATTATTTTCTTCGCTAGTACCAATACAACCTATGGTTATTGTGACATAACTGCAAAGCTAGTACAGGCGGCTCTCTCTCTCTCGTATAAGATATGTTAATTTGGTTTTCGCAATTGGCAAGACAGAAAACAACCGATCAGTATCTTTAAAACTGAAAGCAAAACAAATGCTAATCCTTTACGCTATTTCAACAACTACAAAACCGAAAACTTGAATATATGTTATCAAAAAACTTACGTTGACCGCATGCCGCCACTAGGCCTTACCGACGTTGATCGGCCAACTAATGATATAATGTGTTCTTGCATTGATGTTTTCTCGATTTCTACCATCTGCTCGCCGCACAAATTGCATCGACTCTTTTCTTCGACGACAAAAATGGTCCTATGTACCCGTCACCATGTGGATAACCTGGAAAGGGTCGTCCACTTTGGCGCTTTCTTCACGTCAATCTATCATCGGTTCTAAACATCTGTTTGAGCACATACTACGGTATTGCATACTGTAGTGTTGTTCAATTCCCCTTCTGCATTGGCCTTTCCTTAGCCAGTCGCTAACTAATCGACAATGTGTACCGGCCAGTAGAAGTATTATGTGACGAGAATACCGTACATCAATGCCAGTTAGCCGATTGATAACTACAGGAATATATATATATATATATATATTAAGGATGGTAACATCCTACCATCCTTATGAATGCGTTAACGAAAACAGTAGTGATATTTAGAAGATTATATTGAAAAACTAACACTTTATATACCGAATTCAATGATAGGATATCTCTAATGATAGATGCAATACCGATTGCAAGCGAGTGAAGACACTGTAAACGAGAGCGATAAGAAATATACAATATAAAAGGACAGAAGACAGAAAAAAAATTAAAAAAAAAAACAGATAAATACGCCTTCCAATATTCAATAAGCAAGCTGAAGTTAGTTTTTATAGGATATAGATTGGAAATGAACCGTAGTTTTCGATAGTGTTGACACAAATCCAGCAGTGGATACTGGAGTATTGAGAGATAGTGCTTAAAAGGCCAGTTTAAAGTATGAAGCAGAAAAATTTACGAATCTCCATCCCCCTTCTCATATTATGGCGCAAGTTTGGACAACAAACACAGGATTATTTAAAGAAAATATAGCGAATCCTTGTACGGTTCCAGTCCCCCCGGGGGTGTTTAACGAAGAGCAATTAAATTGCAAGCAATTAAAGCTGATGAGCGATAATAATATATTTGAGACGAGGATGAGATAAGCAGCCCATAGATTCAAATCAAAAGTACTTAGAAATTTAGTAAAAGTAGTAGCGGGTTAACTGAAAATACTTACATATATTTACCACTTCTTGCGGTGTGTAAGCCCAGCAAAAAAACATACTAAACACTAAGTACAGTGGCGATCGTCAGACGCGCCAGAAACAGCGAACACAAACTATATACGTATTAAGTAGAAAACGTCTAAGAAAGTTAGCTAAATAATTGGATACCTCAAAGGGCGGAAAGAAAAGTGAGGAAGAGCAACATTGGTAAGCGCAGAACGATAACTTACATGCGTGATGTTTTCATCTGTAATCCCCCAGAAAGACAAAAAGGTTCTATTGTTCCTGTCGAAATATTAGGACATCGAGTTCTCTCGCCTGCTGCAGGGAATGCGTTTATCCTTGGTTCAATGTTGGCTTTGGGCAACCCATCCGGCCCGAAAACCTTTCCTATGGAAGCCCCCGTTCAGAGCAAACCGTTGGAGAAAGAGAACATCAGCAGAAAACTATGAAGCTATAACAAAAACCAAAATTGTCGGGATAGGTTCTGCATGGGAGAGAACACAACTAGCTTATGGGAGGGACGTTCTCCATGCAGGCATTGTTAGTAGAAGCAACCAAAAAAAAAAAAGAATCATAACGATATAGTCAATTACCCAGGTGCAACGTGTACTGAATTGTACGCCCAACGTATGAGGATTTGGTCTAGGAGGACATTACAAGAAGACGGCCCCTGTTTCTTATGCTTAACGAAACAAACTGGCTTACAGTGGGTATTAGACACACGGATAAGAACAATTGGTGCAAAGTATACACTTTTTCAATCGAAACTATAAAACAAAAATGAAGGTCAGTAACAAACGCATTAAAAACGAAAGGCCAGTAGAGATGCAACGATTTTTTACTACACCCGTTAACACAGCATCTAGAAATGGCCAAAAGCGGTACAATGGTTCTACCCCTAGCAGATATATTGGTCCGGTGCGAAGAAAGGTAGTCTTTTCTCTCAAAAAAGGACGACGACAAATCGTAGGACTAAACACCAGATAATATACCTGCAGTATATATATTTTCGGCCATTTATAGCAGCCTGGAATGGTTAGAAGGACACATTAATTCTTCTCCCGAACTAAACGCTAACAATTCGGGAGGATCATCTCCTCCCTATTTGGTACATTTTTACCCATATCAGTGCCATCTGGAACATATGGATTAATTACACCCCCATTTCTTATTTAAGTTTTCGTCATAACACCCCCTTAAAATTGGGGCGAGGCTGCGGATTTTTCAAAAATATCCGTTACCACGTGGTGGGTATTTTTTACAGCCTGTTCAGTTGTGGAACGAAACATTCGGTCCACGAAAATCACTCCGCGGGAAGTGAATGCCAGTCGGTGGATGATTACATTTTGATGTACCGGTACGGTACTGTTACCCAGTATGTTACCCAGTTTCGTGGCCTGCTAAGTAGTTGCGCAAATGTTTCAGCATAATGTATGAACACACAGCAGAATTACCATTCAGCAAGAGCAACACTGTAATCGTAATTTTAAAAAAGTGCCTTTTGAATGTATTGTTATTAGAACTTTTTAGCACTGATCCTTTTTCGATCGGCTGTTGTGATCGTTGTTGTTGTCGTCGTCGTCGTCGTCCTTTTTCTCTGCACTGTTGCATAGCTCTCAGCAGCGAGTTTCATCTGCTCGGTTGGCGTATTTGCGGAATAATTACAGCTGCAGATCAACTTGCTTTAGTTTTCATGTGTATCAGCACCGTGTGGCGTGTTGTGGTTCTGGTTTGTTGAGTTTCCGTTAGAAGTACACGTTTAGATTTGTCGTTTTGTTCTTTCTTGTGTTTGTGATTTTTATAGGTTTGATTTGATGATCGAAAAGGTCCGGTTTCTTTTACCTAGGACTGACCAAAGCAAGCAATGATCTTACGGATTGGACGCAGGAAAAGTTACTGCTACATCTGGGACCTCGCTATGGCAGGATGCTTGTTATTTAGTTTTATTACATGGAAGTTTTAGTTAGTTGAATGGATGTAGCCAATAACGTAGCTGAAGCGACATGCGGTGTGTAGGTTCTTAGTTGGAAACAGAGTTTAGAACAGTTCACATACGATGAGCTGCAGCATCTGCTTATACCACTTTAGGCTTTTTGCAACTTTTTAATTATGTGCGCCTACTAAACTTTCATAAAAAAGGGGAAAACTATTAAAACACAGGACATACATATTTAAAAACATCAATACATTTCTATCGTTAGTTCACTCTCTTTCTCTCTTCTACACTATTGTTGCTCTATATCGTAAACTTATGCGTTCAGAAGATTGCTTCAACTAGATGCGCTAGGCACGCCGAGGAAAATGGATACTGTAACATGAAAGGATTGGAAAAAGGCGTAAATTTCGGACAGCAAATAAAATTTGTACCCTACTCTCTACCTTCCTCCATGTTATTTTTCACTTTCGACAGCGTTTGTCTACCGCACACGGGCTACGGACGATGTTACCGATGTTACCAACAAGCAAAAAGTTGAATAAAACTTTCACGAAAGACTCATTGCTCTACATGGAAAGTGCCATCCACCTAGACGCACAGCTTCCTATCTACTGTATTAGTTTCTTATGGCAATACTTCATACACATACGGTTGAAATGAATACAAGATACTGTAGTCAAAATAAAGCAATTAAAAGAATGATGGTATGGTTATGGTATTTTTATTTGAGTTCTTGATGTGATTTGTTTGTGTATGTACATCGAATTTAATGCTTACTCTATAGTAATATAAAACAGAGTAAAAGAGAATCGTTTTAAAAGTGCTCCTTTCATTTCATCTTTACCCGACCATTTAAACTCACCAACTGACAGCACGACTCGGATACACCCAGCATTTTCCCGAGTTCCTACCCTATGTGTGGATGCTGCGCGTCGTGGCTATTTCTTTTTCGCTCTAACACACGCAGTTTTTGCGCTCTAGTGACGTCACCAGTGGCTGGACCCTAGCTGTACCCGTTCAGGGGTACATCGTGCAGTAGAAAATGCTGTCAGCTTCGAGGCATAAAATTTGCGACGATGCACCGCTCAATCGACAGACAGAGTTAGCAGTCTTTCAGAGAAGCCGCCGGGTTAAGTGGTGTCAGAGCGTACGCATTACTTTTACGACGTCCGTTGTTTGATCAAAAATTGTGGTGAACAGTGAAGCTTTCTGTTTGGTGAAAGTGGAAAAAGTGTACGAAACATTCGCCAGCAGCAAGAAGTGCTAAAACTTACACTCGGAACAGTATTCTTGGAAGTGTAAAATCATGGCAGAAAATCCCTCGACTATGAAAGCTGGTGAGTAAGGCATTGTGTGTGTGAAAAGATGGCACTGGTTGTTCTATCTAGGGTGGCGATGCTGGCGTTGATGATGAGGAGCGTCTTGAAGGCGTCCAGCGATCACAGTTAGCGTACGAGAATTGTTAATGCAGGCTATTCGGAACTCGCTGCACGGACGACGCTGTGTAACCCAAAAATAAAAGATGGCGACATGTACGACGATGGGATACATCCGGCTAGCTGCATGCAAGGAAGGCTCATTCTGCCTTGCGCAGGCTTGTGTTTTCGTAAGCCATCGGGAGGCTATAGTTTTCGCTAGTCGCATTATCGTAACAGTATCATCTTTGAATGGGGCTCGTGGTATTTGCCGGTGCGGCATCTTCGTTCTCAAGCGAATCGAACAATGGCGGCGGCAGTGAAAATTCTTTGCTTTTATTACCGGTTCGGTGACCGTCGAAGGGATAAACCAAAGGCCCCCGGAAGCGGTAATACCGTTTCGCTGTAACCAATCACAGAAGCAGAAGCTGCAGATGTGTGTTTGTGCGTGCGCTTGATGTTGATGTTCGTGTACCCCGCAAAAAGGAGTGGTGATTCTCTAGCTGACCGGAACGGAACTAAATCATCGCCGAGATGAAATGTTTTTAGGTTATTGATGCACGATGCCGGCGACGCAGACTGTGTTGTACACATTAATCTTCCTACCTTCTATGAAAACCAAATTCTTGAATTGTTTACTTCACAGCACAGCACCGACCGAAACGACGCTTCTTTCATCGCTGCCAAAATCAGCTTCTCGCTGGAAAAAAGAACAGAAATCGATAACATAATCCCGCCGCTAGCTGACGGGCTAGTGGTTCAAAGTAATCAGCCATTTTATTGCATTTTCCCCGGGCAAGAGGTAGTGGTGGTGCTTTAACCCCACGCATGCTCATGTGGTCACCAGGAGAAATGTTTTCTAAAAAAGTTTTAAATATTGTTGACACATTAGAGTAGAGTTGCTGGGTGCCCTCCCACCAACAACATCCATACCACCACCACCCCCCTCGAATGAAGAGTTGTTTCACGGCCCTTCGACATCCTGCATCGGAGGAGTGTCCTAGCGGTCGATGGAGCCGAACATTTCGAAACTGTTGGACTGTAGCGCGGTGTTTCGCCACAAATTGTTTTCTGTATGGTCTCTCTGTTGTGCGTTCTGTTTTCAGACAACAAAAAAAAGTTAAACGTTGGCAATCTGCCAGCCGACACCACCGAGGAGGAACTGCGGGAGCATTTTACGGACCACCCAGTGGAAAGTGTGGAAATTTTCCACTACAAACAGTACACCTTAGCCCTGTTGCTCTTCAAAGATAAGGAGACGGCAACAAAGGCTCTCAAGGAGCATGATAACTCTGTCTTCCGCGGACGTCGGCTGCGTATGCACCTTGAGTACATCGTCATTTGTCACATGAAGAAGGATGTCTTCGTGTATGTAGTTGACAATGAGAGTAAGTTTTCCCACTTTTTTTTCGTTGTTGCTTTGAAAATAAATCCTAAATCGATTTTTGTCGATAGTAGTGTGTTGCTGTTTCTTGTTTGGCCGCACGCGGCAGCGCCCTGGTGCCGCCATCGTTTTGGCGGCCCCTAAACTGCGCTTGCACGTGAATGGTTGAGAAAAAACAAACAAACAAACAAAACGAACGGTTGTCGCCTTATTTTGGTTTCTATTTTTCTTTCTCTCTTCTTTCTCTTTATTCCATCCACTGATTCTCGCGCCTCGTGCATGTTGATTGTGATGATGATGATGATGGTAATGACGATGTCAATGATGATAATGATGATGGTATGTTTTGGTAGATGTCACGGAAGAGGATGTGTATGAAAAGTTCAAGGAGCTGGCCAAGCTTCAGTCGGTGGTTTTGTTCCATCCCCTAGCCTACGTGACTTGCACAAGTCCGGAGGACAAGGAGGAAGCGATGAAGAAGATCGCTGAGGCCGGCATTAACGTGTACGAATGTCACGGGCATGATCAGAACCAGCACATTGACGTGCTGCGGGCTGCGAAATTATTCTTCCGTAATCTGAACCGTGTACAGATGTACAACATTCCCGAGAACTGGGTCAACTCCCAGGACGAGCTGAAGAAGGCAGTCGAGAGCTCTGGCACCGTGACGGAGGTGCGCGTGACGACCGGCAATTTCGGTCCCGCCGCGCAGGTTTTCTACGAGTCGGCCGAGGAGGCGAAGGCTGCCGCGGACAAACTGAACCAGCAGATTTTCGAGGGTAAGCGCATCCACGCGCACCACGTGATCGCTACGATGATCCCGAACTACAAGACGAGCGTGTACGTCGAGTCGCTGGACAAGAGTGTCACGGAAGAGATCCTTTACGATCACTTCCAGCAGTACGGTGAGATCGATTTCGTTAATCGGCGCAAGTTTGGTGACGAGCACGGTCTTGTGTGCTTCAAGGAGGCCAGCTCGGTCGAGCGCGCCCTGGAGTGCACCGCGCTGCCCATGCCGAAGAAAGAGGACGAAACCGCCAGCGCGGAGAAAACCATTGTGGTCAAGCGCTACGATGGCCCACTAGGTGAGTACGCACACACAGTCTTACATAACTTGATAGAAAATGATCGTCTTAAATGTCGTATATTCATTCTCTTCTGTCGTTTTTGTTTTAACAGTGCTGGACATCAAGCTGCCACCGATCAAGAAGAACTCCACCGGTGAGGAGGGTGAAGAGCAGAAGCAGCGCCCACCACCGCAGCCCCTGGCGAAGCTATGGCCCATCTACGTTGCCAATCTGCCGTACAAAGCGGACAAGCGCGAAATCAAACAGTATTTCTCCAGCTACGGAGGGCACATTAAGTTCATCTTCTCGCCCAACATTCCCTCGTACAAGCAGAGCCAGACATCGATGGTTATGGCCGCGCTGATCTACTTTGCGCGCCGCGAGCAAGCAAACGAAGCGATCAAGGCGTTCAATGGAAAGCACTTCCAGAGCAAGTGTTTGCACGTGTTCCCCGGGCGCAAGGACACGTACTTCGACACGGAAAAGTCGATCAAGGTCGTGCGGCTCAATCTGGCCGTTACGGAGGAGAAGCTGTTCGAGAAGTTCCGCAAGTTCGGCTTCATCGAGTGCGTGGTCAAGAAGGATCGCACCACGGCGTTTATCGAATTCCGCGACAAGGAGATTGCCGAGAAGGTGCTGAAGCTGGACGAGAAGCAGCGTCCGGTGCGTTGTAACGTGGAATCGGTGACGGGTAAGATCAATAAGAAGATCTTCAAGGAGAATGACGAAAAGATCTCGCTGGCTATGCAGGAGATCATCGACAAAAACCCGGCCGTGTTGGAGAACGTTTCGTCGGATCGTTCCAGCGGCCCGCCGCCACTCAAGCGCAGCCGCTTCAGCGGACCATCCAGTAAGTATACAAACGGTGGAGAAGGGGAGCCCAAGCGGGCGAAATCATTTCCGCTGCGACTTGCTTCAAGCGTTAACGCTCGCCCTCTACCATATTTTTTCCCGTACTTTTTGGCACAGACTTTGGCATGCAGGGACCGCGCAGTCAATTCAATCCGAACGCTGGCAACGACTTCAGCAACCCGCAGGTGCTCCAAGATCTGCTCCGGTTGGCATTTATCTCCGGTAAGAATCTCGGCGAGGGTCTGGCCAACGGTGGTCAACACGGTAACAATCCGTTCACCGGAGGAGACCCTCCACTGCCCAGTCTGAACAGCCTGGGTAACGGTTTCGGTGGTGGTGGTGGCCAACGAAACAACTTCAACAACTCGAACAACGGCAACTTTGGCGGTAGTTCCAACAATGCCGGCGGCAACATGGGCGGCAATCGCAACAACATGGGCGGTGGTGTGAATCGTAACTTTGGACAGAACGTCGGTGGTGGCGGCGGCGGTGGCAACATGGGTGGCGGCTACCGGAACAACCTGGGTGGCAATTTCGGCGGAAAGCGCTTCAATGGCTCGCAACAGTCGAACCGGATGGGCCAAAATAATCGCCAGGGTGGTGGTGGTGGCGGCGGCGGTGGTGGCAACCAAAACCGACGGTTCTAAATGCCACTTGCGCGCCTCCATAATAGTCACCACCTATTCCGCTCCATCCCAACCACGCGCACACTCTCCATGCTCTTTCCATATACTCTGACATTGTGACATTGACGGTATGTTTTAATTTTACCCCTCTTCCAGAGGGTGCCCGATCTGACCGACATAACTTTATTTTGACCCCTTATGAGAACTCTATACACAATAGACGCAGGAGGGAGTCCTTGGAGTGTGGATACCATCCTATTTCCTTTTTCGGAAGGGAGGTAATAGGACAGCAGTAAACATTTTGGACAACTGATTGGTTCGCATATGATATGGTCGTAAAATTACGTGGCTTTTACCGCACTGATGGTGGTATTTCCGGAGTTAAAAGTTAAACGTAAAACAACTTTTCACCTTTCTAGCCGTGACTAGGCAACTTTTTTTTTGTTTAAGATATTTGTATAACCAGTTTCATCCTTGATCGAGTAATCGATCGGTAATGGACAATTAATTATCATTAAAGCCGCGTATCGCACTAAAGTTTTCGTTGTGCACATTTCGTGCACTCAGATTGTATTTTAATCCATTATAATAGCGACAGCGGGAGTAATGACGTATGTTTTAATCCCGAAAAGTAGGTTTTGTCTTTTTTTTTCTATGCGAAAGATTGTTGTGCGTATTACGGAACATCAATCACGCTTGTATCAATTAAAAGGTTGTCTTACTTCTTCTAACCGAACATAACAACTAGTATTCAGCACTCTCCCGATGGATGGCGTTATGTGCGAAGTCTAAGGCCCTTATTGTATGATAAAATCGTTTTGCTTGAGTGAACAAGAAACAAGCTTAGATGGAAATAAAAGTTTGTACAATTATCTTTTATATGACTGTGTTGAAGCATGATTTATGATTTGGAAAAAAATCCATTTAAAAATACCAATTGCCGACGAATGAAACATTAGAAACAAGACAACCGACCGGGAGCATGCTTCAAAAGGTCGCGTTTTATTTTTTTTCATCACTGGGTTACGAGCGCGGGAAACGTCCGTAATTCAGGGGACGATTGACCATTTGATTAAATCTTGGAAGATTTTTAAATCAACATATTTTGATGAACGCAAACCTACTATATACAGTACGTACGATTTAACAGATTAACATTGAATGATATGATACACTTAGCATGATAGAATGTAATGCAATCATGATGCATCGGAAACTTATATAGAACAAGCAGAAGGCAAGCAACTAAATACTGATGGGCGCTCGCTATTATGAGGAACGATTGATGTTTTTACTGCAGTATCATTTCAATACCGAATGGAGTAACTTTATTGATAAAATTTTCGCAATGTGGCTTGGTTTGAGAAGTGGAGTGCTGCAGAATATTTCCAATCTCGAGATGTGGTCCTATTCGATTCTCTTCTCAAAAACTCTGGTCGATGATTTTATGGGCTTCATAGAAACGATGCCGGATGAGAACAGGAAGTAGGCTTCGACCCTGGGTGTGTGCGCGCGGAAGCAAGCAGAAGGAAGGCACTACCAAGAGCCCAGTCAATACAACTGAAATTAATTATTAAAATTAATTACTGTCCAACCAATTAATCTTAGAGTCATATAGAGTAATTCACTGACCGTCACAAACAGACACCATTTAGTTAGAACACGGACACACACTTTGCTGCTGTTCAAAATCGAACCGCTTGGTCGTAGAGGAAAACCAATAGCACAATAGTATTAAGACGGTCGGTTTCTCTAGCGAACTGCGGCGTTACTTTGCAAACAGTGTCAAGTAAGAGCTGTATGCGCGCATTCCAGTGAATAACGGAAAATGGAATCCCTACCGTTGTGTTACGATTTTGTTCCACTACTTTGCCAGGGAAGCCGGTTCTGAACATCTTTGCAAATCTCTCAATTAGACAGAGACGACCCCGATTGAAGGGAAGCGATGGACATGTGAAAATGAAACCTTGACGATGGACGTGACACAACCTCTCACCGCCCTACATAACGACGCAATGCAACAACCAAACCCATTTTCAGGCTATTTTCAGAGGGTTTTAGAAAGTTTCGTTCCCAAAGAAATTACCTGCATGTTTACGGCGAATAGTAAAGGGGATGAGAAAAGTCCTTCTGCACTACTAACTAATAGCAGCAATTGCGGAAAAGTAAAAAACAACTAACACGACAGCAACATAAACCAACAACAGCCTAGCGGTACCAGACATGGCTCATTCAACCCTTTTGAAAACCTATGCTGTATAATTATAATCTAATATTTAGTGTGAACGTATTTCATAAAATTGCAATCGACGAAAACGATGGAAAACGTATTAGCAAACACATTATGCCAGACCGGTAATCGGCATGGCACACTGTCATGATTTTGATGATACGATACAAAAAAACTGAAAAAGTTTCCAAAATAAAGTAAAAAATGTAAAAGAATAAACAAACTAAGGCAATTTCGATGTTTACGGAAGATTTGTCGTCCGTTGGCTGTTAGGCTCGGAAATGTTTTCTACTATTGGTAATCTCCTTTGTATGGCACGCATATATGTAAACTACTAGGATTTGAGTTCCGAATGAAAGAAGAAAGCGTGTACTGAACACGGTATTGCCCTTCATGCACCGTCCAGGATAATCTCTCGTGGTAACCTTTCACGAGTATAATCATTAATCATTTCATGATTTTGTTTATCCCACAGAGTTTTAAGGTAAGTCGGGGTGTTTTTGGGGACACGCACTAGTTTTATGTATTCTTATCCGAAATGTTACTTATTTTTTAATCAAACCTGTAAAATCTGCACTCATTGCGCCTAGTTATGCTAGATATTCGATATACATATGTAGTAGACCCCTTCGAAATCTATACAGTGTAAGTTTATGAGATTTTTATTTTAAATAGTACCGTCCGCGCTACGAGAGCAAGATTATGAGACTAATCATCAATGGAGGAATATGGCTGAAGGTGAAATTTAGGAAACGTCTAGCTATTGTGTAGCCTTTGATTAGATTTATTTTACCTAGTTAACAAGCGACTATCTTACTAGTTGTTTGAGGCATTATTGCACATGTTCATAATTCGCGTGACCATATGGCGCGCTAACTCCTTCCCACGTGCGTCATACGATGCACTTTAGAAATGTCTGTTGTCGAAGGTATTTGCTTTCCGGAGTAAAGATGCTTGTTTGTCGTATGGGAAATGGGAAAAAAGCTCTCAAGGACTCTTTTGTAGTCAGAAAGTAAATGAAAAGAGAACGATGTGTTCGACATGAACATCGAGATTTCTGCACCAGAATTAAAAGTTTTTAAACATCATGTATAAACTCGTTTGTTTCGTATGTAATAGGAGCAGGCGACGCCAAAGGTGCGTGTATGTCAAAAGCGCATCCCATTGCACTCGAGGTTGTTGTTGTTTAGTACGGCGTTTTTCTGCAAATTATAGCAAATGTAGCTTAAAAATGCTACCAAAGGCATCATTATCGGCTATCGTCAAAGAAGAGATAAGCCTCGAGGGGCTGGAAGGGAGTACCCTTAACAGTAAGTAAATAATCTGTTTTAGCCATAAAACACCTACACAAAGTTCAATGTTTCACACCCAGCACTATGGAATCGCATCGCTGTACGGCTGGGGATGACCATGCCGATTCCCGCGAAGCTGATGGATACGGTATGGGCGAAGGTTTTGGACAATCCCGAGCTTGAATACTATCTGCTGCTGGAATCACGGAAAACTTACGTGTGGTTCGATCGGCTGGCCAATGTTGATCCGGAGACGGGCGTACAGCTGCAACCGCCGGAGTATCCCGGCCATCGGTTCAAGTATAACCCGATTGAAGCGAATGGCATACGTGGATCTTGCGAAGAGTACTCCACTCGTACGCCAATGTCCCGGGAAGAGCTTCGGGCGATCAGTTCGCAGGAAGCTGAAGAAAGGTATGTGACTGTTAGAACTAGAACTGCACCTAGCAAATATTTGACACGTTGATTGGCTTTGCAGATATGGTCAAAAGTTTGTTATCGTTGCATCGCAGCGTTTGCGGGAATCTTTTCTCATTCACCCCAATTGTACTACCGATCTGACGCTGGTGCAGTACTGCATGCTGGAATGGATAGGGCGCTCCCGCTTCAACGGCGAAACCTCCCACGGCAAGTTCTCGCTGCTCGAGGTGGCGGGAGATTCCAGCGCATTGTTTTACAATCGCAAAGCATTGTGCAACGCCCGGTTGATTACGCGCCAGAACCTTTCCATCCGCTCGGAAGACGCCAGCGTCATGGGCATCGTGATGCACTTGCCGCGGTACTACAACGAAATGAAATCGAAACAGCTTATGATCGCCCAACGTGTGGTGACGGAGTTGAAGCGCCGCCGGGATTATATCGCCGACTACGAGGAGATAAAGCTGATGATGCTCGGACGGGCGGACGCGGGGAAGCTGTTTCGCACGCCGGAGTTTCAGCGGTACATCAAGACAGACGAGCAGGTGCCGTACCGGGAGCTTTATCCGGATGCACCGGTATCGGCGTGGCAGTCGAAGCGTGGCGAAGAAAAGTTCGTGCGCATCATGCGTCTGATCGACCCCAATGCGGATGTGCAGGACCGCGAGCCGGATGACGCGGAGCAGAAAGACGGGTTTCTCGCCAGCGCAAACAAGAGTGCGCTCTATGTGGACATGTCGCTTGGCCGGCAAGCGTTGAAAACGGTGGCAGAGAGTGGCGAGTCGGGCATTTCCCAGTCGGAGCTGGCCGCGGCACTTGAGCAAGATCGATTGAATGCGCGTGGAATTGTGAAGAATATGGTCAAGATGAAGCTGGTTGCTAGTCAATCGGAGGACAAAGGGAGGCAGCGAATGGCTAAGTATGACACCCTCAAATGCCTTACTCCTTCTTTACTTGAACAGTGTTGGGTTCGGTGGAGATTTGTTTTGGAAGGATTGTAACTTCAAAAGTTACCGTAAGTTAGATAATAGGTAACGAACCTTAACGTGTAATTTGAGCACAGAATAATGAACTACAATATTCTCCAATGTTCCCAAGTGTTGCGCAAGGCAATATCGATGTATGGTTTGGTAAATCAATTCTTGTGTTATTTACGTTTTACAGATATTACATACCAGGGCAGAGGAAACCTTGTACGCAGTACGATAAAGAGCTGAGCCAGTTCGTGTCAAATCAGCTGGAAGTGATTGAAACCCAGCGGCAACAACAATCCAGCATGGAAGCGGAAAATTTTTTCAAAGAAAGCTCCAAGCTGATGCCGGACGCACATACTCTGGCCGAAAACTATAGTACGATGTTCAACAGCTGCGTTCCTACAGATAGGAACAATGATGGAAAAATCGTACTTCCGCTGGACGCGTTCAATAGCGCTGGGCAAGACAACATCGTGACTAGTGTGATTCTCTCGAACAAACTGAGTTCGATGAAAGTAAAACCCGGAATTTCGGAGGCCATGAAGACGAAGTCGGTCAGTGTGTTAATGCTGCGCCGCTGTAACTTCATCGTCAATCTCGTCAAGCACGAGCGTGCGATCGATCCGAGAACGATCTTCAAACGGCTAGCGACCGAGGAACGCAACAGAGGGATGAAATACGAGGCGTGCAGTAGGTCCGTGAAGCGTCTAATCGGTCAGCTAGCCGCCGACCGGTTGGTGCTGATCGCGAACATCACGATGAAGCGCGACGAGCGTGAGATCAAGCATGTGTTTGTGTGCGATACCAAAATCATGCTCGATCTGGCGCCGCTCCAGTCGCGGGTCAACATGGTCAAGATGCGCGTAGCGCTTCAATCGAACCCACAGGCGGACACCCGAAGCCAACCTGCTACATCGGTGCGCGAAAACACCGGTTGCCTGTCCAAATGCTTGAGGATGAAGCTTTTCCACGAGTTTTTGTTCTATCTGGTGTACGATCACCGTCCGGACGCAACGGAGCTGCCCATTGGCGAGCTGAAAGAGATCGATCTGAGCGGATTGGAAGCACACGAACTGACACCGGTCTACAGCGACACGAACGACTGGAAAATGTTTGTCCCCCCGATCCCGGTACGGTATGAACCGTACGGTGCGGGCTGGGTGCTGCTCGCGGATGTGCTCGTACGAATGCCACTCGCCATCTTCTGCTCGATCGGCGCTTTTACGTACTATGTGCCGGAGCTGGAATACTACCTGGACCACCCGTTGCGTCGTTACTTTCTGATCAAACAGCTGCCCGATAGGATCCAGGAGCGGCTCTTCGCCAAACGGCGCTACATATATTCAATCCTGGTCACCGTTAAGCTGCTGTGCTACGCTGGCCTGGTGCAGATAGGACCGCAGCTGGCGAAGGTGCTCGATCAGACGATGGTATACGTGAATCGCACCACAGCCCTGCTCGATACGACCTCGTCACGTGCCGGCTACATCGAAATCGAGGATCGTGAATATCCAATGCTGGAGTTCCGGTTCCTCTCGCTGGCGCAGGTGAAGGAGTACTGGAAGAAGCTGTACGAGATAGCAACCCAGACGCGCATCAACACACGCAGCACGGCCATCGGGCGCGAAATTCTCGTGCAGCAGATCAACACCAAACCGAGCATGGTCGAAGCGGTAAAGGTGCGCACTCGGCAGACGGCCGCATTGAATGACTGCTGTAAGCTTCCGCCGGGCGACAAAATGGGTGCCGCCGGTATGGATACGGCCATGTACATGCACCTGAAGTCGAACTGGCACAAACTGATCACCTTCGCAATGCCCATCGATCGCCATCGTTTGACGCAGTTGCGCAAGTCTATCGTGGCGAAACGTGTAGCGGGCGTTGCGGGAACTGACAAGGGGAAACGGCTTACACTCAAGAAAGTGATACGCCCGTTCAGCGCACCGGGAGGCGCACCGAAAGGCGTTGTGTCCACGGTAACCCCGGCCGGTGGGTCCAAGATGCGCCCAAAGCGGCGCGTCATTAAGCCAATTAAAGTACTCAAACGACGCCCCTGGTTCGAAGGCTACGATGATGTCGATAAGCGTGCACTGACGGCGATGAGCAAGCTGCGCGTAAAGTGGACGGTCAAGGAGGACCAGCTACTGCAGGCCTGCCGTGTAGCCTTGCTCTACCTGTACGGAAACCGGCGGGCCGCTAGCTGCCCGGTCCATTCGGCCGTCTACCGTGACATTTTGCACTGGTCGTTTCCTGCTTCGCAGAGCAAAACGTCACGCGCTTGTCAGCGCCGGTTAACCTACATGACAGCTCGGCTGCGTCCGCACGGCGACCAAATACGGACCATGTTGGAGGAGTGTAAGCTGGACCCAGAAATCACGATGCGCTTCGGGACGGATTTCCTGGAGAAGCTGCAAGAGCGATACCCCGAGCAGGATCATTTCGTGCTGGCCATTCGCATTCACTTCGTGCAGCTGGTACACATGTTAAGGTGTCGCTTTTTCCGCAAACAGAACATCGGGTCCGCAAGTGGCCTGTCAAGTGTCACAGGGCCGGCGGTGGTGACACGCCGGCTGCCGAACAGCATGAGCGAGTTCTTGCGGCAGTACAATGTGACCGATCCGAACGCACCCCGGGTACGCTTAAACTATGCGGCCGATCCTACCACGCCCGAGGAACTGGTGCGCCTTAAGCTGACCATCGTGATGCACAGTGCCGTGGTGAACCGTCGCTCGATTTGTGACGAACTGTTGCAGCAAATCCTAGAGCGGTTCTCCGAGAACACGGTGAACGGGGCGGCGGAATTGCTGCGCCGTTTCCAGATCGTCTCTACGACTCTCAAGAAGAATAAAAACACGAAAGTGATCATCAAGAGTTCATCGCTGGCGGGTGACAAGCGCATCTTCCATCTGTCCATCGGTTACCAGCAGCAGCTGTTGACGGCGATTCCGCTCGAACGGTTTGTGCCGATATGGGAGCAATATGTGGCGCTGTTCGGTCGCGAGCAGTACACGGTGGAGTATTACACCTGTGAGGACGGTGGAGATGCTATGGCGCTGCTACTGAGTGAGCTGGTGGCGAGCGATCGTGTGGAGCTGAGCATCGACGAGGACACGAACTACATCGAGATACGGAAGGACGCCGCCAAAGGGCACTCGACGGAGATGCTTCGGAAGCTGCATGGGGATGAGTTAACGGATCCTTTGCACAGTGATTCAACGGGAGAATTTTCCAGCACGTCCGAGCCAAGTCCGAAAAAATCACGCCACGGAAAGTCGACGATTTCGTCCCAGATGACGGTGTCGAAGAAGCGTGCCCACGTGGCACGTAAACGTCCCTCGGCCAAGAAAGGAGCCGGCTCGCACCGGACTAGATCGGTGCACTTTTCGACCGATAACAAGATCGTAACGTTCCAGTACGCAATGCATCCGATCGAGCAGCTCGCAAAGCTCCCCATCGAGTATTTCCACTTTTTCTGCTTTATGGAGCAGCTGAAGGTGGCCGACCACCGGTTGCTGGCGCAAACATTCAAAATCGACGAGCAGATACCGGCGAGCTGCTCCCTGCCACGCTGCGTCGTCATGTACCGCCAGCGCGCGGATAAAGATCTGATCGGGCGCTGCCTGGAACGGGTGCAAGGCCGCACCGAGCAACTGGACCGCATCCGACAGGCGGGATGCCTCGAGAATGGAAAAATCAGTCGCCAGAATCGCATCGATGCTGCGCAGTTCTTCGATATCCGCGAGGATAATCTTCTGCTGTTCTTTGGCCGGTACATCGGCGAGTATCAGGTGCGTGCTGGGTTGAAGCATAAGCGCGACTTCAACCGCCAACAGCAGCTCCAAGGGGTCGCTCGAACCGCGGTAAACATGGCGGACCTGATCGCCGATTGTCTGGCGGCCGAAGAAACAAGCGAAACGGAACAGCTTGGTGGTTGGCTTGAACTGTACGAGAGGACAAATACTGTTGCTTCCGCCGTCGATGCCAACGAAGCCGTCGACGATGCCGACGATGACGAAGAGCCGGACGAAATTGGCGAGGATTGTCAAAAGTCTGACGGCGCGTTAGGTGCAGTTTCTGAGAAGGTGTTTAAACTCCACAACTTTTACGAGGTCGCTGCGAAGACGATCCACGTGCTAGTTCGCCTCCCACCGGATGGTGGCACCGATGAGTGGGAGATGTACGGTCGGTGGTCCGTTCCACGAGCTTTCCTACCGGACGGGGCCAAGCGACGCAAGGGCATACTCGTCACGGCGGCGAGTGACGTCGTGTGGCCGCTGGCCGATCAGTTGGCTCCGCTTATGAGCGAAGCGATGACGCTAATTGGACGCAATCAGTACGCCCGTGCCATACTCGAGTTTATCGAAGAAAAAACCGTACTCGGTGCGACCGTGAAGGAGCTGGCGGCTGCCTTTCCAAACCACGACCAACTGGAGCAACAGCTACGCACGATGAAGAACGTCAAGCTTCTGCTCCGAACCGGGTTTCGCAGTGTGACGTACGTCCACTGGCGGTACGCTGATCTGTGGTTGATGAAAACGGTAGTAGCGGATGAGCTACAATCAGACGACGACGGTCAGCTTCCCCCGGAGGATCCGGTTCCAGGACCAAGTGGTGAGAAGCGGAAGGGCGATACACAGGATGAAGAACGGCAGCTTGGCTATAAGAAGTGTAAATTGGAACCAGGGAGCATGGCCGCGGACGAGCAATACGAAACTGCTGAGAATAAAGAGTAAGTATCAGGTCGTAAGATGCGAAAAAGGCAATTGAAGCAACTCGGGTTTACTACTCGTTAGATTAAACGTAGTTCTTAAAGTGAGTAATTAATGGACTAATTTCCTAAGGCACGAAATCAGGATCCTCTTAAATTCATGTTCTTTTTGCAAATTGTATGTAATCTAATCTTGGTATAACTTTAAGAAGTTTTGAATTGATCAATTCCAGTCAGTGATCATCGCTTGCCAATTCCATTTCTTTAATTTCGTCGTGTTTTTCCCCTCCTCAGATTATCAAACAAACATGTCCAGATAGCGATGGCTCCTTGGATTCAAATCGATGGAACACTGGACAAACGGTTGCTCTATCGATGGTTAAGCACACTTCTGCTGTACTGTGTGGAACATCCGTGCGTACCTTTTAGTGTCCTTTTTACGAGATTCAACATAATGTCTCCGTTCCACCTAAGACAACTCATGGAGGTTGGTGCTCTTAGAACTAGCGGAAGAAATGTGGCAGAAGTTACGTTTGCTTTAAACAATTTCAGATGCTGCAAAACTATGGGTGCGTGAGCCTGCATGCAATGGAACGGAAACAACCAGCGACACTCTTTTCCGTACCCCAGCCATCCCGAATAGGTCAGTATACCATGCCCTATACCCTCAAAACGATAGCATGGGCGTTTGATTTGCTTATTTTTAATTGGATCATTTTCTCAGTTGTCGCGACGGAGTTTTCACCAGAAGAGCAAACGTTCATAGAACCGTCCCCGAATGCGCTGAGCACATTGTCTTTATGCATTGGCGAATCACGAAAATATACGCAAGATCTGTACGATCCGGTGCGAAAACTCAGACGTACAGCCATTGGACGTCCTCCGAGGAAGCCTGACGAGATTGCAGCCGACATTCCTGTCGAGACTTCAGCAACAACTTAGCGAACTCGCTTGGAAGGTTTTAAGAAGTACCAGTATTTATTTTTCGTGTAAAATATGACGTTACTGAAATACAGAATCACAAGAAGTCTACCTCGAACCGGTATGTGAACACTGTTTCATATCCATCGTAGGAATAGGAACCGGTCGGTTGTAGATTCTCTCCGGAGGTGGACCGCTCCTATTCCGATTTGACGATGGTAAGTTTCTCGCTCACCTTTCTGATGACGGGCAAGTGTTCGACTATTTCGTTGGGGTTGGTAAAAAGCGCCGGTGGGACCTGCTTCAGCTGCTCCACCTTTGCCTCACGGTGCGTAAACTCTTTCAGAATGTAGTCGTTGCCTTTCTCATAGTGAAAGCGGGTGTCGTTCATACGAATCAGTACACCGTCCACTCGCAGGAAGAACCGCAGCAGGATGTAAAAGCCGGACGGCATGACGCGCACCTTCACCGACAGCAACGAAATGCCGTGGTCATGCAGTTCATCCTCGAACAGGGTCAAATCGTGGTAGAACAGAATCGGTTCCCGGCGCATCAGCTTGAACATGTCGATCCGCTGGTCAGTGGGTTCCACCGCAAATCGCTCGTTGGTCGTGCCGGAGTACTCGGTCGAGAACGTCCAGTCGAAGTGTTTTACCTTGTCGGTGGTGTGTGCTGCTTCTGGGCGGCTTTCACGCCATTCCTCCGAACAGGCCACCTTTAGATCGAGCTTTCCGTTGCGCACCAGCTTCAGTGCGTCGATAGGATTGAATTCTAGCTGCGCCCCGGATGTGTGAGTTACGCGAAGCACATTCCGGTGGAAGACCATGTCGGGCAGGTGAGGTATCTCCAGGGTGAAATAGTACACGCACAGCTCGCAGCATCCTTCCTCCCCGGCAACGCAGCGGTTGTCGTTTACGCAAACACTTTTGAGAATGTGTGATTTGGTGTACCCGATGGTCCAGTCATCGAACTGATGCGTTTCTCTGTCCACTGGCAGCCGGACCGGACCGAGGCCGTCTTCGCCCATCACTTGTGGTGGCTGTAGCAGAAAAACAAAAGGAAATTACATAAAACAGGAAGCTAGAAGTGACTATTAAGTCTTCGGCACTTACAGGTTGAGGAGTGGCTGTAATCATTTATTTCGTTTTGCTAACAATTTGGATCACTATTTCACTATAAAACACGAAAAGAGCTTCCCAGAAGCGGTGTAAACAAATAGGTATTTCCTGGATTTGCTTTTTTCGAGATTGAGATAATTTTGACGTTTGAATCGATCGGTCTACAGTATTGAGCGTGATATTAGCAAAAACAAAAGATACAACCGTTAATATACACTAAACATGTTTTGTATTTGAAAATTAAAATACAAAGCCTAGTTCGTCAAATAAAAGAGCCTCAACTCTGTTGTTATATCCAATCCAACAGAATGTTTCAAAAGTCTTACTAAAACAAATCGTTTGTGTCATCCACGCGATGGAATATGAATGTCATATTTTAGCACTCTTTGAAAGTCATCAGCACTCTTCGAAAGTCAACATGCAAAATGTCAACTTTAGCACCGGGTGTTCTGCGATTAACAATCTGGCATTAGCGTCTTTCAGACGCTGTTTTTGGTAAGTTTATCTATTTTCCTTGTTTCCTCTGGAGTGCGTATCAAAAGTTCATTGAATTATTAACTTTTGGCGTTTGAAACTACTCGTTACAGATAGATTCCATTCACGTTAAACAGTGCGCGCAGCGAAAAACAACACCTCAGCACAATGGCGACTGCGATGCCCATCAACCCCAAGCCATTCCTCAATGGACTAACAGGCAAGCCAGTAATCATAAAGCTCAAGTGGGGCCATGAATATAAGGGGTTCCTAGTGTCGGTGGACGGCTACATGAACATGCAGCTCGCAAACACGGAGGAGTTTGTGGACGGGACGAACACGGGCCACCTCGGGGAGGTGCTGATTCGGTGTAACAATGTGCTATACATCCGCGGTATAGACGACGAAGACGAGGAAGGTGAAATGAGAGATTGATAGTTTAAGAATAAATCGGTACTCTATATTTCGATGTACAAAAGTTGGTGCTGTGTATAATATTCGAATGATCGTAGTTTTCCCAGCAGGATAAAGCCGCAACCGTGAAAGGTCATCCCATCTGTGTTACATGGATGGATTGATAGATGGACTGGTGTCGTCCTTTGCGATTAAACTGCCTTCGTTGCGTTGCTTCGATCTGAAATGGGATGATAAGGATGTTTGCTTAGGAATCGAAGGATGGGACACACAAATAATGAGGTGACGATTAACTGTTGTGGATGAGCAAAAGTATGATGGCTCTTACCGTGCATGTAGCCGGAGGCCGACCATAAGCAACATCAGCGGCAGTGGGGTCATGATCGCAGTCGAAACGGGCATCACCGTCGTCAGGTCAGCCGCCGGTTGCTCTAGCGCGAATCGCAACAGGAAGATCGCGATGCCTGTATTTTGAATTCCGGTTTCTACGGAGATTGCTAGCGCGTCGGCGAGCGGCAGACGCATCAGGTGACTTGCCAAAAAGCCAAAACAGTACCCGAGCAACGGGAGACCCAGCCCAGCCACGATGATTTGCCACGAAAACAATTCAAATAGGTACAGATTGGTGATGATGGCAAAGATGACGATGAACAAAATCAAAATAACCGACATCGGCTTGAGGATACGCACGAGCACCCGGGCGAATCGCGGACAGTACCGTTGTATAAGCAATCCAGCACTTATGGGCACTACCAATCCGATCGCTGAGTAGGCGAACCGACTGTACGGGACGCCTAATTTTGCGCGTTCAAAAATTTTTCTCCCCAGTGTGAAAATCCACAGCGGCATCATTCCAAACGCCGCCAGCGTGCTGATGGTGGTCATCGCAACGGACAGTGTCAGATTTCCGCCAAGCGCAACTGTCCATATGTTAGAGGCACCTCCCGCCGGCGAAACACCGGTGAAAAATAGTCCCAACTGTAGCTCGTAGTTGTCCGGAAACAGCAGGTGTCCCAGGCCGAAGCTTAGCAAAGGCATAAATATGAATTGACACAAGAACCCAATCACGGGGCCAACCGGTCGGCGAGCTATCTGCTTCAAGGCGACAACATCCAGTGCGGCACCGAAGTTTATGTATAAAATCGACATCAGCAGGATGACGGAACCGGTGAAAACGTGATCGATAACACGGGGCTGGCGTCTTACAATTACCGGAAGATTGGACGATGGTACGCGCTCGGTTGTGCCATTCTTACGCACAAGCTCCACAAATAAGTTCGTCTGCCCAAGGAAGTTACCCACGACACCGAACGTTCCATTGTACGGGTCGGATGCATCAGCGGCTGAGCGGAGTAAGATTGTTCCATTCTCCACCCAGGCCACGTGCTCGCGCTCGCTCTTGAGTTGCACCATGCGGATATCATTTAAATCTTCCGCCGTAATGTGGTCGATCCGGATGGACACATTCAACACCGAGCTCATATTCATGTCGAGCTTAGGGGGATCGTAGGTTATCTCCCACATAACCTCGGATACTCTCCGCTGCTCATCCTTCTCATCGACGATTAGTGTGGCTTTGCAGGTGTAAATCACTTGAAGCACAAGTATGCCGACGAGCAGCAGTAGTTTGAGCAATGGGCAGGCCATTGCACTCGATTGGGATGTGTGTTGTATACGATACGACGCTTTGGGCGTTGCTTAGATCTGTTACTATGCTGTTTCGGCTGGCGTTCTCTGTGGAGAAAAAGTAAGTTAGTATGAATCAACCACTTATTCGGATAAATCAAGTGTGTTGTGTTGGACCCAAACGATTCTGTATGGATTCGAACGTCCACCTTCCAACAAATCCCATATTGTCTAGTGGTTAGGATATCCGGCTCTCACCCGGAAGGCCCGGGTTCGATTCCCGGTATGGGAAAGGAAAACTTTTTTGCCTGTTTTATTATTTGTGATTGTGTTGGATCATGTTTTGATTGTTTGTCGTTTCTATCTGGGTGACAACAACCGATTTTTTATAGCATCCCCGGTATTCCCCGTGATGTTTGCGGTCGACACAACCCGACGAATGCGTAGTTTTTTCTTCTGTAGACAATTATGAACTCCTTATCTTGGTGCCGGTATATTAGATCGCACTAGAAGTTATCTTCATGCAGTACATACAGCAGCGTAAGTTGAATAGCAACCTCCCGACACTATCTTCGGGATTAAAAACCTGTTGCACAATGGATGCAACACGATTTCTCGCAGATTTCATATCATCTTAATTGCCGAGAGTAGAACTAACCTTGCGACTTACAGTATGTGTTTCACTAGCGTAATTTTAATTCACTGTTTTCTTCTGCGTTCCCTGGCATTTTAGTCCCTAGTATTAGCTCCGTTTCAATTCGCATTGGTTTACACGAATACCGAATTTACACATAAAAGTGTACGCATAATTACCATGAGATTTTACAGCACTATTAGGACGAGTTTTGACTTAAACAGCTATATTTCACATAGTTTCGATGTGCTGCGCCTCGTCATCGGTTCTTCGTTAACACGCAGTGCATGAAGAATCCTCAGTTCTTCTGATCTTCATGAACGATTATACTAGACTGAACTTCGTTTCACTATTGCAAGTGAAAAAAGGGAATGTTTAAAATTGACCATTGATGTACACACAATATGCAGAGGTGAATATGTGTGTGACGACACTAATCCATTTACAAACCGGTTCGGTTTTTTACTAACACTTTCGCATATTTGAACCGATTCTCAATGCCAAGGTTCCTATAATGAAGATAATGGCATTTGTTTTGCATATTCACCTGACTCATGTTTACTAAGAGAACGTCAAAATACGCGAAATAAGATCACTTGTTCTTTTGGAAGCACCTTGTGCGCTTTCTTATTTTCATTTGATACGGAGCTTCTATGCCGATTGTAAAGTTACTGATCAAAGTTCAACTTGGCCGCGAGATATAATTGCAACTCATTCCATAAGATGAACAGACGTGCCTGTAGTGTACTATTTTCTTCCTTCAAAACGATGGCCAGCTCCAGGGGTATGTAGGGCGGACTTGTATTTTTGCTCCTACCGGAATAATAAACCAATTTGAATATGTACTTTCACAGTTCCAATCGCCCGTAATTTGTGTGCAGCTCCTCCGGTACAATCCGGAACCGAAAAGTATGACTTTAAAACGCTCAAATTATCGACACCGAGCCCCTTCGTCGTTCACGTCGAGTTTAATCGGCCGGAACGAATGAACGCATTCAATCGGCAGCTGTGGACCGAGATAAAGGACTGTTTCGAGCAGCTGCACAACGATCCCGACTGCCGCGTAGTGGTTCTGTCCGGAGGCACCTCGAAACACTTCACCGCCGGTATAGATCTGTTCGACATGATGTCGCTGGGCCAGCAGCTGGGCGCCATCGAGGAGGTGGGCCGGCGGGGCCGATTGCTCGAGGGCACCATCAAGCTGTACCAGGATTGCATCAGTGCACTTGAGAACTGCTACAAACCGGTCATTGTAGCGGTACACTCGGCCTGCATCGGTGCCGGTCTGAATCTTATCACTGCCGCGGACGTACGGTACTGCACGCGCGACGCTTGGTTCTCGCTGAAGGAGGTCGACATTGGGCTGGCGGCGGATGTAGGCGCATTGCAGCGCTTTCCCCGTGTCGTCGGAAATCAGAGCTGGGTGCGGGAGTTGGCTTTCACGGCACGCAAATTCGCCAGCGAAGAAGCGCACAGCCATGGGTTGGTTTCGCGCGTGTTCGATACCCGGGAGGCGCTGTTAGGGGGCGCGATCAAACTGGCGGAGGAGATCGCCAGCAAGAGCCCGATCGCGGTGCAGGGTACGAAGAAGAACATCGTCTACTCGGCCGACCATACGGTTCAGGAGGGACTGGATCACATTCGACAGACTAACATGCTTAACCTACAGAGTGAAGACTTCCTGAACGCGATCATGGCTTCGCAGAACAAGGAAACGCCAGTGTTTGCTAAATTGTAGTCGCATTTATACCGTGGAGCGAGTGGCAATAAACGTTACAATAAGCCTTTGTTCTGTAATCTTACTTTGTGTTGTTAAAATAACGTCTTTATTGTGTTACAACAACCAACATATTCCTTTGAGGGGGTTTGTCACTTTGGTAACTTGTCTTAAGAGTATAGGATTTCAAACTTGGAACGGTAACAACGGTGTGGCGCTATGAGTAACTGTTCTGCGAAGCTCTTACGTGATGCGATTGCGAGAAATTGACTAAAAAAAGCCCTGAACTCTATGTTCTACCTAACTTTCGCGGCCCAAACGCCGTTGTTCTTGTTTCTAATTGATCATCCACGGCCTTCACGGCCGCACAACTAACTACACGATTCTTCCGAGCGGAAGCTAATGGACAATGTTTTCTTACAAAAAACAAAAAAAGACGAAATCACGGTTAGAAAAAGTTTCTAAACAAACCGACCACCGCCCGGACCCAACGCGGTACCGGCCGATTGATCAGCTCCGTCTCGGCCGTTGTCGCGTGCTGCAGCAGATTTTCGTACTCGGCCTCGAGCTTCCGCTGCAGGTGCGTGTTGTTCGTGACCAGACATATCTGCGCCTCCAGGTCACGGTTGACGGAACGTTCACCGAAGTTGCTCGAGCCGATCAGCGTCACGCTGGGAAGCGACGAATCGGGAAGATAGTACCACAGGCCCTTGGCGTGGTACGTCCAGCCGGGTCGCTCGTACTCGTACAGCTCCACCCGGTGGCTCTGGCCGGCGGATTTGAGCGCCTCGAGGAATTTGCGCGCAAGCAGTGAGTATGCGGCCGGAATGCCCCCAGCCGGTCCTTTCGCTCCCAGGAAACCATTCGCCTGTTGGACAAGAGAAAATGATTGGATGAATGAATAAATATATTTTCTGTCCTCGCATTGGTTTACACACTTACATTTGGATGCGCCATAAGTATGTTGCACCTAGCCTGGCAATCGTTCGTCAGAGTATTCATGTACGTCTCCGTGAGGTTAAAGTACCCGGTGGCCAAGCGGAGTCTCGAACCGGGCAAACACCCGGACAGCAGCTGTTTCGTGGCCAAACTGTCATGATGTATACCGAGCTGGCCCATCTCGATCAGGGGAAATATCCACGTGTCCGCCGGGTGATTGTCCGCACCATCCGCCGCTTCCCGCTGGCAGATGGTTCGCTGCTGCTCCATGACTCCCCGGAAGTACGATCGTATCCGCTCGCGGGCTTCGGTAGCAAACTCCAGCTGTGCACATTTGTACGGCAGCATGGTCCACGTGTCGTGGAGTCGTGTCGCTCCATCGCGCCCCACCGTCAGGCTGAACTCCTGCACCTTACCTAGAAAGGCAGCGTAGAAGTCGGCCAGCCGCCGATCCTCGATCATTACGTACCGGTCCTGCCGGTTGGTGAAGTAATCGTTCGAAAGGTTTGCCCCGGACAGGATAACCGTGTCGTCCACCAGGTACAGCTTCATGTGCTGAATGCCGAGCAGTTCGTTCCACCGTGGCGGTGCCAACCGCTTGGTGATTCCGCGCAGCACCGGCGTGTGGTAGAGCGACAGCCGAAAGTTATCCGTTTCCTCCACCAACGGCATCAGGGTGGTTTTACTGTTTTTCATCCCTCGCGTACCACGCGTAAAGTCGAGCAGCACGTCCACCTTCAGCTGCTCATTGTTGCGCAGGTTTTCGTGGATGGCATCAACGAGCCGTGTCTCGAGGCTGCCGGTCCCGAGGTATAGACTGGCCAGCATAATCCGACGCCGAGCGGCGGAACATTTTTCCACCAGCGTGTTGTAGAACGTTCCCGGCTCTTGGATGACCTCAATGCGGTCACCCGACACGGGAAAGCAGGGTGATATTGCGTGCAACCAGCTGAGGGACTGTAGCATGGTGCTGCGAAAGGCCGGTGGAATTGACGTCTCACTGCCACCCACCGATGTGGGCCGATTGTTCGATGATTGTGGTGCCGACGGTAGAAACTCGCCGGCCGGAGGGTAATCCGTGATGAGGGTGCTGAACAACCGTCGTATCATTTTTAGAATCGGTTGTAGAATAATCTGCCAACTGGTGAACCGATGCGGTATGGAAAGTAGAAAGAAGAAAGTATTAGTTATAAATGCATTTGAAAAAAAAGTCCTTCATTAGCTGGTAAGGCATTTGATACGTGTAATACTGGACACTATTCGAAGCATTATTCCTTGTACATACGCAAACACAACGATGCCACCGAACACCTCCTGTTCCGAAGCTCCCGGTCGGGAACGGTTAACACACAACAGAGCAAAAAAGAAACACAACACAAGCTACTAACAAACGCATTACGGGCAATAGAGAGACGATTCTTACCTCTTCTGCACGCTACACCATCGGATAAATACTCGCAGATCAGTAGCGCTCTTACAGGACGCTAGATTTGGCCGTCAGTACCTGCGTGTGCCAATACTTTGTCCTCGGGCAGAAACAACCGCAAAGATTTCGTTTGTACGAAAGCATTGGGAGACGGGAAAGGCATGGGGTATTTTGAGGACCAGTGTTTTCAACACGTTGTGGCTCTCCCAAAATCACTGTTTAAAGACTGTTTCTGCTGTACGAGAAAAGTAATACGAGAACGTTGGTAAACTTTGAGCGGCGCGGTTTGGAAACAAACAAACAAACAAAACTGTTCATAGGGAACGAGAAACAAAAAACATTTGGTAAAGTTTAAAACATTGATCCTGAATCTCATCACCGACTCGGCGGTATGTTATGCTGGGAGATGGGCGAAAGAAAGCTTGCGAATAATAATGATTCACGGATGTCGTGCAGGTATGTTCCATCGGTTCTAGGGGTTCATATGGTTCGAAACTTTCTACTCCCCATATCCATCCCTATGCTAATTTAGGGGAAAGGCTAGAAAGAGGTGGGTCTATTTTTATAAACAAAACAAGCTCAATGCGCAACCATCGAGATGGTACGAAAGAAAGAAAACAGTGTTGTTCGAAGGTACGTAATAGAATATATGAGGATGGGGGGGAAAAAACAAAGCACAATTTCCAACCGAATGTTTTGAGGGAAATTTGTAACATCACAACGAACGATGGGCAGGGTGAAAGGAACTTAAACTTTTTCATAAAACGTAAATGAAACCTGCGGAAGGCTCACAGAAGAACCGAACCGCACAACGGAAGATGGGAGTTGAGGCCTCGAAAATTGTTGCTGCTTACCTGAGGAGAAAATCGATTACGCTCATGATGGTACACTGGCACTATGCTACCATTCCGGAAGATGGTACGAAGGAGTGATGCTGGTTTACTTTTACGTGCTCCCGTGGCACACACCACGTTAGTACGACTCTATTATCCTACTTGGCCAATTGTGCCGTTAGTTGTCCCCGGAGCACCGTATTTGTTTGTAGAAATCGTAGCCAAAGCACCACCTTAGACTATCCGTTTGCTTTCGGCACAAGTTTGACAGGTCGGGAAAAACGTCAAAAACATGTGTTGCAATAGAATGTGAAATAATCCGCAACTGTTGTAGCGATCCACGAAATAACAGGGTTTTTTCTCGTAAATCTTGTTCTGAATAATTTTAGTACTGAAATACGCTATGAAGCTATGCAAACCGCGACGCAGTCGTTATTTTCGAATATTTGAACGCTAACGGTAAAGTAAAGAAACGGTAGGTAAAGAAAATAACGGTTTAACACGTTGACTGTCATGTCACCCAAAAGTGGGTAACAGCAAAAATCAGTTCTAAAAAGTTTTTGACCCATAAATAAATGAAAATGCAACATAAAAACTATAGTAATATTTTATATCACTTCTTTGGGAAGGTAAGTTTTTGCTTAGCCTTCAAAAATCGTTGGTTTAATAAATGTTACAAACAAATTAAAACATTTATTAAACCAACGATTTTTGCAGGCTAAGCAAAAATTTTGCTACTCAAAGAATTGACAAAGAATATTACTATAATTTTTATGTTGCATTTTCATTTGTTTATGGATAAAAAGCTTTTTAGAACTTTTTAGAACTGTCAGTCACTTTTGGGTGACATGGCAGTCAACGTGTTAACACGTTGCGTACCAAGTGTTTTAGAATAAATGAAAATGAAACATAAAAGTTATAGTAATATTTTATATACATTTTTTGGGAAACTAAGTTTTTGTTTTTTTTTTTTGTTTTTTTTATGTGGCACGACATCCCCTAGTGGGACAAGGCCTCTCTCCGAAGAGAGTTTGTGTGACCGAAAGACGGTATATTATAGATCGGTGGTCAGCCGTTCGTAATACCGGAGGGTGCCAGACTCGAGATTCGATCCCACACCTGCGGTGTGGTGTTTCCTCGCGCTACCGCTGCGCCATGGGCACCCCCCATGTTTTTGCTTGGCCTTCGAAAACAATCGGTTTAACAAATATTATAAACAAATTTGAATTTGAAAAATTGTACTAAAACGCTTGGTACGCAACGTGTTAAACAAATCATGGAATGTAGGTATGGACAGGATGGACAATATGTATGAATGAGTTTAGCCGAAAAAATTAGTTTGACACGGCGGCGCGCCCGTTCCGAGCGGACTGGTCTCCTTCAGCAGCTCTCCCAGGAGAGCGCTGTGTGACATTGAGAGATCGCATGTTGTGTTGTCTCGCAGCAGCGCTGTAGAACGAGAGCACTTCTTCAGTACTCATAGGAAACGTTAAAACAGAATGCAGTCCTACTTTTACTCCTTGATAATTGGTACTCGGACATCGCGATCCTGTTCATAGCAAAGCAAAACGAGTTGCGCCAGATCCTGCAGTAACAGGCAGTAGGTTACTGCTCCTTCCTTAAACCCCTGGTCACAGCTTTGTGCAACCGCATGCGGTTGCGTTTTTTCACATGGGAGAGATAGGAGCTGTCATGGGCTGTCACCGCAGAACCCCTGGTCACAGCTTTGCGCAACCACATGCGGTTGCGTTTTTTCCCATGGGAGAGATAGGAGCTGTCATGGGCTGTCACCGCAGACGCAAGACTTTGCGGTTTCTGTAATAAAAAATCAAACGAGTTTGATTCTTGCCGCAAACTCTTGCGTTTTGATATGTCAACAGTAAATATTGTTCCTAGTAGACTTTAATGAGATTGTATGCTCATACAAGTGGTATATTCAAACATTAAAGTATTATTTTTGGCAAAAACCTGTGCTCGTTTAACAGATCAAAAACGCAACCGCATGCGGTTGCGGAAAGCTGTGACCACAGGTAGACGCACGACCTTGCGGTTTCTGTACTAAAAAATCAAACGAGTTTGATTCTTGCCGCAGACTCTTGCGTTTTTATATGTCAACAGTAAATATTGTTCCTAGTAGACTTTATTGAGTTTGTATGTTCATATAAGTGGTATATTCAAACATTAAAGTATTATTTTTGGCAAAAAGCTGTGCTCGTTTGACAGATCAAAAACGCAACCGCATGCGGTTGCGCAAAGCTGTGACCACAGGTTAAGTTTGATAATGAATTATAACACTCCGACTCAACTAACTTAATGACAATTTTCATATAAAAGAATCAATCCTGTTTTCTCAGTTTATGTAACCGCAGGTCCACACGGCGCTGCGACAATCCTGCGACCGGGAGTTTCTGCGACGCTTTTGACATACGAGATGGCCGACCTAGGCTATTTTTTGATTACTTTGACACTTCCGTGGTCGCAGAAACCCCGGTCGCAGGAAAGTCGCAGCGCCGTGTAGACCTGCGGTAATACGTAAAAGTATAAAATAAATTAAATAAAAGAAATAATTTTCAAAACAAAAGTTTTTCCCTAAACTAAAAAATTATAAAGTAATGTATGTTAAATAAGGTATGTATTTATGTATCAGTTTTTCGTTTTTGTCGTTATTCGCATAGCATCGTAGATGGCGATCTTACGATTCAATCTCGATGTAATGCGAATAACGATAAAGAACTCAAATCAATCAAATTGTCAGTAGATCGTCTCGCTACGTGACTCATCCCGTGTCTGGATGGACATCAAATTTAAATAGATTCGGATCAAAGCTGAACCGAAGCAAATCTAGTAGCAAATCTGGTTCGAATGCCAATAGAATCAAATCTTTAGAATCCGTGGGGATCCAAATCTTTAAAATCCGTCAACTGGGATTCGAATCTTTAGAAACCGTATAGTGATCGAATCTTCGGATCTTCCGAAACCCGATTCTGCCAACACTACTTTCTTCACCAGTTCGATCAGTCTAGTAGATCGCCTCGTGTCGGAGAGACGTGTGTCAGGCGTGATCCGATCGTTTGATCGCCGACGGTGCTGTGCCAGGACGGTTAGATTACAAGAGGAAATAACAAGAAGGTTCGAGCGGAAAGAAATATACAAACGATTCTCCTTTTCCGGCGGTACCGTGCTAGTTAGATAGTTTACCATCATTAGCTTGGCTTTGCCGTATGTTCGTCTGATTACATTGTTTTAAACTTCAGTCGGTTTCGGTTTTTGCGTGCTGTTTTTGGTGATTCATCGATAATTTTCCCTCACCCTCGTCTCGGCCGGCTTGCTGTACTTTTAAACAAGGGGCATCCGCCAACAACTACCCACATGCCCGTACGAATTTCCCTGTTTCGCTGGTTTCTGCGACTTTCGGTAGTCTAAGCTCGCTGGTGCTGTTTTTGTTTAGTGTGTTATACGAATTCATTAAAGAAAGTAATGATAAAAAATTAGTATCCACCAATCGTGTTTATCAAATGTCCGGTGGTTCGCAGTATCGTCTCCCTAATGCCGCCAAGAACGTGCTCGCACAATTACCAGTGATACCGGGTGCTATGGGAAGTTGATAAGAAGAAAGCTGTTCTGACAACCTGCAAGAAACTGCGAGGGAGTTCTTGGCCACTAAAGGTGATCACTGTTCTTCACTTACTGCCAATCGATCAACGTCGTTCATTTGTCGGTTGGTGGTAGCAACACCTTCAAGCATCAATATTTTGCAAGTGCAATTGTTCAAATGCGAGAAAGATGGTGTTGTGGTGTAACAGTTAAATACTTGTGCATGAAAGTATTCAAAATTGTGTTCGCTTACGCTAGGGCAAGTTTAAGGTAGGGATCCGGGAAAAAGCTATACATTAAGTGCCATTGATTCGTTTACTTTCGGTACCGTAGTGTTGGGTAGACAACTTCCGAACAGATAATTGAAAAATCTTGTATCCTTGCTTCGATGGGGATAACCAGCATTTTAAATTATTCGGTGCTGTTCGAGGTGGCTTTGTGTTGCTTTTTCAAGATGTTTACGTTTTCAAAGGGCACAGGAATCGCGGAGTGATGAGTGTGGGAATTGTATCGGTGTTCCGGCTGAAAGTGTTTTCCCATTTCCCGAAATTAATCCAACGAAAGTGTTTCCCGGTCTAGCGCCTGGTCTAGCGTCTGATTTATGGATGGAGGAAGCAACGATCGTGTTCAAAGCAACGATAATTGCCAACACATAATTGCGCGTGTGCGGAAAGGTTGGGAAGATAATTTGAAAATTGACCAAAACCGGAAAAAATATTCCCCACATCTCCCTTCTTTATCCAGCGGTGGGACTGTTGGGGGATGCTGTGCAGTTGGATAACGCGATCGCAAAGAGAATGAGCAAATTTGATTGACTGATGTTCTGAGTAGTGAAAGTATGTACAAAGGAAAGTAAGAGTTTGAAAAATAGTACACCGATTGGTTTCAACGAAGAACTGAACATCGAACTCAAAAAATCCTGTCTATCGAAGGATGATCTACTTCAACAACAGTTTGAGCAGCGGCGCATCTCAAGACGGACATCGATAGAAAGGCGCGAACACACAACGCTATCACACCGCCATTGCCACTCGGTACGATACGTTCGGCACCCTGCGTGAAGCACAGCGCAGCATCCGGCACGAGCAAAAGCGGAAGACGGGTTCTGAAAGAAACACTGGCTCCGGTGCATTCTTTGTGAAAGTTTCCGCCCGTCATAACCCACGATACGAAGAAAAAGAAAGAAAGAAAGGCAAAAAACGGGCACACTACTAGCAGGAAGGGAAAAGTATAACAAAACTGAGATACACGACCGTTCCTCCTTGAACCAGCAACGCAGCGTTTGGAGAAGGAGAGGGAAGCAAGAAAGGACCACAGCAAGCGATACTTTCATTATGACGGCCTCCCTGGTGCTACTGTTTGCGTTGATCGGCAGCATATGCCCGTCCATGCTGTCCGGTGCTGCGGCGGAACATCATAACATGTCACACACGAAAGGTAAGATCGGTGTTAATTATAACGTGAGCATTAAGCATCACGCCGGTATTCATCTTTTGCTTTCGTATTTTCGTCTCTGGAAAATTTATTAGCTTCAATAAGTTAGATTTTTTAAAGAAACTCCATCGTTTGTAAAGCAAAGATTTTCATTTAATGGCATAAGTCCTGCAACAAAATATAGTTCTTCAAAAAGCCGTAATTCACAGCGATATCCGTTACAATATGACCGAAATGTTTTACAAAGCCACTTTTCTATGTAATACAACGTATAACCATTAAGAAGGAGAAGATTTGCCGAGGCCGCAACCGTAACATTATTTCATGGTCACACATCAGGGCACCACAACCTGACGGGAGTCCCAACCATCTTACGACGAACGACCCCCGTAGTCGATACTGTTTTAATGTGGCCTTTTTCTGTGTCTCTTGCGCTCTTTCTTTTACCCAACTCGATTTCTTTCCACCAGCATTCGGTTCCAGCTAATGATAAAGTAATTTCCTTCTCACAAGATCTAGACAAAATGTTTCCACGCACCCGAACACAGGACCAAAGATAATTGTTTTTAAAGACAACTTGGTTCTGGGCTTTTTAACTCCTTTGCCAAGAAAAGTTAAACTGCTAAGGATCATATTTATGCCTTTTGCTGGATTTGTTGTTTATATGTATAGATATCGCATATAAGTTTTTGTAGCACACGCTGTGGTACAAATAATTTGCTTTCTACTCGACTAAAAGGGTATATAAGTTACACACGGGATTGTGGTTTTAACGGAAAAAGTTTAATCGAATCGTCAAATATGGTTTCATTTTTGAACATCGGAGTTGTTGAAAAAACAGTGATGTTGTAAAACTACGACAGAAAGTGAACAAACCGAAAGAATGACAATAATTTGTTAAAACTATTTTTTTGTGTTTAAAATTTGTAGACGAATTTCCCCCCAAAAGCGTAATTAATTTTGGGAAAGTTTCATACGCCCGAGGGCAACAGCACAGAGCTAATGTTTATTGTAAGGCGACAAACGGTTAAACCTGGGAGGAAGGTAGCAAGCACCTGGGAGGCATCCTCGCATTTATGATGCGCTCCATCGACGAAACTCCTCCCTGTGGATGCACTCTACTCGGGCCTAACTGTATATTTTCATCTCGCACGCATACACACATATACACACGAACGGTTCAATTTTAAACATCTTTATACATTTCTGTGCCTTTTCAGTGGTACTTCTGGCTGAACTCCCGCTGCACTGTAGTTTATTCCTCCCGCAAATATAAACATTGAATTACCGAGTGTGTATGTTTCATTCTTTTTTATTTGCTCCATCTTTCATTTCTCTCGCTGCAACTGCGCCGTTATTTTCGGACAAACGGTCCCGGTCCCGTTTTGTGTCCACACACGCTAACGAGACGAGACGGTAGCGACAACTGCGCAGGGATGTGCAGGAAAGAAGGATGACTTTTGTTTGATCTTTCCTTAACCCCTCTCAACCCCCAGTTCCCCACCTCGCTTTACTCACCGTAGCGGAAAGTCACGGCTTCAATGATTGCGATCGCGAGTTTATTGACATTTAAGTGGCACCAACGCCGGTGTCCGTAAAAAAAAGTGCGGTAAAATACACAAATATATTTGTCAAGTGAAAAGAAAGCTCTACGTAACACCTCCCTCACATTTACATTTACTTTTTCCGTTTCCGATCTCCGGCCCGATTTCGATGCCCTTTACTTCATCCTTAGCTCCGTAACACTTTAAGGAGCTGCCAGTTTCTTGCCTCGAACAAAGTCGCATAGAACTACCAGTTTTTGGGTCCTTTTCAACCCGTGTCGATGTTTGTTGTTTGCCGCAAGAAAATTCCATGCCCACATTATTTCGGTGCAGCGTAAGCGTCCCAAAGGCACTTTGATGAAGTGGATGTATCGTTCCTTTGCCGAGATTGACTCTGTTAAGATAAACTATCCGAAAAGTACGACACGGCTGGCCCAGAGCCCAAAGCAGTTGGGTCCAAAGTGGCAAAAGTAAATAAACGGAACACGACGATACAAGGGGGCGGCCAGTAGGAGCCCTCACGCTATCTCTCATGCCCTCCCCTTTGTCCTGGTGCACCGATAGCGCGATGCATTTAACCGATGCTCGGGCAAAAGCGAAAAAGGTTTCCCAAATCTTTCTCCTCTCTATGCGCTAGTGCAACAGCGGTGACGTTGTTTGTGGAAAAAGGCCTTCCACTGCCGAAGGGAAAGTACGCCGTCCAGGCGCCCACCAAACCTTCTAAACTGCCTCGGTCTTGGAAGTCGTGGAAGGAAAAGCGTAAAATGGGACAGAAGCACTTAAAACATACACACTCGGTGCTTTCCACCATTAAAAGGTTAATTTGTGTATGCGTGTGTTTTGTGTGGGTCTTTTTTTTTATCTCGCCCTATGGCTCCTAGACTTTCCTCTCGAGATTTGCTGAAGTTTTTACCCGCCAGCGCCTTTATCATGCTTGTTTCAAAACACTTCGCCTGTTCCGCTCTTGGCAAGTAAAGAATCCCTTGAAATTAATTGCCGCACACAACCAGATCTCGTAACGTGCTCGGAAAGGGTCTGAAATGAACAACCGATAACATTCGGCCCCGATCAAAAGTCCAATGTTCCGAACATTGGCTGGACTTGCCGTTGGTTTGCCTAAGACATGAAATAGTTTCCCTTGTTGAGAGGATCGGTAAGCGGCTTTGGCTTTCCTTTATTCTTGTTGTTATTTTTATTATTTTCGAACCAACCTCCCGCTCAGCAATGGTTGAATTATTTTGATTTTCACCATTTCGAAAACATGCCTCCCCAAACCTTCCTTGTTGGTGAGCTTGTTGAGTTCCGCGAGCGAAAAACGTACGCATGGACTTGGTAAATTGAAATTAATTCGGACTTGTGGTCGCTTTCATCTTCCTTCCGCTTTTTGACAACGATGAGAAAATCGAGGGCAAAAAAGTGCGTTGGTTACAGACACTCGGTAGTTTTTCTTCACCCGATTTCTACCGGACTAAGTGGTGTATTGTTAATGTGAACATTTATTTCCTTGATGCACAAGGCCATTATCATTTCGGGTAGCAAACCATTTCGAAAGTGACCCGACGGCGAATCGTTGCGATGGATAATTTTATCTGCTAAAGATCTGTATGAAAATTTTAATAATCATTTTTTAAATGTAATTAGTTGCTAAACATGAATTTTATACCTTAAAAATTTAGTCGTTTGTCGATTAAAGAATGTAGGTCGAATCGGCAGACTTATGCGACCTTTTTGCCGGTTATATTGTAATATCAGGCTAACGGTCGACACTTTAATCAGCGGTCATTTATTAAATTTGCCCCTATGGTCGCTTCTGGAACCGAGCGGAACGTTTAACAGTACCGATTGCGAAATCGTAATCAAATAAACAGCGTCAGCAGGAGTCTTTCCTCGATAATCTATGTGTCCAAGCGACGGCATAGACTTCACTGATAGAGTCGAGCATCGCCAGCACTTTGCCTCTGTTCGTTAGCTCAAGGTTTGTTTTAGAAGCGCAAAAAGTCGCCACCGAAGTCGCACATAAATGTTTCTTCCTGGCTCAAATGATGGGCAGACGAAAATGAATGTCTCAAAGCGTTGAAGATTTGGTTAGGTTTATCTTTTTCTTCTTCTCACTCACCGTCCGTCCCCCGCCGACAAGGAAACGAGTGGGGCGGCAAGCGAAACATATCGATCCATTATGGGCTATTAGTCCGAGCCAATACGCGAACCCATTTGCGGACTGATGCTGCGTGCGTGGTTCGAACTGACTGGTATGGACCCACCAGTCGTCGTCGTTGGGCTAAGGTAAAAGGCATGAACCACTAATTTAGCTAAAAAATATTTGGTCTTTGTCAGAAATTAGTTAATATTTTTCCTTTCGTACTACGTCTCACTTTCGGCAAGAAGTAACTTGCGGCTGAATCTATTTGAGAGAGGAAGAATACATACACACCGACAAGTCCTACTGGCCTCGAAACATGGGTGAGTTAATTGAATTCATTTAATCAGAATCACTACCGCCCGTGTTCGTCCGATCAGATCTGAACCAGAACTGCTTTCATTCCGGCCGTGTGTCTGTGTGTGCGTGTTCATGTGGCGGTTTTGAGTTACAAGATTAGCGATCTTAAAGTCCCGGGGGAGGCACTGGGACTGCCGAGAACGACTGAATGATGTGTCGGGGAAGGATTACGGAAGATTGTTTCCTTCGCCATAGTAGACGAGAGTTCGCCAGCGTCCGTTCGTAGGAAAACGCAAACGATGACAACCATCGAAAAGATGACGTCAAATTGCGACTACAACGAATCCTCCGCCGTACCCTTTGCCCGCCGATTAAACCCGTTAGTGGAGTCAGAACGGGTTCTGGTGGGTTTTCTGTTTTTTTTTTTTATGTCAAGTTGTGCACCGACGGAAGTCGCAAACTGTCAAACTGTCTGGCCGATAGCCGACGGGCACATGCAGTCCTGTCGTCCGTTCGACGAACGGTACCACGCAATCGGAGTCATCGATGGAGGAGACTACGACACTTACATGACTCAGTTTCTGGGATAAAACCCGTCATATGGTCTCAAGTGTGGACAAAACTGTAAATAATACAAATTTCATTTGAAAAACATTTTTTTAATATTCATGTTCAGAAATATTTAAATTTGATATAACTAAAATATATTTTGAATTTACATAAATTTCTGGCCGGTACTATATCATCATATACTATTTTGGTTGCTTTTATATTGTGATGTTTATTAAATTATGCTCCAAGATACGACATTATTCCAAACTTTTGGCGAATTGTTTTGTAAAAGCAAGGTCCTACAAAGGCAATATTTTAATAGTGGAAGCTCTCCGACAGATTGGCACTGTAATTGTGACTTACGCAGCTTTCGACGGGATTCTTCTTCTTCTTCTTGGCGTAACGACCTCTTGGTCATGCCTGCCCGTTAAGGGCTTACGAGACTTGTTTCCCTGTTGTACGTGGATAGTCAGTCCTCTCGTACAGGGGAGGGTCCGGTCTCGGTTGGGATTCGAACCCACGCCGTCGAGGTGGTGAGCTCCGGCGCTCATGGGCCGATTTTTCTAACCGGCGTTACCGCTCGGCTGTCGCGGACCCCCACGGGGGTCCGACGGGATTAATTCATGTGAATCTTTCAGCCGAGATTCGGAACGAATTTTGTTTTGATTCAGCAATTTTTTTAGATTTAAACTTCTGAACACGGATGATGCTACAACGCAGATATATGTCGATCTTGTGAACATTTTTTCGAGATTCATGAATCCTTTTTTCAAAGTTTTCAGATTTCTTTGTGCTGTTTATTTAATTAGATTAGGCACTATGTGAGAAAACGAAATCGAATAAGCTCATAAAGATATACTAAAAGGAACTAGTTTTTTTTTAAATAATAATTGATTCACTGAAAGTACCCTAAAGCCCAACAAATGCTCCCAATGTGTAAGGAGAAACCTTAGTGTAGGTTCTTTGCTTTGGATTTTATCGTAACGCGTGCAACTTGTCACTATTAACGGAGGCAGGTGGGCGATCGTTTGCATCGAGTCCGCTCGCAATCCTACCGTTCCCTTGCACAAACCGACCACTTCCTGACGTCTGGATCATCGGAGATAGGCTGGGTGTTTGGAGCATCGCGCCCAGTGGTTGTCATGAGCACATATTGAACACGATTAATCATCAAACCACCGGAGGCAAACCCGATGAAACCTCCCATTGAACCGCGTGCGTGAACTGGACCTGGAGCTACCGAATTGCTGGCAGTACGGAAAGCAGAACCAAGAACCAAGCCGCCAAGCGTTAGCCCTCTGCACCGGTCTTAGGATAGTGCATCGAGCTCATAAAATCGAGCCGATCGGCAGTGAGGTTTTGCGTGGGTTGCGCCTTAACCAAGGCTGGTCGCCACCGACCGATCCGGACCGGCCATTTGGAGTTCTGCAAATTGCGCAAGAATTGCTTTGCGAGTTCGTTCGATTTTTTGCTCCCACCCTCTCTTGCTCTTACAGACCGATCCGGATCGTAATTCCAACATCGTATTACGGCTGCGCGCTTTACGATCAGCAACTGCCAAATGAGGAGTGATTAATGGAATCGCGAACCAATATGAGGAGTCTGTGTGTTTGGTAAGGTGATCGCACACGAGGCATAGTAGCATCGAATCAAGTCTAGTAGGGTATGGAGTGAGGTGTTTCTTGTGCGCCATTCTATGCGGCTTCACATGGTAGAACTGCGGGCAACTTTAGTCCACCCCGGAAGTGATATCGCGCTCGTGTATCAATGACTTGGAGTTGAAACACATCGGAATTGTGAAGTCGTCCGTTGTGGTACGGCAAGGTGGAATATTTCGTTCGAATGTGGTAGCGATCGCTCAGGTGCCAGGTGATCTTAAATTCCCCATCTTGCCTTCAACATGATGTGTAGATGCTCATCCAGCCGTGTTCTGTCTTGTGGAAGCAACTTTATATTAGCACCATCGAGTTAAGTTTGGTATATTGACGTGTGAAACTGGTTTACGATACCAAGGATGCGATTTTATTTGTTGCCCAATTTGGATCGATGGCTCCTTCCTTATTATTTTTAAACTTATCGACATGAACAAGATTTACATTTATGTCTGACTATGGAACACAATTCGTCAGAAGATTTTTTGGTAGTTCATTAACGCTGGGATTGGCTCTGGTCCTGTATTTCTTACAACATACAATTTTGATGCTCCAAACCTTTCTTTAAAAATGAAGATTAACGTTTCACTTTCCAAACTCACCCTCCATCCCGCGCTTGGATTGTCCCCAGGAACGCACGGAAACCAGTTTCTTCACCTTATCCTCGTTTTCCCAGCGCATTAATCTTCCCCCTCTCTGGAAAGTGGTTACCGTTTGCCCTTAATCAATTCGGCCACGGGCCGCAGCCGGATGGATACGACCGCGTCGCGTTAGCCAACTTCATCGATTATCTCGCACTTCGTGCCGGGGTCAATCTTCACGCACCATCCACGGATGTACCGTTGCGCCGTGTCACGACACCGCCTCCGACACCAGAGGCCGGTGGAAAAGCGACAACTATCGTCGAAAATCTTACAAACGTCCCCGTGTGCGTGGTGTTGTACGAATATGGCCAAAAGTCACGACACTGACGATGAATTCCTCGTGCCCTTCGCCTAATCCGCGCGCCCTCCGAAGTTAATCAAAGTGTCAGAAACGGTGGAAATACACGAATAAAAAGCGCTGTCCGCTCGGAATGAGATGTATTATGTGCCCGGTGGACGCGCCGGAGAGAAGACATTATGCAAATATGCGAACCGGGCCGGAGGATCATCGAGGTCGTCGCCGTTGTCGTCGTCGTCGGGATCGGGAAGCGAGCGAAACCCGCTAACCGCTTCGGTAGCGCAGTTTTGGCGAACCAATTAAAATTCATCCCCATCATCTTTAATCATCATGATGGGGGCAAGTGGAGCCGTAATAAAAATAAAAAAGCAATGCCATTTGTTCGATCCAGGAGAAACAGGTTCGAGGGCCGCTCACTCCTTTTGATGCTCCTTGCCTTGTCCAGGCCGAAGTCGGGCTGCTCCGAGATGGATGCCAGGCACGTTGCACGTCGGTTTGATTGATCGGCAACACGCACTCGCACACTTGCCCTCTCGCCGTTCTGCATACACATTCACCCTTGCGCTGAAAAGTCATGTTTTGTGTTGCTGCCAACATAATGTGCATGTGGGTTGCTGATTAAACTCGCGTCTTTACAACGTGCTCTGCCGGTGGCTGGAGGTTGGAAAGGTGGAGGTAAAATCATAAACTTTTGACCCATTTTGTTTTGTGCTTGTCTCCCACCGTAAAGAATTCGCAATCAAGCACGGGACGAGGATCAGTTTTGTTATCACTCGCTTTCTTTCCCTTTTCCACCGGTTTGGCCTTGCTATTGAAGGTGTGCCCTTTTTTCTGCTAAAGCGCCGTTTATCAGACGTATTTTCTTTTTCTCTCCTTCTGTTCAATAAACCATATCAACGTTTGCTATCCCGCCCGATCGAGGGTTAGGTTAGGCATATTTTTTGAGTTGTGACAGCAACTGTCCGACGCCTTTCGGCTTACAGGAAGTTGATGCTTTCGGCTGGCAGATACTAAAACAATGGTCACGGCTAGTTTTTCTTTCATGTTTTTTTTTACGTTTCAACAATGCCGTGATGGACTGCGATTCCACACTTTCATTTTAATTTCCACTCCACCTTGCACACATTCCACTTCACGTCAATTCAAGATCAAGATCGGTGGCGTCCCCATTGGAAAGCCACCCCACCAGAGGGAGAGAGAATTTCGCTCTAGAAAGGGAAATGGCCGGTCGAAAGTGTCTACTAATCCATCGCATTGGACGAAGCGAAAATAAAAAGAAAAAAAAAACAGGGAAGAAGAGAAAGAAAATAGAAACGAACTAGGGAAACAAAACCGACACAACACCAGTCCAAGTAGAGGATGGCGCGGCGACGATCGGTGACGCTCTGGCGATAATTATCGCATTTTAAACGCATCCCTTAATTGCGATGCCGACCACCGGACCATTTGCGATTTGTGGAACGTGACGCGACTTGGCGACGCATGAAGACAATCGTCGTTGGAAAACGTTTACCTTCACTTACTGAAACGTGGAGTCCAACTCGAATAGCAGATTTGCGAAGGAAACTAACCTACAAGCCATAGACTATTTCATCGCGATGAGCTGGAGTCCCGACACACCAACCTACCGGGGGAGAAGAATTTTCGGTTCTCTTAGAAGTGACTGAGTTCGGATTAACGGAGCCGTCCGAAATTCAACAATCGTTTGTTTACCAACAAACATCGGAAGGCCACGTGGTGTGGTCCATCAAAGGAGCTACTCGTTTGCGTGGCCATCGCATTAGGGTTGATGATGAATTGATTAACGTTTTAGACCCGCTTTGTGCGGGAATAGTGATTTTCCGGATTTTTCTTTCTTTTTTCCACCGTGACAAGGTTACAGTCTGGAGTTGCTCTCCAATCGGAGTGGACCGGGTCCGTTTCACTTTGTCGCCGATTGTTTCGTTCATCTTTCTCGGCAAACATTTTGGGGAGGATTAAAATATGCTGACCTAGATGACCACCCGGTTACCTTTTCTATCTCACTTGGAGATGTGTGTTGTAGCCATGACAAAACATGGAAAGAAAACAACAGTACACTCTGGCATCGTCAAACTCGATAGGAATAAATTAACGATCAGGAAATAAGGGAAATGGTGGAATCTTTAATTCCCTAAAAAACTAGCTTTGGATACGTCCATCATTGGAAACGGGAGAAAACTGGTGCCATTTCAATATGTATGACCAAATATGTTGGGAGTGTGTACAGTAACCGCCTCCCCTTAAACGGCATGGCATTGGGGAGAGTTTGTGGCCAAATTTTTCTATTTCGTATTTTGGCATCGGAAACCGCCTTCAGTTGTTTTGGAGTGCACTTATCTATGACTTTCCAACGGAGTTAGGGGAGTGTCTGGCCAATCGGTAGACTCTGTGCCCGCTCGCCGTCGTAGTCCAGTACACCTGAAACCGGGTTTCCTCTGTTCCGTTCTCTCTCTGGGCGGATAACCACAAAAGGCAAGCGAAGTGAAATGAATAAGAAAATAGGAAACACGTACAAAACCCCTTCGAGGTTCATCTTTGAGGCATACCGCCTTCGAGATACGATCACCTGAACAACAATCTACCGCATCTGCTACAACCGTCGGTGGTGACCCCTGGCCGAACTGGACGCAGACATCGAGTTCACGCCGCCAGGGATCGGGCCCGGGAGTGGATGCGCGAGAAAAGAACTAAAATGTCTGCAAGGAAAACTGTATCCATTCAGCCAGGCGATCGCTTGTGCGATCGGGTCTGCTCGAGTAAGAAAATGAAGCATCTTCAGGCGGGCGGCAAGAAGTGAAAAATAAGGGAAGAGTTATGACTGGGCGATGTTAAGATTACCTTCAACCTTAACGATTACGATCCTAGCGCTACGTGATGTTTGCGGGTTCGCGCTAGAGTCGGGCCAGTTTTTCCGACAACCACGCGTTTGGTGGTAGTGCTTCGATGCCGTTCGAAACCGCGGCTAATCGGGGAACTCCCAAACGAAAGTCGGGCCGAATCCCAAAGGCTGAAGTGAATTGGCTGCCCGAAAAGTGCATCGTCATCGGTTGGAGCAGCGCGGTGTAAGTTGTTGCGATACCAGCATCCCTCATACACCGCCCGGGATCCACCAACACCGGGAGGTATCCCCTGGTGATCTCTCTTTCCACTTTTACCGGGGGGAGAATTATTCATCCGCGGCTCGGTATCGACCGTTCAGCTGCATCATCCTCATCAACTCGAACGTGCCGTCCACCATCATCATCTTTCATCGGCGATTGTGTGCGTGTGTGTGTGTGTGTGTGTGTGTATACGCCAGCGCATTCGTCACAGGTTGCAAACCAGAATGATGACCCACGAGACACACCCCGGGCATGGCCGGCAGCAATTTCCCGTCTGTTGCTCTCTTCCCATCGGTCAATGTTCCACCCGATTCTTGCCCTTTAAAAAATGCATTCCTACTCGAAGAAGGGCTTTCACCTCCCATGAGGGAAATGGTTGTACTTTCCGCGTGTCCATTCCATGCTGTTCGTTCGCCTCTGGCGTTAGTCCTTATCGCAACGCTCCACCACTCCATTGCACAAACTGCGCACGAGGACATCGCACTTCACTAAAAGCTTTTTGGGGAAAATGTATGATAAATTGTTTAACGATTTCTTCAGGGGGGGATTTTTATGGCATCTTTTTAAAAGTTCTCTCGCCTCAAGGCATACCTGATGATCGATCGTCCCGTAGGTGGTCCGGCGGTGTAAGTGTCCGGTTTGTTTTGTTCATGTCTTTTTGTACGGCCGCTACCAAGATGACTTCACGAATGATGAGTCACAGTACAGCCCAGTGCCGGTGGCGTGACCACGTCGTGACCGAGCATTCCATCGGTGACGATGCTCCAAAAGGATGTTTGACAGATTCCAGCGTGCAGAACAGTTCGGTCGGCCAGTTCAATGACACTCTGCACGGTCAAAACGATCGTGCGTCTAACAATCTTACGGCCAAACAGTTGGAAAATCAGGTTCGACATCGAAGGATGTGTCCGCCATCGCCCTTTGGCGATCCACCACCACCAACACCAGCAAGTGCGGGAGCAAGTTTCCATAAAGTGAATTCTTTGGCGCGCCTTTCGCCTAGGAAACCGCTAGGAAATTAACGGTGTTCTTTTGAGCGACGTCTTGTCAACCGATCAGGCCGATGGGTCGCCCGCTTGATGGTTGCGGAACTTCGCGGGGAAAGGGCGAAGGCACGCCGTACACACATTTGCACACGCTTACGAGTATAGGGAACACATGGACACACACACATGGGTTTTTGCGCTCAAATTGGTCATGGCGATGGTCAACAATTGGACAATTTTGCGCTGGCCCGGCCTGTGCGCCGTGTGTCATCCTGTCAGCGTTAGAAACATGACAGTTAGCTCGTCCGAATCGTCCCCGCCGTTCGACAAGCGCCCGACGCTGCTTCGTATCCGATCGGACAGACCGGTGATCTATCGGTGACTTTGAGTACTAACTGGTGCTCACTTCGCAACAGTTAGTTCGTTAGTGGTGGACCACAACACGCTCGTTGGGTTGTTAGGAAAGAGCGATGAATCTCTTCAATGCGGGCAACATTAACGATCGGAGTGTTTCAACCCTTAAAGGCTCACGAAGTTCAGGCGAAGACTCAAGAGTAGGAAGCATTTTCAAAGCAAGTTCCATGCAACAAAGTCAACGAGGCAAACATGTCTGTGGACAAATAATTTCGGAATCAATTGTTTAAGGCCATACAATATAGTAATGAAACTGTACCTTCAAGGGTTGATTTCGTTTGATTTCGACTGCCTTCTTCGGTAGCGCGAAGATGGTAACAACCGTAGCTAACATCTCCAAATGGACAGTACACTATCTCAATGGTCAGTGGTTAGCGAATGGCCCTCAGGCCCCTGACCAAATGCAGCTTTGAATAGGGTTTAATAAACGAAACCTACTGTTACGACAACAACCCGCACTGGGTCCCTCTACTATATGTTGTTTAGTTTTTTGCTTTGTTTCGGGAAAGTTTGCGTCTCATTAAATCTCTTCAGGATCCCTCTCCGCCGAGGGTTAATTCGAACCCCACCCCACCGGGTGTCGAACATATCCTCGCTTTGTTTGCACTGCTCGAAAAGAGTTATTCCGACCGACGGTCGCTGCTGGCTTAAGATTCCAAAATCGAACCGAACGGTAATAATGATTCCGGGCGGTTCCGCGCGAACACCGAGAAGAGGCTGCGAATGGCAACAGGTTGGCGAGAGAAACAGGTTTTTCACGTTTTGGGAATGTATATTTCGTCGTGCCTGCCCTTTTTATTTTTGTTTCGCTTTCTTGCCCGGACCGGAGAGCGTAAAAAATAAAACAAAACAAACAAAAAAAAAGGTTCACCATGATCGACCACAGACAATTAACCGATTTGCTAGTCGAGTCGATGGTATCGCCGAATGAGGTTGAATTATGAGCTCGCTTTCGTCCGGCTGATAGGTCGTTTGTGTTTCGTGTTTTATTTTTTCAAGGGCTTGAAGATTATACATCTTTTGAAGGTTACACCCATTCAGAGGGGTTTCGGTTGGCGCATAAATTTGGAACGTGTGACGAACCTCCAAGACGGTGTCTTGGGTGCGTTTTCTACTCCCAGCAACGATAAAAGGCCGACCGATTAAGGGAAGAAGCTGGGCAAATAAAACTTCATCAATGGTACCCACCCTTGGCCACAGTATTAGGTTTTTATGGTCATCCTATGCATCGCTGGTGCTGGCCAGGGTTAATATATGGCGTTCGATTGCATAACGTACCACCCCTAGGCTGTGTGAAGGTCCGGCCCAGGTTCTAGGTGGAGTGGCTCTGCTTAGGCGCCTGCCTCTTGACCATTGACATGGTTCTGGTAAGTGGTACAAAATGTACAGTTACCTTCTTGACCGCCCGTTCCTAGCGCTCTTCATTCTTTCGCGTGCCGATCGGTCAACTTGCGCACACTTTATTAGCTATCGTTGTTATACAGCGCTAATGGGTTCTGATTCCGAACGAGATGCCTCCGCTGTTGCTGCTGCCATCCGGCCAAGCTGTTACCACTCCGACCACTCGACGGCGGCGAGACGGACGATTACGCGTGCGTGGAATAATGATTGACTCGAGCCTTTAAATCTTCATTCCCGAACTTGCCAACTTTTCAGGTCGTTTTGTTGTATCTCTCTACGTTTCTCTTGTCGTTCTTTCTTTTTTTATCGATCAGTGGATACCCGGGCGATGGATCAGCACTTTCGCGCAAAAGTTGGCCTCGCTTTTGCCAAGGGAACGTGTTAATGAAACAAATGGGACTGAAAAACGGACCTTCAACTAGACGACACGGGCATGGGAGATGGGGCTCTTGAGCTGGAGCCACTCCGGTCTGGGAAGATAATGTACACACCCGGATCATGTAAGGCAGCCGGCGGCCCCATCATCAACAGCGTACGTTGAAGAATGTCGAGCGGGAAGCGGAATAGAACATCGGCTGGCGATGCTGGAGCTGGTGACTATGGCCAGCAGGGTTGGGGGCTTCGATCTTCGACGTTAAATGTGGCTTTCACATTCGCATTCACCGCCATAAGCGATTCCGTTTGGTTCCCGAGTTGAGCTATGGAAGTCGGTATCGAAACGTACGGCTGGCGGTGTCGGTGATAAGTACACCTGAGTCGCGCCGTGGTATGACGCTCTCGTGGTGCCAGAAGACTTGGTGAAGTGAGCCCTCCGGTAGATCTCCCATCAAATTGGTTCGGTGCGGCAAAGCCAAATCACTCGAGACTCGCTCGGTCGCTGGCGGAACTCTTCCAAATGGCTGCGCGTACTCACCCATAATCAAATGTCGAATACGGGCTAGGGCCAGCGCTTCCATACAAGGAGATGGAGGGCTTTCTTTTCTTGCAGCTCACTTCTTACCGAAGGGCCCTCCTGTGCGTGCATTCGCTCGGGGAAGTTGTTACTTGGCCATCGTAGATGGTACTCGCCTAGGGTCTATCCCTGGATCAACATTCAATGAAGGAGTGAATTCCCTATGCCCCGGTGTATCTCTCCTGCTCGGCAGTAACGCTTTTTTGAGGCTAGCAGCGTAGGAAGAGTAGGACAGCGGGTTGTCCACTTTTGGCCCGGACAGCTAGATCCGTCTATCAGCGACCGTGGAGCATTGGGAGTTGTGCGCACACCGGACAACAACATCCCATAGGCACCAGGAATTGAGACGATAACGGCCGAACGGGTAGGACGATGCATTGCGCTTTCGTGTGACCTCTGGAAGGTATAAATTAGATTAGCACAACCAATGCCCGGGGGTGCCACGTTGTGCCCGAGCACGCGCACGCATCTCAATGGAAATGGGATGAAATTGAAGCACAATGGTGCCAATTTCGACGCACGGCTACCTCGGCGACGCGATGCAATATAGGTTCTCCAAGGCGGTTGGATCCCACTAGTGGGATGGATGGATTCGTCATTATTTTTCGCCTCAGCACCGCACGATCTACCTCTTACCGATATAGCGTTAACCACTTCACTCGCAGGGTACTTATGCTGTGGCGTGTTCTGCGACGCAAAGTAGTTACGTTGTCGATAGTGCGTGCGTTACGAAACTGGCTTACATAGTTCACGATACTATCGACACTTCCCCAGGCGCGCGATATGTAGGGAAGATTTGAATAACTTATTATGCAGTTGCAGTGAACATAAGAAGACTTCTGTTTTTATCCAAGCCATGAGTGGCGGGACTGTTGGGTCGCTCGAACGCACATGTGCGCACTGCGAGGGAATTTTTTTATCCGGCACTCCAGACGCGAACTAGAGATGAACAAATTGATCCATAAAAAAACAACCATTTCCTTCAAGATGAGTAATAAAATTGGAATTATTCCTCGACGCGGTGGAGCCGTGCTCGGTTCGGAAAGTTCCTGTTGTGCTCCAATGTCTCAAAGCTGATAGCTTTGGGGAACTGAAAAAACATTTCTCAACCGTTGGTCCACTGGTCGGGATTGCTTGAGGGATTTATAGGTTTTTTCTACCACCAACCCATTGGAGACGATGGAGACGACTAACCGCGTTGTTGAAAACACAGTTGCACCGAACAAGAAGACGAAGCGTCTCGCGCCAAAAAGATCAGCCAATGAGTTCGCGGAACTATCCAAGGCTACGAAAGTGACACAGAAGTATCTCAAACAACACCGACAAGCAGCATACGCTCGGTAGCCTTTGCTCCCGGGCGAAACATTTTTCGCATCAGATTTATACCAAGCCAAGAACCCCGACGATTTCTTGTACCCCAAAGCGAAGGGTTCACTATAGTTCCCGAGATGTTTGTTGCGAAAGGGTTGTTCGTTTCAAAATTCTTCCGAACCAACGACCTCGTCCGGGTCGAGAAACTTCGCAGACAATAGTGAAACTGAAAAAAACGCTTTATTGTTTTTCTTCTGCAACGCGGGAACCGTTTTTCGGAGTTTGAAAGTAAAAACATGCCAATGTGCCAAGCGTACAATGGGTTTGACAAATGTCTGTCCACGATGGAAACGAGGTGGCAGAATGTTTCCTTAATTGGTTGGCTTTCGTGGAGCTTCTGCTTGCCACTTGTAGCCTAACTTAATGAACTTAGTTTTTGTTGTTGTACTAGAGAAGAAATGGAAAATTTGGCGGGTAGAAAGCAACATCGAGCTGGAGAAGATGGGTGAATGTCATTTTAAGCTAAGGTATATTTAAGCTTTCCCTCTTAGCAGATCGTTTGAAGGATTGTTCCAACCGACTGACGATGCAAGAGAGAAAGAGAAGGGATTTGAAACCCATTTGGCTTTCGTAGGTGGTTTCTTTTGCCGTTGTGAATTGTTGTGATTGTGCAGTCGACGGAACAAACCGACATAAATGTAGAGGCTCCACTATCAAGCTTCTTGTGACCCAGTCTCTGTAGGTCTACGTTGCACTCGTTGTTTGCTGGTGCATCTAAATCACCTTCCCGACGGAAAAGAAGGGCTCGGAAAGGGAGAAACAGAAAACCCTCGCCAGTGGGTGTCAAAGGAAAGTTGTACGGCTAGCCTAAGGGACAGTGTCAAGCGCGGCAGAGTGTTCCACCTTCGAGGGCTCACTTCCGGCAGAAATTCCGACTCGCGGTGGTCGTCGAACTGCAGGGTCTAACGCCTCCATGTTCTCTCGCTGACCGCTTAGACATTTCCTGTACAGGCTCGGGGAGGTTCCTACTTAATATTCGGGGATTTCTCATTGACACCTGCCACATGCGTCATTACACGTTTGATGGAGATAGTTCCCAGCAGCGGCTCCTTTGGTTAGAGATCGATAAAATTTGAATGTCTCCAAATCTCTACCCTCCCAATCGAGGAAAGATACACCAAGACTCTGGACTTCCGATAAATACGGGATGAATTATAACATAATCGCTCGATTAAAATCCATTAAAAGGGCACCTGGACAACCGAGTTGACGGAGCAGCAGGGTGAGTCCCGTATCGAAAAATAAAACACACACACATTATTTCTTCAAATCTCCCTTGCGTCCCCGCGGGGTGGGATCCCCGGCAAGATACGAGACCTACCGCGGACGCACCGGTACCCCCCCCAAGCGTGGGTCGCGGAGGGAAGAAATTATCACTGTTGTGACAGCGTCATAATCTGTTTCCCTCCACTTTCTACTTTGTCTCTTGCGGTGACTTTCGCTGCGGCCACGGCGGAACGAACTTCTGATTGCGACGGAACAACGCCGGGACGTCCGTACCGTGAACGAAAGTGGACGTCCGATTATGCTGATGGTTTGTGGGCGATAGGCGCAGGGTTGCCCATTACAAATGGGAAAAACACATCGAAAGCAGCACTAATTCCCCGGTAAACGTCGGCGCGGCTCATTTCGTCTATTATTCATCCGCCGATGACGCGTGTTTGGATATTCGTTTTGCTTTCAATTTGTCTTATGATGCAGTTTTGGGTGGTGGCAGGTGTACGTAATGCACTCATCGACGAATAAGGTTCGAAAAGCAAGTGAAGCAAGGGTGTTTTACAGTGTTATCTCATGAAAACGTGTTAGCTACTGATCCGGAAACCAAGCTATTGATGTTCTAGAATGTTTTAGGTATAATCGCTAAAAGGGTTCCTTTCTCTTCCTCCTTTTATTATCGTGTTCTCCCCTCACAATCCTGTTCTGTTGCATCACATATAAAGGCGAGAATCCTGACAAAACGCTTGTCATTCTTTTTTCTCCTCTACTAGCGTGTGTCGGAAGTGTTACCAATCTCCCGTATCACGAGCGATGAGATTGACAGGCTCCGATTAGCAAACTGGCGTACTTAAACAACTTGTCAACGATCACAAACGATCCCGATCGCCACCGTTGCCGCTCGCTCGCTAAATAGAGCCGTTCGATTTATGTTGCCCCCGGAGATTGGTGGCAAGCATTGTTGGCGAAATCGAGCAGGCCCGACCCGCTTGACAGTTACTTGCGTTTCGTGCCGTCGACTTGAGAGATCTTTAAATCGTCGGCACGCGAATGGGATAACAATTTATGACAAAACCGTAAGCTTCTTAACGCGGCCTCGCGGAGTGGGCCTTTAATCTGTGCGCCAGAAGAGGAAGGTGGACATAAATTGTAATTAAACGAAGTGCGGTGAAAGTCAGGTGCGTAGTGGTGTGTATGCTACCAGTGTACTGGGGCAAAATAGGTAGCCCCAAAACAAGATGCCATCAATCACTAGCGAGACGTGCGTGTACGCTCTTGATGCCACCGACCGAGGGGGGCCGTTTCGCACAAACCCGAACCGCCGGGGTATTATGCCAAATATGCAAAGCTAACGGGTAATTGCATGTCGCAAGTGCGCGAACCGTGGCCCGGGTACGCTTCGGTCGTCCTGTGGTCGCCTTAGCGCCTAAACGGCATACGTCGGTAAGCTTCAAAGGGCACGCCAGTGTGCACACCATCAGTGCAGTGTGCAATTTAGTAAAATAAACTGCTACCCACGCCGCCACACGGTCCGTACCAACGGCTGCGATTTAGAGTCATGGTTGTAAACATGGTAGATCGAGCTGGAACGCGCCTGAGAGTTCGTACACTTCCTCTCGTTTATTCTAGCAGGGGATCAATAGCACAGTACCTGCCTAGTGGCCCACAAAAGGGCATGCAAGTTGCCGAGACAACACTACAAGAGCGTCTGTTTTCACACTTCACCACCGCCGACACCGTGGGATATTGTTTGCATTCGTCTTAGCACTCGGGATTGGCTCGGTACGGTCCATCTGATCCACTGCGCCATAATCTCACACGGGAATTGCATTAAACGGGTGGAATTGTTTTAATTACAGTGTAGAGTAACTTCGACTGTGCTGTATAGAATATATATACAGCTGGGGGGTGAACGTCAGTTGCAACGCCGTCACCTTGCGCTAAAACCGGAACCGCGTCTATGGAAGAGTTTTGATTTATTACACCGCCTATACCGAGTACCTCACAGGCGGCTGAAGGCAACGATTTGGAGTAGAGCTGGAAGGGCCTTGAGGTACTTACCGGTGGTAAGTGCTAGAAAATCACGCGGAGTGTTTACGGCTCTCGTCGCAAGCTGGACCCCAAGATGAACAACCGATTCAACCGTCGTGCACTTGCGCACTCCTTCATCGGTTGCATCATTGTCGCGCGATGTTGAGTGTTGGTGCATGAATTACTATTCAATACCGCACATGCCAACCACCGCGTGAATGTCACCAGAGCAGTAGTCCAGAGAACCTTTAAGGCTCCGACGCGCAGTCCCATCCTGTACGGCCTCCTCCCCACCGACACTCAGCGCAGCGAATGTGTGTCCACCAGCACTGAAAGGACGCTCGCCGACATGACGGCAATTAATAGTGTGTGATCCGGGACCGGAGACTTTATAGATTGCGATAATGCCAGCAGTTTGTCGTATAGGTTAAGCGATTATCTGTTTTTATCTTTCCCGCCTTGGCTGGGCTGCAGTAAACCGGGGCTTATGAAGTATATATGTCATGGCTGGGTTTGTACGTACGTGCGCGTTAATCTGCCAATTGAATTTATGGTGCACAGTACGCTTCCATTTGTTCCGTCGTTGGCTGTGCGGCCTATAAAACTGAACCGCCCCATGGGGAACTAAAGCCGGTGAGTGCTGAAATATAGTGCACAGTAAGTTTATTACGGTAGTTGATTTTTTCGAGTCGGGTTTTACATGTCAATGAGTCATGAGTGAAGAGAAAAGTTAGTAACCATACGTATATAATAACTGGTTCCCAATATGTTCTTTGTTAGCAACGGTAGACTTAAAGTTTTGATCATCTCGGGGTTCTTATACGGTTGTTCTGAAGCGTCAATTCGTTGCGTTAGAGCAATAGATTTGTATTGTTTTTTCGTGGAAGATTATTTTTAGATGAAGATGCCTTACTGATGATTAATTTTCCCAACTGAGAAACAAATAATTCCTTATGCTGATGTTGTCACTGCGTTGCCGAAACACTGTACTCATGCTCACGTTTGACCTCCCGACGGGTATGGATATCGCACAATCGCGTTATGTTGAAGACGGCTAATATTTACACGCACTTAAACGGGCGTACTTTGAGGAAAGTCAACAAAACCATTCGATGATAGAGTCGTTCGCACCGTCGCATCGCTATGTTGACTTGTTGAACCATCTACCGGAAAAGCGCACAAACTCTCCCACCCCACGGCCAACAATGGTAAGCATTGATGCCGTGCGGCGATGGCAAAGGTGGCGGCAGAAACCGTGCATCTGTCCGGAACCCCAGCGCCAATTAGCTCAACCCGGCACTTCGGTTGCTCTGGACGATGAGGGGGACTCTATTGACTCCAGGAGGTCAATAGTTAGTACTCGATCGTCGGCGTTTAGACGATCACCGCCGTGAGCTGGATGCTAGGCGAGCGTCTTTAATTTTTAAACTAGGTCAAAAAATAGGTCGAGTAGCTCTAATTGAATCCACGCTGACAGTGAAACGACGGGTCGGATCCCTTCTCCGGTGCGCGCTGATGGTCATGAACGTCGCCCCAAATGCACTCGCTCGGAGTTGGCAGTCGGCGGCGGTGGTGACGAACATCCGCTCTTGGTCGGGCAACGAATGCTCACGTTCCACGATTACTGCACGTACGCAGAGGGTGTGCTGGTGGCATACAAGTTTTGCGCTGCAAATGCGGGGGGAGTAGTAGGGGACCCAACATAAGGGAGGCCCCACGGTGGCCCTGTGCACGGATGATAATTTATTTTTACTAAAGGTTCGCATTTTAGGGCGTGGGGAGTTTCGGTGTTTGCGTTTTGCGCTCGCCGCTACGTACTCGGGGAGCACTCGCTCCGGATGTCGAGTGTTTGTGAATTTCCACAGTTTGACGACTAACGACCGATTTGTCAAAACAAACAAACGCGCCAACAAGCCGCCAACGGATGACGACGATAGCCAATGATGATGATGATGCTAGTGGTGGTGCTGGATGTCGTCGTCGTCGTCGTCGTCGGATGGTTGGGGTTGGGGAACTTGCACCGAGGTCAGGGATGAGTGGATGCCTTCGCATGGTCCCGGTTTTATTCCGTCTTTCGAAACCGACGACATTCAACAACGCCAGCAAAGCATGAAGAAATCAAACAGTTTGTTGTAATACCTTTGAATTTTTGTTTGTATAACAACATCTTAAACGAAAAATAAGTACACCTATGACCCGATATTCGCAAAATAATTGGTTAAGAAAGTCCAATAAAATGTTTAGATCGAGTAACGGATCTAAAATCAGGTAGTACCAACACATGATTTATCTGTGAATATAGCTAGTTCTTCGTTCGTTAAATCTCCTAAGCGTACACTTTACTCAAAGTGTGGCTTAAACCAACTAGAACGCATCGCAGAACATACACTGCGTGAATCCAAACGATTGCTGAAAGAATTTAATTTTCTCTATTTATTAAACAATTATGAGATTTGCTATTCGAGGAAGAAGCTAGAAGATGGGACTTTGAAGAAGGTTCCTTGTGTTAGACGACATATCTTTTCGAAATTGTGTATGGACACATCGATACAAACTATTCTTACTGACGTTTCTAACAACCAAAACTGCTGCTCCATCGACGTAGACAACACGGATGCCGACAGAACGGTAGAAGCTGCCAGCGGGTCCTAATTGTTTGACCCCACGTGTGTGTCAATTGATCTTATCCGTTCGTTTGGGGGGCGCACAAACATCAAGTTAAGCAAGGCAGCCGAGTAAACCCGCCCGATGTGGGCAGTGCACTTTTAATTGGACCTCCAACGCAACTGGCGCACAGGAACGAAAGGAACCATGCTTGCCGGGGTGCGTGTAAGCGCATTTATTTATTTCTTTTACTGGTGTTGCGTAAGCGCTGGGGCTTAAGAAGTCTACAATTTCGTCACAACCAGACGTGAGGGTGGTGCGGAATTGTATAAAGCAGAGTAAAAACCTTGTAACGCATGATTGGTGACTAGTGTATCAGATTAACGCGTATGATTTGACAGGCTCGAAATCGCTTGCCCCTTTGCGACGTCCTTTGCATGGCGTCTTTGAGTGGTAATATTTCTCACCCGTAACCGGAATTTATTAATTAAACACAGACCTCCGTCGTAGACCCCATGGGCTTGTGCAACTTTGACCCTCGAAGGGTCTGGAGTGGGTGAGTTTTCGGCCGAACCCATTTGCATCTGTTTGATTGATTTTGTAACCTTTCTGGCCAGACGTGCTGCCGACGCGCTTGTCATACTTTTTATCACCTCTAGTGATAGCTTTCCACCGTCCGCCTCCGCCGAGGACTGCGCATTAACATTGTTTAAGCGCGCCATTAGGGACCGATTTTCCCCGTGCACGGATTGCATTCGAAATGTGCTAAAACGTCACGTCATGCGCCCGTCGGTTCGCGTCATGTTTAACAAACGGCGCGCTGTCATCGCCTTCCAACGTCCGCGTGTGGTCCAATCGATTATTCATCCGCACATTGGCAGAGAGACACTTACATACACACCTATACAAAGGTTGGGGGAGCTCAGCATCTGAATCTGCGGCAACCAGGGCGAACCCTGAGGTCTCGCCACTTGTCGACTGCTGGTGACGAAATGACGTAAGTCTTGGAGAGTGAAAGACTTAAGTACGAAGCCGTGCGAGAAGCAGCACGAGGCGAGGATTAAAAGAACCCTTTTTCCAGCTGTGGATGTCTTTTGGCCTATCCATGGACCACGCAACCGTGCTGCAGAAGGCTGCAGTTTTTAGCCGACAGCGAATCTCTGCGCATTGATGACGTTGGTTTGATTGGATTTTGTTACTTGTTCGGTAGACCCCTGGGGCTTGGTGGAGGATAAAATGTTTCTTGCCTTATGCACACGCATTAAACTGGCAGATAGTTTTGTATATTTCCCTCCCGAAAAGAGGCGAGTTCCTTGCCGGAGATCGAACAACTACCGTAGTAATATTTCCAATGCACTCCGTGCACAAGTACTGCAATATTTCAATCGCGTGTCGAACCACGCGACCCGCAAGGGCCCTGCCATCAGTGAGGCACATTCCAGGCAACCTATCACCGTCACGAACTATGGCAAATAGTGTCCGGTACAAGTTTGGAGTGAACAGGCAGTCGAACGCCGGTGTAATCAATTAAAATTCCGTGGCTGCATTTTCTGCTGTTCAGGGCATGTGCTCAGCTTCTGGGATTGCACCCGATTGCAACACACCGGTGTGCCTACCGAACACACTGTCATCATGCGTATGTGCGCACCGATGATTTTCTACGCTCATCCGAGCCTTTACTGGTTCGTTAGTGGGTTTCGATGGGATGGAAAAGTAGTGAATTGTCATTTCTCAACGGTTCGATGATGTTAATGGTCTGCCTATGATATTGGTCCATAGGGTAGGGAATGTTAATTTAAAATATTTGTTCACAAATGTTCGAGAAAGGATTCAAAGAAAGTCAAAGGTGAATCTCCCCCAATTGTTGCAATTGGTTGAATATCGGTCCTCGCACAAATTGACTTTCGATTCGCCGCGTTCACGACACCGTTCACCATCATTAATCCTCGCCGCACCAAACAAGGACGTCGTCCTCCACATTCGGCGTGTTTGTGTATGTTCGAATTAAAACGAATAATTTATCTCCTCCCAAGCCAACCCAAACTCCATGCTTCACACGCGATCGTGCACCGGGTGGTATGTATATTCGCGTGCTGCCCAAACCGCGAACGGCGTGTTTAAACACCTCCGAACGCTAACTGATTGCCGTCGGCTTCGTGATTCCTTCCCTCTGATATGTTTGCTCTTGTTGTCTCTCCATCTCGGCTGATCGATTCTTGCCCCACATTGAGAAGGAATTTTTACTTGTTGTTTTTTTTTGTTTTTTAATTTCGTTTCAACATTTATTGTTGATTTAAATCCTGTCAAGATCGACCGTTTAAAGCAGGGGCCCAGGGAGATGGAATGGAAGGGAGTAACAATCGCCAGCAATATAACTGCAATTAGCCCGACAAGGTACATGAAGGCGCACGCATAAGTCACTGTAAAATGGAGCGTCGAGTGTTACGTGCATGTCGAAGGTAAACCATGATTGTAGTGGAAAAGAGAAAAAAATGTTGAGAGTACAATCACCCTTGATATGTCTGCAGAAGAATAACGAAAAAAAGGTTAAGAAAATAAATAAACAATACTCGACCAGACGTGCACTAGACACGTTTAACGCCCGCTAAAATTAGGGCTAACCCAGGGGTACAATACAATGGGGAAAAAAGAATAATCATAAAGCTGCCAAAGTGTAACACGATCACGATTGCGTTAAAGCCCTTCCTCCCCCCGAAAAATCCCCTTTCCTCACGCGTCGCAAACTAGGCATAGTGCTACAATTCGCAACAACTATTAAACACCATTATCGGTGAGACACCCGACAGCTCGCACTTACAATTAGCGACACGAACAAATGCCAATCCATGTCGATGCCACGAATCGTACACTGATCGATGCTGTTTCGAGCCAACGGATGAGGAACGAAACGGCGGTCATGGCAGAAACGCGAAAGACTAACCTTTAGTGTCAACGAGAAGACAAACAACGACACGTCCCGAAGGCTTCAGATTCCTTGCCCGAGATCGAGTGCAGTGGAGCGCTAGGAGACGCCATCCCTGCCACTGACTGACCCACTGACACGCTATCGACATACGCTTTGCTGTAGGAGAAGGATCGATTCACGGAGGTCTTAAGATCTCTGCACATGTCACAAATTACCAATCCACCCAGACGTCGAGATCCTGCTGTGCCGCAAGCTTTTTGCCTGCCTGGTGGTTTAGCAGCAAGTCCTTACCGGTCGGGTTGACCAAATACTGGGTCATACCGGATGCAAAACGCACTCGCCGGCCAGAGAAGGAAATACACGCGACGGGGATCGGATGCGGGTGGCTTTGCTTGGAGAGGTGGGGGAATGGGTCGGTTCGACCGACTTACATAATAATCAGCGGCGAGAGGCTCGTGCCTTCAACAGTTATCCGGTGTTATCGTTCCGGGTTCCGGTGGCCGGTGGGGGACGGGCAGCGCGCAAGGGTAAGAGCAATCGCAACCGTTTTCTTGACCATCTCTCTTAGCCGTCTCCAGGCATAGACATTGCGCGACCGCGTAACGTGTCTGACCTGTTTTTTCTGGCTTTTTCCTTCTCTTCCAAACGCTGCTCGGGTGACCAGCTGACCGGAGCAACAACAGCCGCCCGTGCTTACCACGAGAGACACACTGTGACCGGAATTTCTCACCATGATTACTACGTGTCGGATGGTAATTGAGTGGGGCATTATTTCCGATTAAATATCACTAACGGAGGGAGGGAAAGAAAGAGAAGTAGAGGGTACACGGAGACGATGGTGGAAGGGGCTTGTGCAAAGCGAAGGAAGCAAAAGATCGCTTCAGGTCTCGGTCCTCCCAACGTAAGACGTGCGTAAATAATCGTTATTGTAATCAGATGGCCACTTGCCGTAGAAGGAAGTGACCCGAACGATCGAAGAAAGCGTATAAGGGTCTCATAAATTTACATACACTACAGTTTATCCGCTTACGGAAAATCCGGGCAGATAATTATCTTTTAATTGTTGAATCGCTCCATACGGGACAAATCCCATCAAAGTGCAATTATTACAGCAACAAATATTGTTAAATGTGATTCCAATTTGTTTCCATAATGAAGGCTACTTCTAGCGAGTTGAAACATTGTTGACAAAGTGTTTTACAAAAGAACACTTTTTCGTCGTGATAACGCGAGAATACGTGGTGTTTAAACTCGCTTCAAGTGATGCAACCAGCTGCTATCAGTTCGCTGAAGGTAACTTTAACGAACTGATAGTAATTCAACGGTCAGATATGTCCACCATGCGTTAATCTTGTCAACATTTTGCTTGTTCCTTTTTCGTAAAAACATATTGAATCACCGTGACTGGTGTGTCATCTTTTCCGCTCCCAGGAAACGTTTCCTCGCAAAAAATCGAAGCCAAAATTATAATTAGAAAAAACGTGACCAGCATGATCCTCCAAAATCGCTTAAGGTGACTGACCGCAGTGCTGGCGGGCGGCTACGTGTATTGCTTTGCTGATGAGAGCAGTGTTTCTTTTGAGAATTCTTTAACGAACGGCGAAGAATTTGTTATGTTTTCATGCTCAAAAAACCTAACCATGCTTATGTTTTTGGGAAGGTTTGACGAAAGTAAAAATCAAATCTGTCTGATGAATGGCACATCAGAAATCGGACACCCCATCGCAAAAGTGTAGGAAATCGTTTGGCAGCGATCGTCTGGGACCGATTCGTGCCATGATATCCGATACCGATAGTGTTGCGTTTGTTCCTGGAAATGAACCTGATCCGATTTCGGACTGACCGGATGTTTATGAAGTAATCCTCTCGGTGTTCCTTCATTCAGGTGACAGGTCGGGGACGAACTGTGCGCAGGAACATTGCTGTGCTAAACTTAAACGAAACCAACAGTGAGCAGCGATCACGATGGATGGATAATTGATCATCAGCTGGTTTTAGTAGGTAATTGAACCAGTTTCTGTAGGTTTACATCCTTGGGAAAAACTATCAACATTTTGCTAAATAAGAAAATGGCTTGAATTGGATTGTTTGATTGAATATAGTTCGATCGATAGAAACGATCTACTTCTCTTTTTGTGGTCTCATTTACTTTCAGTTGTGGGGATCAGGACTTCTTTCTACACGAAAGAATTTCACGTAAACTTTGCTTTACCTTCTTATCCGTGCCTCAGTATCCGAATCCATTAGTGATTGACAACTTTGGCCGGCTACTAGAGATGCGCCAAAAATGTAGGATAACCAACACTTTTTATGATTACTTATCACTACAGCTAACGCCTAGTCAAACGTGCCAATACAGTGCTAGTCCCTCGGAGTCCTTCAGTTCCTCTGTTATAACTCACACCTCTTTTTTAACTGAAAGAAGAAAAGAAGGCTTTCACAGATAACCTTCGTTGGACGCAAATTTCCAGCATTTTTATGGAGGAGTATGTTACTGAGAAAACCAGTTCTGTTGATCCACATTTTTACGGACATCTTCAGCGCAGTAGAGGCACTTATTTCAGTGGAATCTGCGAAGATCCTCGACTACACTGGAGGAAACAAGAATAGCACCACCCTGGTTTTTGCCAATATTTTTTATATTTCCATAAAATTTGAGCTTTTTCGAGTTTGGTACGTTATTACAATCAGTTTCACAACTTTCCAGTGGATTACGGACGCTTTAATGTGGGCTAATATCGTTAAAACCCAATAATTAATGAAAACGGGGGGGAAATAAAAATAGCACCACTTTGGTTTTCTGTTCAGCAATTGAAGATATTCTAACAAAACCTCAATTAAAATATACTTTAATGATTTTATTAGTAAATATAAGAGTATTGGTATCTAATCCCTTCAATACGCGGTGATTTAGAGGTACAAAATACAATTTTTCAGAGAGTTCTGCTCATGGCGCTCCCAGCATTCACGAATACGAATTAGCACGTAATTGTTGCTTCATTGTTTGATATTTGAAGACAACCACGATGACCATGAATAGGCCAAAGGTTTTTTATGAGATTAGGATACAAAAAGCCTGCTGGCCACCTTGATAGCTCCATTCTTATATCAGGAATCCAACCTGTAGTTAACATCAACTCATGGAATCCGGTATATTTTTATTGGAAAACAAAGTCTAAGCTCATCCAAGTTTAATTTCGTTCAATTAATCTTGTTTCTAGTACATCATACTTCATTCTCAGTCAGATGCATGGCAAGGTAAGCTTTCGTTGCAGTGAGAGAACTCCCCATATCAATGGTTTAACACCACCAACGTTCCGGCTCATTTTAACACCAGGTTCTTGTTGCAAATCTAGCTAAAAGTATTGTCAAACATGTAGGAAACCAAGAATGAACTTTATTTAGCCTGAAAAGAACTTTTTTTCATGCGTCGCTGCAACAAGTATACCTTAAAGCGAATTTGAACCGATTCAATGCATGTCGCTCTGTCATGTTGGACTTGCGGAATCTTTGTAGCTACTTGTAGTTTTCCCCGTTCAACGTAATTTGCTGCAAATGTCTTGTTGGCACCTTAAGTTAAATTCTGCATGATTTAGAATCACTATTCGTCCCTGGTTTGCTCCTTATTTATAAATTATTCGCATATCCATCTCCGTAAGCTGGGTTTTACTCCCGCGTTGGTCCTTGTGGCCGTCGTTACCGGAATGTTTCATCAACCCTACTGGTATGATATGTAATCGAAAGGTTTTTAGACCGATTTTCAGGGAACAGCCCTCTGCTATCATGGTCAGTTTTGATGTTTAGCTCGGTTTTGACGAAGCGATGCTGTTCCTGACACATGTCTTCTAAATGGCTTGGAAAATCAAATAACACACGACTAATAATATTTAATTTCTATAGTTTAGGTTGCATACTAACTACTAATATCTTAAAAACTCATTTAAGATGATTAGTTTTTTAAATATCTTCAATTTCTGAACAGAAAACCAAAGTGGTGCTATTTTTATTTCCTCCCCATTTTTAGGCTTTTTTCGGTTTAAACGGTAATTCTCCACATTAAAGCGTCCGTAATCCACTGGAAAGTTGTGAAACTGATTGTAATAACGTACCAAACTCGAAAAAGCTCCAATTTTATGGAAATATAAAAAATATTGGCAAAAACCAGGGTGGTGCTATTCTTGTTTCCTCCAGTGTATTTTATAAAAAAAAATAGAATTGCTGAGGTCGATGGTTGACAAGGCATTTAGGGTATCTCTGATTTGGATCCCATCTCATTGGGGTATCGCCGGCAACGAGAAAACGGATGAGTTGGGGATTCTACAGCGCATAGGAATAGCTGGTAGCAAAGCATGTAGCTGTGACAACGGATTCCACGACAGAGACCATCTCCTATGGTAGACATGTGTTGAGTTTGAAGCCTCCAGACCCGATCTATTTTCCGCCGTTCAGGCGGCTTTGAAAATCCCCGTGATCCCCATCCGTTGGGACAGAAGGGTTACAAAGTATGCTTGGTTATTCTTCGTTTTCGCCAGAGAGTTTCTTAATCTCTCTCTGACCTTCTCCTCTTACCACTCCTTTTATCCCTTCGTCTCCTATATTCTATTCATTCCTATTATTATATGTTAATTCTTGCTCGTTGTCTAGTGTTATTAGTATAAGTAGTAAATGTAATACGTCCTTGCTCGGTACAGCAGGTACCAGGCTAAGTGTCAGGCACTGAATAACCAAATAAGCAAGACAAGATAGAACGCTTAAGAGGCATTAATACGGCCTGGCCATCATCAAACTAAACTAATAAAAAAAGGAAAAAGGAATGAAATTACAAATCAAAAAAGAGTTCAAGTTTGACCACGATCAAAATACTATCAACAGTTTGGGCTTTTGTCGTTGTGAAGAAACCTTGATCATGATCTTAGGCCAATACGCTCTCCCATTTCAATAAACTAAAAATCCTTATTCTAAGACCCACTTTGCTTACAACACAGTCACAATCCTTCATTTGCATATCGCAACCTTTACAAAAGATCATTTCTCAACTTTTTATTCCACGCTTTGTTATCACTGCCTTTTGCGCATAGAACTCTTTCCGTACGGATGTACCTACGACTAATGGCGAAACTGGTCAATGTTTTCCCACATTAGGGATACCATCGGTGTTTGTTTGCACCCACGACTTCACCTGTTATCTCTTTGCACGTGTCCTACGGGTTCCGATGGATTTTCTGCCTACAATGTGGCGCTTCCGACGATAATCCGGACATTCGCCCATTGGCTTCGCGAAGGAACGCTTGGACAATGTTGCTACCGAAGACTGGACCGCAACACCTTACCGTCCTCGATATGGACGGATGTTTCGAGAGGTCCTACGGCTCCGTCTGGAGTGCTGCTATCACCTAGTATGTACACAGGATGGAAACATAGTCCCCACATACATACCCTTGGGTTGGCGTGGCGCAACTTTGCACAAACCGGTTAGGCCGAGCGCGTGGAACGGGCGGTGTGTCACACCGCGGAGACCGGATTCGATGAAGTAAACAGCCCACACGTTACACGAACTCCATAATCTTAATCTTAATTTCATTCATAAACGTTGTCTGTTGTCGGTTCGCAGTCGGTCGGGGGACGTATGTCTTTCTTTTTTCTTCTCAGCTTCACGTCGTCGCCCGGATCGTTTCTCGTGCCACGGCCGGCTTCCTGTCCCCCGCCGCTCCCCGTTCTCACTGGTGTTCTGGGGAGCGACATCGAGAACCGGGGATGTTTTATTTATTTTCCGTTTTTTTCACGCTCGATCCAAGTTTCCCGATGTGCAAAGTGAGCGCAAATGGAAGAGGTGTTCTGTGCGCCCGGCTCGACCTAGTGCAAGGTACTAGCTCTCCGGCGGCCGTATTGGCAGTTATGAAGTTTCCCAATAAATAAACATTTTTACGAGTCTATGGTTACACTGCCGGGCACGGTTTGCTGGCAGATATTGGCTTGATCTAGCGAGTACGTACGTTCGGCTTCAACTTGGCAGTGTCTTCCGCTGTAGGCGATCGCGACGTTATGAGTCGACGTTCTGTTGAAACTCATAAACTCACGGTTAGAGCGGCAATCATCCCGAGGGCACTGTGCAGGGTACCTTTAGTGTTCCAACCCCGCCGACACGTGGAACAAAGGGACATGAACAGGACAGTGCAGACACTAGAGCACAGTGTTTTGTGCGAAAGGAAGCAACAGTTTATGCTTCAGATGACTATAAACCTGTGCTGGCGGTGCACTTCTTTCTCCGCGCGTCGTACGAGATCTGTATAGTCGATAATTTTCCACTCCCTCATTAACATAACTACCCTGCCTTTCGTCGAACCGTCGAGAAAAGCTAGCCATCGTGGCTTCCTCGGTCCGATCCAACTCTTGCCCAGACACGGTCGCTCTGGCTTGTGTGCTATACAGGTCGTTTGTGCTGCGTCATTTTTCAGGTGAAGTTTTTTTTTGCATGCACAGGATGACATATCCTTCTAATGATGGAGGTAACAACTTTAGACTCCATTTATAACAACTCCGTTCGAGGACAACGTTTCTAGCTGGGATGGCTTGTGCCCTTTCGCCGGGGAGAACGACAGTTTGATTAAGTGGTGGGGAGGGCATAGAGAAAGTGTTCATTTGGAAAAAGAAGGATTAACGAGAGGGGGACCACGCCACGTCCACCTGGTGAAGAGTTATTTGCCTGTCACCTCAATTCCTTTTTTTCTTTCCAGCTAAACTTAGAAGTGCCTACAATCGATGGTTAATAGTCTGGGAGGTTTTTTACTGCTGCCGTCTTTTTTTCGCGACCGAGGATCCTGAGTGACAGGAATTTCCATTCATACGCCGCAGAGCATTCGGTGGGAGTTCTGGGTTTTCTCGCGTAAAACCCGATCGTTGGCAATGGCAGAATAGATTGTTGTTTATTCGATACCTTGTGTCCGCGAGAGCAACCTTCGAGTGGAGCGTGGCAGCACTTCCCTGTTGGGGCGGGAAATCTTCCCACCTAACGGCTCAGTCGGCGCGCCAAGATTGACGTACATCCGCCCTCCGCTTGGGATAAGCCGGCTTGGGAGCCTCCCCGGAAAGGGTGCCTTTCTACGCCATTGTTCAAACCGGTGACACACTGGGGCAGGCAATTCAAACGAATTTATGTCACCGACGTTGAAGGATCGGTAGAAGGGTGATATGGGAGGTGGGGTGGTAAGTGGTTGGCGTTTGATGGTGTCCAAATGGGGTGCAGAACCCACGGGCAAGTACGGTCGTCCTGTCGGCCGGTCGCTGCCCATACGATCAAAGTGCGAACGAGTAGACGGTTTGTCGTGGCGAAATGCATAGAAACCATCGTCGTCGCGGTCGTAAAATGAAGTAACAATTGCTCAGCCTCGCAGTTAGGGGGCGGTTATTTTTCCTTCGCCTTTTCCCAGGATGACATTCACGGGAAAGGGCGCGAAAAAATAAAAAATTAATAAACATCACAGACAAACACACCCGCGAGGAGGCCACCGGAGAGGGCGGGAGGATTCGGTGGACAAATGAAGCAGTCACCGTTAACCAAACTTTTCCACTTCGTTTGCTGGATGGGCTTGGAGCGTGTGAACGCTTGCGTGATAATAAGACGATAATTGAAGACATCTGCCCGCTCGCACGATGGAGATCTATTTTCACACCCTTGCATTTGCAGTTCCGTTCCGTCGGTACTGCTTTTTTTGGGGGAGAGGCGCAAAATTTGGCATTGTTGCGAAAAATTGCTCGCCGGCGACTACCAATTAGATTTGGACCGTAAACTACTGCACTGGTCCGTTGCGGATGTGATGGTAATTTTTTAAGATGGTCATTTGATGAGATTTGCTTTTGTGACACAGTACGTCACTAACTTGGTCATAGATGTGTTGAAGTGCTATAGCTAGTGCTGGATTTTTAATTAGATAGTACAGAAATAATTTGACTGCGTCAGTTCAGCAGCGTAATTTCTCCAAGAAAAGTTCCATGTACTATGGACTCATTAAAAAACAGACTAACGTGGCGTCCTACCCAACATGATACATTTGTTCCAAAAACACCCGAAAAACAATTGAAATTTTCACACATTCAAAGCAGTGATAGATACCAACATGTGGATACTTCACGAATATTTACCGAGAGCATACATACTTTTCACAGAAATATTTAAAGTCCCATGGATATCAATTTTATTGGTGGAATCGTGGAATAAAAACAATCTTTTCAGTTCATTTCGGATGAACATCAAATTTACTATGAAACCAAAAGTCTGCAATAGCTTATGAAGCATTAATGAGAACTTCTCGTGTTCATTATTAACATAACATTATTATACTCTAGAAGTATTCAATCCACGGATCTCTGATCAAAATATTCAAAGGAAAAAGTAATGAATGCATTAAAAAAAAAAATAATACACATGCAAAATTTGCATGAATAACACGTGTGAACATAATTTACATCGGTACTCGATCGTATTCATTAACCGACAGCAGAACGCCTTTGAAACCCTACGCTTCCTAAACGTTCGTCGTTGGAAGGCGCAAAACTTTTCCCTTAAGTCGCTCGCGCGTTTGCGGTTTTACATCCGAAACCCGTTTCGATGGGGTGGGTTAGAAAGTTCGATAAGCGGAAAGATAAAATGATTTAAACGAAAATGAAACACTGTTACCGCAAGTCGCACTGGCTGTGGTTACGGTGCGCTGAAAAGAATCGTCTTTCGGCACCAACCAGCACTCGCCGCGGGATGCAAAGTACACTGTCTCAGTGTTGGCTGTGTCACATACACACACACACACAGTCGAGTGCAAGTAAATGAGACAAATTTCACCGAAGCGTCTCGCAGGATGTAGTTCATAAACCGGGGCACCGCCGCAGTTTGATTAAGATATCAGATTTACACCAGCCCAGCAGGGAAGAAGTGACGGATGGAGATGTAGTGCTCGGGAGAGCGAGGACGGTCCCAGCAGCGTCTTGAAGTTCATTCATCCTGCTTGGATGCAGCTGGAAGGGTCGGACGGGCATCTGATCACCGATCGGATGAATGGGCGTGCATTGTTTTCTTGGTGGAAGCAAGCAAATTTACGATCGCTTCAAAGAATTCAATCGTAATCCGTGTGTGTGTGTGTATTTTTTTGTGTATTCCTGTACCAGGAAACAAGATGGAAGTAATTAAAGAGTGTAATTTTTAATTCCAAACGTTCCTCTGAAGTCTTGCTTCCGGCACGAACAGAATAAGATGCCGCAAAATAAAATGTACATTGCACGTGCCGGAAATTATTATTCCACGGACGTGCACATCACCGCTACGTGCGCTTCCCAATCAGATTCGGCACAGTCGAACGTTTTGAGATTGAAATTGTTCACATAAACTATTCTGAACTGCCGAAAGAATACGCGGTTGGAAACGAAAATCCGCACAACCCCGATCTTCCCATGCGGAGATGAACAATGTGTTTCTTTACTTGTTCGAAGTTACTCTGACAATCAATCTTCCATTTTATGAACGCGTAGGCTACCGACCACCGCCAATAATGTGACCATTTTCATTGCACTCTGTGGCATCCTTCGTTTTCGTAATGCATATACCTTCCCATTCCGCGGTGCGATATCGTTCTTACGAAGGATCACTTTAGTTGTGTTGGCACGCGGTTTTGTTCCTGAGTCATCAACCCGTTCGGACGGGAGGTGGCCAACAAAATGGTGGATGAAAAAAAAGCAGGGTTTTTTGGAGTGTAAGCTACTGTTACTCAACCTGGTTGTACGTTTGAATAATTTGAGTAGTTCGTGCAAAACGCGTTGGTCTTTGGAGGCGTTTCAGGGTCGCTGGCAGCAGAGTGTTTGGCCTAAAAAGATGCTCCAATTGCAGCTCGGCTCGTGCGTGTGCTGCTTGCAAATTTTGGGACTGAAAAGGTCCGTCTCCACCCGTAAAAACTAAACCGCGACAAAGAACGACCAAACGTAACTACAGAGTGGCCTTCGAGTTGCGAATGACATGCTTCAAAAATACCTACCTACCTGCCTCGGGCCTCGGCTGTCTGACTCATCGTCGTCGCCGTCGTCGTCATCTTCATGGTGCTCAGAAAGGTGTACGCTATTTGGGGGGAATTGCATCTCGAGAAGATCCGTCCCGTTTACAGCAGCAACGAATGCACTTGGAGCAAAGTGCACGCTATTCGCTTCGGGGCACCCGCTCTCTCTCTCTCGCTCTCCCTGTGTGTCACAGCACTTGCCTACGATCTCTTCCCTTCAGTTCGCTGGTGTTTGTACTCGCAAACGTTTGGCTTGGCGTGCTTACCGAGAGTACATGAACACCCGTCCCGCGGACTGCACAAAAGTGCAACCCCTACGACCTTTCGGTGCACGTTCTTGCTGAAGCAAGTTCCTCCGCTCGCGAACTGCCTCCCATGCAGCGGTGAACAACTCGTTCGTCATGTTCGAGCAAAAGGACAATATCATTTTGAAACATGAAAATGAAACTATAAATAGAGCTACTTTGCACAATGGTTTTCTTCAGCCAATTGGATAGGATAAAAGAAATAAAATCACATTTAAAACCAGCGAAAAAAGAAAATTAAACTTAATTCCAAATTTATCTACAGTTCCAATTAATTTCACAAATCATGTGATAATTGTATAATTTACAACATAACATAGATAACCGGAACTTATTATATTCGCCAAGTTGTAAAGTAAACTTCCTGATAAACGTCTGTATTGAAGAAGTGGTCGCTCATCAATATTATCACTTCATCGAATATCCTTTCTTCCTAAAGCTAGTCAAACTCATAGTTTAGTTTCACGAGCAAATCCTTGCGCCCTCTGAATTCGACACCGATTGTGAAATCGCTGGGGTTCTGCCCGGAGGAGCCCAATGTATTCTTTGCCCAGTACATCATCCGTCCATCGTGAGTTTGCCACAGCTGAAAAAAAAAAATGCTATGATCGGCCTGCGGCATGTTTCCTGCGTATGACCGTATTGCGCGATCCACTCCCGCAGGATTGTGTTTGTGCGGATGTTTGTGGCGTACCGAACGAACCTGAAACCGGTTCCTGGCGGTAGCGGTCGAATTCCGGCGCAGCACGCGAAACTACTACCGTCCGCTGGCGGCGGATGGTCGGTGTTCCGAAACGGTCCCTTGCCGTTTGACCGAACGATGATCTCATCGACGTTGCCGCAAGGAGCAATGGTGGAATCAGGAAGAAATTATTCTGCACGTTAATCTCCATCTCTGCGGGGAACGATGCGGGGTACGGGGAAGAGAGGTACTGCGGCATATCTTGTACCAATCTGAAGCTCTCCTACCATGGACGTTATCTTCGATCGGAAAAGATCAGTTTCGCAAACGCAATGCTGTGGAATTTTGTCCGAGTTGTCCTTTGTGAAGCAACTGTGCTCCGTTCCAGCAGGGCTTGGACACGCATGGACTCTATGTTTCATCCAACATTGAAGGGTGCGAACGATTTTCATTGCCAGTGTCAGTGTCAGCGCTAACCTTCAGGTTATTAAAACAGTGCTGTTCATGGTCAATCATCACCGGAAACGTGTTGTGCTGTGAAATGTTGTGGTATATGTTCTAGAATTAAAAAAAAATACAAATAATATAAATCTGTGACCTTCCAGCATTTCCACACGTTTTGCGTCCGCTCGCGTCCGCCCGCATTGCCACTCCGGTTCCGAACATTGACCCACATTCAGAGGACAGATGCCGAGCAGAATCGTCCCTCGCGTTGTTCGCGTTCACGGGCAAGGCAAACGGGGCAGCACCAACGGGGTCGAGTACGGGCCGGCAATTGGTTCGATAATTAGAAGTAATTGCCTCTCGCGCGGCGAAGCGAGCAAACGAGTGGCCACGAGCGTAACGCGTACTGACCGGAAAACATCAGCATCTACTCCTATAAAAGTATTGATTGACATTACGGCCACCCATGCATCGCCTGGACCATTTCGAGCCGATCATCCAGATCATCCCTTGTCCTCTGGAGATGATCAGTGGTGTGCGTTTGCTCGATTTAGAACTATCATCGCAGGAAGAAACTTGAGTATGTACATTACTTCTTTTTAGCTGATCCTATTCAGTGTGGATTCAACTTTTTGAGTAGATTATAAAAGAAAAACAAATCTGAACTCTCTGAAGTGTTACTGAAAAAAAAAATGTTTCGTTTAACATAACAAGATAACTGGCAAATATGCAATCTCAAAATAATTTATTAATATTATGCATGTCTGCCAAAATCAAACAACTATTTTGGCATGAGCATCTCAGTGGAATGTTTTGTCTTGTAAATGTGATTGATAAAATTGTTAAATTAGCAAAAGTGTTCCTTGTTGCCTTTTTCAAGTTGTCGAAAGGATAACAAGTACAAAAATTTAAAAAAATTGATGTAAACATACAAAGTTTAGAAAAAAGCTGCTTGTGCTTGTGTTTTGACTCCATTCAGTACAATGTTTGCTCAAGTCAATATCAATCACATTAAAAGGATTGAAGTTTAGAAAACTAGGGTTTTTTTAAATCGTTTGAGGTGATAAATATTTAAAAAAAAATGAAAACGATTTCTTTACCTACGATTTCCAAACAAAAAGGTTTATTAAGTTGATACTTATCTCTGCATGATCTAGGTAGAAGCTTAGACGTTCCCTTGCTTGAAGAAATCCTTAACTAAAACGGTTTGGTTTCTCAGACACAATCGCATCACCAGAGCATTAGGCGGCCTGTCTGCGGACCGTTTATGCAAACAAGCATGAATCACGACCAACCGCCGCGCTTAACGAGTGTAGAGCAAAACCGGCAGATCAACGAACCCTTCCGAAATGCGGGACGTCGCCGTCCGAGTGGAGCATGATCGATCGATCGGCGGTTGTTCACTGCGGATCGATCAGTGGCTGCGGGCCACAACAACAACAACGACGGCGGCGGTACTGTTATCCTGGATCTTTTATTTCCATGTCCACGGTACCGCCATGCGCGCGGCGATGGCCCCGATGGCAAGTGCTTTTGTGCCGTGTGCTTACGCTTACGTAAACGCGAAACTTCAACTGGAGCGAACCCACATGGGATCGGGAGCTCGGGCACTAAGTAGCCCGACAGAAACAACCCTGTGTGGAACGGAAAGTGATCCTCACGAGGCATTTTCGTCAGCATCTCCGACGCCATTCGTTCGCCATGCTTGTGCGCATTCGAGGGCTTTTCATTTTCATTTTTCCGTCAGTGAAGCGGGCATCATTTCTGTTTTCCTTCGGCGGTCTTCAGCGAAAGATGTTTGAAATTACATCATGATCATTGGGTATTGAATTCACAAACCACGAACAACCAAGGGAAGTATTGCTGCATGTTGCATTTCACGGATTTGAATACCGCCATCGATTATCTCGAGCAAAAATCTTTATTGTGTTTCCCTGAGTGCATTGCCCGATCTCAAAGGATCGATGGAAGACTCCGCGTGCTCGGAGATCTGCGAGTAAATCGATAGGTTTGTAAAAGGTCCGCGCGGGTCCAAAAATGAATACTATCTTGTACCTTTTGGGCATCAATACTAGTCTTCCACGGCGAGTTTCTTTTCTCCCTTTTGCTCTCAAGCAATTCACCATTGTTGCGTAAAAGTAAATCATGGATAGTTGATTCATTTTTGTTTGAAACCACAGAAACTGCAAACCTTAAACGATGAACCTAAAATGGAGTAGGATGTCGAAAAATGTATCAAATAATTTCGAAACTTAATCCGACACTTTGTTCCAATGTGACTCGCCGGTTTATCCGGACATCGAAGAGTTGGTATCCCATTTGGCAAATGTCTTTCTGTGCGAAGATTAACTAAAAAAAAATATCTCGACCACCCACGCCCATGTGGATAGTACTGCACAGGATTAAAACGCATTTTTATTGCTATTCCGACGGGGGACGTTAATGTATTCCAAGCGATGCTTCCCACGCATCAACCTCTTTCGATTTTCAAATCACATAAACGACGCGCATCAATCTCGGGAGTGTCCTAGGATTAGCATTTTATTTTATTTGTTGTGACACAACAGCAAAAGTGTTGATGCTTTTATTAAAACATAATGTATGAGTTGAAAAAATATGTGAGCTCACATTCGTTATTCGCAGACTGATATTTTAGACACTCATTGGTTTAATTTTATGACATTCAAAAAAGGCTAAAAACAAATTCAAATTTATGTGTTTGCCATCTGATGCTAAGCTGTCTTAAATTCAACTTTTCCAAATCTGTTATTGTGAAAGATATTTGTCATCCAGATATTAATCACAAACCTTTCCGGTTCTTTCTTCCATTTGCTTTCGCAGACTGTTCCCACTTTCACGAGCATTGTGTGCGCTGCACCGACACCAGCTGCATCAAGTGCACGGAAGTACTACGAGTCGACACGGGCGAATGTCTTCTGGAGTGTCCAAATGGCTACGTGGCCCAGTGGTCGACCAACTCCGAACTGATGGGTCGCGTGTGTCATCCGGTCGGGTTGTCCGGGTCGCTGCTGGCCGCGGTCGTGGGCATCGTGGCGGGTGCGATCGTGTGCGTGGTGATAGTGGTGGCCGCAATGGCCGTGATACGGCGACGCCAGAAGCGCAAGAAGTACCGCGAGTCGTTCATCGACGAAAACATCGACCGGCTCGAGTTCGTACGCCAGCTGGACGAGCTACGACCGCAGGCCGAATATTTCCTGCAGATGCTGAACGACACTCGGCGGCAGATACGGAAGCTGCATCTGGCGGGCGACAGTGCCGGTGCGGCCACGTACCATCCGGTCGTTCGGGACCTGGCGAAGATTCTGATCCTGCTCAATAAGCCGGTCGAGTTGATAAACGCACCACCGCACGACTGGCAACGGTTGCACGTGTGGGCCGAACGCGTTCTCGACCGCTACAAGCCAGAGCTGGCGCAACTGATCGAGTTCCTGCAGCAACCGTCGGCCCCGCTGTCCCCGTCGGCGTCCGATCCTCGGCTCGGCTCGTCCGACCATTCCACCTTCAAGTCCGCGTACCATCCGAACGCTGCGGGCCATCACGAGACCAACGAGAGCGACCTCTCGCCCAGCCTGAGCCAGAAGAACGAGCGAAACCTGTTACGGCCGGAACTGATTCAGCTGCAGAAGCACCGCACGTTGCCAACAATGCAGACCACGCACCACTTCCTCGGTTCGCTGATCAGCCTGCACGAGTTCGACGAGCGGTCATCACACACGACCGACACAAGCCACCACTCAATGGCCGGCGGCAACAACCCGTTCGACGACACGTTCGATCACGTGCGCACGTACCTGTCAACTTCCGGCATGAACGACAGCTCGCTCTGGCTGCAGGACGAATTCTTCAAGCTTGGCTTTCGGCCGCAGGACGAAATTACGACCGAGCTATGATCGCCGTACAAACGCCCTATCGCCACCATTCCAGTGCAATCGAAATAAAGTAGAAGTAACGAAAATTCGTGGTGGAATTGAATCATTCCCCGCAAAGCTTGGACGTCTCAGAATCACGGTTGTTGTAAGGATGCCTTGGAGGACACTCGCTCAAACACAAACACAAGCACACACATACACCGCACACCAGTGCACCTAGTCAGTTTCGAGCGGTGCGTGCAAAATGGTGCTGGATCACTAGGCGCATCGATTGTTACGCGGTTAATAGGGAGAACAACGTAACAACAGGCAGCGGAGAGTGTATAGTTTGTAAACAGAGTATCTTGTAAACGACGAGCTAGGGAACCATCATCAGGTCTATCTCCAAACGGTGAAAAAGCGACATATTTTTGCCAAATGCAAATTTTCACTCCAATACGCGCGGTCCTCGATTCGTCAGTTTCTATGTACATTAGTTTGAAGTAATTACTTTATTTATGGACTCCCCTTTTTCCGTCAAGAAAATGTCCGGGTAGCACACTGTTTGAGTGAAAGAAGTTTATACATGGAGGAGAAAATTATGTACGTTGTTTTCCTCTAACTTTTTTTATGTGAGCACTACAACGCGGTTAGTGTGAAGTAATTTATATTAGCCAGCCATCAGACGGTCTAAAGAGAAATAGTACAATATTGTAAACACGCAATGGCCACTCGTGGACCGGAAGGAATGGATTGTATTGAGAAGTTATTGGTTACGAATTTATTAAATAAAATTTAACTAAAAGCGAAACCTGTAAATAAATCTGAAAAATATTCATAAACGTGTTTTTACTACATCGCATCTTCTATATAAAATGATTTCAAGATTTAAAATATGTGAAAAAGAAATTGACTTTTATTAAACTCAATTACGGCGTCGAATTACTTGTAAAGATGTTTTTTTTTAAATTATATTATTGGTTTACTGTTTGCACTCTTCATGGAACGGCTCGAGGGTTCGCAAGTCTCTCCAGGTCGGGGGAAGCGTATTGTGCAGATGTTTCCCACATTTCTTACAAGGATCAGCAAACAGCGTTACATAGCTTCTGAACCAAGTCTGAAAACAATAAATCCAAAAGCGATTAAATTTTTATATTCTTCATCCCACCTTGCGTTAATGGACATGTCGTACTTACAATAAAACTTCTGATAGCCAATTCCGGAAGCGTGGGCGAGAAAAAGTGCAGCATTGCGGAATGGGCGTGATCTTGAACCTTGCGAAAAACGTGATGCCTTGACTCAGTCCAATGCTCATCGACACCATCTAGCAGTGATTCTTCGTATCCTTTCACCGTTACCCATTCAATCAGCAACCCTTTAAGAATAACCGCAGCTCGCAAAACACGGGCGATAGTAATCTGAAACGAGCATTAAAATGTTTGCCATGCGATACGATATTTCCAGACCGTTGGCCAGAGTTTCGTCTACCATATGTTATCACTTACGTGCAATATTGCGTTCGTCATAAACGGACGTACGATCTTCAGGTTCATGTTGTTGTAATGAATACTTCCGATCAGATTGTCCACCATTTGCGGCGTGGCCAGATGGCTGGATGGAAGCGAACGACGCCGTTTGGTGTTTGTGTAGTAGGACCGTTTCAGTGAATTCTGCTGCAGCAAGGTCGATGCAAATGTGCTGTATTCGTGCAGCTTGTCGTGCCATTTGTAGCTCTGCACCAGATGCGGATACAAGGCTTGGCGTTCGAGGTTCGTTTCCAACGACAGGTACGCCGAGTTGGCCAGGTTGAGTGGAGCTTGTGGCGGAGTTAGATCACTAACACATGATTCAAATTCTCTAGAGAAAGATATGAGACACTTTAGTAGCTAAGCTTGAACGTGCACATACTTTCGTGCAGATTTTATTCCTTACTTCAAGTTGGCATTAACTGAGTTAAGCAGCTCCTGCAGCTCCTGAAGAAACTTCTGTTCCTTGCCTTCTTCACCATGATCAGCGCGTACGCCATTGCCTAACGATTCGAAAACCTGTCCAACACTTGATCGCAACACGCGCAACTGGGAGAGAGCATTATTTATCGGTTCCAAATTCATTTTTCTGGCTACAAAACGATAAAGCGGCCGGAATAACGAAGTCCTGTTTATGCTGTCAACTGAGGTATGCAAAAAAACGTAAACAAGTACTAGCCGATTGGTTTATACATTCGCGTTCAATGGTACAATGTATATTTATTGATTTACTCAGGATCTGGAGAGAATAAATTGATAAGATTTATTACAAGAAGCTAGTGGATGCAAATCATATTTTCTTTTCAAAATATTTTAAAATGTTATTTCAATGTTCTGAGCGAACCAAATAAAACACATTCGAAAATGATCAGTTCGATATTTTCGATTTCGAAAACTCACTGTCATTGTGACATTTCAATTCAATGCCCCTTCTCGTTTGGTGATTTATATTTAATATTGTAAGAGCCCCGCTACACGACCCGAAAACTCAAAAACTTCTCGGCGAGAAGAGGGGAACAACCGAGAAGTTTACGTCAAAAACTTTTCAGCTCCGTGAGCTGAAAACTGCACCCGAGAAGTTTTTGGCAGCTAACCGAAAACTCAAATGCGTCAGAAGAAGAAGACGAAAAAGAAATAAATGTAAACATAACAAATCTCAAAAACAAAATAAACGAACATATGGTGATAAATTTACGTGTTTCTTTTGTAGTTACGGTTAGTTAATATTTTGTTATTTTATAGCTAGAATATCAATTATAAATTCACTATAGATCAGGGGTTCGCAAAGTCCGGCCCACCAACTGATTCCAAAATCTAAAAGTTTCAAAAAGTTTAATGATAAAGATTAAAATATTTTATTCTACCACTTTTTATGTAACTTGAGAACATCAAAATCTTCCTTCTTCATGCGAAGAAAGTTAATTATAGTTTCATTTGCTTGCTCTGCTACAGTATTGTCCAGCAAACGGTTGCCATCTTCTTGCCTCCGCACAATACGCCTGTTGCGTTGTTGCAAGTTTTGGGTACTCAACTCGATGACCCGCGATAGGGTAGTTAGCCACACTTCAACAGATTATCCATCTTTTACTTTTTGTGTGAATTGAAATAAGATCTTGTTTTCTTTGAAGGAAGATTTTTGAGTTAACTGAAAAATCAAAAACAAAAACCTCGTTGCGCCGCAAAGTTTTGAGTTTGCGGCTCGTGTAGCGTGGCTCACAGAATTGGTACCACAAAACGCGGCTACACGAACCGAGAAGATTTTGACGTAAACTTATACGGTTTTTGAGTTCTCGGTTGGAGTTTTCGGTTCGTGTAGCGGCCCGGTAAGATACTTTCGTCCCTCTCAAACCTATGTAGGGGTAAGCGGTGGGACATATCATCATCATCATCATTATCATCATTAGCATCATCATCATGTAAACAAATCCATGTCGGTCTGGAAATTGTGTATCCTAATCTAAATCCCCAGAATCCGATTCAAAATCCGGTAAAAATGGTCTGGTCCTGATGAAATGGGTTTGGTTGGGTAGAACAACTCGAATAATGGACATTCTACTGTATTTGTTTGTAAAAAATAGGTTCCAGGAATTTTTCTAGAGCCAAACTTGCAAATTGCGCAAAAAACTCAATCCATTGAGTGATGGATCCATTGATGTCCATTGGACATTCTACCCAGCGTTCGATTTGAGTAAACTTAAATCAATTACATTGTCTCTAGATCGACTAGTTATGTGACTAATTCGACTCAAATCATTGTGAGTCGATTCAAACAGTTTAGGATCAAGTCAGAATCGAGTCAAATCGAGTCCCAAACCAATCAAATCTGATTCGAATCCTAATCGAATCAAATCTTTAGAATCTGTCAAATGGGATTTGAATCTTTAGAATCCGTCCAGGGATCGAATCTTCGAATCTTCCGAATCCCGATTCTGCCAACACTACTACAAAAGACGAGAAAATTTGTCATCAAAACAATTATCGTCGATCCCGGAGGAACATCTTCGTGTTCCGTGAATACGCCCTCAATTATAGGTTTAAAATAGTGCATATCCAACGTTTCCGGATGGCTATATTCGAGGTAGATACTAATGGGGCAGAATCTTTTACGGTGCAGTGGTACTAACGTCTTTACTTTATTTCCAGTGGCGCAAGTTTAACTTTTTCGACCTCCGCAAGGGTGTCGATAAGGATAAGGTGTCCGAGGCCTTGCAAGGGGCCAAGATTACAGCCACGGCAAACGGCAACAGTTTGATAGTGATCTGTGATTCCAGCGGCTTCATCCACACGTTCACCCGTACGTGGGTTGCGGTTAGTTTCAAAGGCCACGAAGGTTCGATACTGTTGTGTGATATTTCCAAGCAAAACAATCTGCTCGTGACGGTGGGCGAAGATATCAACGGACCGTCGTTTAAGGTGTGGAATTTATCGAAGATTTCCACCGTCAATGGAGCGCAATGTTTGCGTACGGTACGCACGATGGTTTCCGTGCCGACGGCACTGGCCGTCTCCGAAGGTGGTCAGTTCATGGCGATTGGGTTTGCGCAGGGCAACATATCGCTGTACCGTGGTGACATCAGCCGAGATCGATCGAAAACGCTAAAACAGCTGACGGCAGGTACTAGTGACATCGTGGGCATTGCGTTCAAGCACTGCCACAAGCACACGCAAATGTTTGTCTGCTCCAACTCCGGTGTGTACCTGTACAATCTGCACAGTCGCGACAAGGAAATTCGCGTCATTCTGTCCAGCATGAAGAAGGAGGTCGGTTGCTGTGCCCTACAAACCGGTCACAACGAGGGCCATTTTATGGTTGGGCTTGACGATGCCGTCTACTGCTACACGTCCGACGGGCGGGGACCATGTTACGCGTTGGAGGGAAGCAAAACACTGCTGCACTGGTATCGGTCCCATCTGCTGGTCGTGATGCGTAGCCCACGGTCTCCCGGTGGTTACAATCTCACCGTGATCGATATACAGAACAAATTCATCGTCTTTACCTCTCCCATAGAGGAGGTCGTGGCAATCCTAACCGAGTTTGGTACGTGCTACATTCTAACGGAAGGCAAACAGATTTTGCATCTCGACGAAAAGGACCTCCAGAGCAAGTTGAATGTGCTGTTTAAGAAAAATCTGTACGACATTGCTGTGCGCATCGCCAAGTGCAACCAGTACGATGCCGAAGGGCTGGCGGGAATCTTCAAGCAGTACGGTGACCACCTGTACAGCAAGGGTGACTTTGGCGGGGCAGTAGAACAGTACTCCAAAACGATTGACTATCTGGAACCGTCGTATGTAATACAGCGCTTTTTGGATGCAAGGCACATTCACTTTCTGACGGACTATCTGCAAACGATTCATGCGAAAGGACGGGCAACGGCCGACCATACCACGCTCCTGTTGAACTGTTTCACCCGGCTCGACCGCACGACACAGCTAAAGGAATTCTTGAAGAACGACCAGAAATCGAACCTGTTCGATATCGACGTCGCAATCAAGGTGTGCCGCGATGCGTCCTACGTTGAAGAAGCGTTCCAGTTGGCAAAGGCTCACCAAAAGCACGACGCTTGTCTCAGCATCCTGACCGAGGACATGGGCCAGCACGAGGAAGCACTCAGCTACATCGAGATGCTACCTCTGGCGGACGCGGAAGGAATCTTGAAAAAGTACGGTTCCGCGCTGATGACCAACTGTCCGGATAGAACGATCACTCTGCTGAAGAAGCTTTGCACCGACCTGGCCACCTACCGGAACTCTACGCCCGGCAGGGATGCTTTGATGGTGGACGATTTGCTGGCAGACTTGCACATCAACGAAGAACGCCCACCGCCGCGTGGCACCGCGGAGGATTTTATACACCTGTTTTCCGATACGGACCAGTTGATCGATTTTCTCGAGCATCTTGTGCGATTCGTGCCATCCAGCAGTCAGTGCGTTTATAGCACACTGATCGAACATTACCTTTACAAGTGGCAGGAATCGCCGGCAATGGAGGCAAAGTTGCTCGAGCTGTTGCGATACAATGGCGAGCGGTACGACAAAAACCATGCGCTCGCCCAGTGCCGGATGTACGAGTTTTGGCCCGGCGTGATGTATCTGTACGAGGAGGATAAACTGTATCATCTGATCATACGGCACTACCTCAAGCACCGGGAGTACGACAATTTGCTAGCGTGCTGTCGGAAGTTGGCACACAACAATGCATCACTTTGGTTGCTCACGCTGAACGGGCTCAAGAGTGACAGCCGAGCTCCGCCACATCTTTTCAACCAAATTCTGCAAGTTATCTGTAAGCAACCCGTACACCACACCAGTTTTGTAGTGCTCTTTTAGTTAATCTCTTTGGATTTATTTGTGACAGCCCAGAAAAAACTGCAAGCGCCACTGCAAGTGCTCGACTGTTTGGCGGTCGAGGACGGACCGACGTTTCTCTCGGTAAAGGATTACTTTATGCAGGTATTCCAAAAAGAGCAAGATACCATCCGTCAGGAGGAGGAGCTTGCGCGAACCTACAGTGAAGAGTCTGCCGTCATCAAGAGGCACATAAAACATCTGCAGGAGGGCAACGTTGAGTTTCAGAATACGACCTGCGACGCATGCAAGCAACCACTGTCGATGCCGGCACTGTTTTTCCTCTGCAAACATTCCTACCATCAAGAGTAGGTGGATGATGTTCGCTAAAACTGCTGCTTCTTATGGTTGATGGTTGCGGTTATTATTTCTTTGCTTCTTTGTTTCTTCCAGCTGCATTCGAAGCTACACCGATACGGAGCGGGACTGCCCGGTGTGCAATAAGAACAACATGCAGCTGATCGAGGCACTGCGAGCGCAAAGTGAGGCGCGCGATCAGCACGAAATGTTCCACGATATTCTCGAGCGGTCGCCGGAGCCGTTCTCGGTGGTGGCGGATTATTTCGGTCGAGGACTGTTTAACAAGCTGCTGATCGTAGAGGAACTTGATCAATCGACGGAAGTAAGTAGACGTGGTTAGAATAGCGTAAGTGACTCGCCTAAAATTAGATCAAATCTCGATCGATCGTTTGAATTCCAACAAACCTTTCTTTGATTATGCATTAGTATTCAATCAATTTATCGCCAGTTTTGTGAAACATTTCATCTTGGTATTTTAGTAACTCTTCGCCATTTTGAGATTTATTGGTCGGTTCAACTGCAATTCTTTAAAAGTCTGTTTTGTGAACAATTGGTTTCGAGTATGCTAAAGCAGATATTTCCGATACTTTTTCTTTTAGCATACCGAAACAACGAAGCAACCTGAACGAACTAAACCACCCCAAGTTGGAATAGAGCCGAAGGGGGGCAGCAAACAGACGTCTTCCTATAGCATCAATACCCCCAGCCCTAGTAACTATGGTGCCGGAGCGGAAGCGCGATTACGCCAGGAGGAAGGCCGTACGGCGGGGCAGGTGCGCCTCGAGCCACAGGAGAGCGAAATGCGTTTGCGGCTGATGGAACAGGAGCGCATACGGCAACGACAACAGGCCGCCAACATTGTTCAGCAACAGATGAAAATCCGGGACGACCGTGGCCCCAAGACGCAGTCTCCGTATGGTAGTCCGAAGCCTTCGGCGGCCGGATTCGCCAATGCTAATCCATTTGAGAAGAAAATCTCCGTACCGCCGAGCAAACCGTTCGTACCGGTTGCTAAGCCGGCAGCGTCCAGCAAAAATCCCTTCGATGATGGAGAATCAATGGCGGGAGAGGCCGGCGAGTACGACAATACCAAAAATCCGTTCGGCGAAGAGACCACCGGCGGGGGCCGTAATAACGCAAGTAATCCGTTCGAAGAGGAATACGACAGTAAATTGGATCCGTTTGCTGAATAATTTACTTGCAGTGCAAATTTATCGAATCGTTTCGGATGAACAACCATATTCCGTATGTGTATGTAATCAATTGTACTACTCTCTGTTGCTGTTGCTTGTTAATTTTCCTTCAGTTAGTATCTGTACTCAAGCCGCTGTCAGTTCAGTTAGTATCTGTACTCAACCTCAAACAACGCAGAACAAAATACATACGTTTAACTATCCCTTGCGAACAATTTGAATTAATTTCACCTTTTTTTATTAGGCTTTCTCAGCCCGTTTCGGAAACGACATATAAATGGAACAAATAAAGTAAACGAAAAGTGTGAGTAGTAAATCGATATAATCGAAGAGCTGCAGAACGAATGTCGTCGTGTGAGCTCTTGTGAGTTTATTTTCTAATCCATTAGAACGAATGGAAAAGTCCATCACCAATTTTTGTTTTCATTAAGTCATCCAGCGGTTTATCATCACATTACTTCTTGTGGTGCACGTGCATGCGTGCAGTGCGATGGATTATTTACTCCTCTACTCGAGAAGATTGGTGAATACGAATGTGTTCAAGGTTCATTGGGGACTGTTCCTACTTTTTACTTGATCGCTTTGCTATGTTTTCATTTTTCTTTTACTATGTTTGCCAAATGGTACGAAGTTTATTAAATGTTGCTGTTCGCCGCGTCCATTACTAATCGACGTCCATGAAAATCTCTATGTTCGGTGTCGCTGTTGAATTTCTAATTCATTCGGGGGTACGTGTCCTTACGAACTAAGCAAAACCCTAGGTGGATTGTGGTTCAGTGGACAGTTCGTCCGGTTTATTGTGCACACGATGCACACTTGCTTGCGCATTCCTCTTATCTAGCCGCAGCAGTTCCGTGTCGATCAGTTTTGAGTGTTGCTCGTTCTGCGCGGTTACCCTACCATATGACTACTATTCCGGAACGTGGAAAAGTACAAAACAAGAAAAACAAAGCAAGCCGTGTGGTTGCTATTTGATGTACGATGAGCGCCGTCAGGGTGACCAGAAATGTCACTGAGATTTCATGCTTACGAGCTTACGTGCCCGGGCGCGTGCCTCGTGTCGCGTGGCGGTGTACTCGAACCACAGCACATTCGGTATAAGCGTAGTGTCCCGGAGCAGGAACAACTCCGAAATGCGCCACGTCACCACCATCGGAAAGTAGGGCGTTAGCACGCAGTGTGTTAGCAGGAACCACAGAACGCCCATCACCATGCCCACGAAAGCACCAATCAGCACCTGATTTAACGTGTGATAAAGCAGGTAGATTCGTCCGAAGCACACGAGAAACGCTGCCGTCCAGCAAATCGCCAGCACCAGCAGTCGGACGAGCCGCTCCAGTCTTGCGCTATTACTATTGTTCATGTGATGCAGTCTGCGTTTGTGGGGAACAAATTGGAAACAACAAATAGATTAAATTAGATTCGGCAATAGATTAAATTAGATTGAAACACATTTTGCACCGGTGCATCACATACCTTATAAAGATAAATAGTAGCACGTAGGTGGCAAAAAAGCACATAAATTGTGAGTGTGATGAAGGCATTCCATATTCCGTCCAGATCTGTGCTCGCGAAACGGGCCGCGGTTCCTTTATCCAGTGCTTCAGTATCATGTTAAAGCACTCGTTGACCAGCGTCCCGAGAAAGAACACGATCGTGTGCAGATCCCGCCGGAATAGAATTAAAGCGACAAAGCCGGCTCCAATGCCGAGCGGCGCTAAGCTGATCCATGCTAGCAACTTGCCCACCAGATCACCTATACAAATGGAAACAAGCCACGTATTGATCAGATTTAATGGAGAAAAAAACATCCCATGAGATCACATATTTAGATCACTACCTTTGGGGTATTCTACGAGCGTTAGTGTAATTGGTTGCCATTCCGTTCCTATACTTGCACTGGGCGACGAAATCGAGTCGTGCGGATGTAGCAAATCTGGCGAGGACATTTTCACACTTTCCTACGGATGTTTTGACATTTACCAGCTTGTTGACTAATTTTACACGAACTCGTTATCGGTTCTGAGTAGCACGCTGGGGTGTTTTCGGCCACGAAACCTCTTCACTTCATTCACCAGATCTTATATTTGCCCCATTCGTGAAACAACGTTGAAGTCGTGAATTCTCCACCATATCACAATTGTTTGTATGAGCTCACGAAGCTACTAGAAACCGCAGCTTGTGAAAGGACATTGTTTACTTGTTTGACTGATGTGTATAACTCCGAGTATTACACCAAAGCACTTATTCCATTGTCCGCAGCATCCGATGATGTAAACTACTCCAATATGAAATCCAGCAACTTTATCAGATAAATGCAACACATGAACAATGCGTCCCAGCGAAAACCCACCGCAGACTGAGGACTGTTGAACAACGCGACAAGTGTCACTGTACCAAGTCAAAACGACAGCAACAGAACAATCGAAGGGAATGGGGGAAGTAGTCATAAATAAACTGGTTACTGTAGTGTTGCTTAAAATATCGCCATTGCCAATCTGCGACGATAGCTGATGAATATTTTCGCGAAGTGGAAATATTTTTCGCAAAATATAAATTATGTTTCATCGAATGTCAGTGTTCCAATTCAAAACCGGCTAAAAATGGCAATGATATTTCATCGATTTTAGGTTCAAAGATTCAAAAACCTTGGTCACAACTGGAAATAATGGCTAAAATAACTAATACGTCGATTACTTTTTTGTGGCTTGGCCAATTTTAGCACCAGACCTGTCAAATGAAAGGTCTTTTAAAGACAGACAACTCTGTAAAACAAAGACTCTTCCGTAATTCTTAGTTTGAATGAAATTGCCACAATGAAGTTTCGTCGATTTTACGATCTTTCATGTGGCAGCCCTGACTAGAATAGAGGTGGGAAATAAGCTCTTATATGGATTGGGGTTGGATCAGTTAGCTCTACAATCAGCAAAGCAGTAAACTTCAGAAATATATTTTTACCCAGTGAAATGTTTTCGACTATGTTTTTTTTTAATGGTTTCGCTTAAAGGAAACGTGTGGAATTGTGTACAAAAATATTGATTTTTAAATCATGATTCTTCGGAACTTGGTGCATTCCTACGACGCCAGGACCGAACCTACAGGTTCACTAAACCTTCAACGTCGGAACTTCCGTCATGCTACATGACTAGTGATGAGGAAACTGAATCCCTATAGGGATTCAAATCTTTCGATTCAAATCTATTCTTAGATCCGGATCTTCGAATCCAAATCCCAATCCGTCATATCATACATTCTCATCTAATGCCGATTTTTCATATGATGTGTTTAATTCAATAAATGATTTACTTAAGAATATCAGTATAGTTGACATTATTCTTCTAATTGTTTTTAAACAACACGAACAATCTAGTCCTTTTTGGGAATATGCAGACTAACTGATTTACCCGAGTTCATTCCAAGAAGAGTAGCATTTATTTTGTTTCAAAAACAATTATGACAGCGTTATCATTCAAATTGAATCCATCGTGATCCACTGAAACAGTGAAGCAAGTCCTTTTGATGTTTTCCGCACTTTCCCGGCGGGGACTTTATCGGAACGGAACGAACATGGTTGAGGTTCTGATAACATTCTTCACTCGGGGTCCACACTACAGCGCGACGTCCCGTCACGAAACGCGACGTCGCCTGACAGGCGGCAGAACTCCATACAAAAAATATGTCGCACAAATCGCGCTAGTGTAGAAACAGCGAAAAACGCGACGTCGCGCTAGCTCTTGTCAAATGTCAATTCGAAACGAAAACAAACCGACAGCTGGACAAAACGTAAGCAAACCGAATCACAAACGCGAACAAAAAGAGCAATATTCTTCACGAAACATCGGATTTTTCGTTGTACTACTTATATTTAGGCTTCACAAATGTAATTCAGCTATCAAACTCCGTTTTAATTGATATTTTTACCAAAGTTCTTTCGGGTGCCGAAACGTAAACAAACTGCTCTTCAACAAGTAGGAGATGATGTGGAAATAAATACTTCCTACGGCGGGCCAAAATATCGTCATTGTTTGTTTAAGTTTGTTTTCTCAGTGAATTTCAAATGTAGAAGCGCCAAACTCACTCAGGGTGCCAAAAATATCACACATACACAAATAGCGCCTCACTCGGGGTCCACACTGCAGCGCGACGTCCCGTTTCAAAAGTAGCCCAGTTTCGGTAGAACAATCGCGCAAGCCAAGCGCGACAGAGGTAGGAGAGTATGTGGAAATATGTATCAAATTGGGGCGCAAACTCGGCTAAATTTTGTTGTTGAATTTTGAGGTAGTAATGCATGAAATTTGTTTAGCTACGTATTTTATGCACCCTGAGTAAGTTTGGTGCTTCCACATTTGAAATTCACTGAGAAAACAAACTTAAACAGACAACGACGATATTTTGGCCCGCCGTAGGAGGTATATATTTCCACATCATCTCCTACTTGTTGAAGAGCAGTTTGTTTACGTTTCGGCACCCGAAAAAATTTTGGTAAAAATATCAATTAAAACGGAGTTTGATAACTGAATTTCATTTGTGAAGGCTAAAAATAAGTAGTACAACGATAAATCCGATGTTTCGTGGAGAATATTGCTGATTTTGTTCGCGTTTGTGTTTCGGTTTGTTTACGTTTTGTCCAGCGTCGGTTTGTTTTCGTTTCGAATTGACATTTGACAAGAGCTAGCGCGACGTCGCGTTTTTCGCTGTTTCTACACTAGCGCGATTTGTGCGACATATTTTTTGTATGGAGTTCGGCCGCCTGTCAGGCGACGTCGCGTTTCGGGACGGGACGTCGCGCTGTAGTGTGGACCCCGAGTCAGACATGGCTGATATCATCCCGGTTGACAGAAATTGACATTGTTGCTGGTACTATGTAGTTCCAGCAAGAGTCCCAGCAATCTGCCATGGAAAAACTTGCTGGTACTACATGACAGCTGCAAAAAATTTGAATTTTTGTCAACCGGGATGTATTTAAAGCTAGACAGGTAAGTAAACTAGTGCTTTGCATCCATTACAATATATCTTTATTTTCATTCATTATAATTATTATTTACATTCTTTCATTTTAAAACAATAGCTTAATTAAAGAAACGCATTAAAAACATGAATTAGTACGCCAGTATATTTATTTACTATATCAAAGATACTTCTCATCGAACAAACCACGACAATGACCATTTTTACATACGAATAACGGTCTTTTTGTAATGTCGCAGAAAGTTGCGACGAAAACGTTGGCCAGATCGTCCAACGCCGCGACCCGGTGCCGGCGGGAGTTTCTGCGACAGTTTTGACATGCAAGATGGCCGACTTGGGCTACTTTTGATTACTTTGACACTTCCGGTGAGCACAAATCGGTCGCAGAAAACCCGGTCGCAGAAATGTCGCAAGCCCGTGTAAACGCATGGTCAGATGGGATTCGAATTTTTAAAATGCGTCAAATGGGATTCGAATCTTTGGAATCCGTCTAGGGATCGAATCTTCGAATCTTCCGAATCCCGATGCTGCCAACTATACATGACAGTCGTTCTTTTTCCGGTCAGATCCTCAGGTGGAAGGACGTTAGTTATTCTAAGTTAGAGTACAGTTTTCTCCATCTTCCAACAAAATGAAAATCTGGAAGGACATTTTCACCGGTAAGTCCTTGGGATAGTGCTTTGCTACGAATTGGCGTACAGTTTTGGGCGATCGAACGTGGATTTTGTGGAAAAAAAGTGCCGAGAAATCTCGCTTCCCTACGCTTGGGGTATAGTAATGGCTACTGACAGCACTGTGTATACGTGTTCTGCGACCCCTGCGTTGTCATATGCCGGGCGGATTTTTGACTAAAATGGTGATGAATTGCAAGGTGGTGCTGCTTTACCGCTTTCGGAAAGCTGTCGAATGATGCTAAAAGTAGTGATTTTCCTCCCATTTTTGTCTGCAAATCATGGATAATTCTCCCTGGATATCCAAGAAAGCAGGCAGTGAAAATGTAAACAAAAGGATATGAGTAACTTTAATTAAAGGTTAGCGTTGGCTGTGTGTTTTAAGCAACCGATATTTAGAGGTGACTCAGCATGTAGGTTACGTATGTCTAAGACAGTTTTTTTTTTACTTACTATCTAGGTGACGAGATGTTCTCGGACACCTACAAAGTCAAGCTTGTCGACGATGTCATTTACGAGGTCTACGGAAAGCATGTTTCCCGCACCCTGGGCGACGTGCAGCTGGATGGTGCTAACCCGTCCGCCGAGGAAGCCGACGAAGGAACCGATGCCGCCACCGAAAGCGGCGTCGACATCGTGCTGAATCACCGTCTCGTCGAGACCGGATTTGCCGACAAGAAACAGTTCACCACCTACCTGAAGGACTACATGAAGAAGTGAGTATCTGCTAGAGGGCACAAAGAAACGGAAGACCTTAGAAGAAAATGTTCCTCCATCTTTTACCTGCCATATTGATTTCCACACTTCGTCCCATTAGTGATGGTTCACTTTCACATTAGAGGTAATGCTCGTTCTTTTTTATTCTATTTTTAAAACACTAGACTCGTCACCCGACTGGAGGAAAAGGCGCCCAGCGAGGTCGAGGTCTTCAAAACGAACATCAACAAAGTAATGAAGGATCTGCTCGGTCGCTTCAAGGACCTTCAGTTCTTCACCGGTGAATCGATGGACTGTGAAGGTTTGATCGCTATGCTCGAGTACCGTGATATCGACGGAGAATCCATTCCTGTGCTGCTCTGCTTCAAGCACGGTCTGGAGGAGGAGAAGTTCTAAATCAGGATGGTGGGATTGACTGGTGTCGAGTTAGATTGGCATTTTTCTACTTTTGATTTAGCTTTCATAGAACGACACTACAAAACAAGACTAATAATGACTACGAGGGTATTTATTGCGAATAAAATCAGGAAATTTTTGAGATGTTAGACTATCCAGTAAGCAGCAGAGTTCTGTCAGGAGAGAGTTATTCAAGATTTGATCAGGGTTAAAAATGCATTTCGATTTCCAATTTCACCGCCAGACACAAATATTCGATCGGTTTGATGCGTTCTATACAATCATCTATAATTGTGCGTAAAGTCTGTGTAATACTCGCCCAAACTATCTTCAACTTTGTTATGTTATCATTATCTCAGCAAACTCGACCGCTACGACGTTCTCGTTCCTTTCCCATACAGACCGGGCGAGCATATGTGAGTTACTTAGGTCACAAAGGAATGTTCATGGTTTAGATTAGCACGGTACAGGCGGACATCTAACATCTTTGTCGCATTAAAAGAACACACCAGAGTTGGCATCATGACTTCTTGGAAGGTGGAGAAAATATAAACGATTAGCTGCTCCAATAAGATTTAACATTTCTTTGCAAAAAAAAATCGAAATTGGAAAATAACATCAAATAAAGAATAATCGTGAAACATCAACAGACGAAGTGTTTGATTTAAAAGAGGAATATAATCACATTATTGTACAATTATACAACCATTACCCTTAGCTAACAATTTCGAAGGATTCGAATCAGTTTCAGGAACCTCTTTGTGCCGCTATTCGTTTTGCTACCATCAACATTTTCAATCCGATGACCCGCGATACGAAAAGTATAGTTGGCTACCCCTGATGTCATTTGTGACAGCTTAGCAAAAATAACAAAAAGCATGCATTTAAAACGTAAACAATGCCATGAGTGCGATAGATCCTCGAGCAGAAGATTCGGAATTTCGGATTGTTGTATCGAGGAAAGGAAAAAATCGCCCGAAATCGAGGGCCAAACTACAGACATCCTTCAATCGTACCCACAAGCAATTCAACGAACGAATCGAAGTGTGTCACCAAACTGTGACGTACGTAAAATGGCACAGCGCATTTAGCTGCGATATTTAAGCACCGAGTGATTACATAAACCTGTTTCATTTTCAGAAAGCAACTGCAAGCAGCAGAATCGGAGCTGCTCCAGTCACTTTTTTTTCGCGAATGCTGTGAAGAGCTGCAACCCATTCTAGCAGGCGTGAAACGGATCATTTGCTTGGGTTTGGGTAGATTTTCCGAGTGCTCTATTGCACGTTACCAGCTCGCTTTCATCCGTTGCCTGCGGGACAAAGCTAACCTGAACGAAAGGATACAGTTTTACGACCCGGTGTTCAGCAGTTCGGAGGTAGAAATTCTACAGAGCCTTGCCGAGGCAGTGCTGCAGGAAAACGTTGAGGGCAAGTACAGTGCCGAGCATTGTAGAACACTCTTCTACCTACCACACTGTCCGAAGCAAATCGTAAATAACGTGCTGTGGAAAAACTGGCAACAGGAACATTTGACCAATGTAATTCTACTGTGCAATAGTTTCTGCTCTATCACTAACAACCACCCCCGGCGCTTTTTGGAAAGGAGTGCAGGTTACATACTGCGAGCAACGGGCGTGTTTCAAGAGGTTCCGCTGAGGAATAATTTCCGCTTCACCGACATATTCAACGACACGTCCTTACACTACCTTCCTATCGACGTAAAGCTTGACGATATTTTGTGGCAGGACACGAACGAGCCTTCGTACGACACAGAAGATCTAGAATTGATTACAAAGGAGGTGGTGGAAAATCTCGTATTCTCTTGATCTGTACAGCCATGGCTACGACGGCAACGAAACTATCGACGAGCAGTCAGACGCTAAAACGCCTTCTGAGCGAATTAAAAAGCATCAATATGGGCTCAAGCTCTTTAGCGGCAAAATACATTGTGGATCAATACCGTCGCTTCGAAACCACGGAACAGGTACACTGCCGGGCGAAGGAAGAATTGCAGTTTACGGCCGAAACGTACCTGAGCTACTTGGAGAGCACGCGCAAACTGAAGGAATTGAATGAAAGCTACCGTGGCAAGGGGGAACGTAGCATTCGCGATACGGCCGATATGGTCGGATTTAAGCTCCCTCACGATCCTAAATAGATTGATGTAACCTTATCAAAGAAAATACATCGCCTAGAAGACGAGATTTCTTTATTTTAGTGGATGTCTTTATTTCATTTTAAAAAAACCTATGATCTACTCTTTAAATTGGTCCACAAAAGAAATGTTTAAAAATCTATATCATAAATTATAGTCTGATTCGGGTCGGATACATCATCATCATATGGACTTGGTGCAATAACAATTTGATCCTTAAGCATAAGTGAACACTCAAACATATCCATCGCATCCGTTTCATAATCCTGTTGGGCTGTGCTGTCTGGCGGAGGAAAATCAATTGGTTCAAAGAAGAAACTCATTCGCTTGGCTTTCCTCGGTCGCACGATGGAATGATTCAATTGGGAGTTGTTCAACGATGCATTAAGGATATCCTGTTTTAAGACGAGACGACGTTGGACACCGTTCTCTTCCACTGCAGATTCAACCGTATCCACGACCGTCATACTTTGTGAAAGGAGATTCTGCAAAGCTGTTGTTTTCTTTTCCGACTCGATGATTGCCGTATACTCTTGCAGTGCCCGTTGAAGGTAATTCGGATGGCATAGACGATCAATTACAACGGATGAATTAAAAGACTCGTTGGCGGTACAATCGCCAGCAATTGCCTCCAATTCGGCGGTGATGTTTAAAAAATGGTCTACATCTTTCGGTATTTCCACAGGAATGGCGGTTTGTGCAACACTCTCAGTATCCTGACTAGCTGCTTTTTCCAGTTTTTGTTGTGATGCAGCTTTGGTCATAAGATCTTTCACTGAGGGATGTTGAACATCTTTTTTCTTGTACGGTCTCTTTTTCTCTTTACCAGCTGCTTGAGTTTCTCTTTTCTTTTTCGGCTTTTCTTGATCGTTATTCTGAGATAATGGTTTCTTTTTCTTGCCTTTCGTTGTTCTTTGCAGAAATGTATCCACTAGCTCCGGATAGGACTGTACAACCAGTTCTTGAGGCTCGATGGTGCTCCACAAGCATTCCAGACTATTTCCGGCTTCTTCGAGATATGCATCTATCTGTTCTTGAGGTATTAGCCCATGGAACATATTTTGTGCATCGCTCCAGACGATTTCATAGCTAGCGATTCCCTTGGGGTTACGTTTTTTTTTTATGAAGTCTGGCTGAAGGAATATGTTCAACTGTTTTGCAGGTGTTAACTTTGCCGCACCCATTTGCCAGCGAGTGAAAAGTGGTAGTATTTTCTGGAAGCAATATAATTCATTCCACTGCATGCAGGAGGACATACTTTTCTGAAGGAAGAAAAAAAAAGTTAATAATCAGATCCTTCCATACCGTATCCATACTTACGATAAATTTTACAAGATTTGGTTGCCTCCACGATAAATCCAGCATGGGCAATTCGCAAGGGCGCGCTAGGAACTCGTCGATGATTGGCTCATGGGGAAAGGCCGGATCCGTCAGGGCCTTCCGTTTAATATCCAGTTCGGCTTTAACATTTGCTCGCTGTTGCTTCCACCGGGTTTCATCGCATCCCGGCTTCATACGACAATCCATACAGCCGGATTTGCGATGCTGTAACAGCTTCCCAACGTGCCCGCAATCCGAACAGATGTTTTTATCTTCTGCTCTGATTTCTAACTCGGTCAAGCGATTGGCCGTGCTCCGCCACGATCGGATTCTCGGTAGGATTTCGTTGTTTTCGTGGCAGGCTAGGAAACGGGTAACCATTTCCCTGCCAACACCTACAACTCCCGCGGGACAGTAGTCGCAACCGGAAAGCAAAGCCATTGCCACGATCTTCTCCTGTCCCAGACGCAATGGTGAGTTATCCAACCGTTGCAAGTCGTAAATCTCCACAGAACCACCGTTCTGTGAGGCGCAAAAATTTCGAAACACCCGAACAGCACCGTAGGCAAAGCAATCCGAGTCCTGGCTGATGACGCCATAGATTAGATTGTCGTGATTAAGATAAGCACATAAGGCTTCTGCTTCGCCGGGAGCCTGGACGCACACTAATCCCATGGCGCTCAACAATTCTTCGCATTGTTTCAAAACGTGATGGAAACGATTACGCTTTTGCTCTTTCGGTTTGTCGGTTTTTTCTTTCGTGGCTGTCGTTGTGCTGGACGCTTTGTCGCAGTTTGCTATTTTCTTCGGCCGGGCTCCACGGAATTGGATTTGATTTCGCTTAACAATAACACCATACTTTAAAGGAGGTGCCGTTCCCTCTAGAACGAAAACTGGTGTTATGCCGGTTTGTAGTAGATAACATGTTCGGAAGAAAAGATTCCTATAAGAAAAGTAGCGACACTATTAGATAGCTTGCCAAACCGTGATTAATCATTACCCACCGCAGATAGAAACGTGGATGTACAAAGTAGTCAACAACGTTCAAGCTTTCGCACACCCATCCGGAAAGATCGATAGCGACGACTTTGTTGCTCAATTCAAATAGTGGTTTTCGTTCCATGTACGGTGTAAGTATGCTCCACAAGTCTTTAACTCCCATAGTTAATTCAGCAAGCTTCACAGCGCATTATTTTGATTACAACGTTCTCGTAGTCTCTTCGGTGTTTGACTAACGGTGGCCTTTGTCAACAACTTTGAATTAAAGTGGGTAATGTTGACAGATTGTGTTCATATTTTATCATACAGAGGGCGCAAAATATTATTTTTGAACTGAGGTAAAATAAGGATACCGAGCCTAATATTATCAAATTGCGCAGTTTCGACTCATCGAATAAATTATTTATCTGGCTCGTCAATTGTGCTGAAATGCACTTGAAACGTTTTTAATAAAACATATTTTTTATTTGTATCGGCTTTGCTAGGTTGGTAGTCCGCGGAATGACATCTGTCAGACGTCAAAGTACCCCAAAGATTCGTGATTCCCCGTCGGTCGTCAAAGCTTTGGATTAGTGATGAGAAAACTGAATCCCTACAGGGATTCGAATCTTTCGATTCTTATCCATTCTGAGATCCGGATCTTCAAATCTGAATCCCAATCCGTCATATCATACATGCTCATCTAATGTCGATTTTTCATATGATGTGTTTAATTCAATGAATGGTTTACATAAGAATATCAATATAGTTGACATTATTCTTCTAATTGTATTCAAACTATATATTCAAACGAATAACTAGAAAATATGGACAAAATGTAATATGTTCCTTGAGACAAAATTACGCGTCTTGCAAAGACCTTTCATTTGAGGGGTCATTCGTGGAAATCGGTCAAGGAACTAACAAGTTATGCGAGAATTGGCTTTTTTTAACCTAAATTGCCAATCAACCTGATTTACTTACATTCCAGGTGTGTTTTTTTTTTATCAAAAACAAGAAAGTACGGAAACATCTACCTTCAACGCAGTTGTGCGTCTTGAAAAGACCTTTCATTTAAGGGGTCAATTGTGAAAATCGGTTAAGAGAATCAATAGTTATTAACAATTTGGTAATTATTTGCGTTTCTGTAATCGAGGTTTATCAACCTTGATCCCGGTAGAATGCTGTCTCTTTTCCACACAATTAGTTTTCTCAAAAAATAGAAAATATGAATGGATCTATTGTAAGACAATGTTGTGTATCTTGAACAGACCTTTCATTTAAGGGGTCACATGTACAAATCGGTTCAGCAATTGTAAAGTTATTCACAAAATAGTTATTTCAGCAGAAAATACCAACCAAGGTTTCTGCACCTACGCCTCAGAATTTCATAAACTAAGAATTACGGAAGAGTCTTTGTTGCACAGAGTTACACGGGCTAAGCACGGACTACGATCGGAAAATATCCGTTCGAATCGAGTTGTCAAAGGTCACTCACGTTGAAAAGCGCGGGCAAATCTGGCTGTCAAGTTTCACTCACCTCCTTTCAAATGTGTTCATTTTACCTGCCATTTTGAATATGAACGAAATGAACTCTTTTCGCAAATCCGTTCGTACCCGTTTGTATGGGAAGAAATCCGCGAGGTTTTATGCCGCGGATTCTCAACGAATTCGTATATTTGAAGGTTCTTATTCAAAAAAAGAGTGTAAATTGCTTTTCCGAAGATCCTATTTGTAGTTTGTTATGAATTTATTATCATTTTGTGTAATTATTGAAATGATTACCACCGACTTCGTTCGGAAAGAAACAATCATCCACTTCATGGAAACACTTGAGCGCCTTAGGTATAAACGAAGCTGGAGGCTTCAAAGGAACCTTTGAACATACGAGGTATAAACACACAGAGTTCATTTTTCACCGACCGTCGAACGGATAATTTCCGATCGTAGTCTGTGCTGAGCACGACAGTCTTTAAAACCTTTCATTTGAGGGGTCTGGCGCTAAAATTGGCCAAGCCACTAAAAAGTTATTGAGAAATTAGTTGATTTTCGAAGCTTGTTGCACAAAGTTTGGCGCGCAGCTTCGTTCGTAGTGATGGGTAAACCAAATCCCCAAATCTGAATCCCAATCCAAGAAACAGTCGGAACAGTCCAAGCAGTGGATAGTGTTCCTTTGGAACTGTGGTCTTTGTGTACAAAATTTTGAAACGCCTGGTACCAGCGTATTTGGGGGAAAGGATAGTAGTTAGGACTCACACTCCTAATGCCGGTGAGCCAAGACTTCCCGGCTATCTGTCTGGAAACGCCCGAAATTCGTTGTTTTGCAAAGGGTACTCCTCAATGGTACAACAGGATGCCGAGAGAGATTAAACAAGCGTGAAATCTTAGGGAGTTCAAACGCCTATGCGCCGTATACGTAAAGCGGGTAGTCTGACACTGTGCTTACAATGTATTTAGTAAATGTTGTAGTTTTTGAGCCCGTAGTATTGAATTTGTCAACATGGTCTTCAATTATGATGATGATGAGTAAAAAAATGCACAGGGACTTTTTATTTTTATTATCTTATTAAACTGAATAGAATGAATGAGTCTACATAATTTTGTTACACGCGCGCGTAAATGAGGACAATTGGTGGTAATGGCTGTACGAAAAGAACTAATAGTATCTACACATCTCGCTGTAATTGGGACCCATTCTGTTCTTGATAGTGGCACCACATTATCAACCAATAAGCGGGGGGAACTACAAACAGAGTAGAAATATCCTCTTACACTCCGGAAAGTGGTGCCCCGTTAACCTTGGGGGACTCGGCGATTTACCTTTCGAGGTGATTGCTCGGGGCCGTTATATGGAAGGAACAAGATGAGGTCCTTTAAGTAGTACTGGTGGATTTCTCCACACTATCAACCATTAATAGCTGGCGGTGTTAACCAAAACTGTGCGAAAATACCTGCCCTACTCCGGAAAGTGGTCTCCTTTTGCTAGTTGGGAAATCTAAGATGTACCCGCTTGTGCAATCGATGGCGACCGTTGTATGAATGGAGCAGAGTTGGATGCGATTGTTCTGGAGAGTATTACCCCAATGCCCCCTCTCGTTTGATGATTTATATTTAATATCGCAAGATACTTTCGTCCCTCTCAAACCTATGTAGGGGTAGGCGGTGGGACTCATCATCATCATCATCATCAACATCATCATCATCATGTAAACAAATCCATGTCGGTCTGGAAATTGTTTATCCTTATCTGAATCCCCAGAATCCGATTCAGAATTCGGTAAAAATGGTCTGGTCCTGATGAAATGGGTTTGGTTGGGTAGAACAACTCGGATAATGGACATTCTACTGTATTTCTTCGTAAAAAATAGGTTCCAGGAATTTTTCACTCTTTAGATCGACTAGTCAGGAAATCTCTAGATCGACTATTTATGTGACTAATTCGACTCAAATCATTGTGAGTCGATTCAAACAGTTTAGGAACAAGTTAGAATCGAAACAAATCGAGTCCCAAACCTATCAAATCTGATTCGAATCCTAATCGAATCAAATCGTTAGAATCCGTCAAATGGGATTCAAATCTTTACCGGGCCGCTACACGAACCGAAAACTCCAACCGAGAACTCAAAAACCGTATAAGTTTACGTCAAAATCTTCTCGGTTCGTGTAGCCGCGTTTTGTGGTACCAATTCTGTGAGCCACGCTACACGAGCCGCAAACTCAAAACTTTGCGGCGCAACGAGGTTTTTGTTTTTGATTTTTCAGTTAACTCAAAAATCTTCCTTCAAAGCAAACAAGATCTTATTTCAATTCACACAAAAAGTAAAAGATGGATAATCTGTTGAAGTGTGGCTAACTACCCTATCGCGGGTCATCGAGTTGAGTACCCAAAACTTGCAACAACGCAACAGGCGTATTGTGCGGAGGCAAGAAGATGGCAACCGTTTGCTGGACAATACTGTAGCAGAGCAAGCAAATGAAACTATAATTAACTTTCTTCGCATGAAGAAGGAAGATTTTGATGTTCTCAAGTTACATAAAAAGTGGTAGAATAAAATATTTTAATCTTTATCATTAAACTATTTGAAACTTTTAAATTTTGGAATCAGTTGGTGGGCCGGACTTTGCGAACCCCTGATCTATAGTGAATTTATAATTGATATTCTAGCTATAAAATAACAAAATATTAACTAACCGTAACTACAAAAGAAACACGTAAATTTACAGGGTTTGACAGGCCAACATACAACTGGGGCAACGTTCCTTCTAAATCGCACCTTCTTTCAAAACAATAACAAAATTGAAGTTCTAACGTCAACTGGCTTATCGATCAGCATCACGCTGTAACTCGACACGGAGGGCGTAACCGATCAGTGTCAAAAAGGAACTTGTCAATGAAATGAGTGTTCTAGACACAGCAGAAAATCCCATCGCTTCTGACGTTTCATATGGTAAGTACTTTTTCATTGGGGTTTACTGGTGTCAACATTTTTAAAACCGTGATTTTTTCGCGCGCTTTTTGTACATCTGGTTTCACATGCTTGGTGAAATTGGCAAGAGTTGGAAAAGTGTATTGTCAAGCTTCTAAGTTTTTCGTGTTAAACTACAATTGATCGAATAATGGAAGGAGAAAACGTCGTCCATGAGATCTTAGAAATTGAGATGTTGGATAGCGAAGAAGAAAGCGAAGGTTTGTGTGAATTTTTATATATTCATGAACAAACATGAATTACTTAGGTGTAAAATTTGGGTGGGCGTGTAGCCCAGAGCGTTCGCATCTACTACTCGCTCGCGGTCTGCGTCCGATGTCGTTTTAATTTTTCCACGTGGTACTCTTGTTACACTTGCGGCACTCAGCATTGCTAAAAACATAGACCGTATGGTTACACCTAAGTAATTCATGTTTGTTCATGAATATATAAAAATTCACACAAACCTTCGCTTTCTTCTTCGCTATCCAACATCTCAATTTCTAAGATCTCATGGACGACGTTTTCTCCTTCCATTATTCGATCAATTGTAGTTTAACACGAAAAACTTAGAAGCTTGACAATACACTTTTCCAACTCTTGCCAATTTCACCAAGCATGTGAAACCAGATGTACAAAAAGCGCGCGAAAAAATCACGGTTTTAAAAATGTTGACACCGGTAAACCCCAATGAAAAAGTACTTACCATATGAAACGTCAGAAGCGATGGGATTTTCTGCCGTGTCTAGAACACTCATTTCATTGACAAGTTCCTTTTTGACACTGATCGGTTACGCCCTCCGTGTCGAGTTACAGCGTGATGCTGATCGATAAGCCAGTTGACGTTAGAACTTCAATTTTGTTATTGTTTTGAAAGAAGGTGCGATTTAGAAGGAACGTTGCCCCAGTTGTATGTTGGCCTGTCAAACCCTGTATCACCATATGTTCGTTTATTTTGTTTTTGAGATTTGTTATGTTTACATTTATTTCTTTTTCGTCTTCTTCTTCTGACGCATTTGAGTTTTCGGTTACCGTCCGTCCACACGGCGCTGCGACAATTCTGCGACCGGGGTTTCTGCGACCGATTTGTGCTCACCGGAAGTGTCAAAGTAATCAAAAGTAGCCCAAGTCGGCCATCTTGCATGTCAAAAGTGTCGCAGAAACTCCCGCCGGCACTGGGTCGCAGCGTTGGACAATCTGGCCAACGTTTTCGTCGCAACTTTCTGCGACATTACAAAAAGACCGTTATTCGTATGTAAAAATGGTCATTGTCGTGGTTTGCTCGACGGGAAGGAGTTTTGATATAGTAAATAAATATACTGGCGTGCTAATTCATGTTTTTAATGCGTTTTTTTATTTAACTATTGTGTTAAAATGAAAGAATGTAAATAATAATTTTAATGTAAATGCATATAGCATATTTATATTATTCTAGAATGTCGAAACCAACGTTTAAGTCGATAGAAGTGCTTTTGATCATCGACTTGTGCATCGTTTTTATTACGTCTGTTTTTATGTTATTTGTGAACAAAAACACAAACTCCAGAATAAAACTCTTTCTAGTCGAGCTAAAAAGGATACGGATAACGGACATATCGAAAAGTTTTAACAATACTTAAGCGCTTCCAAAACTACGCTTTTAACGTTTACTTGTTTTTACATTGATGTTTTTGACTTTCTAAAATGCTTACCCATGTAATGATTCCCCAAAATATGCTATAGGGCGCATTTACATTAAAGTTATTATTTACATTCATACATTTTAATGCAATAGTTTAATTAAAAAACGGATTCAAAACATGAATTAATACGTCAGTATATTTATTTACTATATTAAAACTTCTTCTCGTCGAACAAACCGTCGTTACTTGTTTTTACTTTAATGCTGTTGACTTTCTAGAATAATATAAATATGCTATATGCATTTACATTAAAATTATTATTTACATTCTTTCATTTTAACACAATAGTTAAATAAAAAACGCATTAAAAACATGAATTAGCACGCCAGTATATTTATTTACTATATCAAAACTCCTTCTCGTCGAGCAAACCACGACAATGACCATTTTTACATACGAATAACGGTCTTTTTGTAATGTCGCAGAAAGTTGCGACAAAAACGTTGGCCAGATTGTCCAACGCTGCAACCCAGTGCCGGCGGGAGTTTCTGCGACACTTTTGACATGCAAGATGGCCGACTTGGGCTACTTTTGATTACTTTGACACTTCCGGTGAGCACAAATCGGTCGCAGAAACCCCGGTCGCAGAATTGTCGCAGCGCCGTGTGGACGGACGGTTAGCTGCCAAAAACTTCTCGGGTGCAGTTTTCAGCTCACGGAGCTGAAAAGTTTTTGACGTAAACTTCTCGGTTGTTCCCCTCTTCTCGCCGAGAAGTTTTTGAGTTTTCGGGTCGTGTAGCGGGGTTCTTAGAATCTGTCAGATAGGATTCGAATCTTTGGAATCCGTCAAATGGGATTCGAATCTTTGGAATCCCTCTAGGGATCGAATCTTCAAATCTTCCGAATCCCGATTCTGCCAACACTACTTTGGATCAAAGCAAAGAGCAAAGACAATCAACAGACAGGTCGGGTCAAAGCTGTTTTTTGTTCCGCCATTTTTGTGACAGTTGGTTAAAAAAGTGCTTACAAAAATTTCCAGAATACTTATTCTAGATCACAGTATCCATGGTTTTGCGGATAGAAACTGCTCTTCTGTGTGAAATCATGGAATATGGATCCTTTTGCTCGCTGTGATTGCCGAAATTAAGTGTGTTGGTCTGCCTTATACGGAGCCTTCCTCCAGAACATATTTCGAACGCCTCAACTCTTTGTTCTGTTGATGAAACATACCAAATTTGCAGTTTTATCCCACTTTCGTCGCTGTTCGTGAGAAGTAAACAAAATTTTAACCAACTGTCAAAAATTTTCCCACGGTTTTCGGCTCGTTACATGGTATGCTGCGACCTGTCTGTTAATTGTCTTTGGCAAAGAGTCATCGGGTCGAAGGAATGGTTTTCGCTAGTGTGTAACATTTTCATTTGCATTCCCGATTCCTGCCCACAGACTGCGAAATAGTGAGCGCGAAATCAAATTTCAGAGAATTATCTGTGTCCAGAATCGTGGGCCGTAAAAGGCATGCGAAATACCGTCCTCCCGATAGTGAAAAAGTGAAGAAAAAAAAGCAAATACCACTGTGCCCCTTTCCAATTCAATTCACGATACGAAAAGGGGAGAACCCCAAAAACGAATGTAAAGGGCAGGTATACTATGTTGTTGCAGTGCTACTGGAAAACGGTGGAAAACGATCGAGCTCCGACACCAAATCAACAACGCCTGTGCATTAAATTTCTCGCCTAGCGATTATGTGAATATCAAAGTACCCCTCTGGCCCGTTACGTGTGTATGTTTGTAGTGCGTACCGTGCGTGCGTTTGTCGTGTGCAGCTCGTAGTGGAGCGTAGCAAATCGACAAATATCTGTAATTTTTTCCTACCGAAAAATTGTGTCAACCTGATCGCGGGCCTGTGTAGAAACCGTCGTACCAAATTGCGAGGAGGCTCTTCTGCTGACAAACAATTGCACAAGAAACGGAAAGCATTCCGATTTTGTCAACTAGCAGCAACAGCAGCAATAACAGGAGCAGCAGCAGCAGCGATCGATCGATCATATTGTTTCCGTTTTTGCCACCAGACAGCATAATCGGTGCAAAACACTAGTGTGCATGTTTGCGGTGATCAGAGCGAATTTGTAAGAGGAAAAACAATCGTGTAATCGAATAGCGCTGACTGGTGGTTTTGCGAATAGTGGGAATCGTTTAGTGGTGTGTGCGCAAGGGTACATTGATTCCTTTCACTGTGCGTGCGGTGCCGTGTGTGTTTTGCCAGTGCTTGGTACGGCCTCCAAGTGAAAAATAATGAGTCGCCATGAAGGTAAAGTGAGAACGTTACTAAAAAGTCCTATCAAAAGTGTGACACATTTAGAATGGGGGCATACAGGCTTGCTATAAAAAAAGGTTTTCGCAGCTTATGCCTATGCAATAGGCAATTCCGTGCCCCGTGTTGTCCATCTGTGTACTGTCATTGATTTTTTTTGTTCCTCGCCGGAAGAGGAAATGTCCCTATTTCCCAAGTGTCGCCACTGCGCTTTGTGTTCTAGATTGCTACCGCCCCCCGGGAGCAGAAACGTTGTTGCGATTTTTCTTCCGTTTTCATTTTTATTTGTTGTGTTTTTGTGACATCGAAGAACGTCGGGTTCCGCCGAATGCGGCGCAAGAAATGGCGACGTTTTCCCGATGGATGACATTTCGTCACATCTGCGCGAATAGTTGGACCGGCGGGCCGCTCTATCGACCATAGATCTAGTAGGCCCTTGTGTACCAAATGGGGCAAAATCGGTTGCAGAAATATTGATTGCCCCGATGCCCCGTTCGTCACAACTTGTATCGTGTTATTATGCGTCCATTGGCCGCACGATTCGTTGGTGGACTCGGAATGGGATGGCGAGCCAACCTAGAAATCGTCGAACGAAAAGAGCATTCTTTGTGCTAAATATAGCGGATTTTTTTCTTCCTCGGACTGCACATTCCCATATGTAGGGCGCTATTGGTGGTAGTGCTGGCGGTGAAAGTGTTGTCGGTGTACTATTCACTGACTCAAAGTTTACTCCCGGGGTTATACGGTGGGACACACGTGAAGCGTGGATGGACGGGCAATAAAATAAACACCAACTCTATTGCGTTTTTTACCTCCTTATTTCCCTATCAAAGTTGCAATGGGCAGAGTTTTTATTTTTATTTTTCTTCCTCGCCTACTCATCCCGTGTGAAAAGTAAAGCCAGCAGAAACAATCCCAACGCCTAACTAATAGCCATTGGGCAACAACAGTCGCATTTGATTTCCATTTCTTTCGTGCTTTCTCTGTCTTTCACGTGGAATTTATGCCGTTCTCATTTTCTTCTCACCTTTTTCCCATTTCCACACCAGGGGTCAGCTGTGATTCGTGCTTGAAAAGTAACTTTCGTGGAAGAAGGTACAAATGTCTGATTTGCTACGATTATGATCTGTGCGCGAACTGCTATGAGGAAGGAGCGACCACAACCCGCCACTCCGCCGATCATCCCATGCAGTGCATACTAACGCAGTCGGACTTCGAGCTGTACTATGGTGGCGAGGTGCTACCTCCGGATCAGCCACAATCATTCACGTGTCCCTACTGCAAGCGGATGGGGCTGAGCGATGCGGCCCTGCTGGAGCACGTCGGCGCGGAACACACCGATACCGGGCTGGAGGTGGTCTGCCCGGTCTGTGCGGCCCTGCCCGGTGGAGAGCCGAACTTTGTGACCGACGACTTCGCTCGCCATCTCAGCCTGGAACACCGCAGCGGCTCTCGTGATCTCATCTCATTTCTGATATCCTTTTTAAATCTATGGACCACTTTTTGTGTGGGGAAAATGCCTTTCTCTCTTTGTTTCAGCAGCAACAGTCCAAGCATAGTATTATCCTTAACCAAGAAATGTTTTCGATCGGTTTACGATGAGCCGTCAGCGATCCGCCATGGAGGGGTCAGAAGGATGCCACATTCGGGCCGTGCTCTCGGCGGGCCCCGATCGAGACGATCCAACATGCACTTCAGCTCGTCCGGCGGCGGACTGTCGACGCTGTCCCCATCTGGACGCGAGTCGGTCGATCCGATCGCAGAACTATTGCAGCAGTTGTCCAATGTTCGCCGGGGTGGCGCACCCCAACCGTCGCAGTTGCAGCAGCTGCAAATGCAAATACAGCTCGAGCGACAGCAAGTCACTGTAAGTGTGTAAAACATTCTAACAAACGACCAACCAAACATCACTCCTGACTTCGCTGCGTTTTTTATTAGTTATAATGGAGTGTGCTTTAAGGAATCAATACGAAGCATGTCTTGAACCTATGATTTATAGATAGGCATAGAATTTCTCAATCGTAAATTCGTATTCATGAAAGCTTGTTTAATATTAGAGCCGGCATGAACTTAGAGACTTTGACATGGGCTTATAAAACCATGTGTATCGGCAAACAATTTTGTTGTATTCAATAGCACATATTCAATAGTAGCCTTCAAATGTACATGTAATAACTTACATATAATAAATGTACACGTAATAATTGTATGTTTGAAAAATTATTAATTCAAATCGTGAAAAGGATAAAATAATTGATACTACATATCGTTCTATTTCATCCAACTTCAATCGTGTGTCCAGAATTCGAAGTGAAAATTAGTTAAAAAGCCAGTGCATTCGCTCTCTCAGCTGATTTTATGAATGGAATACCATATTAAAAGAAAAGACACTGGCAATCTTATACTATAAGCTTTTGATTTACACTGTTGGAATGGTTAGTGTTGGTTAGCAACGGCGAAAAGTGTTTGCAGGGATATAGTAGTTTTAAATTTAAACTTATGCGCAATGTGGACGAACATTCGCAAAATTCGCGCATCACAAATTACACAACTTCCCACGGTTTTTCTAGTATTGGTATGGGGCTAACACTATTGACCGAGTGGCCAAAAGTCATTGTTGTGTGCCACCCGATCGGCTGAGTGTTGTACTGCGTATTTCACTAAGCGCACCGTTTCGGTGTTGTTGGCGTGGTGCGATGCATTTAGATTTTCGGCAACTCGTCTACATTGCAAACGGTATCGATAGATAGTTTGGCATTCCCGCGCTTAACGTTTTCGTTTAACCTATCCGCTGCCGTTCAGACTGCCCGTTTCACGCCAACCCCGTTTGGTGTGATACGAAAACGCGTAATCGAAAAGTTTGGACCCCGCGGTGGAGCTCTGGTCCATATTGTTGTTTGATAAATTTGACAGTTCACGTTAGCAGCTGTATCCCTTTGCAGCAGTGCACATCAAAGAAGACCTTGCGCTTCTGCATGCCAGTAGTGCAATATCGATAGGGTTTCTTAGTTTGGAGGCGTTATTGGTTCCGCACAGTGTTGCGCTGGAAAATTGCACAAAGTGACACAACTCAGCCCACCAGTTGTGACAAAATTCAAAAATACCCTCACGTTTGGCTAAAGATTGGCTGGAAGTAAACTCTGTGTTTGTTCTGCTTTTCGGAACAGACTAAGGAAGAAAGTGGAATAGCGTGTCCTTTGCCTTCGATGCATTCCGGCGGTGGAAGCAATAGACATCGGCGCGGTGGGATGGGTGCACATCTTCCGGCGATTCCTTCGATTGCGTTTTTGGTAGATTAAAGATTTTCCTGTTTTGTTATTGCAAAGACAACACAACCATTTTCCCATAATGCATTGTGTTAATTTAGCTGCCAAACACAAATGTATAAGTGTTTTCTCGTCCCGTTTTCATGTAGTAAATCATTCGTTTAAATTAACGTTTATGTGTGTTCGTGAGTGAAAAGTACTGTTTGTAGTTTGTCGAAAAGGGAATGAAACAGATCTTCAATATTTCAAATCCCCGTGTAACGTGTATGTTATTTTTTTCGTGTGGTAGAAGGAGCACCGTAGATGAAGCAATGAAAAAATGTACGAAACAATCGCTGTACACATTTGGCGCCATCCATGGGCATTGGTTCTCGAGTTAGCTTTTTTTTGCTACACGTTTCTCGCGTTGTATGCCTGTATTTTAACGACGGTAATTCAAGTGTTCTTTTATTTTAAGTTTATATTTATGCATTCCTATAGACTATGGTCTATTCAATAGACTCTATTGGAACATGGGCACAAGTTTGTGGTATGGGGTTGGATATCGTCGGAATATCCTTATTTCTAGTAGTACAAAAATATGGCAGAATTTGTAAGGTGTTTCCCGTTCGCTTTCGATTTCATGTTTGTACACTAGATCATGCACTCGTCACCGTTCGTATATTTCCACCACGTTCAAACGTTAATCGATTAGTCCGTTTGCTTATTACAAGGGAGGTAAGGAGTGAGGACTAGAGTTATCACAAACATGCGACATGATTTAGAGTTTGAAATTTATGGGGCAATCCGTCCTGAAATAAGGACCTACAAAGAGAGTGATAGAGAGAGAGAAAGAATGTTAGCGTATCTATCGAGTTGTTAGGGCTTAATATTGGATCGTTGCTAGGTTTCGTCAACAAGAGTATATGGTGTTGGTGTTTAATTTTCCACATTCCACCGGTTTATGGTTCATTTTTCGGCAAAAGATTCAGTGCATATTTCCAAACATTGCATATTTTCTTCCAGCATATGTTTTATAATTTCAATATTTTATCGAGTATTTTTGATTTCGGTGTGTACCAGAAAAACATCTTCTGGGAACGCACGCTGGGTGGAGAGAGAGATAGTATTGCGATTCGATCACGTGCTTACTTTTCTTTTCTTTTTTCGTTTCTCGTACAACACCAAGGCCGCCCGTCAACAGTTGGAGCGGCTACCAAGACGACAGCAGCAACCGATCGTTTCCTCGTCCCCGAATGCAACCGGTGTAAACAACAACAACAATGCGGTTGGAACGACGCAGGCAAACCAGAACCACACAATCATCACGCTGAATGCCGGCGGACGCGATGCTCAGATCGCTGCCTCCTCCTCGTTGCCAATGGTGTCGACCGGGGTCGGTGTGTGCAACATACTGGGATCGGCGGTTGGTGCTGGTGGTAGCGGTGGGATCGGTGGTTCCGGTTCCAACTCCCAACAGCAGTCCCAATTTCTAATGGCCCGATTCATGGTGCCCACCATGGACGAGGCTGAGCAGGCGCAGCAGGAGCGAGCCAGAGCCGACAGGTAATGAGGATGGTTCGACGAACGAAGAGAAGATCGATTTCGAACAGATGAAGATTAACGTGCAAATTTCTTCTCTTTTTCCTTTTTTTCCATTCATCCCATCCTCCGGTATAGATCACAATTCGTTCAAGCTTTAATGTTATCAACCATCGCAAACATTCAACCGTTTAACAAACCCACACACGACGAAGAGCTGTCTGAGGAGTTGAGTGCATTGAATCTAGGCGTTGGAAATACTAGCAGTAGCGTTAACAGTAGTGTAAAAAGGCCGACCGCCTCTGCCGACGATGGTGGTGAAGTGGGAGGAGAGCAGGATGGCAGTGGCGGTGCTACGCATAGTAACTATGGTGGGGGTGGGAAGGAGGATGAAAATTGTGATAGTTTGAAGCGGGGCGGTGCCGATTCGGCCAACGGAGACGAGTCGCCGAACATGCATCCGACGGGGCAGGTCCCGTTGGTTCGTGGGCAGCATGCCGCTTCCGGTAAATCGAAAGGAAGCTCTGCCAAGGCTGTGGGTTTAGGAGCCGCCGTAGGTGGTGGTGGTGGAGGAGCTGTTGACCGCAGATCATCGCGCCAAACACCCCCGTCATCCGGTGGTAATGCTGCTGGTAAATCCCGCGAACTGAAGCAAGCAAACTCTTCGTCGAACACTTCCACACCGGTGTCGTCGAGACAGCAGCACCACGTACCCGACTCCAGGTAGTGTTTGATCGGTGAAATGATGGTATAAATTATTTAGCAGCATGAGCAGCAGCAGCAGCAAAAGTAACAAGAGTAATAGTAGAGCAAACACAGGAGTGTAGCAACCACAACCACACGTAATATATTTGTCTCTTAATCCATTGGAATGTAATGGTAAGATCAGATGAATGCAGGCAACCCCGAAAACGGACGGATAGAAGGAAAATAAATTATGTACCGATGCAGGGCATGAGTGCGCATAGAGGAAGTATTTTTTCAATCATGTGTCCACGCCCAGCGCCATCTAAGAATGTGTAAACAAACCAACATCAAAAATGAAGAATAACAAAACGTAACATTATTATGTGTGATCACCAAAAAAACAAAACAAAACCCTATAGATTGGTTTGGAGAAAGCAGAGTAGCCAGCACCGCATAGAGCTAAGGGGGTAAAAACAATATTAAAATCTTTAAACCTAGGAGCAGAATGGAGAAGCGTTTAGTCACACGCATTAATGAAAAAGGAAGGGTATAACTACACACTACACAAAGCGAATACATACTAAATATAGCTATCATGTTAGAAGGGATGGAAATTTGGAAATAGGCCAAGCATATAAGCAGCAGCGTGCACTTGGTACACGTCATACTCCTCCCTGCGGATCTGTATTTATCAATCAGTCCCGGCCAGACGAACTCGTAAACACCCGCGGAGGACACTCTCCTCGTTGACTAACGCTTCACGTTCGCGTCTGTACATTGCGCACACCCTTGGTCAGGATATGAATTATAAATCTGGAGTCCAACATGAAACAATTAATCGCCTAATCGGTGTCACACCGCACGCGAACAGAGTTGAAATAGTTTGAGTTGGTTTGGAATGGAGCGTTTCGCGCATTTGATATTGTTACCCCTGGGAAACTATTACGTAATCGCAGAATTATCTTCCATGATGGGCCGTTTAAAAGATACCGTACAATAATTTTTATTGTTTTGATTTGATGTTTTTTCTTTCGAAATAATTATTCGAAAGCTTATGATGTTGGTTGATGTGGTTGTTTAAAGCAGAATCTACTGGGCATATGAGTTTGTCCCATTGATACAAATTTACCAAGCACTTGAGTACGACGTGGAAAATTTAGATAAAATAGTTTGTTTATGTAGTACACGCTACTGGTTGGTAGCTGTCCGTAACAAAAAATAATCCATTATTGGCAAATTAAATGAAGATTGAAAATTCTTCTTTCATTTTCTTTGGCGTAACCACCGGTATGCCTGCCCGATAAAGGGCTTACTAGAATGTTTCCCTTTGTGTACGTGGATTGTAAGTCAGTTCTCTGATAAAGCGGAGGGTCCGGTCTCGGTTGGGACGTGGAGGGAGTGCCTCGGCACTCGCAGGCAAATTTTCTCTGCTGTCGCAGGTCTTCAAGAAAATTCATCAATAGGGTTTAAATTATTGTTTCGCATAAACCATACGACCCAAAAGCACCTTGCCAAGCTGACAAACCCCATATAAAATTAGCGTTAGATATATCTTTAAATGGGCAAGAATGTACGATGAGGAAGCGCGACTACACTGAACCAGTGACACGAGCTGTTACGATCAGCGTGTTCCGGAAATAGAAACAGGAGGGCTACGTATTACTGGTTTAAAACGGGCCATAGTCGCCATGCTAATCTATAGTCGTGTTTGTTGATTACTTCCATATTCAGTTTGAATGCATCCACTCCAGTAAAAAAGTGAAGCACTTACGAGCAGACGAGCTTGACACATGCTTTAGGGGGTGTGTAACAATTCTACCCTAGCTATGGTATCCTTTATTAGATTGTTGTAAGATTTTTTTTCTCGATTTGGTATAGAATCATTTTTCAATGTGTACTCTAGAATACTGACATGTTTAAATTTTTATTTATGGTTCTATTCGTGGAATTCAATGTTCCTTTACTGCATTCTGCATAGATTTTTTTTTAGCAAAATTGACCCCTGATTCTTTATTATTTTCATGGACTCAGGACTTGAACTTTAGATTTACAAGTATCAGAGTTTTGTTGTAGTATTTTCCTTAAAACGCCAAACCATCATTGCCTTTGGTTTGCTTAATTCTTCGCTGCTGAATTTACACATGATTCTGAAAAAAAGTATATTTATCTAGCGCTTGTATAGAAATTTAAATTTTAAAAACAGTCGATAATTAAAAAAAAAACAAATAATAATTCAATGTTGAAAATAAAGCAAGACATAGAAAAAAAACAAAGAAATGTTTTCTTATTGTTACGATGATGAACTAATGGGGTAAGATCAGGTAGTTGGTTGTTACAAATCTTTGCTTTTCTGTTTCTAAATATGTGTAGCATTTTAAATTCCTCTTTTTGAAAAGAATTGTTTAGTTTTTTAAATGTGTACATTTTTCTACACAGCCGCACGTTAACTGATGTCACGTTTTATTTCGAATTGAAGTTTTGTCTTGCGCGAGGGCACGCTGCTCTGTTTTGCAGCCTTCGATTCCACAGTTTAAACGCGTTGCACATTAGTGTCAAAATCAGAGTTTTGACAGTGCAGAATACGCAGGAGACGATGGATTTAGCGTTAATTTATTTGATTACGAAGAAATGTACATAAAATACTGTTCAAACAACCACGCAATATCCCCTGATCAATATGATTCGTTTCGTCAGCATCCGGTCCAGATATTGAATTTACAAAACAGTAAGCCGTAGCTCAGTTTCCTCTCGTCCTCCACGGTGTTCGGGTCGGGTAAGTTACGGACGAGTTGGGATTGCTGCCATGCATCCCAAGTAACTCTGCGGCCGGCTGCCGGATCAAACATTGTTGCTAACGCACTGTGTTGATATTTTGCAGAGTAGAATGTACCCTCACGGCATACAGCAATCAGATTGGAACGACCGGCTCGGCAGTACACAAAATGGGAACAGCAGTGTCTACTTTCGACCGCAGGACACGGACGGCGGCAGTAGCAGCTCTGCCAGCAACGATACCGAGTACACATCCTTGCTGGATGAGTCGCACGTGAAAAGTGCTCGGCCGTACGAAAACATCACGCCAACCCGCGACCGGCACCAGAGAGGGTCTAGGAAAAACAAAATATTCTTGTCCATTGTCTTGTTTGGTGGAATCTGGCTGCTGGCGCTAGCAACAAAGCTTCCTTATGGAAATAGTCACGGCCGAGTGGGTAAGTGCAACATCTAACTGCTTAACGGTGTATGAAAGTTTTCCAGTCAATTTATACTGATTGGATGGTTTAAGCTTTGCCGTTTGTCGGTGTGAGCTGTGACAAATCGAGAAATTGTCAACTATCTCGAACTACGTCCCTTATTTCATCTTAGGCATATGGAAGTCCAAAGAGGCTCCCAAATACACATACTAATTCCCCTGGGCCTCGTGCAGTGTGCTCTGCGATCGAAAATATTACTTTGGCCTCGAAAGATGATTGAGAAAATCATTGACATTGCCCAGTAAACCGCTTCCCCATCGTCAGCAAGAAGAGCAAGAGTATCGCACAGGCCAGCAGTAGTTTGCATGTATCGGATTGGTCATGTGATTGGTTTGCTAAACGGCCGACGACCGCACCGTATGCTGCTGCGGCCATTACCCCCGTACTGGCGGTCGTTTTCTGGCCAGTGGCGTATGGTATGTTTTGGCTAGACGGTTTGACATTTGCAAGTTTTGATTATGCAAATTTCCTCCGCTCTCTGTTATCACCGGTATTTTAAATGACGAGCACCGATCGGCCCGCCAAGATATACAACAAACGGTATGGTTCGTTGGTGGGGCGTCTTCATGCGGCTACGTCAGTGCTCCGCTATTTTGCGGTGTAAAAATACAGGCTGAAACAAGGGCACCCGTTTTCAAGACAAAGAAATTTGTCGTACTGTAAGAACCCCAATAATGCAGATATCTTCTGCATCAATCGCTCTTTTGATCGCGGTTTCTACGGCAACGAGGAACAGGCGAATTGAATTCAACGAATTTCAATTGATTCAATTGGCGAAATACGGACGAGCCTGTTCCGAATTGGCACACAATGAGAAGGTTCTTTATTTATAAAGTTGGACCAACCCGGCTAAAACAAGCAATAGGATCCTGGGTTGAAAGGTGTACTGTTATTCGAAAATGATGCAGAGGGCAAAAAAAAAGAATCGCAAATTTACTTAATGCAATGTCAGTCCAGTGTCGAAAAAGAATGTTTTTTTTATCAAAACGAACGCTCTATCTTCTCCAGCGCATTCGGAGAAAAACAAATGCAAAAAAATCCATGCTATGTTGGTTATGTGATTGCGGGATGAATCCATTATAAAAAACTGTTTTAATGATAATATTTTTTTATATTAGTAGTGGTAATTTTTTATCGTACATTTGTGTTTGCTTTAAAAATACAAATGAACGACATGAATTCACGAGCAAATTGTGCCTTTATGAGCTCAATTCACTGAAAAAAATGCGTACCCTCCAAATAATTTATTTCCCCCGATTAGTAACCAATTGCCACGCGCGTGCTGGAGGCGTGTGGTGCGCTATCTTTGGACTTCCGAAAGGCGTACCAGTCCCGACCTTCTCATCACCCCCAACACCGGGGTGGTTTTAAAGCGTTCGAAGCCCGCCGTTTGTCTATTGCTGCACGCGATCACAAATCAAAAGAATCTATCAATGAACTCTGCGGCACCGGCGGCGCATGCGCGTGTTCCACGCGGTGGGATAGAGTTCTTGGCTTTTCGCCCTCCCTCTCTTCTTGCTGAATGTTTTGGGAAGCCATAAACGCATGAATGAAACGTGCTGACCGTTTGGTGGGACGTCGTAGTGGCATGAAGGATTTCTTTCATACCGCCTCCAGTGGTGTCTGCTTTGTGCGTGACGAAGGAACGCGAAATTTCATGCGTGTGTCATAACTTTACGCATCTCGTGGTGACCTGCTCCTGGTGGCGGTGGGAGGAAAACGGAATGCGCAAAACGTGCCACCATCCCTCGTCGGCAAGGTGCTCCCAACCAGCTGTACTTTGTGACACATCGTGCGGAGGAGGTCAATCGTTTCCTTCCCCGGGTCCGCGTTGATTGGAATCAATTTAAAACTTTTTAATTTTATTGATACCATTTTGCACATCTCTGATTTCTGAAACCGGCACCACCAGCAGTTGGGTCAGCACATCGGCCTGCCGGGGTGTGCGGGACACAAAGAAGGGTGGTTGACTCGGGGTTTGGGTTCATATTTGTCCGAGGAAAGCAAAAATCAGTCTGCCGAAGGTAGACGCATGCGAGCAGGATGGCGAGCGCAGAGATCGAACGATCGTGTGCACCGGCGCCAACGTCGGACAGTTTGCGTTAGTCGCCACGGTCGACGACAGCAAGTTTTTGCGGCACACGGTGATTGGTTGATGCTTTCGGGGTCAAATGGCCCCCATGCGGATGCGCACCGAAATCTAACATCGGGCCAGTAAAACAACGGGTCCAAGGTTGTTGCAACGCTGCTTCACAACACGAACGGGGTACGGCTGTCCATCAGCCTCTTCAATCAATCGTTGGTGTGGAGAGGTCGGCGGCAGCTTGGGGCGAACGATATTCGAGGCGCATGAAGCGCAGTTCGCACACGCAGATCCAATCGCAAGGGGCAATTGCTTTGTATGGAGTGCACCGACTGTATCCGACACCAGTCTCGAAGGCAGGTTTGCATTGAAAGAGCAACGGTTGTTGGGCGCGCTATCGAGGAGTGCGTAAGGGCGTCGGAGGTAATATGGATCATCTGAACTTTTTTCAGATAACAAATACCAGTCGTAACTAGTGTTGTGCGAATCAGATTCAGATTCACGAATCTTCATGAGTCTTTGAAAAGAATGAATGAATATGAATCTCCATGTTAGAGATTAACGATTCAAGAATCTCCAAGATTAATGAAACCCGGCTTTGCTAGAGCTTGAAAACGAGCAGGAAAAAAATGAGAGGGCACAAAAGTTGTGTAAATCTGATTAAGATTCATGAATAAGAAAATCCTCAAGAAACACCAAGTGAGGAAAAGTCATTAGCCAAAACTGGGTTGAGGGCCTCCTTTTTTTTTTTTTGGTCGCATAATCTACGCCTCTCCGAAGAATTGAGGAGAATCGTGAATCGTGGAGAATCGTGAATCGTAGAGGTTCATGAATCGAGAGTTTTTCATTCAAGATTCGGTTCGTGAATCGAATCACTCATTGCAGAAGATTCATATGAATGAATCTCATCGAAAGATTCATTAAGCATAACACTAGTCGTAATCCATTATGGCAATTACTTAGGATGTGGTATGGACCACATCAATAAACCGTGGTCGTCCTAATTCATTCTTTCCGGGGATCGACGTGACGTTTAACGTGTTGAATATGTTTTTAAAATATACACTACACCAATAAAGTCAGTACACAGTAGGCTGAAACAGAAACAAAAGCCAAATAAACCAATTGTTGATAACAAATTCACTTTTGTTTTTGGCCCAAAATGGTTAGAAAATGGAACTCCTTTGCAGAAGAGGTACGATATCATCCGATTGCACAAAATTGAAGGAAAACGGTACAATAAAGTTGTTTTTTTTATGTAAGTATAAATACGGTGGCTAAATTAGTTTCGCTATGGTAAAAGGTTAGCCATCTTGGATTTTTTTCAAGAACCGGTCGTTTTACCATCATATTGAATCGTCAGGAGGTGCATGATTAAGACCATTTTGAGCCAAAAGACAAGTCAATTTGTTATCAGCAGTTGAACTATATTTAACGTTCACACAATACAAAACATGATGAAATATTGTACTGTGTACTCACTTTTTTGGTACGTGTTCATGGTGCGACGGCACAATTTTGAGCATATCTCGGAAACCCAAACCCGTATCGCGTCCAAATTAGATCAACATGGGCTGGTTAGTAAATGGCATAAAGTATTTCCAATAAAATAAAGTGGTTAGAGCCTGGAATTAAACGTGAGCGTGCTACTCTGATCGGTTTCTGGTAGAGCCTTTTTTCGATTTGCTGAGGAATTTGACCATGCGTAGATAAAAAAGGTACATGAACCTTGTCCTGAGTGGATAACTACGTACGGTTAGTTTCTTTAATTCAAACTAGTTCACCTTACCCTACTGATACATAGCGCCCCGAAAGACCCTAAGTATCGCATACCATGGTTTGATTAGTTAGTTTGGACGGCTTTGCAGATACGCAGCACAACTTCGGATGGAAACGTGTCTCTCTTTCTTTGCTGCTTGTGTTGCGAATTCCTTTCGAATGGCCGCTCTACTCTGATGTCACTTTCCGTCGCATAGTGTCGCGATCATCGTCATCATTATCAACTTCAATACTGTCAACGTACGCGATCAGCGACGACGTGTCACATATGGTGGACCATCCTTTCCGCCCTCGTCCTCTCAAGACGACCACGAAGACTCACTGCATCGCATATGATTGACTGTTTGCAATTTTTGTGAACTCATTCGGGCATCAAAAGCAGCGGGACATGCTTTCCTTGCTCTCACATTCGGCGGTGGCGTGTCATCTGTCAACTGGGATTTCCCTCACGGTCCCGCCATCTCGAACCCCGTCGCCGGCTGCATTCATGGTAAAGGGTGGCTCGCCCGTCATGGTGTTGAGAGGATTGGTGGGGGAGGGATATGTTGCGCGTGGATCCAAATGGGGCACACTCGTTTCAATTGAGATGTTTCCGCAGCTGCCTATGCTGCTGCTGCTATTGCTCGAGACGAGTGTCGCGCGCACACTGGCTGAAGTAGTTAATTTTTATTGTACCGCGGAACGGGGAGCCAGTGTCATTTTGGCTTTGGTTGAAATTAGGCTGGCAGATATTCCGTGAGGAGTCTGTTTGTGGATCTTCTTTTCCGGGCGAAGCGCGATCCGAACGTGGTTTAAATGCTACACAATTTTCGAGCTTGAAAACGTGTTGGGTTGTGAAAAAAAAACTAAAAATCTTTTTCTCAAAAATCAAAATCGTTTTTTTGTAGAGAAGTTTGGTTTATTGAATGTTACTCTTTTTATCCAAATGTTACATGAGCTGAACGTAAAAAAGTTAGGTTTTCATTTCCGAATCATTCTGTGTTTCTCGTGTAGGCCAAATCGCTGGCTGGGGCGTGAACACGTCGCGTCAGACGATCGATTATGTGCTGCCCTCCGAAAACACCACCCTGATCGATCCGTTGAACGTATGTACCACGGAAGAGCGGGCCGGACTGGCCGATGAGAGCGAGAAGGTGTTCCTGCTGATCGTCGTTTGTTCATCGGCCGTAAATTTTGAGGCCCGCCAGACGATCCGCGAAACTTGGGGCAATGTTCGAGAGTTTAACTACGATCAATTCCGTCTCCTGCATGCTCGGCAGCAGGGCAAGTATCTCGATCCGGTCGCCACCGTCCGGGACAAGCTGAAGGATTACATCTGGTGGCCGGTTTCGGTCAGTGAGCGACCGCTTGCGACACCGGTAGTCGGTTCAACCGAAGAATCTTCGAGCAATACGGAAAGCATTGTAAGTGAACGAGTGAAGTTAACCAGAAAGGCGGGATCGGGAGGTTGATTTCATTACCAGAATTATGAATTGTGTATACGTGCGTCTCATCATCCTCTTTCTAGAACCGCTCCAAGCCGAACTCTAGTCACAGTGCAAAACCGGACCGGAGTGGCCTTGCGTATGCTAATTTAAACATCAAAATAGTATTCCTTGTCGGTCAGTCCGAGTCGGATTATATGCACCAGCGGCAACAGCAGACCCCACCGTCATCCGATGAACAGCAGCACCAGGTGCCACAAACGTTTACCGGTGGTCTCGTGGGCTCGGAACCACTGTTCCCGAGCGGTGCGGATGTAGATCCTGCGTTTAATGCTGCTCCGGGAGCCACTACGGTCGATGAGCTGCAGCTGCGTATCGTGAACGAGAGCGAAGTGTACGGTGATATTATACAGGAGAGCTTTATAGATAGATACAACAATTTGACACTGAAGACGATCATGATGCTGAAATGGGTTACCACCAACTGTGATGGCAAAGGTGAGTTAAGAGTGAGAGTGCACTGAAGGATGGTGGACACGGCGCTGCATGCAGGAAGGTGACGGTATACGTTTATTTCTTATGACTTGTTTACTAACCGTAGGGAAGGGATTTTTAGTTTAGTTCAGTTTTAGTTAACAAGGGATTCTAGGGCAATGTGGACTCTTCCGGTGGTGATGTGGTGGTTCGAGTATGTTGTGCTGCGCCATCGAATGTCTGGCATGTGCCAAGCAAAGAGCAGCTAGTGGTTTGCTTTCCTTCAACGGTGCGATTGATCAAGGGGTCCGAGCGGGTGCCACTTTGTCGACTAACTCTTCACACTCCATCTTCTCGGTCCGCCGTGTCCATTTTCTCGCATCAGAGAACATAAGCAATAAGGAGCGTCGCCTGATGAATAAGGAGCGCAACAAGCAGTACTTGCAGTTTCAATTCGAAACGCGTGAATACACGGGAGATATTTACGCTCGAATGATGGTGTACGTACACGGGGAGGACTGGTGGAAGAAGAATGGTGGTCGTCCAGATGCAGGTGGCGCCTCCTCGCCCTCGGAGGTTACATTTTCGATCGCCAAACTGACCTATGCCCCCCGCCCAGAGGTAGCCCGCTTCCAGGGATCGATACCTAAGGGTGATGGACGCTTTGTCGAGTTCAACGTGACTGACATGGTGCTGCAGTGGTTCCAGGAAGCACGCGATCAAGTGGCTGAAGTGCGTTCCAACAAGTACGTGGTGCTGGAGATGTTCAATGATCTTTCCCGCCGACTGGTGGTGCACAACCCGAACGGAGGACAATTTGTAAGCCGATTTTTCGTTACAGCTTTCATCCAGAATGGGATGGATGGTCACGGATTGGTGTGGTGTTGGTTGCGACAATTCTTGTTGGTCTACGGTCTGGGTGCTTATGTTTTTAGTTTGATTCACATTTCGTTGTTATGTTATAAGGGTTTTTTTTGTTTATTTCTTTAGCATTGACTATTTTGTGTTTATGTATGTGACGTGTGGGTGCTTTTGGAGTGTCGTCTGCAGCTCATGAATGTTTCATTCGATGCTTCTCCACTGAAATGTTTCTAACGTGCATCGGCTTTCGTGTGTGCGGTGCGATTTTTTCTCTCTTTCTACTTTTCCACTTCGCAGTAAAATTTCTCATGAAATGTGATGATGACACGTTCGTCAACGTACCGAACTTGCTGCAGGTTTTGCTCGGCGGAACGGTTCCCCTATACAAAGCCGCGGTATCATTCTACGACAACAATACGGTCCTGGTGAAGTCACCCAAAAACCGGCTCGTCGAGGGCAAACACCTCCTGACGGGATTTAAGTTTTGCGATGCAAAACCCATAAGTGACACCAGCAGCAAATGGTATGTATTAACGGCATGAGAGTAGTTTTAATTGCTTTTTTGATCTGTTTAAGCATACATCACATACGCCAATACAGTGTTTTATATATCATCTAGCAACCCGAGCAGTGTACATTGAATGTCAAACGATGCATTACTTCTGCAACATCAAACGGGCCAAGTAGATCATTCGTACCTTTCTAGGATCTACCTAGATCTAGGATATCAGGAAGATATTCGTAGCTTAAAATTGATGTTTGAGCCGAATTGATTTTGTTATCAACATAATCAATGCAACAATTGTTTGTAGCAGATGTGGTTTATTTAATTAAACTAATCAATCAAAGAGGTTTTTCCTGTACAACTAGAACTTTCTAGAACTAGGACTCTACCAACCGGAGTCTTCTCTGATCGCTCGTAGCGACGCAAGCGGGCGTGGTCTTGTGTAGCTAATAGGTGTATGCTATCCTAGTGATACATTATTTTTTATTTTACATTACATTTGATTGTTTTTAAGATCATTTTTTTATCAGAAGCAATTCTAATTCTAATTTTAATTTAACAAAATTATCCTTCAGATGCCTTTGAATTGGAGACTATTTGATAACATTTAGTATTTCTCTAAGCTCCAATTTCAACCAATTATTACGGCAATTATTTTTAAATAATTGTTTAGTATTAACTTTTAAAGGATTACATCAAAACGTCCTCTCCCATCGCGTTGAAGTTAATATAATACAATGACAACACCGTGATTACCCTTCCATTGTGATCCTATTTTGCAGGTACTCACCGACATACATGTACGACAAGGACGTCTACCCTCATTATCTTTCTGGAACCGCGTATGTGATGAACTTCGAGACGGCCAAGGTGCTGTACCGGACCAGCTTAACTACGCCAATCTTTCACCTGGAGGATGTCTATCTAACCGGGATCGTGGCGGAGCGAGTGAAAATTCGGCGCCGCCACCATCCACTGTTCTTCTACGCGTATACCAGAGACATGTGCGCTCTGCGTGGAATGATCTCCCAGCATCAGCTGCCGCCGAGTGAACTGCGGAACGCGTTCGATTACGTCACCAACAGCACCATTGTGTGCACCGGCATCGACAAGCAGTTCACCGTCGGTGGAAAGCTAAAGTTGCAGCAAAGCAGAAGGTGTCAATGATGCCAGAAGAAAAAGCGAGCCGCACCCGGCCGACCAAAACGACGCTATCGACATTTCTTCGCAATCTGGTGAACGGTGATGCTACTTCAAAATGAACCACACCCATATAACCATCGTCACGGATTGCTGCGGGCGGAGATGCTCTTTCTCGAATCTCAAATCGTAGTAAGCATGACAAAAAGAAATGAAAAATACACAAAAACGGAGTAAATTACTCTTTGTTCCACCGATAAACAGAATGGCGATCGAAAACAACCGAAAAAGAATAGACTTAGAAAGCTACGATGATCTACACGTGCGTCCAGTAAAAGTATAGCGCACAGCCATTTGAATACTCTCAGACTGTCGTAAGCAGTAAAAGAAGATTAGCTGATTAACTGATAAAATGGACAAAACCAACGATGCGAAACCCAGATTAAAATCTGAAAAATGCTTCAAATTTGTCTGACCCGAAACAGGCCGGTAGTTCCGCAACAACACGTGGGGCATATTAGATAAAACGGTAAACATTAAGTCTGCTGATGCGCTTCCTATCTTCGAATTCGATTATATGCACGTAAAACCAGAGACAGGTTCACAACCGAGGAAACATGATTGAATATGCAGTATAATAGAGTTACATTAGTCCCGCCCTCCTTCACACCGATGGGATCTCGTTAAAAAAGGTAGAGGCATAGTAGTTGGATTAGGGGGGCGGGAATTTGGTTATTATGTTTCATCACCATTAGCCAAGCTTCGCCTTCAAACCGCAAGAAGAGAACGAGAAACGTCCTTACTAACATTGTAATAACTTATTGTACTTGGTAGGAAAGTTTGTATTGTAGCACAATCACATCGAGTCGCAAGAGCCTTTTTGTGCCACCCACAGTGAGGTGGGACTGGCTACGTAGAGTAGACACCGTTGTTTACCCGTACGCACACAAGCACACCCACACGCAATCAAATCATATACTGCACATGATTTACCATTTGTCGAGCTAACGCAATGCAATTTTAATTTAACGAATGATGTTCCTATCGTTCCCGCGGGGTACCAGGGTATTTCTCGTTCAGTATATTCCAGCTTTTGTATCGCTGCCTTTTAGAATATTATCCTGTGTTTGCCGTGACACAACGCACAAATATCGTTATTTTAATAGAATCTTTTTATCTTTATCACTTGGGCGACATCAATCAACCCATCGCACAACTGTTCCGTTTATAGAGCACAACCTAGAGCAAGGATGATGGTGATAAAAGAAAAAAAGCAAAACACAAAGATTTGCGTCCGTATCAGAGAAAGAGGACACGGATATGTAAACATTAGGTTCCGCTAGTAACAAAGACAACGATAGTATGGGCGTAAGAGAAAAAAAAACAACAACAAAAGATTGAAAACGGTTCAGTGGGATACAAAAGCAAAACGACAAATGAGCAAATCATTGGATTCAGCTGTGATTAAATTAATAGAACATGTAAAACAACGTTTAAATTTAGATAGGTATATTTAAATAAGTAGACAACAAAAGACGTAATATCAGAACACAAATTCTTATTAAAAGTTAAATAATGTGCACGAACGTCGGCATAGCGGCGAAAATCCGAGGATCGAAGCTACGACGTAATGTGTTGACAAATCTTTAAGATTCTATTAGCAAACAAAAAAAAAAAAAAAAAACCAATGCAAATGATTACGTGTCCCCACGCGGCCTCTTCCGAGGTTCAGAGAACTGAATAGTCCAGTCCAGTGCGACGGGGAAGGAAGGATGACGAATAAAGAGGATACAGCGTTTGACAGTGCTAGTAACGTAGTAGTAAGTATTAGAATTTTCAGATATACTAATTTACTAGGTGATTCGATTTTCTTACCTTTTTCGAGATTCGCGGGAATGATAAACGATATAAGATGTGTAAAAGGTTTAAACAGGAAACCACGAGAGGTAGTGTTCGGTACACAGCGGGATGAGTGATGGGAAAAGTGGAACTATGCTTCATCGTATAAACGTAGCTCAATTAGTATGCAAACCCAAAACATTCAAAGAAAATTACGATTCTTCCAAGAATTAGTCGCCCATTTACGATCGAAACGCCAGTAAGTAGAGGATGCGGTAAGAAAGAGATTTGGAAGTAAACAACCTTCATAGATTCCAATGCATATAACGGTTCGAAAAAAGAACGAAAAGGTAACGGGAACCGAAGTAGTATTGTAGCAAAGAATAACAAAATAGTGATTAGACAACTGGGATCAGCTTGCGGCGAAGAACGCGGAAGTGCTCGTGTTTCTTAAATTGATCACTACCGTCGATTTGTTTGTCCGTTTAGATGCAAGGAGGCAAAGAAACACGACATAGTTCGGTCGTTCACGTTACATTTCGTTTACTTTTAGTGGATTATGTTTTTCCCTTTTAACCGTCCACAACATCCGTACCCTTCATGACCTTTGGAGCTATGAATCTCTATATTTAAATAAAAACATGTTTGACGCTGCTGACGGCGTAAAGCCCCGTAGAATGAATAAGCAACGAATTGCCGGTGTGTTTTAAAATTGAAAAACCATAGTGCCATATCACATGATATCAAGGGGTATACTACGGTGCTTCCACAGACGGTTCAATCTATTCCTGGGTCCGCATAAGAGTCAATTTTCTATATTCACCTGAAGTTGTTTTTAAAACAATCCTAACACTTGTTTCTCTATATACGATCATTTACTTATCTTATAACGAATGTTGATTGATCTACATGGGAAAAGAATCTAAAATGATGCCGTCGTTTATAGTCACAATAATTCTTCTTTAACAATTTTCGATTGGATTTAGATTTAGATTTTAGTTTCAATTATTTCTGTAACTCTTCATCAGTTTCATTAAGTTGTTGAAAAGGTAATTCAAAACATTGAAATACATTATATTCAAATAAGCAATATAAACAAACCTAAACAAGTAAACGAAAATCCCATTCCATCCCAATCATGCTGCCCATTGTGGGCTACGAATCCTAAACCGGGACGGTCTAATAATTGTACAATACCCATTGAATACTTTTCTCTAAATAATTTAATAGCTCTTTTGTTTCTTTCTTATAAAAAGAAAACTTTGATGATTTTTCATGGTCACATAATTGCTTTTAAGTCTCTCTAATTAACAGGGGACAGGGAAAAAAATAACAATGAAAAAGCAATATCAAAGTATGCCAAAATTCAAGCTAGAAAAAAAAGATGGCTGATCTTGGTCGCTTTTCATTCGAATGCATGTTGTCGACGTTGGAACACAAATGACAAATAAAATAGCGTGAAATGTAAGTGATAAACAATATCAGTAGTTTCTTTTACGCTCTCATGTGTTCATTTCGTGGTCCTTAAGCTCGGGACCCACATCGCTTAGGTAGATCCGCCTTTGGATTTTTGAGTAGCAGAATGTGATATAGGTGAATGGGTGGCCTTCGTTAGGTTCTTATTAAATTCATTGGTCTAGGTCTTGTGGCATGGTTTTTTTTAGAAAACGTTTATTAGATCTTTGTTGCTATTACACATAGATTTTTCTCAATTGTTTTTAAATATCCAGTTCAATTGTTCTACGTTTAAGTGGCCGTTTCGTGTGATAGAAGCATACACAATGTCCTTCTGGTTTGACTCGGTTCAGTAGGATCGTTTCGCGTTGGTTTGTTAGTGTGTAATTTTCTTTGCCAAACTGTTGCTTTGTGTGTAGGTGTATGGTGCAGGGTTGTCTTGGATTGGGTTGTTGGGAGGTGCTCATTAAAAAGGTATGGCATTGAAGTTCAGTAGTATAGCTTCCTAATTGTTGTTGTTCCTCCACACATCGTTAAGTATCCTACACTTGTGGCTGCTTAAGAACAATTGTTTCCTAGCATCGATAGCTTTGGTTTTATTTGCTTTTACGTTGATTTGTTTTTGTTTTCTGCTCTGCTTCCTAATAATCATAGTGCTCTTTATCGCCCGTTAAACGAGGATGGATGGTTGCATGGCCGCCCACGATCGGCTACGATGCGTTTGTTTTGCGCGTATCTTTTAAACATGGTACACCGTCGAACAAGAAAAATTACGCAGAAACGGTAATCATCTGTCTCAATATCAGTAGTTCTTAGGATTAAAGTCAGACACGATGCAACTTTGCGCCTGGGGGTTAGACTCCGGTTCGAAAGAAAGCACGGTGTGAAACTTATGAAACTTTACGTTTATTTGTGTTTGTTTTGTTTTTACAGTCTTTACAATGGTTCGAATGGTTGGCGCTCCCGGTGAAACACGGCAGTTTGCGTTTCTTTCCATCGCAACGATGGAGGCGCCTGGTAGTTTACGTACAGGGAATACGCCTGTGGTGCATGGGATGCAAAAACATGAAAAATAAAAACACCTTCGTTCTCCCCTTTCTCGTGGTAACATTATCCAGCTAAGTTCCCCGCTCACATGGTAGCCTAGAAATAGTTTCAGTGGACTGTCTTAAACAAGTCATCTGTTGATCACCTGCGCGGTCTTCTCCCTCTAAATCCGCTCCCCAATTGCTACCCCAATTTTAAGACCGGCAAAATCCGGGAACACATACAAGCCATTTGGTTTTGGTTTTTTAATTGAAATTAACTACTCTTACCTAGGGGCACCCGACTGTTGTCAGCCGGTTTTGTGCGGTTTGTATTCATGTACGAATTGTGTGTTGCTCTCTTTGCGACGGTTCGTTCGCTCCTCGTTTCTCGTCAATGATTCCTTTTAGCTGCGTGGACGTTAAATCTCTTCTGTGACGTTACATTTACTATTTGAGTTTTTGGGCCGACTGTAACGATGAACTAGTGTTTGTTTTCCTTTGAATCTTCATGATAGTAAGCGGTTTTGGGTACAAAAAGTGTTATCTTGTTTGCTGTCCGTTTTTGCTCTACTTGGTAAATAGTTCTTTTTCTTCTTCTGCCTTAGTTTTACTCGTGTTTTCTTTTTGTTTTGTTTGTGTTACGCTCTGTAATTTTATTTTCACTTTATGTTCACTAGTTTTCTCTAGCCCTTCGCTCACCATCTCGGTAGTAGGTGCAAAACGGTTACAAAATGGTAGTGCGCAACGTGGCCTCAGTGTAGAGAACACAAAACAGATAAAAAATGAACCGAACAACATGAGGAGAGTAAAAGCTTCGCTATCACAAACCGCGGCTCAGTTTGTGTTTTCTTAATCCTCTCGGTTTTCCGGGGGCGACGGGGGTTTGCCTTTTGACAAAGTGGTACTGGGCCGGTATTTCGCCGTACCCCGCCCTCACGTGGCACGACATCGACTATCGCCATCCCCATCGCTTCACCCCCCTCCCCCGCGTCGTCTACACGGCAAGGCACGTATGAATTTATCAAACAGTGGTACGATCGGTGTAAATCAGCCTAAGATAGTGTGAGTATGAGAATATACATTTTATACCTACGCGCCCTTTTCCCCGCCTTGGTAGTTCTTTGTTTTGTTACGTTTAATCTAATTTTGTTCTTCCTATTACGTTGACCCCGTTGACCGGCCCTTAGTTCCGCGTCTGCTTGTCGCGTGAAAAAGGTGAATAATGCTTAAAAAATAAAACGGTGCAATGTAGCATTTTTAAAACGTTCTTTTTTTCGGTACTCTTCGGTATGGGCAGGTGTTCCATGTCACAAATACGGGCCAGTTCTCCCCCCCCCCCCCCCCCCCCCCCCCCGGTCCACCATTTTGTCGGCCACAAACACGTGCCTACCGGAACCGGTTCGACTAAGTAGATCACATTTTCATCGCTAAAGTTCTAATTCGTCCACTACTGCTGGGGGCTGCCACTCGTAGCGCGTACATACATACAAACAGACAGACAGACACACGCACATCCATACACCTAAACGGAACACCGGAACATGACACTAAACATCAACTTCACATCACATCGAGATGCAGGCATTGTGGGTGGTGTGGGTGTGTGTTAACACAGGGAAAGTTGTGCTGGAAATCGGGGTCATTTCCTGTGGGGGATTCTTTTGAAGGGATACATCTAACGAATGGGTGTGTGTTTTTGGTGCAAGAGTGTTCGGTGCACAACATTGGGTGCGTTTAGGAATGCAGAAGGTCTTCGTGATACGTTGCTGGACGCAATAGACGGGGCGGGTCGGGACGGCGCGCTCAATCACCGTGGGTGGCCGCGATCGCTCCACGCTCGTCCGTGATGGTGGACAGGGCGCAGCCACCGGTGGGGCCACCGTCGACGGCGTTGGGCAACTCCGCTAGCACCGGCCCCGAACCGGACGACGTGGTCGACTGCGTCGAGGTGGACGGCGAGCCGGAGTTGAGCAGGTAGATCCGCACCGTATGCTAGCACTTCGGGTGGAACGTTTTCCGGTCCGGCAGCAGGCAGAGGATGCTGAGCGCCATCACCATGTGCCAGATCGAGTGCACGATATGGTAGTTCTGCTTCGTCTGCAGGAAGGCGAAGCAGACGAGCCCGACCATTACGAGCACGCTGCCGACGGGCAGGTAGAGCGCCAGGTAGCTGCGGGCCGGGAAGCAGCGGCGCGTCTTGCGGCACCGCAGGCCCCAGCTGACCGAGATGAGACAGATGCCGGTGAGGGCGGGGGCCAGGAACACCCACAGGGACTGCTTGTTCAGCTCGGTGCCGAACGCGAGCAGGATCGCCCCGAGCATGTGCAGCAGCGAGACGAACTGGTGGCGCACGTTGGCCATCGCGATCAGCGTCACCCAGATGGCGAGCAGGCCGCAGTAGAAGTCGCAGAACTGCAGCACGCCGATCTTCACCAGGCAGAAGCTGAACTCCTCCTCGCCGGAGTCGCACGCGTGGTAGAACGCCGAGAAGAACATGGCGAAGAAGTAGATGATGGCCTCGCTGTGGTAGCCCCGGCGGACGGCGAAGAAGATGCTCGGCAGGAAGAGCAGGTTCGAGAGCGTTAGCATGAGCGAGGCGAGCAGGATCGAGGCGCTGGATGGGACCTGCGAGTCCTCGGTGCAATCCCACCCTCGGTAGTTGCGCAGGCACAGGCAGGTGGAGAACACGAACCCGCCCGACATGTAGTGGTAGCAACGCCCGAACCGTCCGCACCGTCCGGCCACACACGGGCTGGAGGAGATGGTAAACACGACGCTGGCGTTGCACGTCCCACCGTTGGTACCCCGCTCGGCCGACGCACTCTGCACGCTCTGCTCCGTGGCGTGCTTGTGGTGGAGCTCGAACTTGCGGGCCATCTCCTCCGACTGGCGCTGACCCCCGGTGCACTTCGCGTCCATGATGCACTCCTTCAGCTTGAGCGTTTCGGTTTCGTTCAGCGCCGCCAGGCACCCCTCGTCCGCCACGCACCGTCGGTAGTGGGCGATCCGCTCGGCGCACGCACACGGCGGCCGCATGCCCGCCAGCGTCCCCCGGTAGGTGCGCACGAACTCCTTCACGCTGTCGATGATGGCGGTGCGGGCCGTCGTCTCCGTGACCGTCCCCGGCACGCCCTGGTGGCAGAAGAGCCCGAGCGTGACGTACCAGGCGCCCGGCTCCGGGAAGGGCACGTGCACGAGGCCCGTGTTGGTGTCGGCGTCGGTGTTGTTGATGACGATGGCGGCCGGGTAGGTGTGCCGGCCGTACACGCACCGGTCCGGCCAGGTCGGGATGCCGGGCTCCTCGAGCCGCAGGCACACGATGACCGTTTGGTTCGCCTTCGGTGGAGCGACCGTCGGAATCGCTCCGGAGCGGATGATTTGAGCCACCTGCTCCGCCATCGTTGCCGGGGAGGAAGTCGTCGTCGTCGTCGTCGTGGTCGTCGTTGTGGTGGTTGTTGTGGTCGTCGTCGACGTGGTGGTGGTCATCTCCGGTACAAACTCCTCCTGCATGTCGACCAGCTTCTCCGCCACCACTCCCGCGTGTTCGTTCGTCGACTCGTGGCGTGCGTCGATCAGGCTGCCCTTCAGGTCCTGCCGCATCGCGACCGCAAAGCTCAGCGTGCCACCGATGTCGTACACGTCGTTCACGTCGAACTTCATCAGCGCCGGGACACCGGCGGTCAGGTTGAGCGTCACCGGCACCGTCCCATTCACATCCGGCAGCAGATCGTAGTCGAACATGAAGAACTCGCGGTACGTTTGTCGCAACACGGAGTAGCGGTCAAAGCTTCGATGCGGCAGTGACTTCGTTTCCTTCGACGACGACGACGACGATGGCGACGAAGAGGTTGGTGGTGGTGAGGTTTCGGTAATGACATCCTCCTGCATTTCCGGTTCGTCGACACCCGTGGTCGTTTCGTCGAGCGGATGGAAAATCAGCTCCACCGTGTAAGGCAGCTCCATCTTGGGCCCCTCGGAGGAGTTGTCTTCGGCGGACGTATTCCGTCCGGTCGTCTCGTTCCCTCCGGTCTGCGTTGCCTGCGTCGACGCTGGTTCGCGCAGAAAGTCCAAGTCCACGTAGTGCCAGGTGCTTTCGTGCGGGTAAAAGTCGATGCTAACGTCGCCCGTCCGGTTCGGGCAGATGATGGCGTGCTGCAGGTAGTCGCGTGGCGTCGGCAGGGCGCTGGCCTGCACGTGGAACGTGACGTCGGTGCAGTTTGCGCAGGGTTGCGCGAGGTGCAGCCGCCAGGTGACGATGGACACGTTGGCCGGCACGAAGAATTTGAAGCTGCTCGGCTCGCTCTGGTCCCCGGCGAGGGTGCCCGGATGGCGCACGTCCGTGTTGAGCATCTTCGGTTTCGCCGCAACGATCGACATCTCCGACATTAGCAACGTTTCGCACGATGCGGCCAGTCCTGTCGTAGGCGAAAAGAGTTCACAGAAAACTTACATTAGCTTGTGCTACTTCTGCGACAACGGAAAGGGATTGGGAAAGGTTAGGATAATTTTCTTTTTAAATTCACATATCACTGCCCACCGATTTCAATCGACTCCAAGAAGACGAACCCATGACGTTGTCGTCGTCGGTGGAATGAAGGAAATAAAAAAGTTTTCCCAAACCCACAAATGTAGTCACCGCCATTCGGCTTATCTTTCGCTCGGCATCGAAGTTAAAAACTTTCCCCCCGCCGCCAACCGTTTGTGTTCGTACGTTTTTAGTGACTCTTTCCGGAGCACTCAATTTCTAGTGGAACTTTATCGGAAAACCACCGTTTCAACAGTGTCAACCCCCGACGGGCTCCGCTGCAAACGACCAGTTGAACGCTTTCTCGTGGTATTAAAATATCTTATCGCGTCGGAAAGTTTTCCGCCCCGATGGAGACGGCCGATCGAGGGGAGGAGGAGCAAGAAAATCGGCCACCGAGACAGTATGACACTGGAAGAGGAATTAAATTTCCAATTCGAAAACCCGTACGCTCCAAGGATAAGAGAGAAAGATGGAGTGAAATGAGTCTGCCGTCCGGACCGGCGGACTAGAAAGTGTCGATAGTTGTGCAGCCGGTCCGAGCGAAGAAAGCAAGCGTCTACGGTGAAGCGTTTATCTTAAACGGAGGAAAATGAAGCGCAGATTCGATAGATAGCGAACAGAAGAATGAACCGGGGGAATAAAGTCAAGGATAATTTAGTCATTTCGGGTGAACCGGGTGGATGGGTGGATCCGAGCCGTTTGCATTTCGTTTAGCCGTTTGGCGGCTCCTCCGGTCGGGATGGTTGGGAAGAATTGGGAATTTAACGCTGGCAATGCTTGCTGATTGCTTCTGGTTTAGAAGTATTAATTTCCGGTGCTACCGGTGGATTTCGTTGGGTACTTTGTAGAACTCGGCCAAGATTAGCCCGTCTGGTTTAGCGTCGATTGTTTTTCCGCCACACAATGGTAAACTAGCTTTCATTTAGCCCAGTGGTTCTTAACTTCTTCTTTTTTTTAACAGGTTCTTAACTATTCACCGTAAATTAAAAAAAAGAAAATAAATTGGACCTCATGAAAAGCTATCAATAGCTAGTCTCTATGGTATAGATATTTTAAAGATGTTATTCACTGTAATATTACTTTTATTGCGCCGAATTCAAACATTTTTTGGTTAATAACATTCGTCCTTTTAGGCAGATATTTAAAAACTTTACCGTTAGAATCCAACACATCTATAAATACTTGTTTTTAATATTTCTGATAAATAATACCATATTATTATAAGTATAACTATACCAAAAGTTGTGGTGTAATAAATTTAATAAAAATAATCGGATTTGTTCCGTATCACAACTAAAGACGTAGATGTTTATTGAAAAGAGTACAAAAATTATATTGAGATGGGAAATCGGATCAATTTGGTGAGCGGCTATGAGAGGTTTCTGATAGAGCTTCGTTAGGTCAATACTACTGTGTGATGAAATTATAAATTATAAACAAAGCATTAATTCACATATTCAATTGATTAAACTGCATAGCCAAAATAGCAATAATCCCTCCAGAGTCTTGCCATCTCGAAATAGTCAAAAAAATGTCACAAAAGGGAAAAAGTTGGCCCTTTTAGGAGAGGATAACTACAAAAGAAATCGTTGCATTCATAGTATCAATCATATAACGATAAACTTGGTATAGTAATGTAGAGTATCTAAGCATCTAATAAATTACGTAGTGTTTAGTTTATTCTATCTTTTCACTGAACAATTATTAATCTCCGAACACAATTTTTGTAGCAATTTTGGCCCACTTTGTTTCTATTTTGGCCCACCTGTGTACCAGTTTTGGCCCACATTAAAAAGGCTTATTTTAGGTATTGTATGGTTTAAATAGTCTTTAAAATAATTTTGAAACTGCTATTACAGCTGTCAGTATCAGAATGCATACAAATTGTGTTCCAGTCGAAACCAGATTTCCTTGCATTTATTTTGTCCCACTTTTAAATCGAAATTAAAATTATTTCTCGTACTCAAAAAACTGAAGTAACGTTTTGATAATTCCTAAAAACATTCAAAGCTTAAGACAAAAAAAAGATAGCTTCCAAACTATCTACTTCTTCTTCTTCTTCTTTTTCTTGGCGTAACGACCTCTTGGTCATGCCTGCCCGTTAAGGGCTTACGAGACTTGTTTCCCTGTTGTACGTGGATAGTCAGTCCTCTCGTACAGGGGAGGGTTCGGTCTCGGTTGGGATTCGAACCCGAAACTATCTACTTACAGCAAGGTTTATTGAAAAAGCGACAGCTTCATAGAGCTCTTACTAACCCTATTTTTATAGATTTCCTGTGATTTGGATACTGTGTTATGTTTGGTTCAATTGCATCGAAAAGAATCAAATAAATGAATAGAAATGAATCTCTGAATCAACGAAGGCCACCTACAAAACGATGAAGAGATTAATGTTCATATTACGCAGGAAATTATTTGAGAATCTCTGATTTAAATTTTTTTTGTTTTCTACTGTTCGTTTTCCTTTGTTTTGATAAGTAACAGCTTTTCTATTTTTGGTTTTGTCAATCGGAAATTGAATTTCTCTTGTTCAGCAGCTGTTCTTCATTCCAGTGCTAGATTAACTTTCCTCCATATAGCATTCCGTTTTGCATTGCTTCACGAACTCGTTTCAGAACGATGATGCAAATACACTAATTGCGATGGTTCCATTTCACTAAACGAATTCAACAGCCAAGCACCGATTTTAATGATGTTAAAAAAAATAGCAATCAATCAGATATCGGTAGTTATCGATGAAAATCGCGTGTGCGCGTGGTTTGTTGCTTTAACCAACGGTATCGGTTGCCAGATCGTTGCAAATGGCTCTAATCAGGATGACAAATTTGGGTTAAGTTTTAATTACTATTTTTGCGGAATTCAAAAGGGGCGACAAAAAACATGACCAACGTCACGGGCGAACGAAGCATTGATGATCCTTGTCGATGGGATCGAACGTGGCGGAACGATAAATTTATGTAAACAACCAGCTTTAATGACACAATTCACACACAGACACGCGGAACTCTGTGTGTGCCTTTTTGCACGAGAAGCAGAATGGGGCGCAAATTCGCGTTTTTAGCATCAAACGGCGAACGGTTGAATTCCACGACACGTTGCACGCTGCTGGCATAAGCTTCCCGGTGTTCGAGATCCGAGAACCCGGTCAGTCTTTTAATGTGATTGAGAAACTCTCATTTCGCCTGTCAATTTCGCGGCCATGGAACGGCCTCATCAGCCTTATCGACATCGTCGTGCTGGGTTTCGGGTTCGCTTTGGTTGGTCAATTTTGAACATTCCAACGTCCAACGGGGCGACGCGTCCCGGCGCCGGGCGGCCTAATTACAAATAATGACAGTCAATCAAATGACCGCTTTTGGAAGCGACATTTCGCAACCGGCAACAACACCCCAAATATCGCTCGGTCGTGATGTTGTCCATCGCTCCGACGCCCCGAACCAGAGACCCGGAGATGGCTGTTCATCTGGCAATCAAGCGTTGGTGGTGGTTGAAGGAAAAATTGCACGAGATATTGGCCACTGTCCGGTGATTTAATTACACCACCGGCAAAGGCTTAACGTCGTGTGCCAACTTTTGGTGGTGGTCGGGGGAGTTTTTTGACGGCTAAACAGCGCCAAACTGTGATGAGATGGTTCGATCAAAGAGAGCTTCGATGAAATCGCTGGAAAGCGGTAGGATCTCCGGATACCTACCTTGCTGTTCGATGCGTTCATTGTTCGGATCCGTCCAGCTGATGAAGGCCACGGCGAACCAATTGCCCGGGTGCGGTCCATCGATGCTGAGCCGGCGCGTCGTGCTGTCCGATTTGAATTGTAGACTGTGTATTTCAAACCTGCAGGCAGGAGAGACGACCAAAGGGGGAGTAGAATCGTAAGTCAGATGTGCTTCGGAATTTAATGTGACAAAATGAAGACCGTTGTTTGGCTATGGTCAGTTTAGTTGGGATCATAAAATCATACCAATTGTTACTGATCCAACCCCGTATTTTAATTTAAAATATATGGATTTTTATTTTCTACAAGAACGAGTTCCAAAGGAATAATTTTGAAATGAAACCCTTATTCGAAATTAAAATTTATGCATCTTTATTTTCAACAAGAACGAGTTTCTACGAATAATTTATTTGGTAAAACTTTTAATGTTTTTATCGCTTTAATTTGTTGTGCGAAATAAAACTTTACCTCACGTGTATAAAGTCTGCTTTTCTTGGACCAATAAGTTTCGAAGAAGTTCATTGAATGACATAAAAAGTAAATATTGTTCAAACAAAGTCTTTTTAATTAAAAGAAAAAACAGAAAACAACGTAGGTGTTCCAAGATAATGAAAGTATTTATAAAGAGTTGGGAAATGTACATATAAGCGCGGAAAAAAGACAACGGTCCTTTTCAGTTACAAACAAATTGTGCAATAAAAGACTAAAGTATAGGTTGTTTCCCAACCACTGTTGAGACTTCCTGAAATTGGTTAATTTTACTTATTGTTTGTAACAGATAGAGTTAACCGAATAACACTGCTTTTTTCCTTTGTAAAAACTAAAGACAGTGCCTGTAAATACGAAGCATATCTAAATGATTTACATTGCAGCTTTGAAACAGTTTTAAGTATCAACAAAACTTGTCTAGAAAAATTACTAAAAAATAGTATAGTTTGAACTGTTTCGGTACTAGTTGCACTCATCGAGTTTGCTTAATATTATATTCAACTGAATTCCATGTGGTGTATAAAACCGTAGTGTATAAATTTTCTTTTGTGCAAAGAAAAGATTAGAACATGTACATGGTATAAAATGGGCTAGTTCAACCGTATACGATTAAATTTCGTCGCTTCAGCTTTGGCTAGGAACATACTTTCTCCAGGGCGAAGTGCGAGGAATCGAGCTCAACTCAATCCTCACAGTGGGTGAGTGGAAGAAGGAAAAACATTCCCTTACAAACATTCACCAACACACGGGACGGGCGGATGGGAGTGAAATAAAATGGAATTCCAATGGTGGCAGCAGCCTTGTCCTGCTGGGAAGTCCCAGTCGGGCGGCTTTCCCAGTCCGACCTGCCAGGTACGCCCGGCAGGATAGTCAACTCATGGCTGTAAATCAAATTTCAACGCCATTCGTCTTTCGAATGTCCGCGTGCTTCTGCAGGGGAGCGTCCTCGAGGTTCGCTCGAGTTGCGGAAAAATGGGAACATAAACCCGGCGGCTCCCGATCGCATTCGCTATGCAAATACGTGCGCCTCCACTTTCATATCCGCCGTATCGAGGCGAAGGAAAGTCACCTTGCTCGGGATGGCCCGTTGTTTTCCCGGCTACTCCGGATGCCGCTCAAGCTCGAGTGAAGCATTGGAGAAAAAGGAAAATATAATAAACTAACACAATATAGGATTGGTCGGGAGGTGGAACAGGACCCGAGTCCTGCAGGCGCATTGGTGTGCCCAGGAATGATTTCTTTTTTTGTTTTATATGCATACATCTGACTGCGAAAGGAGTGCCGGCTTTTCACGGGTTATGATGAATCTTTTCTTTTCCAACCCACCCCGCGCCTGACAAAAAAAAAAAAACATCACCGAAAGGAACTTCACGAACCATTTCGACAGAAACCCGGTTGAGAGTTTTGCAGACCAACTTTTCGAATTTGTGTCCCATCCCGATGCTTCCCGATTGCTTTCGCAATAAGCGGCCCTCGGGAAACCGCACCGGTCTCATATCACTCGGCGAGGCGAGGACGGGAGAAAGGGAAAAGAAAATTTGTGCTAGCTGCCAGCTGGAACTGGGCATCACTAGGACGTTTTGATATTCATAGGATTTTCCGTCCACCGACGACATCGTAATTCGCCGTATCGTAATGTGATAGAATTTGTCATTTTCCGTGATTCGATTCCCGTTCGGATTTGCTCGCAAATGGCAGCCAGGAGTGGTCTATCGATAAGCTGATCGGGAATCTGTGGCCTTTTTTTGTTTTATGTTTGTTTGTCGAGTGTTATCCCGTATCCGTGGTTTCCCTTCACCGGGTGGTAGAAAGTGTCCTTCCGTGCGCATCGGATCACAATCGTCATACTGAGTTTAATGTCAATAAAGAGTGTGTTTTTCCATGCAATTTTTCAAACTGTTTTGAATGATTCCTTTTGATACCTTTTTATAGCTCAGCCTAAAGCACCGAATGGAGGAGATATCACATTTGTTTTCTAATCCTCCCAGGGTTCTTGTCTATCAGGAGTTACTCCTCTTGTGTTTCTTGATAATCTTATGATGAAGCAACATGTCAATGCTTACAATTAGTTAAATACCTTTTTTTTAAATGGTTTCCAAAAGAAATATCAGCATGGCAAAATGCTATTATTTTAAGCTTTCATTAGTTTTTTTCTATTCTTGTTTTTAAGCTTTTAGTTTTAAATTAACAGAAAAAAAATTTACAGCTAACTTAACTGGAGAAAACTGAAGCAAAAATCTCGAGTCTTGCTTCGGTCCTTAAAAATTAATGAGAGCTACAAAACAAGAGTTCAACATTTGCTTTATGCTAGATGGATAAATAAGCAAAATTGAATTGTTTGAATTCTTCCGGAAAGAAGAGCCCTAAATAATTCCTAACGATAGCTATATTGGAGATATCTTCAGAAGCAATCGTAAAGTTTTCGGTACTTCATAGACATTATACGGTACCAAAAGCATTTCCGTTACTACATCGCTGTACGACCTTACTTTAGTCTTCGAACGCCATTTTATAAAAACGGTATCTAAACTATTTTGCCAAAAAATGGCTGCGATACAACAATCCATCGTGAAACAATAACCTTGTTTCCTTATGTATATATAGAAATGAAATACCATCGCTAAAGAATTATTTACGTTGATCTGTTCTCGACAGCTTGAGCCTAAGTTGAGCCGAAATATTCCGTCACGTTCTTCGAACGGTGCTTAAGCTGTCGAGCATTCGTTCGCAAAGTTAAATGTAACTAAGAGCGATGTCTGACCGGGAGAACGACTTCAAGTTTTCCGTAGAATTTGTTTGGTCAGAAAACTGTCTTTGTAAAGATCGTACACAAACCGTTGGGTCACCGGGTGAGGAGGCGCCTGGTGTTGGAGGAGCGGGAGGGGTTGCTGAATTCATTAAATAATGCACAATCGGTGGTGTTTTCGCCGAAATCGTTTGATCGTTTGTTGGGCAACTTTGCAAGGGGCGAGAAAATTCGATGCGTAGTCTTTCGAGCAGCATGGTAACGGGGACGGGGAAGCTAAGCAACTGGCCCCGGGAAAAGTAAACGCAGCCACGCGGCTGGGCGGGCGAATGAGTGGCCTGAATTTTCCGGCGCCAAAAGGAGACCATTGAAAAATTCAAAGTGAAAGTAAACAAATTGTTGCGCCTCGCCCCGGAGGCGTATTGAATGCTTTCACTTCTGTCGCTCACCATGCGATGCTTTCACGGCGTAGCGGAAAAGTAAATGAAAAAGCAACGACAGCAACGACCGGTCTGGACGCGAGAAGGACGCATTTTGGTGAAAAGCGGACGGGCAGAAATTGTTTAGCGCGAAACTTTAGCGTTCCTAATGCCACCCGCCAGACCATTGAACTATTTCCCTTTTCCCTTCGGTTCGGTTTCCAGAATGTTCACCCGATTCGAAAAGTTTTGTTTATTTCCCCACCGTCGGCAGCGCCATACCCATCTCCCCTTCATCCCGTATTCGGCCTCCACGATGGGGTGTTTTATTTTCCACTTGCCCCACCTGCGCACAACTTAACTAATAACTTTTCCAAAATGCCATCCATCTGCGGTTGTCTTACGCTCGCTTCCATTCGCTTCGCCGGCATTTCCCAGCCGTCCTGCCGCATTGGCATAATTTTCCCTGGAAATGAAGCAGTTGACACCATTGGGGAGGGTGGAGGGCTTCCTTCCGCACCAGGAACGGCACATTTATAAAATCCGTGATTTTGTACTCGTGTGTGGCTGTGGAAGTAACCAAAACAGAGAAAAAGGAAAACACACCTCTTTTCATTCAGTTTCACCACGTCCCGCCGAGGAACAGCCTCTCATGCCACAGCTTGCCGCCCGGTTTCGTTAAAGACTTTGGCACGGGGAACTTTTTTCGGTCGGGCACGTATGAGTACGCCGCTGCGGCCCTTGACTGATGAAAGCTGTTGCCACATTTGTCACGTAATTTTTGATGAGTTTTACTGTAACTCCAGGACGGTACGCTCGCTCTTTGTCGCCACATTCTTCTTCGCCCCTGTCTGTTTCGGTTTCGGGGAGCAGGTTAATGTCTGCCCCTCCAGTCAGCGAAAATAAGCTTGATCAACGATCGCGTCACGTCGTAAGTTACGGTCGGTGGTGAAAACGCTAGCCCTTGAATGCAACGTAATGTACGTACGTAACCAAAATTTTAAAATAAATTAAATTCATTAGGCACTTTGCAAACTAGTGTTGTTAAGAATTTCACCCTGGCAGGTGTTTCCTATCCCATGCATTTGTTACGTGCTTGATTATATCGTTCAACTTTGCCGTTGAGCAAGACAACATGGGTGTCTGCAAACTGATTTGCGTGTGTTTGATCTTTTGAAATCATATTCACTCTTTTAGCCAAGAACCTAATTTTTCTTCTTTTGATGTCAAGCAACATTTACGAAAGTTCCACTTGTTTTGTTACTTCAATTTATATAGCAATGCAATATATAATGTATAGTTCTGCCGAATGATTATTTTCATTGCCATATTGATTTTGAGTTTTGTATAAAAATACTAGATAAACGCACGTAATTAACGTTTATTAAACGTTAGCCTTCCAGCATATGGCAACAAATTTGCTTAAATTATATCCTAACAATAATACATTTTGGCGTGCCCGTCTAATTTTGAATGCAGGAAATATTTTCTGAATTATGTACAGGGTGGATGGCAAATTTTGGCAGTAACAATATTCTGAGAATTTTGACATTAACGGAAAGGTTATTGTGTTAGGTTTCAGAAAACAAAAATCCGACATTAGTAAACGTGCCAATGTTTAACTAAGACAGCATTCGTTTGGTCAAAAATGTTTTATCTTGCACCGGATTTAAAAAAATAAGGGATATTGATTGATTGATGATAAATGTGTAGGACAGTTTTGAAGTTCTTTTTTGTCTACAGAGCAACGCCAAACGCATCTAGCGTCTAGCCTTATTAAACATCATTAGAATACTGTTAAATTTATCAGGGTATCGTCAAACTTCGGTGAAAAGTCGATACCATCGATGGAGTATTATTAAACGTAATTAGAAAATTATAGGACGGTTTGTTTTAGTTTTGTATCCGTAATCCGTAAAAAGTGAAACAATCCGATCTACTATCTGATAATTTGCTGATAAAGTTCAAAAATACCGTACCGCTCGACTCTGCATAAAAGTTTAACGATGGGCTAAACAGTGCCCCACTCAGGTTGAAAGTTTTTTCCGAAGATTAAGAGGACGCTCACCTTGTGTAAGTTTGGTCTATCAATATAAATACCTAGTGTACCGATCATTCCAACAGTTTCACCGGCTAAACAAACTCCTTTACATTTGTTCCAGCGTGAAACAATATTACGGTGGCTCTATCGATTGTTTTCTTGTTTCAACATTGTCATGTTTTGACATAAATTCCTGGTTATTTTTTTCTGATTCCTAATACAATAACTTTTCCAGCATTGTCAGATTAATCTTAATATTGTTTCAAAATATTGTAACATGAGAAAAAAAACTTTACTTAAAAAAACCTTCATGGATCCTGTATACTAAAGAATGCCATACATCTTAATACTTCGATACAAGTGTATAATGATGAATAACCATGAATTTTAAGTATAAAAACCTACGATAAATGTTTCTTATAAAGAATTATGTTTTTTTGCAGTTTATATTTTTATCATGTGTAGAATTGTTTTATATAGCATTTCTGATGGAAACAATGATTTCGGGCGACGTTCTCTTGTTATTATCGTGAGCCAATGTCAAAACAAGATCACATTGCTTTGCCAAGAAATTATTTCAAAAGTTATATTTGGTTTAACCATCTTATCGTAAGGATACGCTGTTATAGCTGTACAACGGGACACTACGGCATGTAAGGGTTAATGCTGACGTGCGAAACGAGCAAACGCTCGCCGACGCACGTAAAAATGCACGTCTATAATGAAGAAAACTCATTTAAAGCAGCCCCCGCGGTACTTACCTCTCGTCCGCGTCCAGAAAGTGCTTGGGAAAGGTAATGTTTTCCGGGCTGATGACCGGGTAGCTGCCCGCTTTCAGGTGCAGCGTAATATCATTAGGTTTGCAGTTGCGCTCTGAAAAGTGGCGAGAAGGTGGTTGAGGAGAGAAGAACGAAGCCACGGGCAGAGGGATCGATGGAAGCGCTACTTACGAAAGGCACCTTTGGATTCTTCGTACGCCTTAAAGCTAAAGAAGGCCGTACGCGTGTCGGTCGGTATGCGGAAGTGCAGTATCGAGACGTCCTTGTAGGCGGTGTACTTGAGCAACGTGTTGGAGGGCAACCGTTCCAGCGGAATCTGTCCTTCCGGTGGCGGAACGGGGCCATCGTAGCTGTTGGCATCCTTCCGCGGCCCGGCCGTAGCCGTTGGTGTGACCGGATCTTCCACCGTGGGTGGTTGGGGTCGAGTTGTTTGCCCCTCGTCGTCCTCCGTCCCCGACCTGCTACTGCTGCCCGCCGGGACACTGTCACCATCGTAGGAACTAACGCTGTTGTCGGTAAGACTAGCACTACTACTGCTACTGCTACTACTATTGCTACTACTGCTATCACTACTGATGCCTGCTGCTGTCACGCTGGTGGAGGGCGGGACGCTGGCAACACCGACATCCCTGTTGCTCTCCGCGGCCGGATGTGCTACACTACAAAGGCTTCGGTTGATGGCGAGCGCGAGGATGAGAAGGGCACCGAGGGCCACGGTGGACGTGGTCCTTCCGGTGGCACCACTTGTGACACACATCGCTCCCATGCTGTTGTCTGTGTGTGGGAGGTGTTTTCCTTTTCTTTTTCTTTGAGAGCCCCCACACACCGCCCGGTTTGTTGTTCGGACTTTTCGAATGTCACGGTTCGGAAAATTCCGACGGTTGGATGGTTCTAATGTTTTGCGCGGGCGGTTTTCGAAACACGACCTCCTCTTTGTGTGTGTTTGCGTGCTTGCTGCTTTGCCCTTCGGCTATTTTTTCCTTCTCACGCAATCGTACCGCCCTTGACCTTACAGGGCCTTTTGGGACGCGTGTGCTCGCGCTCGCGTTTGTTAGTTTGTCATTATTATCGATCGTTGGTGGACGGGGCGTTTGATTGGGCGTTACGGCTCCACCCTCTCCCTGCCTCTCTGTCACTGTTGGAACTGTAAACAACGGCTTTCCGATTTCCCCCGTGCCGAGTTTTCCGCTTCAAATGCTGCCAATCCACGGTCGGTCTGCCCACGACTCCGATGTCCTTGACGAGCGCCGTTCCTGAGGGTGTTTCTGCGAGGGAGGAAGAAGAAACAAAAATAAAAATGAGAAAAAGAGTGCACGAAACAATGAGAAATGTGTTGTGCTGTATATTTATTATATTTGCGGGATGCGAAAGATTAATGTCAACTGACGTCGCAATGAAGTTTCCGATGATTGGTTCGAATGAAATACCCGACACGATGTGGAAACGTGTTACGTTGGTTTTCGCACATTTACACCACGAGCTGTTCGGGGAAGAAATGAAATTGTACTTTCGCCACGGTTGCTCCACTCGGACGTCGAAGCGACAAAGTGTTAGCGACCGATGGCCGAAAGGGAGATTAATTTAATTAAATGCATACCGGGGTACGTTTTGAAAAGTTGGCACGTTTCGGAAGGTGGCGCACACCGCAAACTGTTTGGGGCTGCTTCGGGGCAGTGATTGCGTTCAGCGTTGTGTGTCCTCCTTCTTGAATCGCTGGCCTACATGCCTTGGGCACCGATCCGGGTACTGGCGGAAACGTTGCGCCGGGTGGCGGAATGCCCATAAATCACAAGCAAGGAATTACAATCATGGAACCGAATGATAATCAATTGTAAGGTTCGTGGTCAAACCGGGCCGCCACCGGAGGGTGGGAGAAAAGGCTATAAATTGTTGCCCACGAATTGTGGAAACAACAACACACCGGACAAACGGGGCTCGGAATGGCGAGCGAGGGAAACTGAAGGTGAAAATTTGGGAAACACTCCTCGGCTGTGCGGACCTCGGTTGGCGCAGTCCTTAACCACCAGCACCATTTTTCCCTCGTGCCACCATTTTTCACCCCAATCGTGCTTTTTCCCGTTTTTCGTTTGTTTGCATTTTTGATTCAGTGCTGCTGCAAAAATAATCACTTATTGATTGCTTTCGTTACGGTTCGCGTTCCCTTTCGGTTCTGCAGTGAAAAGGCCGGATGTTTCACCTCGTCCGACACACTGCCAGTTTGTGAGAGTGCCCGAATAGTGAGCGCTCTGGTTAAAATATAAAAAAAGTATTTTAAAACAAAAAATAATCCCGGTCGAACTTGCAACACACGATAATCACAGGAAAATTGAACTTATTGAACTGCGGAAGCGCTGAGTCGAATTGGATAATTTTGGAACCGTGAAAAAAACTGTGCCGGCCCACCAAGGATGGTTTAAACATTGCGCTTCCGCTCCGGAAGTGTTGCTCCGGGTGAAAACGGTTACTCACCGGTGGTGATGCACAATCGAGTTTGTTTTCCTTTATGGAATTTGTTCGCGGGAGGAAGGTAATGAAATTTCCCACATTTTTCCGAGTGTTCAATTTTTGGTTAGTTAAAACAACTGTAAGCAACCAGGGTTATACTGCGTTGCATAAAACATTGCGCCATGATATTCCTTTTGCTGGCGCATTCATTTGGTTTGGTAGTGTTTTTTGCTAGTTTGTTACCTTAATGGAGTGCATTTATTTGATTTTTAAATTAGTTAAAACCTCGTTAGGACTGATGCAACTTACATTCATAACAGATAAAATAATTGACTCTCATTACTAGCACATCTGCAGTAGAATGATTGGGAACGAGTCTTTTTTTATTGGATAAAATTATCGTTATCAGTGTTATTGTTTTATTTGTAGTTCACAACCAAGATCATTATTTGTGATGTTGATCAGCTTGTTAAGTGATACCACATTTATACAATCTATAAAATATGTAATTACAGCAATACGGCCAGGCCGTTCTTTCTGAAAAATAAAATATATAATTATAGGAGAATCTTTTAATTGTTTTGTTGTTAGGACTTAGTAAAATAGTGCTGATAAGAGTATAACTTTGTTTTGAAGAACTATTATATCAGACATATTTTACGTAGTTTATTCATTTTAAAATATCCACATGCGGGTCAGTACAAACATTCCGTTCAAAAATGGCTTTGAAAACCAAATTTTCCAGTTTTTCCCTTTCCCAACTTGCAGTAATTTGTTTAGAGTAAAGCAGACTAATGTATCATGTTAAATTATCTTAAGTTCAAATCAAATTACCATCGAATTGCGCCTGTAAAAATAAATAGCCATAATGAACATTTTGACCATTTTGGTAATGGATGGTTATGGAGTCGAATTTGTATACGCTTATCGAATAAGTACACAGACGTTATCATTGATACTCATAGAAATTCCGTTTTCTTTCAATTTCTGCGGAAATAAAATTAAAAATCTAGTTTATCATCGAGAAATTCTGCATTCCTTCTCAATTCGAAGCAAAAATCCAAACCAATTTCCGGTCGGTTCAAAATTGTCTCGTTTTATGAAACACTGTACGGTTAAATGTACCTTAGGAGTAGCAGAAAAGATTCTCCCTGCGGAGCTCACTCAAAACGGGACGGGGGGAAATACAATCTACACTTAATGAAAGTCTTGCGCCAATCTTGAACCGGTGTGAAATTGAACGTACGTCGCACAAAAAAAAAAAAAATGCGACAGAACTCGGCAACAATAGTCGGTGCTTTCGTACGACTGGTGAGGGAAATGTCATTTGAGTGAAGGGAAAATGTTCTGCCCATCGTAAGCAACAGGACGCGGCAAGAGACCGATCCCGGGGACGGAAGGGTCGTTCGCGGAACACGAAGAAGTACGCGCCATTGAAGTGATCGTTTCGAGTCGCGCACGTTTTGTCATTTAACGGTTGGCGATGTTGTAAAGATAGGACTTAAACAAAAGAAGAGAGAAAAAAAGAATGGCTTCGAGCCGCTAAGAATCAGGTTGAGCTATTGTAAGGGTGACACAAAAAAAATACTGAAAAAGATCGGAAGGAACATGGGAAACATGGATGCACGGAATGGATTTTCGAAATTTGAATATCAAATCAACCGGAAAGAAGTTTGAGATTTAATTAAACACATTTCCACTCCATCGCAAAGTGCTGCTTTCGATTGAGTGTTAAGTCGTTCGTTTGTTTCGCCTCCGGCCAGCTCGCAGGGAAGATGCTGGGTGTAGGGAAATCGAATTGCGAAAATGGAAGAAAAGGGAAAAGCCATCCCAGGGACGTTGAGCATTTTCAAGGGCGTATCAGTGGGGATGGCGGAAAGGAAACCCGAAAGGCCGCCCAATGGGGAAATGATCGAGAATCCGCGGGGTAGAGGGAGAGGGGGAAAGGGGGAGGCTTCTAGTGGAGGTAAAAAGACAAACTGGAAAAACCTACCGGGGAGTGCTATTTCAGTACTCATGCTCCGGAACGGTGGCCAGGCTTTGGGAAATTTGAATTGGATTTTTCTTGTTAGTGTTCCTTTTTATTTAAGGGTGAAGCACTCTTCTCTCCGATTTCACTACCCGGCCACGGTGTCCCTTCAGAGTCATCTCACAAAACCACCCCGAAAGCTCGACCCAGCGAGTATCCTTTATCTGCCGGCCCTTGGGGCACCCGGTGCGGACACGAGTCTACTTTCAGGCGCAATTGTGCGCAAATGGGATTTTGCACCGAGAAGCTTATTTTTCGCTGAATGAAAAACCAAAGACGCCAAAGAGGTGGTTAAAAAAAATCCGACGACGCAATGGTGAACCATTTTTGCGGACTCGTGGTCAAACTGCCATGGGACATCCGTCCTTTACCGCTGTGATGATCGGAAGAGTTGGAGGGGCATAATTTTGGAACACTCGGACAGTTGGGTTAAGTGGGTTGTTTCAGTGGTCAAGGAACATCTGTCCAGAAGGGGTTGCGCCGAACAGCCAGTGAGGTAAAACTTGAGCCACATCCGAGGCTACTTTAAGTGTAAGTGGCATCAATTGATGTTAAGATTTGATGTAAGGCTTTTACTATAGAATAATGTATAAGGTTTTCCGTATGAGATTTCTTTAATTGGTCTTAAATAGTGTTGTGCTTTACAAATCTTTTGGCGAGTTTCATTCATATGAATGTTTCATCTAAGATTCATTCAGATGGATTCATGAATCTTTTGGAATTCGAATCTTCAAACGTTAATGAACTTTTCGAAACCTTAATGAATCTTCATGAATCTTTCATGGATCTTTCATAGATCTTTCACGAATCTCCATGATTCGTGGCTTGGCATGCGACAAAAAAAGGGTCCATGTATCCATTTTTTCCATTTATGATTTTTTTTTATCGAACAGTCCAATAAACGAAAATATAGATTTAATAAACAACATTGGAAAAGATTGAAATGTTTATGTTTGTAAAATTTAAGGTTGGGCGCACTGATCAAAATTCCCCACGAGGTGTTTGTGAAAAACTTCCCACTGTACTCATGTCTAACATTGAGACGTTCTATACAATGAAATTAAAGGTATTTGGATGTAAGGAGCAACTTTTTCACGTTGATGCTAGAATTATAATTTCATCTCGCACAGCAAAACTTAAAGGTCACAAGCAGCGGAAGTACGAGTTTGTAGAGAAATGGAAACTGCACCACTCAGGGAATCCATTATGATTGCAGGAAGCGCAAAAATTCTTAATGTTGTAATTTTCTTCAGGTTTCCTGCGTCGGTTGCAGTCCTCATTTCTCCATAACCCCTGCGTATCGTGGCGGGCGCCTTAGCACACGTCTTCTGGCCGAGTTTTTGCATCTGCAGTATTGGACCATCGGGGTAAAATATTCACCGGAAGAAAGAAACACAAAGACAACGGGTTAAATTGTTCCGCGAGTTGTTGAGTAACATACCAACTAAAAGTGGGGTAAGGAAGGAGGGGGAGGGGTGGAGAGGGAATAAGAAAAAAGGCCACCCGCCTCTGCACAGGGGATACGGCATCATTAGAGTTTATCTTCGCGTAGGTAAAGATAAACAGTTTCCAACCAAGCACCGGACACCTGGTTCCGCCGGGACCTTTAACCCTCTCGGCGGGCAAACGAGTTGAAAAATCTGAAAACTCTTCTTTGCTTTCCTCTTTTCTTTTTGTTGTTCTTTCCCATTGCCATTTCGTTCCCCTTATCCAAATGGAACACCTTGTTTCTGCTTTCTTTTCCCCGCTACCGGAGTTGGCAGTGGGAAAAGTTTGCCAAGGCCAAAGCCATTTCATCCCTGACCAAACACGGGCGACAATCGGTCCTTACGTAAGCTACCGCACCGTAGTCTGCCACGAGGACGAACATCAGGTGCAAAAGTGCAACTGGCAAACCTCAAAGCCCCACCGTCCACCGGTTCGCGGGGGATTGGGTTATTTTTTTTATTCACTTTCCCGTTCCGCCTTCCCGTTCCTCCAACACAACTGCTGAAATTATTATTCCTCATCCAAATAAGACCGGACCAGGGAAAAGAATGCCCGGCCGACCAGGTTCCGGAAAAGTGGGAAACGGAGTCCCCACTCGAGAAGCAGTACGGAGGTGCCGGTGGCGCAAGAAAGCAAAGAAAATTGGGTCAACCGTGAAAAGCTTGATTTATTTCACACTTTGCCCTCCTGACAGACGCCGGGATCTTGGACTGTGCTCTCGCTCTGCAGGCCAAACGCCAGCGTTCTGTGCATTATCCGTGCGCTTCACAGAATGCTGCATGCCACGGACGGGGCGAGCGCCGAGGCTTTGGACACGAGAGACGGAAAGGCTGCCGGACGAAAACGTCACACTTTACGACGTTTAGTTAGTTTTCCGGCTTTGGCGTAGACAAATACCTGTAAAACCAAGCGCCTTGCGCTCGGCAACGGAAGACAGCTGTACCAGCTTCGTGTGCCTTCTCGGAAACGATTAATAGCCCCGGGGCGCCAATTGATGGCACTAATTTGGAGGACAGTGCCGAACGGTGGGTGCGTTTCTGATGAATATTTCGTTTTCCACCAGGTAAGAAGTGCCAGCTCACGATCCGGTGTTGTACGCGTCTTCGGCGGAAGGGTGGAAGGCAGGTGAGGAGAGCATAAAACCGTGTCCTTTCTTCCGTCTTTGGCAATAAATTGACAGCTTTCGACAGCGCCAAGACAACGCATTTGTCACGCGGCGGAAAATAAAACCCCCATCGCGCAAAAACCGGCCGTGCAATATCAAACGTGCCTTCCGCGTGGTTTCCGCGAGTTCATCGTGGTTCGGTTGGAGGTGGTTCCGGGGGGGTCGGAAGCGTGCCGGGTGGAAGCGGCATCACGCAGCATCAAGGATCGCGTTGGGAACGTCTTTTATGGCGCACGGAACTTTATCGCAGCCGAGGGAATCGTTGATTCCTTGAGACATGAAATAAATAAATCGCTCCTCGAACGACATCCACTTCAGCCGGGCTTGTGGATGAATAGACCAAACACATTGCACGCACGCACACAACCATTTACGGTATCGATAGCGAACTCGTAAAACGGTTGGCTTTATGATCCTCAACCCGGGGCCAACCATTAATGAAATGATTTTAATCGATCCGTCAACCATTCAAACCTCGGCTTCGACAGTTCGTTCGAGCTTTTCTTTTTCCTCAAGACACTCGACGGTCGTTTCGTGGAAAAGACTCGAGATCGTCGTCGGGGTGGAAAAAAAGAAACCCACAACAATATACACACACGTGCTGCGATTACCGTTCCCTCCATGGTCCCTCCGATCAATCGGTTTTCTTGCCGAGAGTGAAGAATGAATTATCGATCGCTTTCCGGCGGCCGAGAAGCTTCGTTAACTTATCGAGCGAGTTTTTCGTGTGTCCTTCCGATTCCTTGGAAGCTTTTTGCCTTTTTTGGGTTTGGCACACTTTCTGTTTCGTTCGTGGTTCAATTATGACGGGTTTCTCTAGCGTCGAAAAACAAAAGTCCCTTCTTCAGAATGAAGCCTATTCGTCATGAGGAATCTCGTACTTCTAACGCCGAACGATCGTCATGAAGAATTGGTAAGGCCGAGAGTCCTCCCGGTAGGCGGCGGTCAGGTAATTTCATTACACTGAAAAGCTTTTAGCCGTGTGTTTGCGTTCTTCTCCATTTTGATTTTTGCTGTAGGGAAAACCGTTAACACTCGAGTTGGAGTGAAATTTATACCGACAAATCAAACATTGCTCGAGGTAAGAGTTTGTTCTTACCTGTTTTTTGCATAGAACCTGTACGAAGTCTCTACTCTTCTATCACTCCAATATGATGGTACAACGTATGACGCACTGGTTGGAAGTAATAGAATGACTTTCTAAGCGATATGCAGTGCAAATGGCCAGTTCACAGCCACACTCACCAACAAACTTGTCAACAGGCAAATACCAAACATCTCCTTTCGACGTACACGGCCAGATATCACTTCCGGTAGTTTATATGTAACGAGACAGCAACTACACGACTGCATTTATCTTCACCTCGATAAGGTACTTCTCACTGCAACTGTCGATAAACTTTGGTTCACTTTACATTTATCGTAGGATTTTATCTCTACGCCAGACCATAGCAGCTCGTTAATCTTGAGGCCTCGAGGGTGGCAATAGGATTCACGTATGGGCGATTTTGGCTTTCCTTATCTGATATCACTCCCCGATAATTGATCAAACTCCGATGTCTTATTCCCTGCGCTTATCACGCGATAACACATTGGTACGAAATTCACCAACGGTAAGTCGATAGCTACTCCGACGGGGCGTTGGGCGATTAGAGCCGAACAAATCTGAGTAATAAGCACATTCCACTTGCTTGCGGGTTGAATTTTAACACGGACGCGGTCACTTGGTGCTAAGTATGCAGACGATTTCCAATCTCAAGCGATTTGTAGTAAACTGCTGTCCACTTTAAAACTTCCTTCACGAATGTTGATTCTTCGCGGTTGAGGCGAGAGACAATCTCTTCAATGGATCAGAGTTGGCGCGGCCCAAGGCAAGGCAAGGCCCGAAGTCTAACCTTTCACTTGTCTCGCTTGCTGGCATAAATTTCGATTATCAGCACGCGTCCTCCGCATGTCTAATGACGCTTCCCACCATAGTCTCCGTCGTGGCGCATCCCATTTCGGATTGGATTACTCTGATTCCCGGGCACTCCGGGTGCGTTTGGGTTACGTACACTGTTCCGAGGTCTATAGAATCACCGCACTACGCGGCCAACGTTGTGTCATTCGGACAGTCTTCGGCACTCTGGCGACTGCATCGAACTGATTCCGCTTCCGAGGGTACTGCGCGACAGATCTCTACCGAGCCGTAATGGTTTGTTTAGGGTAGCTTCGTCATGTGTTTGTATGCGATTCGCTTATCGCTCGCACCGGGCAATCATTGCCGGGGGAATCATTTGTTATTTCCACCACATACCGGATGGTAGACGGTAGTGGTAGTCGTCTTGGTCGCGATAAGAAGAGGTAGGCTGACAGTGAATATTGTTCAAATATGCTTCACCCGGTTGTGCAGTAATTTTTGTGTGGTGAACATTGCCACTACGAAAGCATTCGATAAGGTTACCGGCAAACTGGTTTGTTTACAATTATGCCCATCGTTGTTCTTCTTTGCGACAACGATATGAGCACTATTTCACCAAAAGGAGCTCTGTACATTACCAAGATTTAAGTTTCAACGGCGTACAAAACTGACTTTTGGGGATAAGAGGATTCCCAAAAAAGTTAGCGACGGGCGATTGACAAAAGTTGAATTTTGAAAGGCCTTTTCATTGTCTGGTTCTGTAGAGGCTGGGGAGGAAGCAAACTTTCCATCATTAGATGTTTAAAATCTTGACAGAAATCTCTGTTCTGCTGCACTAATGATTATCCTGAAAAATTTCTAACTCTACTGATGTTATTTTAATTCAACGTTTACAATGGATGCATGCTCTGTGTATGCCAACATGTTGCAAGTTTTGCAAATTAAGCCTCATATGTCAGATAAAATGGAAGCAATATGCAAAGTAGTCCTTTTTGGTTGACAGCACGAAATAAAAGATATGTTGTACATGTTTACGTAGAATTTTACATAGATTTTTTCCATGAGGAATCTTTGTGGCTGAGCTAAACACTATTTTACATATCACTATCGGAACGGTATACGTCCGCAAAAAATACCACGATAAGGCGAGCTGATAAGCAAGTACACAATACACGCTTCCTCTGGTACGGTGATCGTTGAATGATTTGAACGCCATGTGTTATGTTTCGTAGCATTGCCCATTGGTTTGTGATAGTGTTGGTGGTACAAACATCATGTCAAATCTTTCTCTCCGCGGACCGTTGAGGTTGGTCATGGACGTTCCAGTTCTTATGGTCGACTTGTGTGCTGTTACTTTTTTCCTGAATCTCGCGCGAGTGACGAATGAGGCACGTATCGTGGCCATATTATATACGCCATGCGTACACACACCATAATTCACAGATGCACACTAAGAAGTGAGCCGATTTAGATGGAATAGATCAGCTTTAATCTACTTCGCGAGCGGAAGTGTCTCGGACAGATATGGCATGTCTCGCGAATGGATCCATGGTGTCGTACGGCAGCTCGAATTATGTGTGTTTGGAATTATGTTTGATTGAATAATTATGCTGGATGTTTGTACAAAACGAGCACACCCGCCACGGGGCAGTCATCGCGAAGTGTCATGGCATTTCAAGCCGTACGAATGATCGCTGAAGACAAAGAGCCCTTCGAAACCGTCCCGGAAGCGTCTGGACCGAGCGTAAATCCTCACACCGTTGGCACACACATACACATAGTGCCATTTCACCTCGGTTCAGCATCAGCAGGAGATTGCTGGGCAAATGCCGTGGGAATGTGCACGGATTACCACCTGTTGCACGGGCCAGAAGGAATACCTTCCGGGGACAAGAGTAGTAGTGGCAATGAAGACGTAGTTTAAGCCTGCCCGTGGGCCAAGCCCCACACCGCAAGTGACACGGGTAAAGGTATTCAATAATTATGCTCCTATTCTATGATCGAAAATGGGGTGCGGAATAATGCGCTCAAAGGAAGCTTTCATCATGGGCGACACCAGAGTTTCCAACCGCCTGGAAGCATCGTGCAAATGGAATATGTAGAGAAAACATTATCACACGCAAGTTCTACACACCCTAAACTAGTGGCTCACGCTCAGAAATCCTATTCCAATGGACTATGCTTGGCGCATAACACAGAAGCATTGGACGTACATAATCCATCAAACACTGTTTTATGATCGAATGTATCAATGCTTATATTTTATAATGAGGATTTGTACTTTATATGATTGTGTTAATAGAAAATCCCTTTTCGATGTTTTTAATGTAGGGACGACTCATACGTTATGCGTGGCCAAAATGTTGGTATAAGTTACGAAATTGCTGGATAACATCTCATGCTCCGTAGAGAATGAATTCGAAATCTTTCAAAACAAATATATTATGATATTTATTTATTGGGGTATGACGGACGCTGCCGTATTGTTAGAGCCAACATGCTATAACAGACTTTTTTGTTCTTATATATATATATATATATATATATATATATATATATACATTGATGGATGGATCGAGCTAACCAATTCACACCGAGAAGAGAGTTTGGGCGTTCTGAAATTGTCTGGATTGTTTTTGCAACTTTTTGTTGTAGCTTTGATTATTAGAAACATCCCTCATGCTCCTATTATTTATTTATTAGATTATTAGAAACATGCCCTTGAAAATTCATAGCATATATATATATATATATATATATATATATATATATATATATATATATATATATATATATATATATATATATATATATATATATATATATATATATAATGATATAATGGTTATTTAATGAAAGATTTTACTGCGTCATTAGAAAGTGTTATTATTCGTTATAGTTGTTCATAATTTTTTGTTGTGCGCCTACCTGTTTGAATGTAGGCAATGTATGTGCTAGTATAACGCGTCCTTATTTTTCATCTTGTGAAGCCAAAAGTGGCGGACACGAATTAAAAATAAATGAATGAATGAATTATGAATTGGTTTAGCCTCAATAATAAGGTAGTATTGTAACTAATGTTTAAAATATGAATGAAATTAATTTTTTTTTCAATCCCATTACGATACATAAACTAAGGTTAACTGTCGCCAAGGAACATAAGTATACTGAAATCTAAACCATAAAGTGTTATTGTGTTTAATATGAATAAGCAGATTGGATTTTGAACCTTCATTAAGGCTTGCAAAATTGGAATGAGGAAAACTTGATATTCATCCCATTCTAATCGACAAAGGCCAAAGTGACTGTAAAACAATTTATGTCGGCTCTTCGTTTCCATTAAAAAACCACACGAACGTCGGTGTCTATTAACTACTTTTAAAAATGCATAAAACAGCAACCTTTTCCATCACCTCCAATGTTATGTGTGTATGAAATCCTAACCAAACGAAGCACTAGAGAGCACAAGCATCCCGGAAACGCCCTGTGGTAAACCAAGATAATTTAAAATTGATGGTCATTCGAGAACGCATCATTGTCTATCCTGTGTCTGTGTGCGTATGTTTTTTTTTTGCTCGTTAATCCGTGGTCGATGCTGTGGTTCAGTTATTGCTCAATAAATTATGCGTCTGCCTATAAACGTACGCCTATTGGGAGTACACAGCCGCAAACGACACGGATGGTTTTACAACGGTCAATCAACATCGCGTGGCATCCAATATTGGCGCGCAAAAATAAACGCCAGTGCGGCATTGTAATACACTTTATTGCGAAGGGGCAAATGACCAACACCCGTAAGCAAGCGATAGGACGATCATCTATCCTGCTAACCTCAAATAATAGAAAAAAAGGAAAAAACTCTACACGTTGGCCAGTGAACTTCGGGGTACCAAAAAGTTCGGTTATTCCAGTTCCGACCCCTTAGAAATGTTGGCAGAAGTTTTTTGTTTTATGGAGCTCCATTTACACTTGCACGACTGGATCCGTTCATTTACCTTCCATTTCATGGTCGTGTTTTGCTAAAATCTAGAAAATTATAACAATGATGGTAGGTTGGTGGGCGATTCATATCATTGGTTTGAACTTTTGGGTAGAACTATCATAACTTGTTTTCAAATCATACTATTTACCATCTATTACACCTGAAGTAGTTGGATCGAGCTAACCAATTCACACCGAGAAGAGAGTTTGGGCGTTCTGAAATTGTCTGGATTGTTTTTGCAACTTTTTGTTGTAGCTTTGATTATTAGAAACATCCCTCATTCTCCTATTATTTATTTATTAGATTATTAGAAACATCCCCTTGAAAATTCATAGCAATAACCTACACTACACTACAAAATGAGTGCTTGTTCATTGTACTATTGCGCATACGATACGAGTTTAGGAGTCAGAGAATTCTCACTAAAGTTGAGACACTTAATTTATACTCAACAACCAAATCCTCTTAATCATACACCTCAATCGATTCTATATGACAATATAACGTCCAGTTGTTGATACATTTTTAACACGGCTCTCATTTTTCCATCGCTAAATTACTGGAGGAACAATTAGCTCAGAAAGCGAATGACTTTTGCTTCTGTTTTGGTCATTGTGTGCTGACTTTTGTGGGCCCATGAAATTGTAAACAAATTTTTCTCAAGATGGACAACGCTATCGAGCATATAACAAAAATAAAAGAATAATTTATGAAAGCATATAACTTTTTTAAAACATTCTATGTTTCTTTTTCTAAGTGACTGTACGATATTATAGCAAATTAAATTATAATTTTATGTATCAATTATAAATTTTTACTCCCCCCTGTTTTGAAGCTGTTAAAAATATGTTAAAAATGCTTTTAAGTAAGTTATTGTTATGAAATTCACTATGCATTAATTTGCATCGTACCGTATAGAAAGTCTAATGAGGATGCATTTTCAACCCTAGAATTTTAAATCTAAGACAGACAAACTTTTCAGAGTTTTAAATCAGACAAAAAGTCTAAAAAACCTAAATAGATAAAATTTAAATTTAAAAAATCACACAGCTCTATTACAACAGATCTGAGAAATATGTTGGTCACCATAGTGTTAAAAATGACTGCCAGGCAGTTGCTCCACTTCAACGATACGCACGACAACTACTTGGCACAGCAGGGGCAATAGCATGGCGGCACGACGGTATGGCGATGGCCAGCCCCCCGCGCTCGCTATTGTTTGCGCAAAATTGAGCGCGACATCTGCCAGAACATAAAAATTAATCATATAGATGTGCAGGCTGCGATAACAGTTTTATGCGACCAACGTCTGCGAATACCGTCCGATGCGCGCTCGGCACAACCAGGGGGCGGGGGGCCTAGGGGGGGTGGCCCTGAGTTGGGCCAAACAGTGGGCCGAAGCTTACGAATGGCGCGATGAGCGTGCGCCTCGCTTCGCGCGTATTGTGCGCCGTGTCCATCGGGCGGCGGGCGGGTGGAAAATGGTCGCCCAGAGTACCATTCATGGGCCGGGTCCCGGTACCGGTACGGCACCACGGTGAAAAACAATTAAGTACGTAGTAATCTGCATGTTGAATCGTTCGCCGTGGACATGGTGCCCGTGTCCGGGCCGGAAGTCGTGTCTTGCTGACAGCCAGGGTGGCTCGCTATCATAACCGCGGCAATGATGCTCACGATGATGAGCGTGATGATGAGCACGAGGCCGAGTGATGGCAGCAAACGAGCCCGGGCCTGGCCCGAATCCTGGCGGCCCATCGTTCACAGTGCGACGAGAAAATGGCTCCTTAATAATGTCACCCACTCCCGGGGCGCGGCGGCTTCATGCATGTGGCCTGATGAAGGCAGATTTTATTGCGAAACAACTCCGGGCACTTCAGGGCGCAAACTTAATTGACTGCGTTTTCCGATGCCGTCCGCGAACGGCAGCAGCAGCAGCAGCAGCAAAGGCAGCAGCATAAACAGCACACCAATGGCTTCAGCATGCCAGCATGACAGGCGCCCGGAAGGGCATTCGTAGAAGAAGCGGTTTAAAACAACTTAATCATCCCCGCGAGGGCTATAGTTACGCTCCGTGCTGGTGCTTGGTGCGCGGCCAAGGGACGGGGCAGCGACGGAATGGAGCTTTCGGATGGATCGTATAAATATTCATTACAAACAACATACTTTCCCCGTAGCACCACGGTCCCCCGAAAACCCCACGCCGCTCGGCTCGTCGGCTTCGGGCGAGATTTTAGGGTTAGCGCGGGCGGGAAAAAGCGAGCAACAATGGCTGCGTCCAACCGAACGACACAACCCGTTCAGATTTTCGTCGGAATGGCAAAACGCTCCGGGTGATTATCGTTTTAGAGCGTTTCGTGTAGTTACCAAAACATCCGACTGTCCGGGGGAATCTCGTACCGCCGGGCCCTAGCCGACCCTGTTTTGCATCCCTCGTCCTCGTCGTGCTCTCTTCTGGGTTTGCAACGGTTTGCCATTTCGAACGCAATGGTACACGATGAATAATGGGCAGGATTTTAAATCACGTAAAATTTGGCCAAATGTGGACTGGAGGGGGTTCTGCACGGGATTAGCGAGCAGATAGGTAAGTCGATAGACAACCTGTTTACGAGTGGACTAATATTGTTGATTAGATTTTCTGCTCATATTGCTTTCGAAATACTGTTTATTGGATTTGCTAGAATGCTAGAACTCAGGTGAAACCTCTTGATGATATCTACAGAAACAATACAGCTCTTAAATTTTAATTTAAAATTTGCGACTAACAGCTTGTTGGATGTGTTATAAATTTATAAGTGCTGTAAATAAGTGTAATCTGACGCTATTAACCATAGTTTGAAGTAAAATAACCTAGACATTTGAATATTATTGTTTACTTAGACTGCATAGGCAATCTTCTAAAAAGGCTAACGAAATGGAAAAGCTTCAAAATAATTCTTTTTTGATTATTTTTTACTTTTTTCCAAGTTAAACGGAAAAGTGATCGCAGCGTACCATGTAACGAGCCAGAAACCGTGGGAATATTGTTGATAGTTGGTGGCAATTTTGTTTACCTTTTTTGAGCAGTCAGGAAAGTGGGGTAAAACTGCAAATTTGGTATGATTAATCAAAGCAAGCAATGGAGGCGTTCGGTATATGTTCTGGAGGAAGGCTGCGCGTGACCATCACACTTAATTTCGTCAATCATGGTGACCAACACGGTCATATCACATGATTTCACACAGAAGAGCGAGACCATGGACACTGTGATCCGGAATTTGCAATTACTTATTTCGTTTAAGAGATTTTTGGGAAGATCTCCCACATACTGAAAGTAGGTTTGTAAACACTTTTCCAACCAACTGTCGCAACAATGGCGGAGCAGAAAATAGCTTGACTCGACCTCTCTTTTTATTCTTGCATTTCTAAAAACAACGATAAACCTGATAATTAAAGTTAGTTTTTTTGTTTCGTATGTAATCATTTGTCGAAAGTAGTCGTTTTTTTAAGTTTTGACAATTTCATTTCTTTGCGAAGTATTTTTTTAGAATAAAACATGCTGTAAAAAAGCTATTCTTGTTAATTCTTCGATTTTGCGGGGCATTTTGTGAGGGTTTGCTCTTGTGCCAAAGAAGGGTGCTTTCGAATAAGAGAATTCTTGCTGTGCGAAACAATGCAGCATTTCATTCAACATGTGCCTATTTGATGTACTCCCCAAACCAACCAAGTCTTTTGTCAGATGCAATATCGCTCCAGATGTTGGTGCTCCCAATTTTCCTCCTTACGATTTTCCATTGTGAATGAACCCGTGGCTAATTCAGCACGTATTCCCATGCCATACAAGAAGCAGTAATATTAAAACTAGGACAGCTTGGAGAAAAACACCCGCGTGCGTCATTCGATCCAACATTTCTTCTCAAGAATCCGGAGCATCGTGCGAGGAGCTGTTTGACATCTTCTTGTTGAAGTAAAACGATGTACCGCGGATGGGAAAGTAGGGGAGCACAATAGAAAACACAAAACTTTCCCCCGACAAACTGCACCGAACCGTATGCCACAGCAATGGATAGGATAGGAAATGCATTTTACCCCCAAACAACGCCGAGATGCTCCGGGTGAAAAAGGCATCCCATTTATGTATCCCATATCCATCGGGCCAATTCGATCCGTGTGCGAACGCCGACCCACCACCACACCGTCACACCAGCCCCCATCGTGGAGCTAGAATTTCCCACCCTTTGCTTTTCCAGGCGAAGGTGCGCGAATGCCGGAGCCCACAATGCGAATAAGTGCTGGCAACAGTCGTAACGAGCCCACGCACCCTTCCCGGTTCACTTCGGGTTTCCCCTTTATGGAGCCTTTCTTTTCTCTATTGTTACAATGTTCACCTTTCCCTTCCCCGCGCCCTTTGCGTTCCTTCATATCTATCGCCCTTTCTCTCGTCGCTTTGTACTCGATTCAATACAAAGATCCTTTTTTTTCTCGTATCCACGCCGTTTGTGTGTGCCCGGCCCCGTACCGGCGAACGGTTCATTTTCTTTCACTCGAAATTGAAAATTGAAACAGCGCAGAAAACTTGCACCGCCAACCCCGGTGCCGCGGCGCCATGTGCTCGCGCGTGTATTACCATTTTCTTCCGCCCCCGTGGTGGCCACGGTGCCATTGTTTCAGCGGAACAATCCCGGCACGGGATGAATACAGTTATGTAAATTTCATGGCGAAAGATTTTTCTTTGTTTCCACTGTGGCTTTCCGCGGGGAGGGGGCGCTTGAGGCAGGGTGGGAAAATCGGAGCGTGCGAGCTAGTGAAAGCGCTATGCTCCGTGGCGGGCAAGGAAGAAAAGTCGACCGGGTGGTGCGAATGGGATTATGCTGTGGAATAAAAGTTAACTGCGCCGCGGAGTGTGCAATAGGATAGTTGATTCGAAGTGTAGTTTCCTGGGGCCTCCAGTTTTTCCGCCCAAAAGTCGCTATCCTTGGGCTGGAAACTAAATACACACTCACACATACAGAGACTAGACTACGCGCTGCCCACCGCCAACCGTGCGTCGTTTAGTCGAAAATGTCCCATTGTGCATTAAAATGTGAACCGAAACACGGTTGCTCGGCCGATGGCTTTCCTCTCCGGGCCTCGGACAATTTCCACCGAAGTGGGTAAGGTGAGCAATAAGCTGCTTGCGAGGAAATAAAAACCAAGGCCCGAAGGCGAGAGGCAACTGAGGATCCAGCGTTGTGTGCTGGCAAATGTTTCCTCTTTTGTGTGGGAAAAACCAATGGTTCGCCTTGACTCTTTGGCCTCTATTATTTTTCCGGTAGCGGTGACAGCTAGTGCTGATAGTTCGCTCGGTGGCACTCTTTTCCTTGTGCCATTTTCATCCACTTTCCCACCGACCAGGTAAGGTATATTTCGTTGGAGCGATGGTCGGTGGAAAATGGAGTAACAAGGCGCCTTCGGTGCGTTTAACGCCCTTCCACCGTCCACTCCCGGACGCATCCCTCGGAGCGACAAGATTGAATTTCCCGCTTATAGTCATCCGTTGACAATGGCATCGAGTGGAACTGCAGTGGAATTATAATTCGATTATTATTCTGCTCCATGGCACTATATCGGAACCAATAGCTGCTTGCCGTCTTGCCGTTTCCTTTTATCGCTTCACTCTATCTAACTATCGCTCGTCTTGACTGCTGCGGATCGGTGGCGTTCTTTAGAAGGCGACGACGTCGCCTCACCCCGCGTGCTGACTCGCTTCCCGATGCGGTTCCTTATTATTATGGAATCTCGTTTCAGTGCTCCCCTGGCGAGTGGCACCGGGAAAGCCAGCTTCCAACGATGGACCACACCGGCTCCGATGCGTTCGGAATATGTTCGAAATGTAATCTGCGTTGTCAGGCGTTGAGCGAAAGGTCAAAGATGGGGGGCGGCGATGGGAGGTGCGTTTCCCACACCGGAGTCACTGGAAAACACGATACCGGTTGCTGTTGTGATGGTTGTTGTTGCAAGAGGATCAAGTTGCATCCGAGGGCTGGAAAAAGAAGGATCCCCATCTCGACCGGCATGCATGCGAACGGCTGCAAAAGGATTGCGTTTCGCTTCTAGACATTTTATCAGCTCTTCGAAAATTTGCTACAATGTAGAATGTGTAGCTGCACGGCCGGCAACCCCGGCTCATCGCTGCTCAGGTGGACGGTTGCTGGTGAAGATGCAGCTCGGTGTAGGTTTTTCGAGAGAGTGCGCCCCTTGAAATATGCTGTGGCTGGAAGCGAAGTGCGTGCTTGGAGCATAACATAACATGATTACAGTTCTGCAGCTGAATGCTCGTTGTGGAGCCGGTATTCTTCGACTTACCGATAACATGTACACGAGATGAACAAGACGATAGAACGAACGTACTTCCGGTTGGCTTGATTAGAGGTTGGCTCACTATCGATTCAATGAGGCCGGGAACACATATTCACTCCTTAAATTGGATCTATTTCGAGCCAGGGAGGTTGCACTAGAGGCAGGACACGGTTGTACGATAAGAAAAGCAAGAAACCCAGCGATTCTCATCAGCTTTGAAAAATGTTTATGTCGACCATTTGCAACTGATAGTAAAGCACAAAATTGTATGTTGATAACTAATTTACTAACGAGTTGATGAAATTATACACTATATTAAATTTAATTTATTTTTATGCTTTATTTTTGAGTTGTTGTTTTAAATTGGCATTGATAAAGTTGTTTAAAGGTTTTATTAAATGATATTTGCTTTTAATGGTAGCGTAACACGAGGTAATACCGAAATACCATCTATGATATTAAAATATTTATTTACATCCATAATAGAGGATAGACATTTTACCCAGGTTATTACTTCAAATTCTATTCTCAGGGTAGGTAAGTTGCTTAACTAAACTTGTCATGATCGACTGGGATAGGTTCCATTTGTGATAAATCGCAATAATTCTCCAATAATTTGCAATAATTTATCAAAAAATTGTAATCAAACAAACCTTCAACTACATCTGCAGTACTTAATGTGTGAAAAGTTTCAGAAGCGACGGTTCAGTATTGGTCGAGTTTTTAGTGAACACAGAACTCTATACATAAAAAATGTTAAAATATGTAGTAGATGTTTCCCGTTTGACCTGGGCATACAAATCTGTGACTTTCTTTGCATCCAATTTATCCTTAACTCGTACCAATATCGGTTGAGAACGAAAAATCACGTTTTATTTAGTTTAGTAATTGCACCCATCGTCAGTTTGGACTCAGGTTATCGGATAGGTAGAATTGAAGGTCAAAATGAATTCAGTCTGTTCGACGAGGAAAATGGCAAAAGAACTCGGTGTCAATTACTTTAAAGTAAGGAAAATCATACAGGAAGATTGTGGAGCGAAGTCAAGGACTCGAAAAACATTCTCACATAACCAACCGCATCCGGGAGCTATGGGATGAAAAATGTTAAAAATTTTGAATCTCTTAGACGAAAAAATCGCGTCATCCTTTTTACTGACAAAAGTTGCTAAATAACCGTGCCAGTATTTAATTCTGGAACCGACCACTAAATTAGTGTTTTCGCAGTAAATCGGACCAATCAACCTGCTAGTGTCATGGTGTTTGGAATGGTTGTGAATCGATTCGTTGTTCATTCCACATGGAGAAAAAAAATTAACTCGAACATCGCCCTTGAAATTTTAAATAAGTATGTCTTCTCGTGGATAAATTAACATTGCGGTCAGTAGCAAAAAGTTGTATTTTGTAAACGCACACAAAACTGGTTGCAGGAACATTTTATGTTCTGATGGAAAGATATGCGGCCGCCATCGTGGATATCGGGTTACTCAATATGGCGCTTTATGAAGGCCAAGGCTTACGGCAACCAAGTACACGCACCCGGAAAACGTTTCCCAATGGATCTAAGTAACATTTGTAGGACCTGCAGTGGATTCCGAAAGCCACAAATGGCAACTCAATCGAAGACTTACATGCTTAAAAACATTGACAAACATTGCCCTGTACATAACAAAATACATCCTAACATTTTTTCAAATTTTGTTATTGCTAAATGGTGCAAACATTATCACTCATACGGTATGTAGAGATTGTATGAATTTGCAATCAGCACTTTTTCCAAGAACAATGAACAACTAAATCCTAAATAGTTTTGTAATTTCCGCCTAAATAGTTTTTTTAATTGTTGATGGTTCAGGAAGAAACTTTCTATCGTTCACAATACCTTCGTAAGCTTTAGACCTACTCAAAAATCGACATTTTACTGAGGCACCTCACCCCCCCCCGTCCCTTCAGTTTTTCTTCCCACCCGGAACGGATGATTACCTCCAACGTGCGAACAGATCGGCTTTGCTTTATTCATTGAATGGTGAAAAACTTTTGCCTTTAAGTAAAAAAACAAAAATGCGCATGAAAAGGAAAGCAAACGAAACGGAGCTGTGGAAAATAGGCAGACGATACAAAAATCCGTCATTAAACAAACCACCGTTCGGCGTACGCCAGGCGGGAAAATGAAACGGCAAAAATGGGCTCGAAACTACGAGCAAGCGGCACAGGGAGAGAAAAAAGAAAAGTCAACACGGAACGAAACGGACAAGGAAGGGCAAAAGTGAGTAACAAATCGCTAATCCTATTAGGCGAAATAAATGAATGAAAATAAGATAAAAGCCTTAGCGAAACAGTATATTATGGTGCCTGCCGTTCGAGGCGGCCGTTTCCTCGACTCGGGCTCATATATGGCTGGCTGTTTCGTGGGAAATCTCACTGCGAACGGCAAGGAACGAGATGGAAATGCACACGAACACGCTCATACACACACGTAAAGTCGTTCCGTGGATATTGCGGAAACCCGTTGGAAGGAGGTAACTCAATTCGACGTTCCGTTCGTTTCATAAGGTCGCGTCGGAAGTCGGCACGCCGTATCCTTGCCGTATCCTTACCATTGGCAGCCTTGTTCACGATGGGAGCACATGGTGAGCCTGGCAGGAGCTAAGGACGGAAAAATGGAGCGGAGAAACGAAAAAAATACACGAGGACCCACATCATGACCCCGAACTGTGCCATCTTCCGAAGGGAAGGAAATATCCATCTCTGACACTTTGAACATGTTCCTTTTTCCCCGTGCCAACTGTTTTCCCTCGGCTTGGTCCACACATTTTTCATCCATCGATAACGAGCGAGCACCAGCGTTCGGGATGCTTTTTTCCCCCCCTAATTGAAGCGAGTCGGTTTTTCTTTCCCCTTCGCCTTCTTTTCCCGATTTTCACACTTCCGGCGTCGGTAGGGAATTTCCCGGCAAACGAAACAGCATCGGACTGCAACCGGGCACGGGTTCGCTTCTCCCATCTGTTACTAGCGCGGGCGCCCGGATACTTAGCGAACATGCCGGATTGCATGCTGGCAGGAACATAATGGACCAGAAAATGACTGTGATTTGCTATAATTGATTTCGATAATTTTCCTATTTCCAATGTACCAACGCGGACGTGCCGTGAGATTCGGCAGGGGGTTGCGAAAGGTGGCAGATCTTCTTCCAGGTGCCTTCCGGTCCAGACTGCAGCTTGGGATGCATGCAATGCGGTGCGGGGCTAATGGAATCCGAACGATAAATCGCACCCAAAAGGGCGTGTGATTAAAATTTAATTCCACTTGCCGGGCGCATGTAAAAACCTACGTTACGCTGTAAAGTGGCGATGGCGAATATTTTATCGAACGGCGTACGCCGGACGAGGGTCCCTGCACGCGGTGTCGGTATTGGGCGGAAAAAATGAAAGAAAAACCTCCACGGGTTCTCCGTTCGGTACCGTCGACGTTCGTAAATGTTTACCGAGCAAAACTTTGGCATCTCCACAAGCGGCGGATCCATCTGGTCCGGTTTGGTCGAACATAACGACCGGTTAGGGGTGGTTGCCCTTCGGTGAAAAATTACCCGAAAGGTAATCAAATATTTGTCCCAGAAGTTCGATTCAAATGAATTAAATTGAAGTCAGTTCTAATCTACCTAAGCAGCTCTTGCGAGGAGGCAACACGTCAGAGAAAAAAATAAGTAAATCTCTGGCGGATAAAAATTTTGCAGATTTCAAATTTATGATTTAACAAATATTTGCTATGTCCAGCTGAACATCTGTTAGAAGAGTATTTAGTTTTGTTTCAAATATCTGCTCATGTTGAACGAACAAGTTCGAGAGATAAAAGGAATAATTCCAATATTTTTATCTTGTTAAATCCATATTTTCGCATGGTTAATGCTAAAGCAAATCTTTTGATATGTATAAGTTAGGCAATCAATTTCTATGTTTGTGGGGAGATTTAAAACATATCAATTTTAAGTTAGACACATCCCAGTTATGGATGTCTAAAAAATTAAAAAAAATATCGCAGTAAAAATCAGTGGAAATAAGTGTGTGTAGAAATGAGTGTGATCCGAAAAAGTTTATGAAGATATATACCGGAAATGGCCCTGAAGAATCAGTTTGAAGTTTGAAATTCCTTGGTTCTTGTTTTCCAACAGTTTATATCTGTCTAAGGGTGGCATCAGTACTTGTACATAGATAGAAATGAATATTATGGGTAATATTTGCAAAATAGTATACAGTGAACTACTACGAAAGCAGAATGGTATAACATCGTCTATAGATTTCTTTAAACTTTTCTTTGTGCAAAATCCAAAACACATGCAAAGAGCCAAAAATAGTTGAATATAGAAGAAATATCACATTTCAGAAATGAAACTAGATTGTTCTGAGAAGAAATCAAGTGGTATGACTCAATAAGGTATTGCCAAAGATAATAGGTTAAACTTTTACAGCAAGTTAAAAATAACATTTCATAATGCAGGCAATTGAAGTCCAAGCGCACCGGCACTCGGTAAATACGGGAAATATTGTAACGTTGCCAGCAAGCCTTCCTGTTAGGATGTGAACCAAATTTTAACAACTACTCTCAGGAAAGCGGCATTCAGATTCGTTACAAACAACAACGTGCTAAGTCGACAACATGGATCAACTGCTTTATTCTTTTTACTGCTTCCCTCTCTTTCCCTGTCGATTGAAAATGGGATTAGTGGTGTAAAATTCCGACCTATGTCAATCGACGAATTAGTTTCAGGGTTGTAGGAAAGCTGCCGGGAAAGTGGCACCCGGCAACCATGCAAAGATGCAATGCATTCACTAAATTATGCATCGGCAGATTTGCTGGCATCAACGGGGAGGCCATACGGGGAGGAATTTATTTATGAATGTTCCGGTTCAATCCGCCCCCTTCCCACCGCCGCAAGCTACCCATGAGAGCAAGGAAGGAATGGCACAGCTGGCCGGTCAGTACATACCATGATGAGCGGAGCCAGTGTCCAGGTCCGGGTTCGGTATCTGGTTGCGGTGTACGTATCTGCAATGAAATGAAAAATAATGCCCGGTTTAGCATCGACTGCAGCAATGTATTGGTTGATTATCTCCGGTAGAAACTTGAACCAGTTGGGCGTCGGAAGCTGGCGTAGGCGGCCGGCCGATCTTTGCGGCAACTGAACCGGAATTTGACGTCGGATTAGACCGCTGCTAATGGGCCGGCTCGATCGAGATCGGAGGACCCGGGCATCCGGTGGAGGTTTGGCACGAGAGCCAAGAGCCGGATAGGCTTCTGGCAGGTCCATGGCAGGTCAGGCGTTAAGTCCCGTGCAAGCACTGCACCGGGTCCGTATATTCAAGTGGCACACTAAATCCTGCGATTAATTTTTAGCACATACACCCTGCTGCACAGCTCCGATGGCAATGGGGAGATTATCCTGTTTCACTCGCCATCAAAAGGCAACTAATCGTGCTGCTTAGTATGCACTGTGATTGAGCCTAATGGATAAAGGAGAAGGATAAAGTTTGTCCAAGGGACGGGTGGGTTAGAACCAGCGGGAGCGTTTGGGGTTGGTTCTAATAGTTGGACGCGTTTCAATCGCTCATTCCCGGCGAGGCACAATATTTGCCAAATACCTATAATGTACGCTCATTTATATGCAAGGGATAGTAATGAGCTTTGTTTTGCTACATCGCATTTTCCCACCTTCTCCCTCTCTTCTTGCACATGCAACTAACGACCGCTTGATAATGTGAATCAATCCATCCGAAACTCAAAATTGCTACCACTAATCACCGGCCGTTTTTCAACGTGCCTCAACTTCGCACCCGCCCTCGTCAGCCCGTGATTTTGTCGGCCTGCCCCAAAAGCCGCCGCCATCCAGCTTTGCGTATTTGTTTTTTTTTTGTGAAACGTGGAAAATTGTCACAATAATTAGATTTGCGGTGCAATAAACAGTGTGATGCAATTAATCTCCAGCGCAAACAGACGCGCCTGGCGTAGGTTTCAATTAACACAATTATTGTTCACCCGGCGAGTTTCGGGGGCCAGAACAAGCTGGCCTAAATTGCAACACATGGAAGAATCGGATGCACTGCAGCGAAATGGACGCTCGATGTTTGCCTTTTTAATTGCTGTAAGCCCGTCCCGCACCGGAAAGCCCGGACGCGTGCTGCGTTTGTAAACATAGTTTTAATCGTATCTCTCGCATTCGCAGGGGATTTGACGCGTGACATAAACATCTAAATATGGGTATCATCCGATCTACATTTTATGCTCCATCGATGCCGACAGATAAAACCATGGTTTGTAATTAAAATATTTTCAAAGGATGTACTTACTTCAATGAAATGTTTAATCAACTCAATGTAAGTTCACCAATTACTTATGATTAAATGATTTATTTAGTTTTATATGTGAATAATATAAAGTAACTATCAACAAGTTAAATATATCTTCGTATAGTTACAATTCGGATTAATAAGCAACAGATTGACAGCCAACCCTGCCATTTATGAGTGATGACAGCTCTATCGGTTTGATTGCATGCTTCAAATTGTTTTGATAATTTGTTTTTTATCATATTTATTACTAGCTTGACTCCCCGGCGTTGCTCGGTGAAGAAGATGTTGAGAAAAGAGTTATGGTTTTACTCTTTACCTGAAAGCTCGATTTAATGTAATAGTAACAATAACGGCATATTTCAAATGTTTGATATTTCATCAATTTCCCCGTAATGTATAAACCTTAGGGTATCTATGTTGGGTACACCTTCACATTTGTTTACATGCTTGTTTTGTTTGTGTTAGAAAAACTGAGTTTAAATTGTAAAATTTGGATGGTTTTATCGAAAAATAGTGATCAAACAAGCCTTCAATAACATCTGCAGTGCTTAAACTATGTGTGTGAATAGTTTCAGCTGTGACAGTTCAACATTTTTCGAGTTTTTAGTGTACATAGAACTCCATACATAAAAAAGCTAAAATATGTAGTAGATTTGTATAAGGTAAGTATCATAATTGGATCTGGTTCTTTAGTCCGCGAATAGGGAGAAAAGAGCACGCAAATTTACATAACAAAAGGCGTAAAAAATAGTAAAAACTTTAATCGTCCGGACGACAATTTAATTTATGATCGATCATTTTTTTCGTCATGAAAATTCTCTTTTAGTCAAAGACAAATGCAAAAAGCTCCCCTTAAAGAATGTTGGCTAGAGCTAAAAAGCTCCGAAAATTTTGCCTCCTGTGAGGATTGAACTCACGACCGCTGGTTTACAAGACCAGCGCTCTGCCACTGAGCTAAAGAGGCGCTGATGATTAAAGTCGGTTGCTAACCGTATAAAAGCTGATTCATTCAGCACGCGCCGAATGCGTTTGAAATATTAACGTCATTTACATACACCATGAGCACTAACATGCAACCGCCTGGGAATTAATGCCATCTGATTGATTTAGGATTACACTTGAAGTGAATTATACATAACATTGTACATAGCATTCGTTGCACTAATGGTACTTCCCGGCTGATCGATGACGATCCATCACGGCATCCTCTCGGATCGACACACTCGCAGGGTGTGCTACTCCTCTATTGAATAATTGCCATCGGTTCTACCACTCAACCCGCCCGTGACGCGCATTAAGCCGTAACCACCAATTCATCCCATACATACATACAGTCGAGTTTCCACAGAACCCACCTTACACCACACGGCCATTAATAATGATGTCGATTGACGTGAACACGGGGTGGCCCCCGCGTGCCGGGCAACAGCCCTCGGAGAGCCGCCGAGTACAAAGGTTTCGTTTAACCGGCGGTTGTGCGGTGTTGATGGAGCCGATACGACTCCAAATGATGAAGTGCCATCAATCCAGCGTCCGCCATCTGCGCCCCTCAAGCGTTCCACCGGCAGCACGCCCTGTATGTGAAGATCGAAATGGGGATTTTGCACACTGCAGACAATTAGGTTTGCGGTTGCACTTGATTACTAACGCCGAACGAGGGCTCGGTTGGAGAGCGTGAGTTGGTTGGACCACGGTTCTGGCAGGAACAATAAGATTCCACAGACTCTGCCCAGCCTCAGGTCCTGGTGGTTTGACCGACATTTTGCTTTGACAGCGTGATGGTATGTGGAGGTGTGCGCCGGGACATTTTCCCACCTCCAAAGCAAATGTAATCTAAACGCAGAGATTCAAACTGAGTACTGCTAGAGGAACCCGAGTCGGGTGGGACAGGGTTTCTCAACGGGACGCCTGTGCGGATCATTGTTTCTATGCTAACGTGCTTGAAAACCCACAATAGTTTGACGGGAAACTAAATGGAGGAGCGGCAGCAAACAGGACATTATTTTCTCGAATCAAATGACCGTAACACATTCGTTATGGAGGCCTACACGTACCAGAGAAGCTAAGAATGGTTTAACTCTAATTTTATCACTGCGTCAATGTGACGCAAATCCAGATCTGTTTGTGTTGTCATTTATTTTCGTGAGATATAAGAAAAAAAAATCATAAGTATTATTACGTCAGCTATGCAGTGTTTAAAGTTTTTTGACCTAACATTTTTAGTCGGAAGCTGTTTCTCAAAAATCAGGGTCTTTCTTTTGTTAAAACAATTTTGCCAGCATAATCACTCAGATTAGCTTCACACTTTTTTCAGTGTGATAAGTGTTAAGTCTTATAGGGTTTGCCACTTATGTTAAGCTCTAACCCACTGATGATTGAAATAGCTCATCAACTGTTGTTTCTAAAGCATCTGATATTGAAATAGCTCATCGAATTATGTCTCTAACTCATCTGACTTTGCCTCTAAACCATCTGGGATTGTCTCCAACCAAAAAACAGGGAATAAACAAAGTAATTGTGGTTATGATACATTTTAAACTAGAAAAACAAAAACCATTTATATTTGTGTATGCTTTAAAGGCTGGAGACAAACCCAGATGGATTAGAGACAAAGTCAGATGAGTTAGAGACAACAGTCGATGGGCTAATTCAATACCAGATGCTTTAGAGACAACAGTTGATGAGTTATTTCAAACCAAGTGCGTTAGAGACAAAATCACCTGCTTTCGAGGCAAAGTTGGCTGGCATCGCTTGTATATTTATACACGTTTCGCCATCGGTGCGTGCTAATAATGCCATGGATAATCAGCATGCTGACCTGTCGGATACTTCACCTTGCACTCCAGATCGAACGCGACACATTTTATTAATTTTGTCTAACTTTTCCAGCGGTAGAACTTCGCCCCGTGGTTATTAGGTGGCAGAGGTTTGTTTTGCTTCCTTTTAACCATACGGCTCTGCACTTACTTTGCCCCTTTTGAAAAAACAAAACTACGAAAGAGATGTGGATACACACGTCACCCACACCCCAAATGGGTTGGAAAACTCAATATCTCGACAATGAGAACAGCTTGGCACTTGGTAGCCCGAGCAGCAAGCGGCAGCTGGCGATTAGTGGAAAAAGTTTCCCTTCATAAGCCACCGTTCAACTGTGTGTTTCCACATGGGGTTTTCACTATCGCTTCGAACTGAAACAGCGATGGGCGTGATAATCGCACATGGTATAAACCTGAACTTGCGAGGATTTCCAATTTGCACGCCGGTTTCAATTTCATTTATAAGTTATTACGATATGCTAAATACCGAAAAATAATTTAACCAGTATGCCAAACGGTTAATGTTATTAGCTTTTCCCTAGCAACAATTGAACACCGGGCATAAGGCAACGTAAATTAACGGGCTTCACTTCAGTAACTCGATTCCAAAGCAGCACACGCGGCTCAAAGCCCTTCCCAAGCCGCACCAAGTAAGCTACAGTCGGTGCCAAAAGTTGCACGATAGCGAAAAATGAAATCATATCACAAAATGAGCTTCCCGACACTTTGCCTGCAGATAACGGGCACACCGAAAACTAATTAATACCCTCGTTAGCCCGTTCGGCAAACAGATCCCCCATCCTACCCCCCACATGAACCATTTGACCCCTCGGAGTCTCGGTGCCTCCCCCGGGTCCCCTGACCCGCGACCGGAAATCCACCGAAAAGTCACGAAAGTTTATGCCATTATACAACAGCACCGATTATGTCATGCGATACTACGGACCCGTTTGGCATCTGGTGCTCCGCTGCTGGATGTGTTGGCTTTTCCACTCGCAACGCCTCACCCGCTGCTTCTTAGCCTTATCCCAGCCAGCCGAGCGTGTCGGCAACTAGCTAAGCTTATTTCCACGAAACAATAAAAAAGCCAGACTTTTTCATCACCGACCAAGCGGACGGTAGGCGAGTATACGACAAAACCAAAAAAGTTCGACCGAAAGTTGCGCCGACGATAACGGAAGGTAATGCCGGCTGGCCAGAACTCGCTCGTACGGAGGATGCTGCGATCCGGCGACCGGCGACGGGAAGACGGTCCGTCGGTGCTCTCATGTGTGCCTCGTGTCTCGGGCTGTTCCGTTGTCGAAATGTCGGTACTTTTGCGGCCGCAATGGGAACCTGGGGTATGTGCGCGGATTGCGTGGCCGAACCGAGGGGCCACGTCTGCACCGCGCGAAGCTAATCTCCCGGCGGGCGAGAATGTGCAAACTTTGGCCCTGAACTGTTATTTAAAACAGTTCGCCTCGATCGGCGTTGTTTTCAATTTCGTCCGGTGCGCACGGTGGAAGCCGGGGTCGGAAGGCGATGGACGGTCGAGCGTTTGACCCGCGTCGATTTGAACAAGCGTTCGCCCCGAAAATGACAATCGGTCGAACAAGGGTCGTTCGGTCAGCGTTTCTTCACGGAAGCACGCGGGGTGGGGAAAGATTATGGGCAAACTTTTCCACCGGAAACAACGAGGTGTGCGACTTATTGCACGTTGCACGAGGTCGGGTCAATAGTTTTAATGGCACTGGTCGCAACTGGCAACACAAAAGCCACCGGGTGGAGGTAGGGAACGGTTCTTTTCCGGCTGCGTGGAAAAGAGGCCACCATTTTCCCACTTGCGGCGGGTCGCGGTCTCGTTCGGTTTCGGTTTCCACTCGCAAGTGCTTACGCACAAAGCAGACAGGCAGCACCGCGCTAGGCGATTCGACAATTCCATTAAATGTCCCGCTCCCGCCGAAAGGCTCCGGAAAAAGAACCCCGCGCCCCCCACCGACGGCCGCCGTCGCACGATAATGGATTAGGAGCGCGTCGGGCATTAGGGTCAAATCAGGCGCGATTTAACTCGATTGTCAAATCAAACGCTCCGCCAACGGACAGCCGGAAAAGACGGGCCCGCCCGAAAACCGGATTACGGGTTGTCAATTTTTATGACTTTATCCATCGATGGTGGATCCATCCGTCCGCTGCAGGACGCGCCTCTTGCCTGCCAACTCGTTTGATGCTGCTGCCAATGCTCCATATGCCAATAATGGAGAAACGACGCGAACTCAGACGTGTACGTACACATAAAGGATATTTCGGAAAGGCAACAGTGCGTCTCGAGTTTTGTGACATGCGAATGTTTGTCAAAGTCAAACATTTTTACAAAGTATATTTTTAATCTGAAACTGTTTAATAATGTGCTTTGCATGCCTTACTAACAAAATAAAAATGATTGAATGAATCTGCAAATAAGAATTATCTTAGTCAGACTAATTCTGAAGTAGTTAAAATTGTGCCCAATCTTCTTTGATAGCAAATAGATATTCTGCCATTGCATTGATTAGTTAATCACAGAATTTACATTAGTTAGTTAATGCAATGAGATTAGGAAAACAGTTTATAAGGGTAACAATGCAGATTTTTGCTGGTGGCCCGTAAATTCAGAGCAATTTAATTCAAACGGAACAAAAAAAAAGGAAATAATACTAATGAAAACATATTCTGCCAAGACTTTAAGTGAAAATTAACAATGATTAAGCAATATCAAAGTATATCTATCATAACTTTGATCAAAGTACGTATACCACTCCGAGAATAAATAAAATCGGTAGTTACTTTTGCGGAATTGGGTTTTCATCACGGGGATCCTTTAACCTCCCCCCCTCCCACGGACGCTCAGTGCAAAAAGGTAAAAAAAATGAGTTTTCCAGTTTTAAAGGATGATTGAAATTGGAAATGTTTATGCTCCGAATTGTTAACCACCAAAATGCTAATTTCTACATGGTTGTTGTACTATATGAATAAATTGAGTAGGTTGTCGATAACAAGGTTGATTTAAAATTCGATCTAGGAAACTCTCATACGCATAAAAAATGTTACCGACTGTAGCGCGGCACACACTGAAGATTCCCGCCTTTCAAAAGGGGAACGAACGGCATAATATCGTACACTCAAACAAGGACGGATCACAAGGGTGACATCCGGCCGGGACGCGAGGGAAGGTGGGTGTTGTCGTTTTTATTGAAGAAGATTAAATTCCTGTCAAAAGTGACACCAAGCCTAAGGATGGCTGCAGCAGATCGCCCCGATGCGAGAAGATATCCAGCCCTGCATGATATGATATGATGTATCGCCCGTCGGATGTGGCCGTGCGTGCGTGTGTGTGTGTGTATGTGTGCCTGCCAACTGCGGGCGGAAGTTGCGGGCGGTAAAACAACACAACAGACGCGCAAATACACAACGACAGTGACAGTGCGATAAAAGCCGAGTTTATCTTCACCTTTATCGATTCGCTCAGCCATTCGCAGACGTTTCGGGCGTTCGGGAGGAAAACGACGTCCTTGCCGAAACACGAAACACTTCCTGTGACGACTGGTGTGCGTGTGCGTGTGTGTGCGTGTGTGAAAGTGTGATTGGATCATTCGGTACCATGCGACGCAGTGTCTCATCATGTCTTCCGCCAGCATCCGGGCCTTAAGGACCGTCGGAACTTGAGTGTTTGCATTTGGTGCCGTCGGACGAGCGACGACGGCTTTGGTTTGCGAAGAAAAAATGTCCGCGAAGCCATGACGTGGCCCAATCGAGGCAGCCGGCTTTGGGCAGGATGATGTCGTTTCGCGCGAAATGGCCCCAAATGGAGAGCGATAAGTGTGGTCTTCGCGCTTCCGGAACCCATCGGCTCGTAACCGGAAATGGGCCATCGGGATCATTTAGTCGGCTGAGACCCAAACCCAACTCGAACCCGTCCCTATTCGCACGGGGACGAATGTTTACGACACGCATGGCACGGGAGAGGGGTTTATTTTCACACCATTCCATCTTCCTCTCGCCCTTCATGTTCAATCAACGGTAACAATGTGAGTATTCGGCTTTGATCAAGATCCGATGTGTAAATCCGTTTCCACGTTGATACCGAGAAAACGGGATTTTTCCCTTAAACTGATCAACACCAAGGTGAGGACAGTTATTTTGATCGATGACGTGCAAGAGGTGTTTTTGATGAGTTCACGCATGGTAGTAACATTCAAATGTACCAACATTTTATGTCATTAAAAAGATGATGAAAAGTGCAATGATGACGATGACTGTAAGTGTGCAAAAAGCATCATAGAAGCTACTGAAATTTAAATTAAAAAAAACCGTTCGTTCGAGGGTACTGTTATTACATTTTTAAAACTAACAAAAAAAGATAGATAAAAGTTTACAATCTCCAATTTCCATTTCCATACGAAATGTTCTCGCAAGCGGTAGCATTCTCGTACAAAGGTGCAATACCAACATCGAGGCATGCGATGCGAACACTGGATTCTACCGATCGTGCTGCCGAAAGTTGGCCTTTATCGGTCTTTATTATATTTTGGGCGCCATGTTTTATGCAAACGCTCGGTCAAACGAACTCGACACATTTCGTCCGTCGGTGGAGCTCGCTTCAGTAAACTCGTTCAATGGTGTGTTTTGTAACTGGACGTCATTTATATTTAAACTATTTTCCACTTTTCCAACCAACGAGCTCCAACCTACGGAAAGGGTCATGGTTTCCCATTGAAAATAGATTTTTCCGTAACTTCACTTGACGTGTTTTTTGTATTTTCGTGAAGTATCGTATACCACAAAGTGTCATTTTTATTTCTATTCTCAATCACTGTTAGCTTCTTTCCCCTGCAGAGCGCCGCTGGACCGTTGAAGGGCTACCGGAAAACATTCGGAACTGCGACGACAGCGGAACGAGCCCGAAAATTCGAAGACAGACACCGTTATGCAAACAACGCTATAGCTTTATGGCTCAGTCCGATGACCTGCAACGTATGTGTGCCTGTTTGTGTACGTGTGTGTGTGTGTGTGGTAGTGGGGGAAGAGTTGGTCAGGACTAAACTACCGAAATAAACTGGTGCAACGATCCGTGCTAGGGAAAATAATACCAACCCGTCAACGGAGCCGTAACTGTTCCGGTTTCTTCACTTGGCATCGTTGCGGTTCATGCGGTGCCGAAACGGAAGGCAAATCGTGATGCAACAATCTCCAACCGTCCAAGAGGAAAAACCGGGCCAAAACTGAGAAATAAAAAACACACACTCAAAGCCAACAAACCGGCCAGATAAAGACACGCCGGGCCCGGTTTATGTTTGTTCCCATTTCTTGCCGGCGCGCGTGGAAATCCACGACAAACGATGTCGTTACCGTATTTCTCGTGGGGTGAGAGCTGCCCAGCTGCGGTGACCTATGGGTGAGTGTGTATCGTGATAATCTGCCCCGTTTTGAGTTTCCGTGAACGTTGTGCTTTGCCTCATTTATTCCAGCGCCTTAACCACATCAAGTCCTTTTTCCCTCGTAAATGGATGCACTTTAGATCGTCGGGCGCTGTGTAGTTTGTTGGTGTAGGTGCATTGTGCACACACACACGTCACGAGACATTATTCATCTGGGCTTTCGTACCCACACCGGATCGTTTTCCCGTTGGCATCGGCGAGGGGAGTTTGAGAGTGTGATGGTCAAGAGGGAGCCATCGGTTGGAAAATACTTAAACAGATCACTTCTCCACGGAACGGGGACGAAGGGAATGAAAAAAACCGGAACTAAAACAAAAAAACAAAAACCGCTAAGAAATTGCCTGTGAGCTGGAAAGGAATTGCATTCCAACGTGCCCACACTCCTACATTCGAGCGTGGAGGATAAGCTTGTACAAATGTCCTGTAGAAAGCTGCGTTCCCGGAAGGAAATGGAGGGAAAGAAATAAAGTTAGCATCCTCCTTCCACTGTCCACCCGCCCTCCGTTGATCCTCCTCGCGGAGAACATGCACGAATGACTGAGTTGGTCGCCTCGCCACGCTTTTACGGCGTCGGGTGTATATTTCTTTTATACGTTTTCTTGTCCCATATTTTGTCCCGTTCTCGAGAACCCGAACCGGCCGCATCCTGTGAAGGGATAAACTCGTCCCCAACCCAGGGGGAGGTGGCAAAATATCCCTCGGCAGCGAAGGCTGCGCACTACGCCACGTTCCGGCGAGAACTTCATCACCCAAACCCCGGGTCGGATGATAGCCGAACAACAACAAACACTTCATAACCAGCAAGTGGAAATGGAAGGCATATGTGTGTGTTTGAGTTCGAAAGGGTCACATAAATGGAAGAAGAACAAGCGCAAGCTAGGAAGAAATGGAATCGCTACGAAAGGAATAAAGTAAAGTGTCGGATAAGATTGGAGAGTGAAAATATGGCCAGCATATTCCAGCCATCGTCTCCTCCGGCCGCCTCCCCTAAGCCAGCCGGAGAAGGGCAAATAAACACTGGCGACCGGTTCCTGTCCACGCCAACACACGCTGCCGCAGTCGGGCCATTGCTGGCCGGCATGCGACGATGCCAAATCGGTTTGAAGCTGTTTCCACTCGATTGGCAAAATCCGGACGGACGCCAGCCTCGCCAGACGGGTGGAAATAAAATGGGAAAAACGACCAGCCCGCAACGAGCCAACAGCGAAACAATTGTGGTGAAATCGGCAAAGACACATAAACCGGCGAGGCCATAAACGGGAGCCTCATCCCGTCCTTGAGCGGTGCCCAAACCGCTTGCGTCACACACACACTGCCTCCGTCTAGCCAACAGGCATGTGCAGCCTCCCGGATTCCCGCAAAGTGGAAAAGCTGCCCGTGGGGTACATGAAGCCGTTATCCTTGTTAAACGAAATTAAGTCGAATGGAGTCGAGCGGTTCGGCGGTCGTTGAGAAGTGCCACATGCCGGAAAGACACTTTAGAACCGACCCTCCCCCCCCCGACAACGAGCTCAAGGACGCCGTGCGCTCTCATTCCGCCTTGTTACTGGGACTTGGCCTCGGGGAAGTCCTGCCGCTTCGCAGTGAGCTGAAGCCCTTTTCTCGGGCGCACTTAATTAGCTTTGACCCACGGTGCATGAATACGAACGAACGACACAGTTATGAGCGGCAGCGACGATACGGACGAGAAAATGGGTTGTAAAGTTTTACTTAGCTTTCTTGTTGTTCTCAAGTCTTAAAATTGTACACACCGATTATCCTGTTCTGTTGCAAACTGAATTGTTCATTTTTCATATAAATATGAGGTGAAACAACAATTCAATAAAAGTGTTTTTGTGAGAATTTGCTCCACTCTGGTTTGGGTTTGAGTGCCTTCGAGCGATGAACGCTTACTTTAGAAGTACAACTTTGAATACGGTTGAATTCACTGTAAAAGCAATTAGCTGCGTGAATGCTTTTAGCAGAGTATCAAGTTTATGTCTTTTTTATATGTTTTTTTGAAAGGAAATTTTACACAAGGTAAGTCAGATCGACAACGATAGTAACTCCTGGTCGTGGAGTTTCTAATAAAGAGTAGAAAAAGAAATCAGTTTCTAGCCATTTGTAGTTGTAGCAACAACGTAAGTTTTTAGAATAGAGGGTTTATCATTGAAAATAATTTGTTAATTATTTGTAGCAAACGAGCCTTTCTAATAATTGAAAGTTGTAGAAAAGGCGAAAGATTAAATACTCAAGCGCCATTTTAATGTGAATATTTTATTTTTACAGAGACTGTATTGCTATGGAAATTTATCAATCCAATGAAATTAAATCCATTAGCTACTCATATGACCTAACACATTTACGAGTAGATATAACACAGGATTTGAAAATTAGTGCCTTCTTGGGCTTTAAAATAATCATCAAAATTGTTGCAATGTTGAAACAGCGCTTTGCTTGTGCAGCAACAGAGAAAGGAAAGCGATAAATAAAGTGTGCATTTTATTTGATTTTGTCCTCCCCCTTCTTTTTCCATCGTTGTCGGCATTCGTTCGATCTTTTGTTTATTGTTCCCTCTTTCATGTGCTGGAGAGCAAAGTCTCGGCCAGTAAATCGTTGCATTTTGCTCGCGTTTCCTCTTTCGCTTGTTTTTGTCCATCTCCATTTGTGTACTGCACCGATCCAGTGCTGGTCCTGCAGTTTCTCCTGTTTTGGCTAAGGTATTTTGTTTATTTTGCTAGCATGTGTTTCTTGTGCGGTGGTTTCGGAGACCCGTCTCGTACCGGGCAAACACCGACAAACCTTCTCCGATGTGATTGGGTGAAAAATCTGGAAAAACATCGACCAGCAGCAGAGCAGCAGACTTCGAGGTGGTGGCTTCTTTAAGAAGGATCAATTACGGTCAGTTAGGAGACATAGTGGTGCGGCGTTGGCATTCCACGACCCCTCCTCTCTCCTGGAACCTCCAGGTCAAGTTAATCAAGTGACAAATCGTTAGCTAATGTTTTCGATTTTCATAGCTGGCTAGTCTAAACATTGCCGTTCGGACCGGGACCCCGGTGAACTCCTCGTCGTCACTCCTTCGCACAGCTGTTTTCGTCACACCGACTCCATCCATGGGGCCAAGTGGGTGACATCGAATGCGATGTACATGAACTGCGGAGGAGTCGATCGTATTTCGCCAGCCCGGACCGTTCGCTAGCGTGGCAGTGATAAATTAACACTGCGTGTCCGTTTTCCCTCGTGGCACGGTCGTACGCCCAGAACGGGACCGTCTTGGCCGGTGCGAGCGTCTTCTGCCGGAGCCCGGCGCTCAGCACTTCTTCGGGACGCTTGTTGTGCCTGGCTCAGCCCAGCCCAAGCTCCAGGGATTACGGTTCGCCGAAGGAAGTCGATTATGATTGTCCCTTTTGTTGGCGCCGGTGTCGAAGCCGGCTGCCATGACTAATCTGGTCAACGTTTATTGAAAACCATCCAGCATTGGGCGCCACCATCCCACCGTGCCTCTACGTGCCCCTTTCGAAGCAAGGGGCAACGGGAGAAACAATTTATCAGCCTCAAGCCTGTCCCGACGCGCGTCCCAGTAATGGAGCGCCAAGTATTATGTGTGTACTTCCGACAAAATTGATTGCCACTACATACGTAAACATGCGCTCCACAAACAGACACACGCACACGCCTCATACAGGCGGCACACTTGCTCGAGAGTACATCGTACAAAGGAGCATGGAGTTGCCTTTTCGCATGCGTTTAGAAAACATAAAGAATAGCCACGGTTCGGGTGGGTGAGGGAGAGGAGAACAGAACCGTACCGTGCGGTTGTGGGCGCTGGCACGTACCTTAGCGTGTAGGATATGTGATGGAAATGATGGTTTACATTAGAGACAAGAACAAGACAGTAACTTTGTAGTTCCTCTTCCGTGATAGTGCATAATACTTTGTTGTACAGTTAGAGAGGAGTCTTGCAAATTATATCGATTAAGTAATTTCCCTTAAGCTTTTTGTTGGAGTCTTAGCAAACTGTAATGATGAACATTATCTTAACAACCAAATACGCTTAGTTTGAAGTAATAGGAAGCGCAGCATGCTAATTCAGTTCAGCTAGAACTACAATGTAGAACCAATAAAATTAAATATAGAAAAGACGGGAAAGTCAAACAAACTCGCGTAAGGCGTTGTTGAACCACCATTGAAGAAGAAAAACTTGGCTCCCCAGAAGCCAACATGGTAATTTAATCACACTTTACAAAATAAAGAGAAGAGTATAACCATAATCATATAAACACGTTTTTTCCTGTATTAAAATGTCACAGCTATCCTCACAGAAAACAAATCTGAATCTCAAATTGCAGCTAAATGTAGTAGTTTTCCAATAATTGAGGTTATCATGAGATAACATCACGATCTGTCAGCTTCCAAGGACACGTTTCCAACGTTTTTGCAATGTGTAGTAAATAATATTATGAATTATAAATAAGATGTGATTATAAATTTACCGAAAAAGAAATAAACTGTACAATAAAATACTTCATTCTATTGTGGTTCGGGTTGCTTTTAAAATGTCCATGGTTTTAGATACGTAGTATGGATACTTCATTAAACTTAAACATAGTTTTGGCCTCATTTAAGGTTTCAATGCATGAAAGTAAAGATGGAATATTATTAATTGCCCTAAAATTGTATCATCTAACGCAGAACGATCGAATCACCAATGTTGTTTGCTTGTGAAAAATTCGTTGAATAAATATTTCCATCGTGCGGTCAGTGCAAATCAAAACGATAAAAAGTCAAAATAAAGAAAACCTGTCGTGCCGTGTCCGTTCATCGCCATCGGAGTGCGGAGTTGTGAGTGATGCTATGATAAATTTAAATAACTTTCATGTTGTGTTAATTATGGAATGGAATTCTTAGTAAGAAATCGTCTTGCCAGACAAAAGTAAACAATCTCAGATAGTCTCAGTGGAAAAGGGCGTTCCTTAGGATGGTCGACTGGTATGTTGGGAAGAAAATGTGTTCACTGTCACGCCGGGATCAAGGATCTTAGCAGCGTGGGGATTTATTCCCGTATCTAAGCAGAAATAAAAACAACGGGAAAATGTAATCAAATATCGATAAAGCGGAGCCCCTCCGGTGGACCGGAGAGTACTTTTCAAGAAATGCCGAGCAAATAGTCAGAATTTGAACCTCGGGCTTCGGACGCCGGACGAGCGCTATTAATTTGATTGCAGCATGTTCCAGCACCAGTCAGCTTTTGTCGGGTAGGAAAGGAAAGAAAATTTCCTCACAGCGCTCGGCCCCCGTCCGGCCCGGCTCGCATCAATATTTGAATGCACAACCGGCTGCCCGGCACATAAAACTACGACCCAACACGAAGTGTGAATATTTCTCTTCGCAAATTCAACCGTGGCCTGTTTGCGTTTCATTTCGCATGCCGTACCCCGGGGCCCCATTGAGCTTCACAGTTTTGCAGCCCGGCAAAAGTTATTGCTTGCTTACGTCGAGAAATATCATATCGGTATTACGTTTTCGTCCCACCCCTGGATTACCACCACTTCCGCCAGGTTTTGCCGTGAAGGGGGCGGATGCCCAATAAAAGCATAACCCAATCGAACCCCGGGCGTCTCTCACTCTCTCAGTGTCCCTTTGCAGGTACTGTCAGAGGATGGGGACGAAAATTCATCTCCTGTTCCAAAATGGCATATATCCGGCCATGGACGATCCCGCCCCTGCTGGTCAGTGGAATTATTTTTGCAACGAGCAGCGCCACGGGCAGCACCGGGATGAAAGCCGGCTGCTCGCATGCAAACGGGAAGTGTCGGAAAATTGTTTCCGGCTGTTCCGCAGCAACACGAACGGCACGCGTACGACAATGACGGACGGGTTGCGAGAAACCCGTAGCCCCAGCCGTTTACAGAACGGGGAAGAACAACAAAAACTGTCGATTTGTCGGTGGGAAGAAAAATAGTACCGAATTCAAAACTATAGCGCGCGGTGCGAAATGGAATAAATATTGGAAGTTTGTGCTTCGAAGGCAGCTCGAAGCCAGAAGCGTTTAAGTAAATATTAGTTTTCAAATGGGTACGTTCTATTTCTTTGGAAAGTCAACAATAAATCAATTCTTCATCGGGAATGAACACGTTCTTATGATGCGATTTTAAAAATCAAATGAATATGAAACTATTTACGTTCCGATTTTCCTATCCCGATTGCAAGTTTTCCTTTCATCTTCATCATGGAAGGATTCTTGGTTACAATTTCTACTTTAATCTACAGCTTCTATTTCTACTCTATGAAGTTTGTTTGTAAATTCATTTTATTTCCAAAATGTACAAAAAACAAAATTTAAAATGTTTAAAATGTTTAAACGCGAGTGCTGCTAACAAAATTTAAAACTATTAGGATCTAACGGATTTTGATTTATTAGTTTTGGTAAGAAAACATTTTGTGAAAAGTCACCACAAAGCCAATTTAATTCATGGAATATACAATACTTCTATAAGCGTCATGAAAGCCAGCTGCCCAAATTAGCTTGAAGATAAAAAAATAGTAGCAACGATAATAATAAAAATAAATAAAAAACAGCAGGCTCATGCTCAATTCAATTAGTAAGAAGTTTTTTCAGAGAAATATTGATGTAAATTGGGGATTATCAATACCAAACACTACTATTTCATGTCAAACTTTAAGCATCGCTACGTTTTTGCATCACCTCCAAACATCATTCGAGGCAATTAGTGGTGTATTGTACGTTCGGGCCATATCGCAGCCGGGTTTGTCGACGTAATTGCAGGCAATCGTAGCGCTGTAGTCTGCGGCCTAGCTCAGCGCTGATTTACGTGCTATTTACCATGTAAATACCCCACAACCGAACCAGCAGTAATCTCTGCTGCGCGACTTAAACCGGCTAGGTACGTAGCTACTAGTTGGCAATCGCTTTGAAAATCGCTCTAAACGATGGGGCGCGCAAAAGGTGGAAACAACAACATAGCAGCAAAGGCAACAAAAAGAAAACGTGAAAAAGGAAAATACACGCTTTATCCGCTCGGTAAACACGACGGCAGAGAATGGACCACGTTGGAGGAGAGTGGAGAGGACAAGGGCAGAGTAGGTTGATCAGGTTCGGAGTCGTCGTCCCTGCACACTCCTGCGAACGAGCCTGCTGCCAAATGAACAGCCAGTTTACACTTTCACACACGATCGCACAAACACACCCAGCTTCACACATAAACACATGCAGGCCGCAACGCATTTCGAGGCACAATCCTCCACGGATTATTGCATTCCCGAGTCAAATAAATAATGTTTGAATTCTCTCTGCACGCCAATTAAATATTCATAAGCGCTTTGGATAATTTATACATGAATCATTCAAAATTCATAGCACACGCGCTCACCTTCCTCCCCCACGCTCAGCGAAGTCACAGTGAAGTCCTGGTGATCCTGCTGGCGATATGTCCTTGATGTCGCTTCCGTCCGAACATTCCGAGCCAGTCACGGTGGGTTCGATGGAGACGAGGCCAGGAAGAACGGGCGAAACAAAACGAAGCGAGGCTGATAATGAAACTGTAAAGGACCCGGGGGATTCCACCCGCCACCCACTGCTTCCGCTCGTTTTCGCCTCAGTCGCCAGCAGGCCAGCTGGCCGACCCGGAAACGTCGAAGTCTCGCGCCGAGTATGGATGAAACTAATCTGGTCACGGTCATGAGCCTGCGGTGGCCACGAAACGGACTGAAAGCCATGCAACAAGGATACGGCTCGAGTGCAATTCGAGTGTGGACAGACAGGCTCACACGGTGGGGTCGAGGGGGGCAAGGGGAGGCGTCGCAGGAAATGGCGAAGAAAAGATTTGTTTAAATTATTTGGCCGCCCAGCTTTTGGTCGGAGATTTTTCACATTTTCTCTCCCTCCCAATTCCCCGACCCCCTCGCCAGTGCCGTTCGACACAGCAGCAGAGAAATGGCACGGACTTGCTGTTTATTCATCACCGAGGTTAAATATTTAATGAACGAATCATTCTATAAATAAATGCAAGCACAGACAATGTTCTTTAGTAAAGAGAGAAGTTGGAAAAATCTCGTCATGTTTAGCTGATTCTAGAAACGTTGGATATTAATTGGTTGAATTTGGGAAGTAAGTGAAACAGGTTTAACAAATTAACTAGACTTAAACTCAATCGGGTGCAAATTTCCGGTTCCTTTCAGTTAGGAAATATTTTAAATATAAAATCGTCGGGACTATCTGCACTGATTTAAATAAGCATTCAGTAGGTACACTGTTATTCTATAAATACAGTATTCGTAAAAGTACAATTTATACATGTAAGCCTAAATATGATGGCGAATACAAGAGAGAAGAAAAGATCCTTAATCAAAGAGCTCCATTTAAAATAAATTTTAGCTGTATTTGAAGCAGAGAAGTAACGGTTTTTAATTGAAAAGCAAGGAATAGTAAATTTTTTAGGAAATTTTAAAATTCATTTAGAATTTTGGGAAGCAGATTTCAATCAAAAGTTCATCTTAATTTATCGTATATCGATGAACAGTTTTCGTCGTCTAATTGCATCATAAAGCGATTTAACTCAATTGTTGTGCTTGAGTCAAGGAACTGCTTGCACGATGGCTTGTGTTAGAAATAGCCCTGCAAGCTACCCGGTTTTCGCTCAATTTACGTAGCACATTGTCTTTTTTTCATTCTTGAGCAATTATTGGCTAAAAAAGTGTAAGCCTGTTGCTGGGATTCGAAAAGTGGGTATTTTATACCTAAATAGTTTTCAAAGAAAATGTGTACTTTGGAATCATTGGCTTAATAAAAGTAAAAGAAAAAGGTTAAATTGGGTCAGAGGATGGCTTCTTGATTGAGTAAGAAATTGAATTATCGTTTGGAAAATAACAAAATTTAGTTTATGAATGAAATTTACCGAAGGAATTTAAATAACCAGTCAAATAATAGGAATCGATCAGGTGAAAGGGTTCACTTCAGGATAAAAATGCAAAAACCGTATTGTGACAGTTTGAAAACAACGCTGATAACCAAACATCGGTGCCCTAGTGTGACGTTAACAAATTTTCTTATTGATTACAAAAAAAACAGTTAAGTCGTCGAACACTAAACGCATACATTCGAAAATATTGGTATATTGCTAGTGTTTGTGGTGGTGCTGGTGTGAATGTGTAGTAATATTTTGCTCAACAAACGACCCGTACCGGCAAGAGTGCGCTAGGATGAGGGTGGTAACGCAAATATTACCATGATTTATATTCCTAAGTTGACTCGGGAGGGGCGACAAACTGGCAGCCAGCACAGTGTCCTCAAGACTCATTCATTTAAATCACCCCGTTGATATCCTTGCTTAGCGGCGAACGGAAGAAAAAATGATCCCAAGTGACATACGAGTGTGTTTTTCCCCTTTTCCCAGAGCATCGTGGAGCTGTGCCGAAAGCGAACCAACGTTCCACAGCACAGCGACACATCGGGCGCAGAAAAAGTGTAAACGACGCCGCTGATAGCTATGATTATCGCCATTACACCATCACCACCACACCACCACCACCACCATAAGAGGGCACCCAAGGGTTGCGGAAATGGAACGGTTCAACCCGGAGTTCGATTCACCCTCGGCGTGGACGTGACCATCGAGAACACCCGCAAGGGAAGTTGTATGTGTGTGTGTGTGTGTGTGTATGAGAGTGTGTGCCTGTTTGGGTCACTGCCAGCCGCATCGTTTCCCGATGCACTAATTTATCCCCCCATGTGGGAGCATTTTCGGTTCACGTCGCCACCGAACGTGCCGGAAGTCGGTGGCGCCCACGTCAAGTCAGCCGCAAACGAGTAGGTTAACCGCTTGACTCCTAACCGACCGGGGAGTGTATTGGACACAACATCTCATTATGCTGCCCCAAAAATACCCCAATGATGGTCAATGACGTGCGAAGACCCCTGCAGAGGGCGAGCGGGAGAGTGGAATGGCGAAAGAGCGAACGGACGAGGACCGCTTCCCGAACGCAAACCCACAACGGAACCCCTCGGCCGACTCCTCCATTCCGTGCGCACCATATTGTAGCATGGTGGTGCCTCAGCAAACAACCCCGCATCCCTCGCACACTCCATTCCGCTCCGTCCCGCTTGATCGCGGATGGCGACTTTGTCCTTTAATGACCGGTTTCGTCACGTACACGTTTGTCGACCGTCGACCGTGTGTCGTGTCAGTCCCTCGATACTGTCATCCGATTTCAATCATCGTCAGCTCTGCCGACAAAGTACCCGAAGGATCTTCACCCTAGTTCCGGCGGGAATTTCCCCTGCTCGCCTTCTCAGCTGCGTCGATACGGTATGGTTTGGTGTGTTCGAATTTTGGAGCTCGGAGCCATCGATCGTTCGAACATGAAACAGCGGCAAAGGCAATAGATACGAGTGGATCCGAGGCATATCGCACTGGAAAAACTATACCACGGGAAGAAAATGTGATACCAGCGTATGATAAGAAGAAAAGTTTTTACGGGATAAGGGAATATTAAACACCTTGTCCATAAAGTGATGCGTGTGTCTTATTTGTTAATGTTATGGAAGTGTTTGGGTGTTTTGCTATTGTTTTGACTATTTTCTAACTTACAATTATATTAAAACGTGGTTTTTTATTATGTATTTACCCAACGGTTCATCAACAAACGTTTGAATAGCATCAACCTTAAAAGAGTTTTATGAAAGAGTGTTAATTAAAGAGTTTATGTTAGAGTGTGGAAAAAAAGTATTGATACTATAGCAAAAAGAACATTCATCAGTGTTTGTGAAATGAACGCCTTGTACCGTAACAAAATATGTTGGGAAACGTTGTGTTTTACTACGTGACGCTGTCTTAGTTTTAGTTATTAATATTGTCTTCAAAACCTTGTCACTTCAATGTACAACTTTCTGTACGTTTGTTGATGAATCGTTTGATAAATAGGATTTATTTTAACATATTAATGGTACTGTAATTCGATGGATGAGCTACTCAGAACTTGTGCATAGTCATGTTCGACAAGACTTTCAAAATAGTACAATTTGGAGAAATAAATCCCACCCTAGGAGGTAACTTGCGCTTCGTTATCCAACATCTGTATTTCGCATTCGCTTCTTCTAGCCGCTTTCTATCAATCCTTCCATCTCTCCATCATCCATCCATCTTTCTTACCTCTGTTCTCTCGTCTCCATCTCTAGTTAGTATTTCCATTCCTGCATCAATTCGCCCGAATTTAAGGTCAAACATTTCAGTAACCCTCTGGCGAGAGCAAGAGCGGAATCTGGGAATGTACATCAACTCCTGTCGAGTACGGAAACCTCGGTAAATCTACGATCGGGCCACAGGAAAGCGGTGATCCTGCCGTTTCCCAAATCGCTGCCTTGTATTTCATTGATTAGAATTGGCTGTTGAATTTTTAATCTACTGGCCTTTCCCGTGCACGGTCCCGCGGCCGAAAGGGCAGCTGGGCGGGCGAGGGTGAAGGTTGAAAATAAAATTACAATCCTCCGAACGTCGAACTGTGGGTGGGGCAGGTAAATTGGAAACTATTGTGCCGGATCTTGTACCCGAGAGTCGCCCACGTACGCCGGAGAGGATTCTGAGACTTGACCGATGACCTCGAGCAGTAACGAGGGAGGGGCCTAGGTGGAAGGGCTAGAAGTGGCCAGTCACGGAGTAGTGTGGGAGTAGCTGTTTGGCAAGTAGCTGGCATTCGGGTGCGCTAGTGCCAGATGAATAAGTAATGATCGTCAAAGATTAGCCGACTACGTTGCACGAAGCCGTGTGTTTGTGTATCGTCCATATCTGGGAAAGCAAACACACACAGGCCCACACACATCAAGGACACTCGCCAACATTCAGCACAGAGACCCACTGCGAAAGAATGAGGCCATGGGGTAGCGTGTGGTGTTAACGGTTTTGGCTCTCGGCCGTGAAGAATAAAACATGTTTCTCGTTTTATCTCCCAACATCCCTTTTTTGCCGGGTAAGGTAAGGAATGGAGCGACGAGAGAGGGAGAGCAAAACAGACGAAAAACCATGAACAAAGTACATTGTCCCGACGGTTGGCAGGAACGGTAAGTTCCACCCATTCAACCCGACACAACGGCAACGAAGCGGGAAAGCTCGAACACGGCATAAGGTCGTCCTGAAGGGTAGAACTTTAAAATCCCTTTCCTTCCCTTCCTTGAGGCACCTCTCGCGGGCGCTGCGTCTCGGGAAGTCACGGAAAGGATTCGTGCAAAAGTGACTTTCTTTGCGCTCGGAAAAGCAACTGTCACTGCGTGGGATGGAGGCGCCCGATGCTTTGTGGATGGAGGCGCCCGGTGCTTTGTGGATGGAGACGCCTGGTGGCCCGATCTATTTCACCCCGGTGTTGACGATAAGCAGGCCAGCATGTGCAGGTAAGGTAATGGTGTGACGCTTTTCCGAATTGATAATCCTGTTCCAATGCGCGAATCTACCACCGAACGAACGCTCACACACACACACACAAGCGTCAATGAAACCAAAGCGTGAAACCAAGGGAACCGGGTCCGGGTCGGGAATGTGTCTCCTAAATCCTGATGAAGTAACAAATCGGTAGCCACCGAAACGGCATCCGAACCGAACCGAGCGAAGCGGAACGGAACGGAACCAAAGCGTGGCAATCCATCCAACCGCCAACTCGAACGACAACTGATCCCTTATAATCTTATTACATGTTCCCGTTTCGGCGGGAGGGAGGACATCCGCAGCAAGCGAGGGGGAACAGCGTGGCACCGCTTGGAACAGGGAAGAATGGTCTGTATTTTTTGCCACCCCTCAATCTCTGCCTTTCTAAACCATTCAACATTACGAGTGGCGCGGAAAGGGATCAATTTGCTGCAGTGTCTGTTTAGATGCGAGAATTTTCCTGTTTTTGTATCTGTATGGATGTGTGTGTGTGTGTGTGCATGCGTGTGTGGCAAACAGTGGTTCTCAACAAGTGTGGTATAATACTTGACCTTCAGTCCAAATTCAATCTGGAGCAAGATTAACATAGCAAGAAAGCTATTTTTACCTATTAGAATCGTTGAAAGTATGCAACGTTTTGAATATGCTTATGCATCATGATGATGAATGCTAAACGTTAAAAATGGATAAAATTAATAGTTGTGTCCTAGCAAATTAGTGTGTGCTACATTTCTATTTAAAAAATTGAATAAAAAATTCTTAATGGAAAACAAAATTATTTCAAGCAGAGCATATCAAGGGTTTTCATTCGTGAACACGTGTCACGGCGTAAACATTTGTTAAGAACCTCTGGCGCCGACTATGAAACATCCTTTTGCGTGCCGAAGGTGCGTGGATGGTTCCGTGGAAGCAACGATAAACGGTGGAGAACGATCCTTTTCGGAGGGACTGGAAACTCCCGGGCGGGAAAAGGTGTACAGGTGGGCGAAATATTATCCCAAATTAAATCTTCTTTTCCTTTTTCTGGGAGGGGTCCCCGGCTTGGGTTTCGCACGGCAAAACTTTGCTCATCCTCTACGTTCCCAATCGGTGGAGCGGAACGGTAGGAGAATGAGGGTGAGAAATGGTGATTTGGCTCATTTTTTCCAGTTTTGTTTTGTTTTCCTTTACTACCATCCAACGTCTGTACACGCGAGAACCTTCCTACTTCCTTTTTATTCGTTTCCAAAGAAGTAAAGGTGGCATGATAAGTTCCCCCACCATCCCGCCAACACCCAGCTGAGGGGAGTTTTCCACCTGCCGAACTGTCGTCGGCGGTTCGGGTCGCGCTGGGATGTCCCGTAATGATCGTTTGCTTTTCATGCGCTCGCTCACAATGAAATTATCCGAACGACGATGAATTGTACGTAATGTATTTTCGAAATGTAACACAAACCGGGCGGAGGACAAGCAACGAGTTTTTTGATCATTTTGGGTCGGTCGCTCGTTCGGGGGAAAACTGCCATCAAAAGCACCATCTAGGGGATGATGACGTAACGGATGGTGGAGGAGGGTGTGGGAAGGCTGCAAGCCCGGAATGGATACAGATTGGAAAATGGAATCACCGGAGAAGAGTGGATTTTTGATGTTGTGGTTTTTTTCCCCCGTTTCGTTCCCGGGGAAAAGTGCTTTTTGCAATGATGGGTGCGCCTGGGAGTTTCAGTGGGAGCAATTTAGATTAGTTTGGACGAAAGGATGGTGGCCAGAGTGCCAGTGGGGGTGGGAAACAACAATGAGAATAGCCTTTTGTATTGTGCATGGTCCGATTTTACATGCACCTTTGATTTTTATAGCGCTACAATTTGTTTACATTGAAACATTTTCATTGCATCGGTAAAAGCGGTTTAAATGTGAAAATATTCATCACCATCATTTCGCCCGGGTTCACACCTTTCGATACGATTTATGCCGTTCGGCAATGCTCTAAGCAACAATGGGTCCTTTATTTCCACCCCGGTTATATCACCAGCATCGCCTATAAAACCAATTAATAACGTTCTATTGTTTGGTACGACTTTGGAATTGGAAAACTCTCGGCTGCGCTGCCGTGTCGAATAAATTACGCGCCTTTGTGATCGCCGGGAATAATTTAATTAATTCACCGCACCCCCGTCCATGCTCGCTGCATGACGCGGCCATCGATAAACCACCCTCATCGATAGGGTTTGGTGCACGAAAATGACGCACACATAGGTAGGTGTAGCAGCACCGGTTCCATCGCCCATCTTTGGCATACATTAGCGACTGGTAAGACTAGAATCAAATCAAATTACTTTACCACACGGAATCGTATTCGCGTATTCGAACCGACCGTAAAATACCGGGCTGTAATGGTGGCACATTTGCCGATGGAACTTCACTCGAAGACAGCCGCACACACACACACGCATTCACCTGCAGGTAGTGCTCGCACTGACACGATGATCTTGACACCGTGCCATTTCGGGTCGTTGCGCATTTTGTTAAACAACTGCCAACACAGTTGGCTGGTTACTGGGCAGTGGGTTGCACCACCATCTCGTCATTCCGTTGGAGTGTTCGAGCGGAACGCTGCATCCCGCTAGCCGCCAGCTAGCTGGCCGGTCTAAGTGGAGCGCAGTTCGAAATTAAATTATTGCCTCGGTCAGCCCGGGCAGCTCGAGACCAGAGGCCGGCGCTTCGTGCGTGCACTCTGGCCTGTGGATATCGATCCCACGATGGGCGGGCGGTGTGCGTAGGGCACGTGCGAAAAGTTCCTGCCCGATGCGATGGCCCTTGCGAGCGGCGCTTTCGCTGAAGGTCGGTCGAAAGGATCGGAAGAGGTGATAATTCGTGTTTAACCTAACTCGATTCGTGTCAATAACGTTAAACCTGTGTTCGTGCCACAACTACCAAACGACCTTAACTAGCTCGGGAGAGTTAGTGGCCGATAGTGGCGAAGAAAACGAGCGGAGAGATGCGGTGCAGCACCACGGTGTTTGGTTGTTCAATATGAGCGCCGAAGTATCCTTTTCCTCCCCATCAGGCTATCTTTTGTAGAGGCTACCGGCAACTGGGCTTGCGGTTCCAAGGGATATATGTCTGAACTAACAATAAACAAAATCGCACACACACATACACACCCACACATCGACCTGAGCTTCCTCAACATCGTGTGGTCCGCGAAACCGACGCGAGATTGAGATTTAAATTGTTTCCGGCGAACGCTCGGCCCTATCCTGGCTGGACGGTCGGGTTTCCACTGATTGAATCCTTTCGATACGCCAACGACATCCGGCTACACCGATGGCCTGCTCCAAGGTTCGCATTTTAATAGCATCGCATAACTTAGGCTACTGCACGGGACAAACCCGATAGAGAGCTCTTCTTACTCCGAAAACTTCGGTCCGTGCGAACGTTCGTGGCTGATAGAGGCAGGGTATGGAAAAAAAGGAAACTCAAGGAGCAGGGGCAAGCTTCCGGAACCGTTCCGGTGCAGCAAACAACTATTTCACCTCAATAGTGTAGAGACTGCGCTTCTCGCAACGGTGGCGTTTCCTACTCGTATTGTTGTTTATCGGTTACCATTTGCATTGAAGTTCCGCACCGTCCCCTCCCTCACGTCTTTCTTTCTCAAAAACGAAAGAGTGGAGTTCAAAGCATGGACGCTGTTTCCAATTATCAACCTCTTATTCCGACACTACCGGGCCATGCCGGGATCAGGCAAAGCTCGGAAGCCTCGCGCGAACCGCACACTTTCATTAACGGGGACGAGATAGTGATGGAGGATATGCTTTCCGGGTGCTATTTATTGTGGTAATAAATACATGCTTGCTAGCAGAAACTGCGTGAAACTGCGAGAACGACCTGCAACCGGTTTGGGGATAAATTTGTTATGAGAAAAGTTGCATTTCCTCCGAGTGTTTTCGCTATGCTGCAATTCAAATTTAATTTTTCTCGCTAATAATGCCGTATTTAAAAGGTTCTTTGATATAAATTCCACGTTGCTTCTATAACGTTTGCATTAAAAAAAAAAAAAAAAATGGACAATTTTTATCGGTGATAAGAAACAAGTTAACCAAGTTGATGAAAGAAATACATTTTTATTGTAAAGTTATATCTTTTAAGTACTTTCAAAAAATATTGCGACGGTCAGTTAGGCGGTCTTACGGTACTTGACCGAAACTTTAGCCATACCAGTCTTGTAATTATGTTTTTGAGTTGTTGTGTGGCCCACATGTACAAATGCTGCTCTGTTTGGACTTTAAAATGTTGGAATAGGTCTTACCTTAACACTTTGACGTCAGCACAATTCACGGTGTCGCAACGCTTTATGACCGGCGGAATTCTTGGAATGAAATTCTTTTTCATTATTCATTCGAATTTGCGTACGAACAGCAAGGCCCCCCCTAAAATTTGTTTACTTTCCATTTGATATTTGTTTACATCCAGTAGGCGGTGGTGCGTTTCAGGTGACAGCGTTGACTGCACACCAAAGTGATGTGAGCGGATGAAAACCGTTAAGGCTTCATTACACCTATGCGTGTATCCGGACGTCAGAGTCTTGAGGAGGGTTTGCAGTGCTAGGTTTATTAATTATTTTTGACCGGTTCAACTCCTCCGATCATCTTTGGGTGTGATTTACTGTAGCCAGGTATGTACTGTTAATGAAATTTTCTTATAAAGTTGTCTAATTCCGGAAAGTACTGCACACTATACACGCTCCATACGCTGGAAGTCTTGGTAGATCGACCAGCGGCTAGCTTTCTCCCTGGTTTTCAGCAAAGATATGGGAGTTAAGGAACTCCGATACATTTTAAATATACTGTGAAATGCTTTAAATGGAACCAGGTTACCACTCGTCACCGTCTTGCCTCAAATAAGCTACAACATCCATGATGGTTGCGATTTCCCGATGATATGTTTGACAGAAGCTTCGAGTCGTTTTGTTTGAGGAACTTTTCTAGGTTTTTTTTAACTATAAGGTCATTTGAGGCGACCTTCTTTCCCAAAAAAATTTTTCCTCTGCCTGCTTATTTGGGGTCCCGTAGTGCGGTCCGTGGAGCGACCAAGGTTTCCAAATGATTTTTTAACCTTTCTCCATAAGTGACCAAATAGTCAAAAACCAAATCAGCTGAGTTCGGCGGACAGGAAATGTCTCACAATATCAAACAAGTTCGTTTAGCGGCAAAGCTGGAAGTTCCAAAATAAAATCAAACGTACTTGGTTTAATGTTTTGGCTACGGCGAAGTCAATTTGAAGATGACAAACTTGTGCTGAATTTAAAAGAAATGCTACTATTTATATTGCTTTATTAAAAGAAAGTTGCTAGCGTTTTCGGCTTTTTGTATGAAAAGTTGTTAAAATTTGGAAACGGTGCAAACGTTAATCGAAACAAAACTGTGCATGTTCGTTAGTGTGCAGCACGTGTTGTTCGGGAAAATGCCTTTCTACATATACCATTTATATGCCAATTCGGGGAAACATCATTGACTAATCGTCAATAATCGTTCCGGTGATTGGAAGCGTGACCATGGAATACGCGTAAGCACGATGGAAGGAAAAACGATGTTTAACAATTGTGTTCTTGATGGTGCTTTTCCGTCGAACATTTTGTGCCATTTGCATCGGCTTCGGTACACTTGCGAAAGAACGCACATTAGCCGTGTAGCACACATCTACCTTTACCGTGCATGTAATTTCTCTTCAAACTACTCGCTCTGTAGAGTAGAGCAATCGGAATTACACCTGGTGAGCTTTTTCCCACGGGAACACTGTTTGGAGCGGAAAAGGAAACCCGTTGCCAGTGCGATCCAGGCCTTCAGCTGGCTTGAAGATAAAACAATTTATTTGAAAACATGTTGGCGGGTGGAAAAGCAAAACGAGATTTCCTTTTCTAATGTCTCCTCTCCGGGAGCCCCACTCGACGACCTCATGGGGCAGGTCCGCAAACCGGAGAACTATCAAAAATGACACCGACTGGAAAGGTAAAAAGTGGAGTAAGGGGAGGATCCGAAAAAAATTATATATAATCTACCCACTATGCTTCCCAGCGGTGCAGGAAGTATGTTTTGCCGAACCAGCGAACCGTAACGCGATACGCCATCCGCAGTGGCAACAGAAGGCCGCCTTCTGGCGTGATGCTTCCGTGTCAGCGGGAGTTTGTAAACATACACACACACACACACACACACACACACACTTGCACATATGAAAGCACTTACGCCGTGGAAAGTGACACCCGGTTGAAGGGGGAACGAGCGAGTTGGAAAAGTGCAGAAGATGGGAGCTCTCGGCGGGGGTGGAAAATCAAAAGCAAACGGCATACGCTGGAATGGGGTACGAACGTGGGAAAAACTTTGTACAGTTTCGGGCGTTCGCGGGAAGAGGGTGGGGCAAGGGGCGCCGGGTGACATTGGGGAGCAATGGCACCTTTTAAAAAGACGCCCTGTGCAGCGGTGCACTAAATCTAGTCTTGCAACTGCTTCGCGCATTCTGCGCCACCGAAGCGTGCGGAGTCAAGATGGGAAATTTTTGTAAATGTGAACAACTTCCTCTCCCGATGCGCCCGGCTCTGGTTCCCGACGACCCGACGAAAAGGCACCAAAAACTCGAGGCCGAAGAATGTTCTGCATCCATTATGCAGAGTACTGCTACTCCGGTTTCCAACATCCTGCAATGGAGCCTGCGTGCGAGTGTGTGTGAGTATGGGTGTTTACTGCACCGCAAAAAAGGACTGCCAGGACGGTAGGTCCCGAGCCAGCCAAATCCCGTCGCTTCAGTCGGATCGTCACCGGCGAGGATTGGGACAGGCCCGGTTGTATTACTGCCGCCAGGATAATGCACTGAGTTCACTTTCACGCAGCGTGTGATCCAAACCGTGTCTGCACTGGGAATCCTATCGTTGTGTCTGCACGCTGGTGAACGCTACTCACACTGCCAACGGTTGGTAGGGGAAATTTTCTCGGTGATTTGTAAAATCCAGGGCTTTCATCAGCCAAAGACAATGGAACCAAAACAGCGTTTTTCGACGAAAGAGACGATTCTATTCTTAATCAAGATGTGTTGAAATCGTATAGCCTTATTTAAAAGGTGTTTTTGAAACATTAAAAACTGTGAAGCTAAAAGTCGTGAAAGCGAAAACTAGTAACGTTACGTAACTCCATTAGTAACGCTTCCATTTTTGCAAAAACGAACTCAACAATCGGTATGTGTTTTCATTGTGTTTGATGGTTTTACAACTACTCAGTTGAAGCTTCATCAACAAAATACAACGGCAGCTGGGAAGAAAGATAACTTTACTGAAAGTTGTGCTATCTTGTGTTATCTATGCTGATTGAAACACTTCCGCAGCATGCGTTACTTCGATTACAAAATACCGTGAATCATATGTTAGAAATAAAACATACATATTTATTAGATTTTTTAGATTATCCCAAAACATTTTAATGAAAAATTATCCCTACGTTATGTTTTCCTTTTCTGTATTTTTATGTCCTTGATTGTTAAAATAAATACTTACTTAACTAATTACATGAAGAGAACAAGAAACGAAGCTCTAGGTTAAATTGAAGCGGAAGGTAACGAAGAAACGTACGATTACAAATGGATTCGAGCGCCGGTGTCCCTCACACATCACACACATTAACATGTGTGTAAATAAAATAACAAAAACTGAGCTACTGATAGAGCGAGGACAACGGACTCATCACGACAAGACAACTCGCTTTAAACAGCTGAGCTCCTAATCATGAAGCCTAAACACGCTTCGTACTCGTAACAACACATTATTACAGAGATGTCAAAAGGGGAGTATGACTTTCTTATAGAAATTGTACATTGCACTAAGCACTCGCCGTCAGGCATACTGAATCTTATATTATATTATGCCTTGTTGTACTGGATATTGTTGATATAATGATAGTGGTTATCTCAAGAAAATAACATATAGCTAATGAAAAGATGGATCTGATTCATAGAAAATATATAAAACGTAATATAATACACCAAAAATTTAAAATAGTAAAACATGAATCATTGTTAAGTTACTACCCCACTAATAAAAACCTATTTGCATGAACCAATGCTACCTTTTGGCCTGCTAACCTATTTTAGCAGGAAATGTGGCCCGTGAGCTGAACTGAGTTTGATATCACTGCATTATATGTAAAAATTGAAAATAGAATAGAAAAGCTGGGAAACCATTTTATTTTAACAGGATTAATGTAAGCATGTTGCGCCAACGTCTTGAATCATGTCTCTTTTGAAGAAGTGAAAATGATAAAAAATTAAATTTCAAGTGTCTTATCTTTAGTCAATATCTAATCTACTGACGACAAACAATTTATTCCACTCAAACTCCGGTTGATGGTAAAAGGATTACCGTTCGTTTGTATTTGACAACGCTGGAGAAAAGATTTCATAAATTACCCAAACTCGATCTATTACCGCAGCTACACGAAACCATAATGGTAAAGGAAAACTGTATCGTCCCAATCGGCCGCGAATAGCTGGAAAGGCGGAGAGAAGGAAATCCTTCGGCGGCTGGTGCGCGCCGGGGTGCCCAATGATCCAATAAAGTCTACCAGACCTTAACAAATTAGGCGCTTAAAACTTATCATTCTCGGCGTGCGGGTTTCGATCTGGTTGAGATGGAGAAAAACGTCTCCAGGGCAAAAGGGAAACTGCGAAGAAAAGTACCAACGGCAACGCACACGCAATCACACCCTCGCCCCGCCGGTTCCGTTGGAAATTTTCCTTGCGCTGTGGAGGCGCAGGCGAGCAAGTAGTTCTCGTTCGTGCTCCCACTCGGGCTTGGGATAAGAACCACCCGAGTGCTTAATATTTTCGAACCTGGGAAGGAAAATTTATGCTTTATTTTTCTTGCCCTCTGGTAGGGCCGTAGTGTCGCAGAACTACGCGAAGGAAGATAGAACCCCGGTTCGGGAAAAACTGCCCCACCGCCGCAACGAAAGTGGCAAAACTTTATCAATAAATTTAATTTACTTCCTCATCAATATGTTCGTGCAGCACCGCGAAGAAGGGTGTTCGGGGGAACGAACGAAGGGGCGGCATGGAAAAGTGGTCATAAGATAAGTGCCGAAATAGAACGCGATGGCGTAGCGGGTGCCCAGGGCCGGTGGAAAGCTTCTACCGCTCAAGTGGGCGAAGCTCAGGTTGGGTGGTTGGAAAAATAGGAGGAAAAAACATGGCAAACGTAACCCCCAAAAGATAACGCGTTTGCATTTGCCCGTTTTTATTCACTTTTTTACACCTTTTAAAAGCATTCTGTGGTTCTTCGGGCCGTTTTCCGAGTTTTCCTGGGTTGTTTTTTTTTTTTTTGTTTGTCATGCTTCTTGCTACTCCTGCTCCTAAAGCCACGATTTGTGACCCACGGGTGTGGAAAAGTTTTATTAAATTTCGTCTCAAAAATAAATCATTTCCGGGCGCACAGCCACAATTGCAGCACCGGAGTAGCTCGGGCCTCGGGCATGTCGGGAAGGGAAAATACGGCAGGCGAAGCGGTAGACGTCGGAGTGGTGGCGGGGCGGTGCAGAGGACAAATATCTAGCGCCTGACGAGATTCTAGATTAAATTAAAATTATGATGAGCTGATAAGCGCGTCGGACGCGTGTCGGCAACTCATCCCCCCCCCCCCCCCCCTCCCCCTTCCCCATCCCACCCTCTTTTTCGGTTAGCCCCATCCATCTGCGGTGATGGAATAAGATGGAAATAGGAAATTAATTTACACCCGCGCAAAATTAATGTAAAACTCCGCCCGCGGAGCTGGAAAAACAATCCATCGTCGGTGCAGCAAGTGAGGATCGTTTCGTGGGAGGGTGGGGGTTGGGATTCCAATGACGGGGCGATCGCTCGGGAGACTCATTAAAATCTCGTTACGTGCGACGAGTGGAAAACCAAAATGGAAGAGTGGAAAACCACCCGAAGTTATGTAATCGAACATTTCGGATACGTCGTAAAAAGGTAACCTTTTTGAATGTCGGTGTCAGTGTGGAAACTCACTCCGTTTCAAGGAAATATTTGTCCACCCAGCAGACGGATGAGTCCAATTTATACTTCTTCCGAGAAAAAGGCTAGAATGCCAAAGGTAAATAGATATATTTCCATCCACGCCTGCTCGTTATTGCCACATTGCTGTTTTTCCCGACCTCCTCCGCCCCAAAACCGCTCCCCAGCCAGAGGGCGAGGCGAAAAAACCAAATCTGACGTGGAAAAATGTGACGCTTATGTCTGGCGAACGAATCATGCAGCAGCAGAGCGCGGCAGAAAGCACAAGTTTTCGGGGGTTGAACTTTAAATTATGTGTCAACAGTGTGCTCCAGCATTTAAATGAGACGGGAAAGAACAACAAAATAAGCGCGCAACTTCACGAAACATTCGCCTCGGCAAACACACACAGACACACGGCAACACATAGGGAAAATACTTTTGCACTGCCCGGGAAAGTGTTGGAAAAGTAAACTCATCAATTAAAATAGAAATGAAACGGTTTGGTGCCGGGAAGATTTGCGCTCATCGTAGTTCCGCGGTGTTTTGCCGGAAGGGGTGTGAAACAAGTGTATGGGGGGGGGGGGGGGGGGGGAAGAGAGCTGGGCCAGGAAAGCCGGTCGTCGAACCGAGTGGGTGGCTTCAGTGTCGTTGATGCCGATTTTCGCGGCTTCGTAGACGGCGCGTGCTATTCCTCGGAGCATCGGATGTGACCGTTTTCCTCGGGTTTTCTTTTTCTTTTCTTCGTTGGCTCACCGAAAGGGAACAAAACTCGTTAGCTACGCTCGGGTCTTTTTTCAAACTTTAGATCTAGTCCGTTTTTTTTTTTTGGTTCTTTGCGCTGCGGGTGCACCCCCTTACCCAGCATCCTCGTTTGTTTCGCCGAATGTGTTAGTTCTTTTCCTTGGAGGCAAAATATTTAGTTTTTTCCTTCATCAGCGCCGATTTTTTCCCCATGTTTTCTCTTTTTTCTTTTATTTTGGCAGGCGATTCCCTTGGCACAGCTGACAAGCCGTACAAGTGTCACCATTTTCATCCACCTTCTCCACTCCACTCCACTCCACGGAACGATCTTGGGTTCGTGTTCTGTTGGGAAAAGTTGGTGGAGCAGAATTTTATCATCGTTGTCAAAAATTCAGGCCCGATTTCGAAGCCTGCCTCCCTCTGGCGCAAGTAGTGTCAATGCTTCCTTCCTCCTTTGGAACGGTGCAAGAGTGAATTGCCGTCCGGCAATCTTCAACCTTTGCGGGAGGAGTTCCTTTTTTATTTTCTTCCCAATCTTCGTCTTTTTGCGCGACTCCCTTTCGGAGCCTTTCCCTTCGGTCACTCGAGTTTTGGAACGATGCTCACCGAGGACGAAACGGACGAAAGTTTGCATTCCAGCAGGTCAAACTTTTTCGATGAACTTCAGCAGAAACTTGCACGTCTAGGACGAAAGGGATCGTCGCGTCGTCGCATTACCGGCTGCCACGCCGTGTGTCTCCTTTTTCATCTCCCTTTTCTACATTCTCCAGCTTTGGTTCGGTGTAGTAATGTTGCACGGTGCAAGGACAAACACCGACGCCGCACAGACCGAACCCTTTTCGTAAATTAACTCACTCACAAACCACCGGGCGCCTCCATCGGAGCGAGTGTTGAGGTGCCGCCGGCCGCAGAGATCGGTCGGCGACCACCGACCCGGTCATTATCTACATCTAGATGAAGTGATGTCCTTTCCGGAGCTTGGTTCAGGTCCCTTGGATCCGACCCTGATGGACTCTGAAGAGAAGAGTGACGAATTCCTAAAGTTGTTCATCAGCGACGACCGCCTGTAGCTTGTGGTGAGCACTTTTCCTTCCCGAGGGGGTGCTTTCATCGCTGTGACCTCCCCCCCCCCCCCCCCCCCCACCTTCACCCATCCACTTTCTCTGGTAGCCCGGTGTCATGTCACGTCGGGGGCTCCTCAGAATTTGAATTTAATTAGATAAAGATGCGATAAATGATAAACTTTTGTAATTATATTAAACAAATTCAGTCAAAACAAAACGAACTCCCGGTGCGCAACGAAACTTGTGTGCCTTTGAAAATCCTCAACCGGGCGATCCGGGTAGCTCGGTGTCTTCGGTGTGCTGCGGGAAAGGAAAAGTTTTCGTGCGAAATGTGACACACACCCGTGCGAAGGCGTATGTGAACGTTTGGGCGGTGCGCGCCCCTCAGAGAAAAGCGTTAGATCATCGCCGGCTGCAGTGCATGGGATTTTTGCTGCATGCGAACGGTTAAGAGAAAATTTATCCTCCCACCTACCTAACACACGCGGAAGTGCGTGGGTTTTGGGAGTTCATTAAATTTTAAAGCGTTCTTCTCGCCCCATGCAAGTGACTCACGAGAGTGCGCTTACGAACTCACGCAGAACCGAGTTTTCATCCGCGTGACCTTTTTCCCACGAATGCTAGGAAATACCTAAATAGAGATACATATCGCGAAAACTTCTACAACCTAGGTTCATCAGTGTCGAGTGGCACGTTTGAAGCGAACTGACATTTGTTGTAATTTTCTGCCTTTGTTGGGTCCGTGAAAAACCGGCCGAATGCCGTTGGAGAGGCCTTTAGGATCGGAAAATTGTCCAAAGTAAGCGGGTTGGGAAATGGGGAAGTATTACGAACGCCATTGCGTATAGGTTCACTATTTGTAGTGCTATTATTTTCAGCTTCACATACGTTATTTTCCAGAAACTATTATGTTATAGTCATTAATCTAGCATCAATTCTTTGATAGAAAATAGATTTTTCCGTGGAAAGCTGTTACTGACTTGCTCCCATCTAATACGACTTGAGCACTCTATTTATAAGCACTTCTTTGCATGGCACTGAGAATTTGCTGGAAACCGTTGGACGTTGTGCCTGACCAAGGTTATTGCTATGTTTTACAGCACAAACTCATCTTAATCATACATTTTAATTTGCTTCTGATGAATAGTCAATGCATTTGCTTCCGCAAATAATTCAAGGAAAACAAGTTCTTAGAAACAGATAAACGAAAAGAAGCGAATAATTGTTTATCCTGGAGTACTCTTCCCAGTAATCTCGGTTCAGTGCATGAAAAAACTAACGTAATATAATAGAACCCTGTCGTGAAAGGTTTACACCCTTTTCTTACCTAACAAAGGCAGTTACATTAACTTCTTCTTTATTATTTTTATTTCACCTTGATAATAAGATTCGAGAAATTCTATATCAAGATTTAAAACCGAATTTTGGTGGTCACTATTTTACTTCGTAGCTAAACAATCGAAAGTAGGTAAGCAGTTATGATAAATCCAATTGATTTTGCTTTCATACAAATTTAAGAACTTGATTCACATGACTGTATATTTCCGTTGAATTTCCAAAGTTAACAAATCAACTTCCAGGATGTACTCGGATTTACTCCAACTTTTTCAATATTCGAACTTTTTTCGGCAGACAAAAAGCATTAGTTTAATGGTCAGGAATTAAAAGATTTTCCCAACTAATACTCTACAGCAATATTTCTTCACTATTTGGCATGAATCATGCTTGTGGTTTGTGACTTTCCTGCATTGATTTCATTTTCTCGATGGATTTATTTATCATTCCAACCATCTAACTGTTGCAACCGTCAAGAGAAGGAAAAGAAATAAACTATTCACAATTCTCGCCCCCAGAAACATTGTCAACATGTCAAATCTAAGCTATCAGGATTTGTAAAAAGTATGACGAACATATCCCTACCAGGAACAAAAAAGAACCCGAGTGCAGCAAATTGCTCAAACCACACTAAACCCTTGCGAAATGTGTCAGCTGCAATCGGAGAAATAATTTATCAACCTGGCGCAAATGCACACCATTTCACGTTTCCACCGGACAGGCATAAACACAACGACACACACAGCAAAATAATCTGTTGACAGTTTTTCCGACGGCTGAAAGCAATCATTATCGACGGAGCGATCACGCAATGTCCAGCATGGCGACGCAAATCGCAGCTAACGTTACAAAATGTAACGTGAATTGTCACGCCGTGAACTGGAAATGGTGTGTCGCTGCATCCCCGGGCGAAGCCGGGCACTTTGTTGTCGCTCGCGTTAATGAACGTGGCCTAGATAGAGCCATCAACCGTGCGTCCTGTTTCACTTCCCTCCGCCGTTGCAACGCGAGTAGAGTGTCGGTGTTGCATTTGACGGAAATAGTTAACTAACCGTCTTCGGCAGGTTCATGCCACCCGGCTTCGGCTGCGAAAAACATCCGAAAGTAGGAGAGCTAGGTTTTTCCAACAATTTTCCCGGCCACGCTCGTGCCTCGACGAGCGCCGCGGCATCCAGTGGGTCCGTGAAAAGGCTACTGTTTGCCCGGTTTGTCCCGTGGTCGCAAAAGTCCGATGGAAAAGATCGATGTTGAATAAAACATCGTGCCCGTTTGGATACGGTTTGCGTCAGACCGTTTGGCTTTGGATGCGAAATGCATAAAAGTAATCTGCATAATGTTTCCGTTCTTTATGCAACTGCGCCATGATGGGTCAGAATTTTGTCCGCTAGCTGCAGGACGGATTGAAAGCAAATCAGTAGCTTTTAGAGAGTGGGCGTGTGTCTGTGTGTGTGTGTGTGATGTGAAAAACCGGCAGTGGAAGAGGAACGAGTGCAACTGGCCGCCGTTTAGCAAAGCAACCTTGAAAGCCTGCCTTTGAGTCCTTGAACTGGGATCACTCGCTAATCAATCGAATCGGTTCACTTCGCTTGGATCAATGAAAAACGGATGAAAAACACATGAGAAAAACCAACAGGCATTGATGCTTGTCCCGGCCTTCTACCCACTCTTCCAGCTTACCCTATTATATCAAACCTTTTAGGTGAATCTTCTCCCACCGATTGCACAACGTGTTTTAAGGTGGTTTTAGTCATGGCGTAATCTCGGCCGGGCGCTGTTCGCCTCCGGATATTCTTGCTCCGACTAACCGTCTGCCTGTCCGAGGGATGTGCTCGGGGTTGATCCGTGCAGGATTCACGGTCTGTCGGACCGGCCCACTAAATAACGCTTGGTCGGGTGAGATTTATACGAATCCATCCGGGCGACTGTTGCCCGACTCTTCACATCTGCAGCGATTGCAACAAAGAGTACGGTCGGGAAAGTGAAGCGTGTGTGTGTGTGGCAAAGGTGTACTTGAAATAAAATATTTCCTTCGGGAGCTATAATTCCGCACCGGTTGTATAATTCACTGTGAATGTTGATTTAATCACCAGTCGAGGCATGGCACACCTCAATGTCGGACGGGAAGGCGAGAAACGCATGGTTGGTTATGTGCCTCGGTGACCTCGGCTCGGTCAGGTTTACCCCGAGGGACGGGATGAAATCAGTGCAATCAGTTTACTAGTTGTAACTGAGCCCTTGGTCCGTTCCGCTCGGAGATTTCTGAAGTGATTTAAACCCTAGCCTAAAGAACGATAACGCTTCAAAGTACTAGAGTGCCTTTCAGAACGACAACTCTAATGTCAACCTGTAATGAACTAGCGGCAATTTTTTGAAGGATAAATGTTAATGGGAAAATGAAGTGAAAATGGCAGGGAACAAGCATTTGCTGGTTTTTATTCGTAGAAATGTATATTTTCAACTGAATGACACATTCAACCTAATTTTAGTTTGGAAATATTGTCTTCTTTAAAGCTATACCGCTTGATACTTCTCAAAGCGTTGTTAGACTTCTAGTAATGATATTACTTTTTGAGCATGTTAACGCTACACTAGTGAAGGTTATTATTGATTGATCATAAATTGTGAGCCAAACACATTCGTAATGGTGAAATCTCTACAATTGAGATTGGTAGAGTTGATTAAAATCAAGAATGACGGATCAAAGCTCCTTAAAGGAACCGTTTTCGATGATATTATCAAGCTTTCATCAAAAAGTAGAAAAGCGATTGAATGGTATATTGAACGCAATATTATCAAGAGTTCCAGCAACAAGTATGCTTACTAGATAAAGTAGAACAAACGGCAAGGAATGAAACATCCAGAAGTTAATATTTGCCAAGCACTTCCAGGAGATCTCTTGTATGCATTCACTAGTGCGCTAGACCAGCTCCTTCCGCCTTAAAATCTGCCGGTTGTTGTAATAAAGAAGTAGCAAAAATCGACTATCAGGGACATTAGGACAATTAAATACATTTGATGTTATAGGCATTTGAGGAATGTTCATTTTTGACTTCATATTAGCTGAATATTAATCAAGAAAAAATGTAAAGTGTCATGAAAATACCTAATGATATCACGATATAACTTTTCATTTGATAGACATTGTTTTCGGCCTTAGCACAACGTTGAAAGCAACAGGTAACCGTCCGCTCAAGACGCTGGTTACGGCTGGTGTCAAGAAAGGACCATCGCAACGTCAAGAATGTAAGAAGCAGCGGTCCCCTACCCTCCTTGCCAAACTTGAGATGACTGCAAACGACGGGGGATCCACTTTTCCACGACAGGATCCACTCACGGCGGAAGCTACCGAGTCGTTGACGTTCTTGAAATTCTCCAAACGCAATCATGCATGAAGTTAATTTCGGCGGCTCAGACAAAATCTCCGGACACCCGCCCCTCCCTCCCGCATCTGTTACGCCAAGCTTTTGTCGATTGACGTCCAAGTTGCTGAAATGTTCTGTTCACGCATCTTTGGCGGTTCGGCGGTCCAGCCGTCAGGGCCAGAAACGGCTAGAAACCGGGGCAAGCCCACGTCTATGTGCGATTTCTTTTCCACTGGCTCCATCCCCTCCTTCCTTCTGCCATGCCCTCTCGACTTTTTTTGCCCAACTTCGGTCCCTTTTCGTTCTGTTCTCTAATTAACTAATAGCTACTTACCCGGCCCGGTGTGCGTGCGTGTGTCGTTTCCGTCTGACGCAAATTCCACGAACACCCCACAAACAAGCTGTCGGCGAGTGGGAGTTTGTGTTTCCGCTTCCTTCCTTCCTCGTTCCTGCCCTGCACGCTGTTGTGTGCTTTGTGGCCCCGAACTCGAGAGCGGTAATCCTTATCACTTTTTAACTTGACGCGCTGCGAAAGTGGTCGCTCGTTTTCCCGTCTTCTCCACCTCGATTGAGCGGAAGAGTGGGTGGTGGGATGCTTTCGAACTTCAAGCCTCCGGTTCCTTCACCAGCATCATCATCATCATCATCATCATCGCAAACTAGGTTCACTTTCAGGCACCCCTTCTCCGTGGCGTCGGAGCAATACCTATTCCGTTATTTCGTATTGCGCTACGCTGCGATTGTTTGAACACATTTACTTCGGGCACCAAACTAGAAAAATACCGTTGAACACACACTGTTTGGCGAAAGGGAAGAGTAGGGATTTCATAAATTAAACTCTTCTAACGAGTGTTTTGGGGGTTGAATGAATAATAAAAGGTCGAACTTCAGAGCTTTGAACTAACGAAAGAAACCTCGATGCGCGCTAAACATGGTCCAACCAAGCTGTGTTTCCCAATGTATCACCCAGCCTACTTCTTCTGCATGCTAACCTTCTAAATGGTTGCGATAAAAATGTGCCAAAAGTTGACAATCACCAACCGTGACGTTACGAAATTTTGCGACGGATTGCGACTGTAGCCTACAAACGCACTCCATTTCGGTATGCAGCATCCATCAGCATGGAATGACAGAAAAAAAGAGCCCATCGAACCTCCTCGTTAATGCCAGGGACAGGACGTTCCGTTGTGCAACCCGTACAGCTTTGTGTTTGTTTTTTTTTCTTCTGTCACCTACCCTTCTTGCTGAACTAAATGGAAACTGTTTCCCTTAAAAGAAAAGAGCGCCGCAAACAACATTTGCCTTTTTGCGAGGATCAAGTTTTCGACGCCTTAATCTAGGCGCCTTCCAGACAACTCGAAGAACTTCCACATCTTCCGCCGAACTTTACCGTACGGAAGGGGAATGAAAAAGGACATGTAAGGCGACTGCAACGACTCGCTTCTGGCTTTGGAATTCTGTTTTGATTCGCCTGTTTTTCGGACCAACGACCCCGACGCCATCGTCCACCGAAGTAAAGAGGGCGCAGAAAAGAAAGTCGGTCTTCCCAACGGTCGCTGCTCGACCACGTTATCACATTTTCCCTTGGCGTGGCACCCTCGACCCTCCCGTAGAGCTTCCACTTCCTCCGCTCATAAACATTCGTTTATCGTCCACAGACACCACCACCACCGAGGGCGAAGATGCTACACGCAGGCTACTTGCGGAGCGACAAATTTACAAATTTATTGCGTCCCCCTCGCATCGGACGGTGTTGATGTTTGCCATTGTCCTGGCGAGTGTGCTGGTGCGTGTCGCTACTTATCGGTTTCCAATAAAATACACTAACTAACGGCCGCCCAACACGAACCGACCAGCTGGCAGCCGTGCGGGCGACGACGGGACTCCGTGCGCCCCTAAAGATAATCCCATGCGGAGAGGGTGTTCGACCCGAAGGCGGCCTGCGGCGAGTTGGCGCCTGACAATCGAGAAGCCTGGATAAAAAACAAAAATCGAGCTCCCTCTAACTCCTAACGAAGCGTTTCGAACGGGGGGTTTTTGGCTCTCGCTACGAGATCTCGTTGTTTGGGGAACCCTTTTTGCCTCCTGCCGTTCATAATAATCAAGACAAACACAATGGACGGGGTCCGAGTGAGGGATGGGGGGGGAAAGCCGAGGAGGTTTTCATTTTCCATACGGCGACTACGAGCTTTTGCTTTTCGTTCGATTACTTTGGCACATTTTCATGGTCGGCAAGGCTGGGAATAACACACCAGTTTTCTTGGCTAGGCTCCACTCCTGCTCGAGCCACATCGGAAAACAATAACATAGGCCGCGCACACATACACACAAGAGCAGATGGTGGTGGCACGGTATGTGTACGGTCAATTGACAGCCAGTTTCCGTTTTGACGAACTTTTCCCGAGCCACCGCCGTGTGCCGTGTGGAGTGTTGTTCCGTACAAATTTTCCACCACTGCCGCACAAACATTCACACAAACACACACACACACACGGGGGTATATAAACTTGCCGTTTTCAGAATATCGGTTCACCTTGACCAGCTTTAGGTTTGCGGGTGGGTTGGCGTTTAGCAAACGGCTGCCATTTCCACCGAACCGCAGCTTCCACGCGCGGCCAAACACATTCCGACGGCCGGTGGCAGAAATTCGGCGCAGCTAGGATTTGATCCGTTTTTCCCGAAGAAAGGCACCGAGCACGCGAGCCGAGACTGCTGGGCACGGGTCCGCCATCGACCGAACGAACGAACAGAGACCGCTGAACTGAGAACCGTGTCTCACCATTCGGCCCATTTTAAGGCGACGAGCGGACGACGACGACGACGACTACACGCAGTTCACCACTACCACCACGCGCAAGGACGACGTTGACGTTTGGTGCACGTTTGCCAACAAACGGAGCGAGTCCTTCCGCTGCTGTCAGAGGATGATATGTTTCGCAAGTCCTGCTTCGTGCCCGCACACGGCTTCGTGGTGAGTAGCGCTTCCTTTGACGGCTCACTGCACACCAACACACCAGAAATTTGTGTCGCTCATCGACTGCTTCGATCCAACGAACAAGAATTGATGGAACAATTTCGAACCTACACGTGTCAACAAAACTCCTTCCGACGAGTGTGTTGGTGCATTCTAAGCTATTGAGTAATTCACCACTCATTTGGACAGCAGCAGCAGTGTTGTCAATATAACATCCATGTGTCAAACGGCAACCGAGTGGTGAGTATGCGCAACGTGACTTACACGCACACTTTGCTGCTTTCTCGGCTGCTCTCTCTCTCTTTTCTTAGTGCACGAGGAAGCACATCACCATCCTTTCCGAACAACCGACACCTTCTCTCCCAACTCCCCTCTCTCATGAGCCTATCGATTCATTTTATTTTGACATTTCGAGGCTTCAGCAGAATCCACACACACACACACAAACACAACCAAACCACAATGACGGGAGCACCAAAGGAGGGGGGGGGGGGGCCTTTTTGGGGTTTGTGTTTTGATTCCACGTTTTCGCTCGGACGCACGTTTCCTCAGCGCACTTCCGCACGTCTGGCTTCGCTGACCAACATAAACTGATGGAGGCGCCCGGTGTGGGTTTGTGCGTGTGTAATCATGTCCGCCAGTGTGTGCTTTGCTATCGCGCCGTGTCAAATGGGGCGGTTTTTTTGCTTTATGATTTACGCCCTGCCGAGTTCCATTCCGGGAAACGGTGTGTACTAATGAAGTAAGAACGAATGAAAGAGCCGACTGGTAAAAGTTTTTTTTTTGTACGAGAACAAAGAACCAAGACTACGCAGAGGGAATCAATATCCGGTGGCAAACAAGGGGCAATTAGTTCTGGGATAAACAAGGGCAAAATTGTTTCCTTTTCCTTTTGTGTGACTAAGAAGAAAAATCAAAATAAAAACATTGTACGACTGTGTGGTGTTAAATCGATAAGCATTTAAATAATAAGTTTTTTTGTATAAATAGAAGACAGCAAGATTTAGTTGTGTTTTCTTGTTAAGATATTTTCTTGTGGAAGTGTTGGAAGTATTGCTACTTTCTTGCACACAGAATATACGTTTCCACAAATATATAACATCACTCCGATGAACTCATTGACCGAAGGCAAATTCACGCAAGCTGCTCGGTGATGCCCCCGGATGTTTGTTCACAACGCAACCGGATGCAATAATGATTTCATGCAACACTTGTTGCAAAATGCTGCAACGCAGTACTTGCTCTGACCTCAGGTTGCACAAAGCAAAACCACATGTTGCTTCTAATCAATAGAGTGGGCCTGTTAATCCTGCCGTTCGGACAAACAATCCGGGCTCGGGTGCATTTTCTCATAAGCAGCCCGGATGCATTTACCGAGCAAACATCAAGACGTGCGGTTTCGTCTTAGGCTGAATGGCTATTTAATTACCTAACCGGCCATTCCTGTGCGTTTTGAAATTCTGAAGCGGAGCCCACTTGAAAAATGTTTTTTAATTTGTTTTATTTCTATAAATGCACAAATATTGATCAAAGTGTTCCGTGAAGCACAATAATAAGCTTTCATTTTACCTGTTTGCAGGAATTACAGCATCACACGTGTAATATTTACATAGAACTCGGAATTAATTATTTAATTGACAGGTTCTGTATGACTCGCCGGATCGAGATTAGAATCGATACAACGGTCAATTACCATTTGCTCCTTTCATGATGTAGTTGTAGACAATATTTCAGAACGATCTAGTGCCTTACATCAGGGGTCGGCAAAGTCCGGGCTGCGGATAAAATCTGTCCCACCAACTGATTTTATCTGGCCAGTTATAAAATTTTAGTGCTACATACGAAAAATCCATCTCAATTCTTACCGGATTTGTTTACGATGCCTGGTTTGCTTTTTTCCCCAACTGGGGATTAAAATTTTTGAACGAGTTGTTCAATGTCAAGAGATGTTCTCTTACAGGGTGAGATGAAAAAACTGCAACAAAATTCAGGCTGCTGTTATTTCTGAACCGCTCGTCTGACAGCTGTCAAATTTCTTCCAGTGACAGCTTAGTATATTGTATACAAGTGCACCAGACCATTTTATTGTTGATTGATCAGAAGATTAGTTAATCATGGTTGAGTTCAAGCGTGACAGCGTTATTGCTTTATATTTGGCTGGAAAACCCCAAGTGGCTATCGTTAGAGCCCTCCAGCATTTAAATGTTAATAAATCTTTTGTGTCTCGTACCATCGCTCGTTACCGTGATACTGGTAGCGTAGCCAGACGTAAAGGAAGTGGACGAAAAAAAACTGCAACATCCCCAGAAATGGTTCGAAAAGTGAAGAAGCGGCTTGAACGAAATCCGCGTCGCAGTGGTCGACAAATGGCTCGTGAGCTTAACATATCGCAATATTCTATTCGGCAAATATTGAAAAATGAGCTTGGACTAAAGCCTTTGAAGTTCCAAAAAGTTCAAGATCTTACCGATGCACAAAAAAAAGTTAGACTCACGAGAGCCAAAGAGTTGCTTCGCTTGGCCGAAAGTGGTGAATTACCGAATTTGGTTTTCTCTGATGAGAAACCATTTGTTATCCAGCAGTTTGTGAACAAACAAAACGATCGTGTTTACTTGCCAGAGAGGTCACCTGAAAATTTGCAACTTCGGTTGGCCACCAGAACTCAAAAGCCGGCCATGGTGATGGTGTGGGCCGCCATAACCGCCGATGGTCGCTCACCGCTCGTATTCATCGACAGTGGGGTCAAAATAAATGCGCAAATCTATCGTGAAAATATTTTGGAGCGAACTCTGAAGCCCTGGGCACGGAAACATTTTGGCCACAGACTTTGGACATTCCAACAGGACTCAGCACCATCGCACTCAGCACGCGCCACCCAAGAGTGGTTACGAAATGAGGTTCCTCGCTTCATTTCCACCGCACAATGGCCACCAAAATCACCAGATGCCAATCCGTTGGACTATTGTGCCTGGGGTATTTTGGAAAGTAAGGTTGGAACTAAAAAATACCAAAGTGTCGATCAGCTCAAGCAAGCGCTTCGCCGAGAATGGGCCAAAATACCGCAGAGCCACTTTCGGGCAGCATGCGATGGCTTCATAGGCCGTCTAAAGACTATAATTCGTGAAAAAGGTGGCCAATTCGAACAAATCTGAATTGATTATGAAATTTGATGTTCTGTTCAACATTTTTTTGCATTCATTGATTAAATTAAACAATAAATACAAAATATATGAATTGTTACTTTGTTGCAGTTTTTTCATCTCACCCTGTATACTTTTTGTTAGACTTTTTCTATGGTATTTGTATTATTGATCGTTCTTAAATTTCCTAGCGTCGTGAATATCGTCTAAAATCCGTCGGCAATAACTTGTTTGATTTGCAAAATAGCTACATTCAAGGAATATCTATGTTTATACCCATTACGAACTAAAATAAGGCTCGCCATATTGAAAACTTATTGAAGCTGATTTATTTTAGTGACTCAGAGAGTTCACCAGTAAAAATAAACTTTTTGAAAATAATTTGCATGTAGGATGAACTTGAAGTTCAATTTAAAAAAGTAGTTCACAGTTAAAAAAACCAAAATTTATATGTTGACCAAAATTAATCGAAAATAAGTATGAAAATGTTGAAATAAGTTCAACGATAAAATTTCAAATAGTTTAGCTTATATCACTTTATATTAAGTAACTTTACTATTTAGAAAGTTGATATTCTATTCAAAAGGGATTAGTATTACTTTGAAAACATTGAATCATCGTTTAAAGTATCCGGCCCGCACCTTATTGAAAAACGTGTGCCGACCCCATGTTTATATCAATAAGATTACTTTGACTGCCCATTTGCATGATTTGAAAACAAAGATGGTCGACTCTGTCGAAACGCAACCACATTCAATAGCAAAACATATCCACTCTAAAATTGCGCTTAAAGGTGACGTTGGCATTAGATAGCAATAGCATGGAAGGCGAGTGAAGGGAGCACCTAAGCGAGATGCAAACAATTTCGACAATTTCAACCTTGAGCTTAGACAGCAATAGCGAAGATGCCGAGCGAAGCAAGCGCCAAAGTGAGATGCACAATTTCGACGCGTCGAAATTTCCCCTAAGCGTCGAAATTTCCCCTTAACCGCTATGCTGTTGCTAAGGGAAACCAAATACCGTATGCGTGATAATGTTTGCACCACCGTGTACCCCCATTTACCGTATGCGTAATAATGTTTGCACCATCGTAGTAAAATAGTTCCCGTTTTCTCTGTGCATACAAAAGGAAATGAAACGTTTTTGTGATTTTGGGGACAATTTCGAATCGAACATTGCATCTACTGTTTGGAAAGGTGGTTCTTCAACGTGATGAAAATAACCAACGCAGAATAAAAATAACTAACGCAAAATAAAACTACATCCATAAGGTTGGGCCCAGTAAACGGGCTTTTTACCGGGCCCTGCAAACGGGCCGTGTTACCGGGCCACGTAAGCGGGTCCTGTTAACGGGTCGTGACACCGGGCCATGTAAACGGGTCCTGTAAACGGGTCCTGTAAATGGGCAATGTAACCGGGCTCTGTAAACGGGCCGTGTTACCGGGCCATGTAAACGGTCCTGTAAATTGTTCGTGTTACCGGGCCCTGTAACCGGGACCAGTCAACGGGCCGTGTTACCGGGCCGTGTTACCGGGCCCTGTAAACAGGCCGTGCTACCGGGCTCTGTAAACGGGCTGTGGTACTGGACCCTGTAAAAGGGCCGTCTTACCGCCGTTTACCGGGCCCTGTAAATTGGCCGTGTTACAGGGCTCTGTAAACGGGCCGTGTTACCGGGCCCTGTCAACGGGCCGTGTTACCGGGACCTGTCAACGGGCCCTGGAACCGGGACCTGTAACTGGGCCGTGTAACCGGGCCGTTTTACCTAGTATGTATTCAAAGAATAGTTGAAAGATGCCGAACCTCTCGAAGCATCTAGAATCCATTACTACTACTACTTCACATTCATCCTCCTTGAATATGAATTAAGTTTATATACATGCTAGCTATGACACTGCTTTTTTTGACGATTTTCAATATGCTGTTAATAGTTTTTTATAACGCATCAAAACTATAGAGAGATTTAACATCGCTACAAAAAGCTCATTAGACGTAAAGACACGTTGTTACTTCTGGCATCTCCTCTCCAGTACGACACGTTTCAAGCTGTAAGTATAATTCCACATGATCGTCTAAGGACATTTGAGACTAGAAACCACTTATTGGGATGGAAGGGAAGTGAGCAGAAAAGGGACTATCATCGCAATGAAAAAAGCTTCCGGCGACAAAGATGACGAAGGAACCGAAGCTAGCCTTTCCGGATTCCACTACCCAGTCCGTCACCGTCTTGAAAGAAGGCAAGTAAATTAATTGGACGACATGCAGCTGGATGGACAACCAAACTGTCCCCTATCCTCAGACGGGGAGGGGTGGAGCGGGCACGATAAGAAGTTAAATCCACACCGTCCGCAGAAAACGACTTGTCTTGACTTGAGTCGTTTCCATCGCTCCGGCAAAGGGGTGGAAAAGATTTACTTCCATCTTCCCCCCGCCCCATAATAACAGACGGGTTAGGGGTGGGATGAGTGGGGTTATCCTTTTGACTTGACTCAGAAAGCATGCTGCCCCTCCGTACCACCTTCCGCTGCTCCGCCGGATTTTCCGAAAAGCAATTTACAATTTGTTAGCAAATGTTTGCCCAAACGAATGCCCTGGCACACGCTGGGTACACTTTTGTAAATCCCTGCATGAACCTTCCTTCTGGGTCCTTGGACAGCGCTTCGACAGGAGGACCGGCTTCCCATGGCATCTTCCATCGAAATCCAGCACTAGAAGACGTGTTAATAGGTTGTATCGTTATTACCGAAGGTCAATTTCGCCGCAGCAGCTTTACAACTCGTCAGTTTCCGAACCCGAAACGAGATCAAGCTACGGACCGTGGGTTGTAGGTGGTTAGGGTGGGGCTTATGGCGGGCGGCAGGGCAGGGGAGGGATCAAACCCCGAGGTCACTTTGAAGCGGTTTCTAAGTGGGTGAGAAACATTAGACCGGACCGGATGCGTTAGTTGATGTGAATAAATCTTTCTCGTCCAATTGCTCTTTCATCCTAGTCATACGGCGTGTGTGTGAGAGCGATAGAGCGAATGGACTGGAACCGAAGCTGGAAGCAATAAAAAGGGGTAAGGAAAAAGATTGAAATTATTGTGGATTACGAGGGCGATCCTTTGGAAATCCTCTCCAACCCAGTTCCGTTTTTATGGTGCATTTTTCACCAGCTGTTGTTGTTGCTACATCGATTTTCTTTGGTTTTTTCCCGCACTACTCCAAAACCAAAAGAAGTTGGGATTGATACTGACCAGCAGCTCGGGACAAAGAACCTATAATCAAAAACAACGAGCAGGCAACATAATGATCCGGAAACCGCACGAAGTGGGGAAATGGGAGATGGGGTGTCTTTGTTTGAACCGAAAGAATGCTATGTTGTGGTGAATGAACGAATATGATCCTCAAGGGGTCCTAAAAGGGACAAACTATGAAGATGGGTATTTTAAAATCTGAATACGGTTAATGGGGTCAGATAGTTTATGTCAAAACGTTGGTTGATGTGGTTTGGTTATGTTTGACTAAGTAGATAGTTCAACAATTGTTTATTGCAAACACGAGTATTGTTACAGTACTATATTGGATTTTAACGTTCCAATCTATGGAGCTTAATGACAAAAGGCAGTTTTAGCGACGGAAGTCCGATCAAATCAGAACGATTAATTGTTGTAGTCACATTGGCAACCTGCCTCGCCAACACCACAACATCGTAGCCCTCGGCAACTTAAAACTCCCAGCTGCTCATCCACTTCAGTCCGGCCAGGGTCGAGTTTGGTTCGTGGCTAAAGGGGCCCTTCATGCCGTACGCCAGCGGGGAAAAGAGGACGAAGCTGTACACCAATCCAGCCATCGCGGCTCCGAGCACGGCATGGCGCATCCAGGCGGGCAACCGGACGGTAACGTAGTCCAACATTACACCTGAAACGGAAACGGGAACTCGAGTTAGTATAAAAGTATCACCAAAAAACCAGGGAAAATAGATGGCATTCTTTCCCGATGAGGGCACGTGGCCCTCATCCATCGACCATTGGCCAACGAAGAACCGACCACGGCAACCGCAACGAAGTCCCCGAAAAGTCCTCGGAAAAGCCGACCGGTTTGTTTTTTCCGGTTTATTTTTATTTGGCCACCGGATTCAGGACCCACTCCCGGAATGCGACTCCGAGCACGGTGCCCAAAACCGCAACCACCGGGACGAATTGACGAGAGAGGAACACCTCGTCAACACGGGGGGTTGATTGAACATGAAACCACAATTTCGAAGGTTGTGATCGGGCCTGACCAATTGGAGCGTGTTCGGACAGGTGAGTTCGATAAATCTCGTCCCGGTGTGGTTTTCGCACCGCTGCCTCGCCCGGCTCCATCCGATGTTTTGGTGCGTCGTTCAAAATTAATGACCGTTGAAATTGGAACAACTGCATGCGAGAGTAATGACACCCGGACGAGACGGGAGGGGAACGTGAGCCGGGCGTCGAAGTGCAACACGGGATAATGCAGCTGCCTCCAATTTTCGTCGGCTCAACAATTGACACACATTAGACTCCGAAGGATGGTGTTGGTACAATACGGCAATCAGGGTTTGAAACCAACCACAAGATCTGAATACTCGAAGGGGTTTTATAATAAAAGAAATAAGTAGCCAAAGGACACATCTCAATATAAGTAATAATAATGCAAGCACAATGAATATAAAAATAACTACTTCAAGGACCGCATTAATAAAACACTTTACGTTACGAAGGAAAAACACAAAAACAAATAGAATGTTGATCCCACAATGATATAAAACAACAATGATTAATAAAAGCTCCTATGCCGTTATGCTATTAATATGCTGTTTTCTTCGTTTCCTTATAAATTTGTCAAAAAGAGACTTGAAGTACGAAAAAAGGCACCGAAGAATAGTGCTTTTTCAAACGTTTTGTAAATTGTTGCGAAACTGAATGTTTAAATTCTGTTCCACAAATAATTTGTTCTTTGCGTGATACATTTTACTTTTTGTTTGAATCTTTTATTTTAGGTTAATATTGACTTATGGATTTAGGTAGGCCAAAAAGATTCCTTTTAACTAAGGTAATAAAGTTTTGAGTAACATTTGATACGCATTTGAGAGACAAAACAGATGTTTTACAATTTTACAAAAAAGTGCTCAAGCGATCGTAAAAAGTAGAGTGAATATAGATTAAAACTATTAGTTTTTAAATGATTTACATATACATCATTGGATTCAGCAAAATTGCAACTTAATCGTATTCCATTTTATGCTTTTATGATGCAAGTTTGGTTATCATATACTTCAGTATAATTAACTCGACCCTCACCGAGCGTACATCGCTCCCACGTACCTCAAACCACAATACACCGAAACCCTGGTGTGAAAAGCTCATTCACCCGACCGGCGGAAAGGATTGTATTTTAATTTTCCACCTCCACGAGTACGATAATCGCGGTGGATTGCGGGGAAACCAAAAAGTGACCGACTGCCTCTGAGCGAACCGAATGTTTCGATGTGTTAGCTTACGCTAATGAGCGGCACCAATATTGTGTGGGACAATAAACCTCGCCCCCGGTTCGTTTTCCCGACCATTCATCCGACCGACCGACGGAGATTTACTAGGGCTTGGTTCGGTCGACTTTTTAGCCGTTAATTTATTGATTTCACCCAAATAGTGTTGATCCTTGCCCTGCTCAATGAACGGTTGCGATACGATCGGGAGGACCTTTTGGCATTTTGACGGCCGGTTCAGCACCGGGTTTGGCGGAACGGTCCCATCATAGCCGCGAAGCAACGCCAACTAAATCTGACCGAACGTGTTTACCACGATTAGTGTTTGATGTGAGCCAACTTTTCGTCAGTTCTGTTGTGGTGAACCGATAGTATTTCACCAAGTTTCGACGCGGTACATTAGTGCTTGGTAACGGTAGAAACCTAGTAAAGCCGCAGGTTGCTGCATTCTAAAATTTTAAATAACGAAACAACGATAACATTATCTTGGTCCGAGAACTGATATTCAGAGCACTCTCAAAAACATAAAATTGATGTGGAGTACTCCCCGCTTTACGTCTATTTTTGGGACCGAACGCTAAAGCGTATATCAAGTTTTCGCGTATTTCGAATTTCCTCTGCCATATTGTTTATACTTCATCTTACGGGCTATTGCTGCATAATTCTCTCCTTTTTCGAACATCTTCACTCCTTTAAACTTTTCTGAAATTTGTATAGCACACTTCTTGCGACTACTTTTTATTATTTGATGCCATATTAATCGCTTCAAGATTAGAGAGCAGCTTAACGAAACAAGAACTCACGTGTATTGATTGCGAAAACAATGGATATTTTTTTGGGTAATTCAGGCCGTTGCAGTCATTGCCTTTAAACGGCTGTTTAAAACTGAGCTTTAAAAACATCATTCCACTAAATCAAAGCAAAGTTGACCTATCAGAACTCAAGCAACAACGCTGAACGCTATAGGCTGTCATTTAATAAAAAGTCGCGTATATCGGGTATAGCGTACTGCGAGGATCTACTGTACTAGTCCGAATTTTTTCCCGAACAAATCAGCTGATCATTAATTTCTCCGCAACTCATTAGATGATCAGTTTTTGACGTCTAATCTTGTGTTGATCCATATAATCCATTTTTGATTAACCACACGAAAGATGATCAAGTCGGGGCCGATTCTTCTCGTCTCTTCTCAAGTAAGAAAAAGGTGAGTGAAACGATGCTATCGTTTAAATAATACTTTAGGCATAGAACGTCATCAAATAGGACAATAAAAAAAAATTGATGATTAACACTATTTTCGATGGATTCGATTCCAAATAAGAAGAACTAAACTAAAATCCATAAAGTGATGATAATAAATTAATTTACATTCCTTAAATGCTGCTTTGTACGTTAGGAAATGAAAATGCTGGCATAAACCGTTATCGTTTTTTGTTACTTTGTGTGCTAGAATTTTCCCTCGACCTTATTATTCACAATAGCACGAAAGCATGGTGGAAAACTTGTTTGCCAAACCCATGACTCGTTATCCAATTGATTTGGACTTACTTTGTTAGGTTCGTTTACTTTGGGAAACGGGAAATCCAGCGAAGGATACCGGCAGTAAAAAAATAGAAAGAAAACACGCTGTTCCTTCGCAATCGAAATCGCAAACCGCATCGTCCGTCCGACGCAACGAAAAGCGGTGATGCGATGGAACAACTTTGCTGACCGAACCGACGGAAAGTTGACCCATCGATCGCGTCCTTCCGGCGAAAGGCAACTGAAGATTGTAAGATGTTTTGCCTCAATAAAAGATTTCCTCTCGTCTCGGCAAAGGCACACCGTTCCAATAACCGGTGGAAATGTGGCACCCGAACCCGGGAGGACTATGGGTCGGGAAATGAAGGAAAACGAGATGATGTCCGAGCGCGTAAAACGCGTTCGGATGAAAAGGAAACCCGCGCGCAAGCAAACCACCGGAAGCGGACCGGTCATACCGTCGGAAAAGGCGGAAGAAATCATCACCGTCGCTCCCGGACGGCAGCCAGACGACACGTTTCACGTTAGCTTTTCCGGAGAAATAAGAAGGAAACCCCCGGACCACTCGGTCGCCGTCGGTGGAAAAATCAAACATTTCGCTACAAGTTGCCGCAAACTTTTTCCGTTGAGTTAGTTCGATTTTTCTTTTTCGTTCCGTTACTTCCCTTTTATATTCCCGTCGATCGAGCTCCGCTCTCTACCGCCTTCCACCCTGCGGAAGGCTTCCTTCGAGCGAGGTTCACATCCCGAGCGTGCGAAATCGGTCGAGCACATCGTAAGGCCCTTATTGCGCCAGGCGTAGAAGTTCTATTTTTCACCGCTGTTATTTGATTGTTACGAAATTGGATTTTTCCTGCCTTGACCTTTTGCATGCAGGACTTTTCCTTCTTTTTTTCGGGGCCTCCCCCTTTGTCCTTCCCTCATCTCGTCTAAGGCCAATTTCACTCCCCCACGTTGGTCTCTTTCATCATTTCTCCCAACGCGCCGGTAGAGCTTTGTGCAAAGTTATTCGAGCAAGTAATTTAGGAGTAATTTAACATTTTTCTCCCTCCGTCCCATTCCCCTACACCACTCGAGGTTTCGAGCCCACGCAAATGGAGGATAAAGTGGGGCCAAGCACCGATTGTGTAACAAATGGAAGCCGACTGCCGCACATACCAAGTGAATGAATTGTTGGCACCTTCGAATGTCGCCCTGGCTCGATTTGGTTTTCTTTTGTTTTTTCCCCTTTCTACCTGAGCATGGAAAACAATTTTACCCCTACAAAGAACCCGGCGAAGGAGTCCTCTGCGAATGGAGGTGAACAATCTGTGCCGAGAAAAAGATTGATTCTTACGGAGAGCCTTCGGAGGAGAGTGCGTAAAGCGTATCTTGCCTATGCTCTTTTTGCACCATTTTGCAGTTCAATTTCGTCGAAAACCAATCCTGCGTGACAAAACAATTCAAAACCTTTCGAAAAGTATCTCCCAGAGTTTATTTTTTTTTTCGATTTTAATTCATTTTGTGTAAACCATTTCTGAGGTTTTTCAGGCTAACATTTTAAAAATTCTTAACTTAATATGACATGAAATAACGGTAAAGATCAGAAGAATCGCGGAAATTTAGCAAAATTTTAATGAAGTTTATTTGAAAAGGAATTCTTTGTCACATAAATTTCAGCGAGAAGTCGGAACACTGACCTCAAAACATGTCTTACAGCCTACACAACTGCTTTGGATAATCCGTGGTAAATATTGGATCATCTTCGATATCTTATTTGTTCCAAAACGTATTTGTCTATATGGAAATAGAAGAAAAAGTTTTGATCCATAGTCATATCTCTTTCGATGAAATTAACATAAAGAAATACTATAAAGATGTAATCACATTCTATCACAATTTGTGTTCTTCGCCGTTTTATATTTAATATTATCAACATAGTGCTGCAGTGTAAAGAAAGCCCCCCGAAACACAACAAAGAGTTAAAACTGTACCGGATTCAACGAATCGCTTGTTTGCAGGAAAGTACGTTTTACCCTTTTTTTTTGGCAAACCCAAAATGCTAATGAACTGATCCGTTTTGTTCGGTAAAGTGTGAGGACCTGCGCCGGGTGTTTTACAAATTAATTGATTCCACTAATGCGATATTACACCAATCAAAGTTTCCCCGGCCGTCTCGGGGCGGACAAAAGCGGAAAACCCCTTATCGGACGACAGCCGAACAAGCCACGAGCAAATGCTTTTCACCGTAAATTAATGATGCCCTCTGCATCCTCGGAATCCTTTCACGCGCTTCCATTTTCCTTTCGTTATTTTTGTGAATCCCATATGGTTTTCATAATGAGTTTCCCGCAAGCCGCACCGTATTACCGTCGACTATGATGGACACCCGGGGGTGTATCACTTTCCGAAGAGGAGCTGGGAGGAAAGGGAGTGGTTGAAAACTAATTTCGTTATGAAATTGAATTTCTACGCTTCGATGAGTGGCTACCCCGCACAACCACCGCGAACCAACGCTCTTCCGAGTTGCTTTTTTAAATCGTTCGGCCAATTGAACCACCGGTGGAAATCAAGTGCTGTTCCTGTGAAGCTGGTAGGTTGTGGCTTTTTTGTGGGTACATTTATCTTCCGTTTTCAAAGGGGAAAAACTCGGGATGCAGCTCATTAAAATCATCTCCGAGTGGGAGGCGAACCGTCCTTCCGAAAGCTTGTCTCTTATCCATTTTACCTTTCCATTCGCACGCTACCATCTGCTTGCGTCCTTTGAGGACCCATGCTGAAAAAACGGACTGGGCCAAACGAATGCAATGCGTTTTCCTCGCTTGATGATGCACGAAAATATGAATATTACAAATAATAATAATAAGGGGGGAAGGAAAAAAATCGTATGAAAATACCTATCGAAGTGCAGCGATCGGAATGCAATCCAGGCATCGAGGTTCGAGTTCCGATTCACTTGACGCCAACCATCACGCTTTCCATCAGCTCAAGTGAACGCACAGCAGCGGTCGGTGGTGTTCGGTCGCCTAGAACCGGACCGGCAGTTCCGAAATGAAGTCCGAATTTCCGATATCGAATGGGCTTTTCATTGGGTGCTCTCCATTCGATGCACCCCATATGGTTTGGATCACACCAAAATTCCAAATGGAAAATGGTGTTGCTATTTTTTTTTTCTGTTGGTTGTGTGTGCCAAAAACGTCCCATCAGATAGCATTACATTTTCCCAGCCGGATTCGAAAGGCCCTCCATTCACTCATGCCGGATGCCGCCGGAAAGTCAGCTCGAAGTGGCATCCAAACCAGCCCGTCAATCAGTGCGTCGAGGCAAATCGAGGAAGGAAATCGAAATGAGAGCTGCCTCGTTAAAATCGCATCCATCAAGCGCTCGCTGGTGAGGGTCGGAAGGATAGTCGTAAATAGGAGAAAAACAAGACGGAAAACCCCAAACTGTCCCATCGACTCGATTGGGACAGCGGGTGATAGGACGCGTTTCACCCGAGATGGCAGGAAGTTTGCGTACGGGTTAAGCAGAAAGTTTATCAATTAAATTACATTAAATAATCCCATTAAAAGGACGCACGCAGAGAGCTTGAACGTCACTTGCGGAAGCGAAAGAATATTGAAATATCGCCCACTTTGTATTCCACCCGAGGATGAATGATTATTAGAATATTCATTCGTTCGGCCGAATGATAAAACTCTTAAAAACTCGCCCGGAACGATGAAGTTATGACGATGACAAATGGATGATTAATTAAAAAGTGACAACCGGTCGGTTCTACCTACCGGCGAGCATCGAGTTGAAGACCAGCGCGGGAAAGTAGTGGTGGAAGTACAGGACGCGACCCATCGCGTAGAAGGGCAAGTAATGAATTAACCAGCCACCGAATAGCCACAGGCCAGCCCGAAGCAGTCGCCATTTATTCTCTGGAACGAAATGAGGGGCATAATTAATTTAACGAAATTGTGTCCGATATCGATTGAAGATTGCAAAATGGCGAAAAGATATTAATCAACCGAAGCTTGAGCGCTTTTTGAATTATTTTTTTTAACGCTGTGTGCGTAAGTTTGTTCAAGAATGTTAAATATGATTTAGATGGTTCGATTGTACATATATTTTTTATTCAAATTCACTTGAGATTTGATAAATGATTGCAGTTGAATGATTTAGGCTAGAGGTCAGTTTTATAGTTAAAAATTGTTTGCATGAGTTTTTAATTCGACATCTTGAGAAGAGCGAAATTAATTTTGCAAACGGTATATAAACCCGTTAATTTATATGACTTATTATCGAAACTGATTAAGGCGGGAAGGTTTGGTCTAAGAGTTAACTTTGTTTTTACGTTATAAAAGTTTGTAGTTCAAGCAACAAAGGCTCTACCTAATTTGCATGCAATATTGTTCTTCCTAGTGAACGCTTTATAGCTGTAACCGTATTGACTATCTAAGATGAAACGCGAAACTCTCCTCCTTGAACTCAAGCAGTGCTTATTTGTCGTCTTAATTTGTAGGAACACTCTCTTCCTCACACCAAAAAAGGTTTGTCCGTCTTTTTACCACGGTTACAAACGAAAGCGAACGGAGGCGTTTGCCGTGCAAATGACACCTTCTCTAAAGACAGGCATCCTGGGGACTGGGGCCGCGAAAATGCTTCTTCCCAGCCTGCCGCTTTCCCGGTACGCTCAATTTTCACGCGGTCACCGGCTGGGTCACCCATTAACGGGTGGCGAGAGGTGCCGGACTGGACGGACGGTGGGACAATTAAAAGTTACGACGAGCCGTATTTCGTGAAATACTACGCGCCCCTGGTACTAAATTTACCGCCCGTCCGCCCGGCATGCCTCACGCCATTTCTCAAGCCCTCGCCCGCCGGGATTCGCTCGATCTGCATCGCAACAAAAGATACACAACGAAGCACCTCTTAACCTCACTTACCGTCGACGCCGGAAGAGCTGGTGGTGTTGTTTTCCGCCGAGCCGCGCTGATATCTGATAATCTCCACGCCGAAGATGATTAAAAAGAGTGCTAAAAATACCAAATTGCTCCACCAGATGATTGGGTTGCCCAATAAATAAACGCGATGGTCGGAGCCGGAGAAGAACTGACCCTGGTGTTTGGGGAGAAGAACAAAAAAAAAGCCGGAAAGAAAGGAAAAGTGAAAAACAAAGTTGTTAAAAAACTCGGCGCAAGGAGGATGGTTTATTTATTTTTTGCTTCCCCTGATCCGGGACTGTGAATTTCACCTCAATCGCGGTAAAATTGGACGTCTCTTCAAGTGGAAACAAGTACCCAGCGTCGGGGGAGATTTCGCGTCAGTCATGGTCGGACAACCGAAAACAAACGAAAAGCAAGTAAAAAATATAAACCTGCGACATGCGGCAGAAAAAGGAAAAAAGCCTACCGTAACTTTAGTACATGCTCTCAGTCATTATTGCGCCATCTTCCGACGGAGAAGATAGATGGGCCGGCCGCGAAGAAAAGAGGCATGAAAATGCGAAAAGTCTCCGGATTTTACGGGTGCTAAAGCTTCGGTTTTAAATGCTCTTCAATGGAGCGCAAAATTGTAACCGACTGAACTTTGCACCAAACGGACCGGAATCACATTTTAGTTGTTACGAGAGATTGTATTAAATATATGAGCAAAATTAATTATAATTAGAGCAACAATTGGGCTTTTTATGAATTAATAGTTTACTTTAAATTAGAGGCTAATAGAAGAAATAACAAAACGTTAGAATAGGAAGTCTTGGAGCCTTCTTTTTATTAAAGTAATATTAGTGTTAATTGTGTGTCGACCATAGGAGACGTATAGAGGATACGAAATGCTACGCCAAACTTGTGCAACATGTTCCTTCAGCCTTGAAGTTACATTAAAACTAATATTTAATATCTGGTAAAATTGAAAAAAAAGTTTGAGATGTGTTACTGAATTATCAAAAATGGCTACGGAATACTTCAAAACCCTTAACTGCATTAGAAACCTAATTAAACAGAAATCGCAACTGCCATTTTATTCGTATTACTTCCATATTTTATCTTTAAAACCCACAATAAATGCCAACCGAAACACTCGAGTTTCGTCGCGAAAGAAACGTTTTTAAAATCAACTGTATCTCTATTATTCACGAGTGATAGAAGCAATGTTAATCTTGTTAATCGTCTTCCATTTTACGCTTAGGCGGACGGACACAGAGAAAAGGGAATTCTTTCACCTGATTGCGTGAGCTCTGCAGTCAACGGTAAACTTCTTCTTGCGTTAAGTTTTCCACCCAAGAACTGCCGCAAACGGAGTCCACCGGTTAGCGGTGCGCGTCATTTCCAACCGCCTGGTATGCGAACGACCTGAGGCTTCTTAATTACTTCTCTCCCTTCCAACAGGGATGGCTTTCACACTCACACTAACACCCCAACGGCCGACTTACGGTGACAGGCTCGTACCGGGTGTAATTGCTCAATGACGCATACCGACCGGGGATAGTAAAAATCGTTTAACTAAAGGGTTCCGAAGACGATAATAATAATGTTTGCCTTCCACACGCAAAATCCGCAACGTTGGAGAGGATTCAACTCGTTAGGACATTTGGGATTCGCCAGGTGGAAAGCATACGCAAAGATATCATGGGCTATGAATAGCCTTACACAGGATGCCGTTTTGCGTGGAAAACTTCCAATCCGGGTTCCAATTAAACGCAATCGAGGTCCATTTGGAACGAGGGTATAGCGAATATTCCTTAGCGACGATACGCATCGCTGCAGTTTGTGATTGGTTTATCATAAATTTCATTTACCACATGCGTAGTATGGCGGTGTTACGGGAACGGTCACGTACCGACGAAGGTGCGTAAGACTATAAAAGATAATTGCTATAACCACCTGCCGCCTCGCGGAATAAGTTAACGACATTAGGGTCCTTAACACCACCTTGGCGATACGAAGCAAATTACAAACACATTACAAAAATTAGATTTGGCGCAATATTAATTCCAATAAATTTAATTATGAAAACATGACATTAAAATAAGTTCGTCCAGCAGTTGTTTCGATCCTAAATGAGGCTTTAAAATGGGAAGCAAATAGGTTTTCTACCACTGAACACTTAGGCCCCCAACGTTTTTCTTAAATACTTTCTTTAGAAATTCATCTGTTCCGGCGTTTGTCCGGCTGGTGTGTTGTTGTTGTCTTTAAAAGCGATCATCTTCAGCGCAGTAACAGGCAAACATTTACTCACCCGATAGTTGATGGGCCACTGCCACGGTCGGCTGGTTACTTCGCCCTCCTTTGGCTTTAGGCCGGCGTTGCCCTGCAGCATCACGGCGTGCGACTCAAGGAATCGACTTATGAAGCCCGGAGCGTACACCTGAAAGTTAACGCTCGGCACTAGAGGCGACGAGAGATGTGAAAGAAAAATCGCCAACGGCAAAATTAACGAAAGCATGGTGCCAATCGTTCGTTCCTTTGGACGCATAGCAAACACGTTAGGGATTGGGAAAACAAGGAGTGCTTTAGTTACATTTGTCAAACTGATTGTCCTCGACGTTCCACTGGGCGGCCTTGTCGCGGATGTTCGGATTGCAGGTGACCTCCTGCTGTTCGAAGCCCCACTTGGGTAGCTGCTTGCTGGTGGTCGTCAGCACGCACCGTTCGATGTAGTGGTAGAACGTCAGTCGGCTCGTTACGGTCTCCACGGTCTGGCCCGCCTGTCCACCAGCGATCTGCACCACCCAAACATCATTCGTATCCCCTTGACCTTCCTAACGAGCGAAAAAGGCATACAAAATGAACGAGTAACGTGAGTAAAAGGCTTTTACTGGTGAATTTGAAAAAAGAAGAAATCGAAAAGAGAATTTCAAATCCACTAGCGCCATCTATTCATGCTTTGAAGCTCAGTTAGTCGAGACACATTTCAATTATGTTTTCATTCTACCTTCCAGGTGGCACTAGTGACTGCTTTAAGTAATTGTTCCAAAAACTCAGAAACGATTTAAAATTAATTAAAACGATTTCTGCTTGAAAAACTTTGCCTAATTTTGAAAAACATTGCCTGCATTTTGCCAAGAAGGTTTAAAATGAACATTCATAAAATTTAGCAAGCTTCTAGCTACTTACCTCTCCATAGCACGTTACTTGCAGATGTTTCTTGGTAATCGGAGCCTGCTCGCGGTGTGAGTGGAGATTACGCCTCGTTGCCAAGTGCTCCAAGCGCACGAGATCGCCATGGCGCAGTAGGGTGATGTTGTCCGGCACCGGTTTATCGTACGGTTTGATTAGCCATCTGTTGTTATCGTCTTTGTGACTGTACGTCGTGACCTGCTGCTGCCGAGCGCCGAAACCCTTCGGGTACAGATGATTGTGGGAGTGCAGATAGCCACCGCCGGTCTTGTGGTTCTTCAGCGTCACCACCGCACCGTACGCTACCTCCCGCGGCATCGACACATTATACAGCGAGTTGCCGACCAGATTGGACTGAAAGCCAGAGCTGTAGAAGCCATCACCGCTACCGCTGCGATTCAGTACCGCCAGGTGCACGTAGAAGAAAGCGGCGTACAGCACGATGGGTAGCAGGATGAGCGTAAGGGCACGGGCCACCAGCTGCCGGACGGTGTAGGAGATCGGTCGGGTCAGGTCACCGAGCACATCCCACAGATCGCTGGCCGTATGCAGGCCGACCAGCAACACCACGAACAGCCCGACAAACTTCACGCTGATCGTGCACGCCAACATCGCACCGGTGAAGGCCAGCCAGAGCCACCAGCCGGTCGTGAAGCTGGCCGACAGCTGCGTCAATCGGGACACGCGTGCCATTCCCATCACGGACGCGGTCATGAAGAAGATCAGCGGTGGGTCGAGCAGGATGTACCGGTTTAAGATCAGCATACCGATATCGAACAGGATGTAGGCGGCGGCAAACGTGGACGCCGTCAGCGAGCTTGTCATGTCCCATACGGTGTGGAACGTCATCGGAACGATGGCGGCACCGAGGGCCGTGCAGAACTATCAAGATTATCAACACACATTAGAACCGAAGGAAAACGACACTTCCTCCAGTTCTTTCACTTACGATTCGCATTCCCTCGTAGTGGGTTCCGTTGTATTTGTCACCGGGCTTGTCGAAGGGAAATGTTCCGTCGTATCCGGTGAGATAGCCGGAGAGGCCTATCAGCATCTTACCCAACGGTGGGTGCACATCGAAGAAGAACGTCCGGTTGATGTACCAGCTGCCCATCTTCCCGAAATGGGTCTCGTCCCAGCAAACATGATCCGGCACGGTCACGTTGTAGAACCGGGTGCCGATGGTGAGCGCCAGAAAAACTCCAAAGAGGAGCCACCACCAGGTCCTGCAGGTAATTTTAGAATCATATCGATCATTTTGTTGCTTTCTAACAAGATTAAGATCTTGTATCTCGAATGTTAGTAAGATCTTAAACCCGGTGGGGTTGATTTTAATTACCCATTTATTCCCAATTTACAATACTATTTTGACGCTAATAAAATATGATGACTGGTAAATTCCAAATACACTCATCACACCACAAAAAAAAAAATTAGTTTTTGCAATGCGTTTAACTTGACATTTGGTCTTTTTCTTTAACAGCTTCCCGGGAGCCAAAAACCGGTCTTCACCGAAGCCAAAGCCAGCTAACCTTCAAATAGAAGACGACAACGTGTATTTTTCGAAAGGCCGCCCTGTTGGAGTTAATGACGGGCGTAACGAAGCCATCTTTCACCACAAACTCTTGCGCAACAACTCCATCCCATGGCTTCTCGGTCGCACTACAGGCATTGCTGAATTAATCGCATTAAATCTCCCCGCTTCCAAGTTGAGAACACTTTGTCAACAACAGCATCACATAAACTTACTTCTGTTCACTTTTCTCACTCGTTCCGGGCGCGCCTGCTTTCTTCTGCGGTGCCATCGTTTTGTTGGTGGTGGCATTTTTGGGACTAGCATCACTTTCGCTCGCCGTTGCAGAGGCCATCCTGCACTTTTACATTCGATTCCACACACAGGCACGGGACAGCTCTAGCTGCAAATTGAAGATCAAACAGTGCGCCGAGCAATTGGCTTCTCGAAAATTTCGCCTACGCCACGATCAAAACAAACAAACTGTCAGTTCCGTTTCGATGCGTTGCTGGGGGCACTTGCACTGGGGTCGTTCAGTGTATTTCACTCTATCCGACGCCAAACGGGAGCAAGCGAGACAGATCTCGCTCCCGCCTTATGCACACGTGGAGTCACGAAATGGAAAGTGGTTTGTCGTGCTATGCGTCCGCACCGTGGAACGATCGTGGCTCGAATGATCGCGAGCTTGGTAGAGATCTCTGCCCCAGAGTTGCCGTAACAACCGAAGATCGGCGTTCAGTACAGGGGAGAACCGTGTTTGTATTTGTGTTGGCCCAACGTCTTGAGGAGGAAATCACAACCGGTCTTAGCAAAAAGCTCAGGCAACGAACTGTTGATGAAAGCTTTTGAGATTGCATTTAAGAAAGAGCTGGCCACGTTGTAATGTGGAAGGAATTTAAAAAAATCTCAGAACTTACAATCTCTTAACAATTTTCACAAAATATAGGCTTCAGAAATCTTTTCATGAAATTATGTTAATTTGATAAACAGGTCGATTTAAAGAAGAATCCCGCGTTTTAAACGGTTCGTTTCTTGTGAAATGACAGACGACTGGCATTGAAGTCTCCGATCGACCGAAAACAGAACATGCGCATTGTGGGACTAGACTGAGGGCGGGAGCATTACAAAGAAAGGGGCGTTTTCGTCGTATTCGAAACTGGATTGATGCTAGAATTGGTATCATCATTTGCTAGACAATCTTGTGTAACAGGGATGAGTAAGGCGAACCCAACCTAGACGGATATTAAACGATGGCTTGATAGGAAAACCACGATACGTTAATTTAACGGTTGCATAACTCGTTTGGTTTGTCAAACCTTTTCGTAGCATTTCTCAAATGTCTCGTAGTTGCTTAACCCTTTTTCACGTACGATTATTATTGTTCGTGTCAATTGTACTTTTAAAGAAATATTTTCCGTTATGTTAACAATGAACTGACAGTAAAGTGGTGTTATGAAAGATTAGCACGCTACAAGTTTGGTGAACTTCTAGTAAAATAGATAGAACATTACCAAGTGAACTAGTATTGAATATTCGTTGCAGATTTTATTTATGCACATAGTCGAAAATGTACTAGATATTAGGATTAAATGCAAGGTACAAACATTGTTTTTTGTTGTTGTGTTGTTAAAGAACACCCGAAATAAAATATATATTTTCTTTAATTATACTTTTGTGGGTCTTATTACAATCGTTTTTACTTCTTTTGTCAAAAACAAGATATTCGTTTTACTTCGATTGGGAAATATAAAGTCTCCACTATATGTGTGAAGTGTAAAATACTTTCCATACAACAGTGAAATAGAAGAATAATTAAATTTTAGAAATTAAGTCAGTTTGTATTACCCCTTGTTCCCCTAAGTTCGGTACTGTTCCATTGCGAACGCTGGGTCGCCATGGCAATGGTTGAAGGCGGCTGGAAAGTTTGTTGATTTCTCGAACGTCGCAAACGTTCAGTTCCGTTCCTTTCTTTCACCTGTGCGTGCGTACCTTCGTGATGGCTTCCGCTCGGGACAGTTCTATTTCGGCCAATGTGGCTGACATTTTAATTAAGAAGCTGCGCGACAAGCGTGCCCAAGCCCGCGAGCTTCGTATTCCTCCGCCGACCCCGACCCGGGAACCGACCGTGCGCCAATCTCCCGAGTTCAACGTGGAGTCGTTGCCGAACGGGGAAACCCTCGACGCGGTCAAGCGGAAGCTCGGCGTCATCGACACCTGCTTCCCGTCGTACCAACCACCGGCACCGGAACCCAGTAGCTCGTCCACCACGGAGGAGGGCGCACCGGAACCGGCGGTGGAGGAATCGTTCCCGGAAACATACCGCACGCTCTCGTCGAAGGAAAAACTGGTGCTGCTGTTCGCAGAGAACTTTCGCCGTCAGTACCGGGAGAAGTTTGGCCACCGGAAGCCGCTGGTGCTGGCCCTGCCGAACGAGTGCGGAGTGCAGAAGTTTGTCAGCACCACGCTCCGGCCATCGGTGCTGCTGTTTCCGGATCTCATCGGGTCCTGGGAGGAGATTGCTGCGTTTGTTGCCGACTATATCGCCTACGAGCCGCTCGACAACCAAGTCAATATGGTAAGTGCCCCTCCGTAACCATAGTTACCTGTCTGGTTGTCATTGAAAGTTCTTTCGTTTCCATTCTCGTTGAAGCCAAACTCGGCGGGGAATTCAATTTTAATAATTTATTGCCAACTTCTTTCTGCACCCAAAATGGCGATGACAAGCAATACTTTCTGTTCTTTCTGTTAAAGTAGTTTTCACACGTTACACGATTTGTTTTTCATTTTGTTTAATGTAGGGTGGTGGTGGTGTGTATTCGCAAATTTCATTTATGATGTTCAACATTTTCTTTTACTGATAAGAGTTCAAATTTTACAATAGTTCGTTTTCGTGTTTATACATAGGAATATTTGAGTTTTTTAATTTTATTTTCTTAGCTATCCGTGGGAATTCACTAATTCTCTTCCCGTCTCCGCGCCTGCTCATAGGTTTAGGTCCTAAATTTATCATCGCTTCTACTGATTTTCTTTCCGCTGCCCCTCAGCTGCGTGCAGCGAACTTTCACCTTTTTCTTAATCTTTGCTATAGGAATTTTTACGTTCGCTAGGAAATAGTCCAAAAAATCACAATGACATTTGTTTGTCGCGCTGCCGAAATGTTTCGCTTTTCGCTGGTTTTTTGTTTGGTTTCGCTCCTGCTTTTCCGCCTATAAATGTTTTTTACTTGTTTTACTTTGCGCAGATGACTTCACCCATCCGTTTCGTTCTACTTATTTACTTTAAATCTTTTGCTTCTGGTTACTCTAGTACAATCATCTTATGTCTTTTGATTGATTAGCGAAGGGATACACACAGTCTAAAAGTTTCAGCTCTGGACTGGTTTACCTCCGCGCGTTAATGGAATGTTGTGACATCGGGGTCCTATATTTTTTTCAACCCACTCGTCTACTTTTTACCTACTGTGGGTTTTGCATCGGATATACCACCTTCCACACACATTCGCACACTATTAGCGAATCTTCTAACATCTTTGGGGGTTGAGAACTGGGTGCTACCCCTTAGCACTTATATCTGACGAGCATAAACACACCAAAAATACATCAATTCAATGCGTGTCCGAGACTCTTGGGAGATCTTGGGTCGCCAACCACCGGTGGTGGTGGAGGGGAATTAAGGGTGTTGTATGTCTGTGTGCTACCGTGTGTGTGTGTTTATATTTTTATAACTTTTCCGTGTCTATTATTCAGGCTACTCCGTAAAGATACATAAATTAGTGAATTGTAAGAAGTTGTACATTTGGCATCATCATCATATAATTGTGGTCAGTGCTGGACTTAATGGTATTGTTTCGCGTTTTTTTTTCGGAACGGAATAGATAACCTTAACTTGCGTTCCCAAAATTCACCCATTGGAAAATACTTTGGCAGTAGAAATGCAACTCCGCTTTGATATTCCCATCAAAAGCCTCCATTATACAATTCGTGTGCAACGAAGAGCTGCAATTAATAGTCCTATTTCAACGGTAAATAGAATTCTGGGGATATGAAGAAAACTCAAATCCAACCTATAAGAATCGAAAATAAAATGTGGATCCAACTCACTATTAAAGTATATTTCATTTATTTCTGCCACTGCTACCGATCATTACGAATTGACGGTTATGATTGTTGAATTCATTTGTTCGACTAAAACAATCTTTGCTTACAATTTCGTTTTTGCTGTCCCGTTTCCGTTTTAGAATTTGAGTAAAATTAACTCTTTTAAAATGAGGCACTAAAATAAGCAATAGTAATAACATATTATATAAAAAAAGATTTACCACACAATCCTATTATTGTTGCACAGTATGTTGTGGGAATGGTAAGGGAAAATTAAAAAATTCAACTACTTATTTAAACGGCCTCAATTGGGCCTGGCGCGATAAGCTAATCGTTGACGCTTATGTAAGGTATTAACATTGCATTGCAAAACCAGATCGAGCATTCTCAAACATTGGGAGATCCAGTTTGGAAGCGTACAGGTTTGTATTCAGCTTCCCCATTCTGACCGTATGGGTTGGAATGTGTTTGAGATCCTCTAACTGTCTCCCTTTTAGCTAGCTGCTGCCGGCAGGATGATCGCCTTTCGAAGCGTGTTTTTTTGTATTTCTCGAAGAAATATCTGCTTTATGACATGCATTCCCCATCGCAAATTGCTTCAAACTATGTACAGTGGGCCTATGAGATAACGAGCTGGTTTTGTTTGGCGTAGTTGGAACGTTTACTTCCGCTTGCGGATCCGAGTTCGCTCCTCCGGGCCGTTTCCACCGAACGTACCTCCTCCACTGGCCGCCGTCGTCTGCAGCTGTTGCCGCTCCGCGCTCAGCTTAATACTGTTCAGCAGGTACTTGAACTGCATCACCTGCATCGCGGTCACGTTCGGATCGCTGCAGGCCTCCAGCCACTTCAGGAACTTCTCACCATGCTCGACCGCCTCAGCCGAATTGCGAATGTCTGCCACGGCCGCAAACAGCGACGACGACGCTGGCACAACAACGGGGTCGTGTGGGTTCGAGTCGTCGGACAGATCGCTTTTGAGATCGTCCCCGGTGACACTGCCACCACTCTTGTTGTTGTTGGACAGCAGATGATCCTCCGCGTGGTTGCTGCTGCTGCCACCCGCCGGGCTGACCGACCGTTCGCGTACCATCGCCATCGGGGACGGCGTGACGGCCGGACTGCTGGTGGAATCGATGGTCCGATCGTTACTGTTGCTGCTGTACAGGATGTTATCTAGCACTTCCTTCGCGCTAGCGGTCCCGGTGGACGAGCGCCTTCGCTTCCCACCCACGCCCGCAGCGCTTTCCTTTCTCTCCTCGCCGTCGTCTGTCAACACTTCCTTTAGATGATCCTTCTGCCGAACTCCGTCCTCCTCGTCGTTATCGTCTTCGTCGTCTGCCTTTTCGTTGGCCAGATCATCTTCGTCCTCCTCCGCACGAAGCCGGCTTTCAGTCACGACCTCTTCATCGACCTCCTCCAGCTCCTGGTCATGCTCCCTCGGAAGTGCCTCTTCGCCACTGGCCGAAAGTCCCGACGACTTGCGATCGAGTTCCACATCATCGTCCATCATGTCCAGCTGGCGTTCCTCCTCCAGAGGTACCAACGACTCCTCGATCTTTACCTTTCCCACCTGAAGCATTCTGGCGCCACCGTCGTCCAACGCCGACCGGTGATGGGCGCCACCGATCGAGGAAGTCGACGCAACCGATGAGGCCGACGTGGGTCGGCTCGGGTGATGATTGCTGTTGTACCGAGAGCGACGACCATCGCCACAACCGTTCGCCAGCGAACCGCCGCCGTCCTTGCCGTGGTGGTTGGACAGATCCTCCGGTTTCGGATCGCCCTCGTGTTGCCGGCGTTGTGCGGTGCTTCCGATGTTCAGATCGATCGGTTGATGATGATGCTGGTGACTCAGATGGTGGTTCAGATGGTGGTGGTGGTTGTTGTTCAGCGTGTCCGTCGGCGTCGGCGTCGTCGTACCCTTGGTGAGCTGCGAGTAGAGGATGTTCTCGTAGGCGGCCGTCAGCGAGGCGGCGGCTGAACCGGCACCACCTTTCTGATGATGACTGCTGCCGTTGTTGTTGTTGTTCTGTTGACTGATCGAGTTGTTGTTGTTGTGGTGCAGGGCCGCGGCCAATGCGGCCTGCTGAGCCTGTTCGCGTTGCTGCTGTTTGCTATCGGCACCTACTCCGCCTCCTCCTCCGCCTCCTCCAGTAGGAGTTCCTCCACCGCCGGGCATCAGCGAAGCGCCGAACGTTTTGTACCACTGCCAGAACCAGGACGAGTTCTTCGTGTCCTCCGGTGTGAGCGACGGTGCGGAAGAGGGTGGCGTCGGTTGGGGCGTGCTGACGAGCGGCGGGCCGACCAAAGGCGGCGGGGGTGTTTGCGGTGTGTGCGTCGTCGAAGTGGGAAGCGTCTGCTGGTGCGTGGGCGAACCGCCGCTTAGTCCGAGGTGGGCCGCGGCAGCGTTGGTCACGGGTGGCGGCGTCGGGGGACTGTGGCTGGTGGCGCGTGGCAGCGACGAGTAGAGGTTGTTCAGGCCGAGCATGGCCTGCTGCGACTTGAGCCAGTACCAGAGCGCGTCGTCGACGGGAGCGGGTGCATTCGGGTCACGACCTACGGAAGCATTGGTAGTGGTTGTAGTGGTGGTGCTAGTGGCGGGATGATGGTGGTTGTTGCTACTACTGTTGCTTGATTTTCTATACTGCTCAGACAGATTAGTGAGGCCAGCGTGTGGCTGTTGGTGAAGCATACCGTTACCGAGAAGTTCGCCCGACGACGACGAGCCGCTTTTCTGCTGCTGCAGCTTGGCCAGATTGCGCACGGTCAGCGAGGGCCCGGACGAGCCGCCGTTGGAGGACGACTTTTCCGTCCCTCCTCCGCCACCACCCCCGTTCGACCCGACTCCTCCACCTGCACTGCTGCCGTTCGTGTCCTGCAGAGAGCTGCCTCGACCTCCTGGCCCTCCTCCTCCCTGCTGCTGCTGTTGCTGGTGACTGGTGCCGTTGTTGTTAGCCGCCGAGCTGCCGGAGCCCTTGGGGCGAACGTTCCGTAACGACTGGGCGGCAGCAGCCGCCGCCGCGGCCGTATTTAGTCCCCCGGCCAGGCTGGACATGGTCGCGAGGCTGTGGTTGTTGTTGAGCTGCGCGAACAGGTTCAAATTGGTGGCGATGTCGTTGAAGCTGAGCGCGAGCGGACTCTGCCCGAGCCCAGACATGCCGGACAGGTGGCTCAGGCTGGTCAGCGGACTGATGGCCGCCATCGAGAGGTGGTGATCGGACTTGCTCGGATCACCCCCGTGGTGGTGGTGATGGTGCTTGCCCAGATCCGCCCCGTACGCCTTCGACTTACTGAGGGCCGATATCTCGGCGGCCGTTTTGGCGAACTGGCTAAAATCGGCCGCCGACCCGGCCAACCCGTTCATGATCATATCGCCACCGGACACTCCGAGCGGACCCGACTTGTCCACTCCACCACCGCCGCCACCTCCCCCACCGCCACCACCACCTCCGCCGCCGGACAAATCGAGCCCGTTGAGGGAACCGCGGGATGCAGCCGCCGCCGCCGCCACCTTGTAGAAGCTGTCCTCGTACTTGAGCTTACCGTTGCCACCGAACATGGCCGACTCGAGCTTTAGGCGCTTCTCGGGCGGCCCGCTGAACAGCTCGGCAGCCGCGGCCGCCGTTAGTGCCGCCGCCGTCGCCTCGTTGCTGAGCTTCTCCGCGTTCTCCACCGACTGGCGCGACATGTAGCGCAGCTTCTCCTCGTTCTTGCACCAGCCGCGCAGCGTCGACTCCGGCACGCCGATGTCCCGCGCGACCGACGCCTTCGACTCGCCGTCGTGGATCCGCTGGATCGCGTCGATCTTATCCGTCGCCGTCAGGTGGCGGAGCGGGCGTTTGCCCTTCGTTGCTGTTGCCATCATCATCATTAGAAGAGATTCTGTATGTCGGGAGAAAAGAAGAAAGAACAATACGGTTAGAAATTAGTCATGGAAAAGGGTCGAGCGCAAGAGTTTGTTCTTCGTTTGATAATATTATCTTTACTAATACACAAAACAAGCTGAAAATAACGTTTTTGATGTGTCGTTGTCAGGATGGAAATTTCGTGTTAATTTGTTTAACTCCTTTAACCTTCACATCATCGTGTGAAGAATAAGATCTACTTGTGACAGTTTTTTATTTTTATTTTTATTTGAAACCAAATTTAACAACCTCAGCACACTTGACATTCTGGTCCTTGTTTTCTTCTTTACAGTGGATATGGAATTGCTTGCAGAATCTTCCAGCTGGGGTCATTAGGATGCCTAGCAGATTTACTTGCTATTAATTAACCCCCTCACACATTCGTTTTCCTCTTCTCCCCATCAGTTTTTCTTTTCCATTATGTTGATTGTCTGTCTCATTTTCATTGCAAAATGTTTGATGGGAAAAATACGTAGCTCGAACACTTTTCCGTCAGCCCCAGCAATGGAGGTGTTGTCCAATTGGCACGAGATCATACGCTTGCATACCCTCTCCAACCGGGCCCTTTCCTCTCACACCACCAAGCACCATACCATCAGGAGGAAAATGCAACCAATAACGACGACCAGACGCATCGCGTCTTGCGCGTCACATGCGCTATGCGTAGACATACGCTTTTCTGGCCCGGCTTGGGGGCACGCATTTTCCGTACTAACACCATTGGAGCACACACGCACACACAAACCTACCAGGATGGGGGTGTGCGGGTTGCCGATTTGGTCACCGCCTACCGATAAAGAATAATAAAAAGGATGAAAAATCGCACCGGTTGGGAGAAGAGGCGCGATCTTTTCTCCTCCATTTTATTGGATTGGGGGGCGCATACACAGTTTCTTCTCCGCTCTTTCTTGCTAGATGTTTGGTCAGCCAGTTTGGGTGTCATCCGTCGTCCCGTTCGCTCCTTCACTGGACCGGAAATCCACGAAGTGTCCCACTTGGCAGGCGTTGGGTGGGGGATTTGGTTTCGCGCCGTGTCCGGTTCTTTGTGCGCACGCCGGAGAGCGTTCGACCGACCTTTCTCCCACCTGTCCCCGCGTCCTCGAGGAAGAAAAAGAAGACCACCAATGGTGACCAGCAGGGTGGTCATGTGCGTGCAGATCTCGTTCTCCCATCACCTTCTCGCAAGGGCCACACGAAGTGTGTTTATACACGCAACGGACTTTTTCATTCTTCCCGCGTAGGATAGCGAACTCGAGAGCTTTGTTGTGTGATGCGTTTGCTCCCTTAGCGTGAGCTTTTTTCCCCGCAAAAAACATAACACTTTTTGTCTCATTTGTCCGTTGAAGGAGAAGGAGAGTTTATGCTCGCGCCGAGGTGCATCCCCAGCCGTTGCACATCGCTACGATGCGATATGCGCGAGAGCAAGCTTCCTGTGAGTGCCACGCATTCATTCATAAAACACGCCGTTCGTGGAACTCACCGGAGCATCAATTCAACGGCATCTCTCCCGCTCTCTACGTTCGTATACATAAAAAGCGTAAATGGCGAGATTTTTCTCTTTTTTTTCATTCCGTCCAATTTCCTTTCCTCCTTTTTCCCTTGCAGCCAGATGCACCAGGACGAAGCACCGTAAAGCTCTCTCCCATATGCTGAGATTGTTTACCTAAATGTTGCACATAAAGTACACGCACAGCAGCCTTTTTTGCGTGCTGTTGCTCAGTACGCCCTTCGACTGCATTCACAGCTGCAGCTGCACCCGACACTGCTGCACTCTTACGAACTTTTTTTCTCTAATGTCATTCCTACGATGCTCTCCTTTCTCCAGAGTTTGATGCTGTTGTTTGTACGTTAGAAACTATACATGGGGAAAATTTGCGATTTTTCCACATTTGGCATAACCAAAGCACAAAAGGGAAAAAATACATTGTGCGAAAACTATCATGCGCACAAGTAAGAGAGGCCACGTGTGTTTAAATGTGAAGCATCGTTTGTGTGAGGGTAAGAGCAGGACACCAACAATGCAACTCTTCATGAACTTTTTTTCTACGTCAGAGTAGGTTTTTTTCACTGGACATCTTCTCGGTATGGTCTATTTTGATAAAATGAATACAAAAACTCATTTGAACCCACACAGCTACGAAAGACCTTTGGCAAAACTGCTCGAAGTTTGGAAGTAGCAGCGTAAAGATGAGAAAATGGGATAGCGACTTTCTTTCAGTTGCAATTTTTACGTAATGCTTGCTTTCCGACCCGCTGATGCTGCATTTTGCAGGGGATTTTATTTTCTTGACGTTCTCCCATTGTATTGGTGAAGGATGTGCTTTTTCCAAGCACGTTTTTCTCGCCCCGTCTGACGCGCTACGACCTGGAGCAACCTTGTGTCGTTGCGCTTTCCTTTAGATTTTCCACTCACCGACTTTGCGGCCCCCCATATTTTTCCGGCTGCACAAACCATGCGACCCATTATGCTTCCATTATCATGCCTAGCACGTTCGCCTCCGACGGTACCGACCCGTGGCATGGAGCTGACTAAAGTATCTGGAGGGGGACAACAATAATAGGAAAAACCAACAGAAGAACCGATGGGAGGGAAAAACAACAAGGAGCTCTTGGATCCATGCGGCTCCGACCGAGCGTCGGTGGTGGTTGTGAGGAAAAATCAGTTTTCCTAGCATTAATTCATATAAACAAACCCCGTTCGCAAGCCATGTGCAAGCGAGGAGAATAGGACAGTAGAGGAAACTCCGCAGCCGGTGGAAACCACATGGTTGGGTAAATGGAAATAGACAACTTTTACTTTCATTTACTGAAATTTATTGTTCTGTGTGCTGCACACGATGGAACGAGCGTTTCCGTTTCGTTTCGTTCAGTCACTCGTTTCCAACCCGAAAGAGAATAGGATGCACTTTTATTTTGCCCTCCTTTTTTACTACAATTGTTGTTGCTCGTGACATTGAGAGCAAACGCTGGAGGAAAGTGAAAGCATTCAACTACTATTACAACTGTTTCTGTGCGGTTCTCCCGTTACTACTAGTTCTAGGCTAGAGAAGAACCGAAGCACGTGCTGTTTTCCATAGACTTTTCAAAGATTTACTTGCATATTGTTTTAAAGCGAGACTGTTGAGTGGATGACACAGATTACGTGGAATAAATATTGGCAATGATTCAGATAGACTTTTTCAAACGTTTTAGGTTTAAAGTTAAACAGGCAGAAGCTACCTTAGAAAAATGCGAAAAGATCTCTACAAATACTTGCAGCATACACATCAACACTAAAAGTAAACCAATTTGACCGTGTTTAGTGGTATTCATTTAGTGGGTACATTAAATTCATTAAGATAATGAATCTTCATGAATTTTTCATGGATCTGTCACGAATCTCTACGATACTTTCATTCATGCGTGGATCATGCGAAAAAAACCAAAAAATGGGGTCCCGCTACCCATTATTTTTCAAACTTAATATGTGAATTTCGCTAGTAATTACTTTCCATGACAAAGTTCTTTTTATACGGTTTTATACGGAAATGCTAACAATTTGAGGTATACATTATGACAGTAATATAATTCTTACCAATTATTCAATTGATTACATTTAACCACAACACAACACAATTTATGTTTGAGTCAAAAATTGTAATACTTCTACATATCAACTTTGACTCAAGTTAGATCAAATTTGAAGAAAGGTTGCTTTTCCATTGTTAGTGAAGTTAAGCTTATGAAGTGCGCAAAATTTAATTGTTTTAACACTTACTTACATTGACTTTGGAAAGTTATCGATAAACTAATTTGAGAATTAATTCGAAAAAAAATTGGTGCCATGAATGAAGCAATCATTTGATTGAGGCAACAGTCATGTTTTTTTTGCATCTCTATATTTTCCATAATAACGTGTTGGAGCGTAAAAAATCTCCTGTTCCATTGTTATCACACAATGGCTACAACCAACATCAACAAATGGATACTGACTCATTCAGCAGAAGCAAATGGAAGGACTCAAAACGAGGCAACCAAAAAAAAAAAACAGACGATGAATTCTTCCCTGTGGTCTTATTGTACAACATGTTGATGGTAGTAGTAGCAGCAGCACCCGAAAGCAGTAGTAGTAAACGCCATCAGTAGTCAGGAAGGTCGTCTGGAAAAACAGCTGAACAAGTGTTTCTCCACTTCCTTTGCCACTTCCGTGCGTTTCGTTTCCTTCCAAAGGATGAGGAGCCTTCCTTTCCTCCGACCGCACCAAAACTCTCCCTCTTCTCCCTCCCCCCGATGAAAGTTATGTGTATTTTTTACGATTTGATTTATTTATGGTTCTGCTCCACTGTGTGCCCATTTTCCCTTTCGTTTGGGTGAATTGTGTGATTCGGCCCTGAGAAGGATGCACAAGGACGCGCCGGGGGTCGGAGGATTGCCGACGCAGACGACGACGACGGTTTTAGTTTGGTTTGTTTTGGTTTCTCTACCAGCCATTTTACGAATGATGTCGTGTACTTACTTCGCTGCCCTTCTCTCGATGGTTGTTTGCTGTCGCGGTTTGGCTTGGGCTTGTAATATCTTCTTACGGCGAAGCACAAAACGATCATCATAATCGTTCTCCCTAAGCGTTTTAGCAACATACAACACGGGCTTAAGGCCACCGACACGCACAGAAACTTGCACCAAGCAGCGAGCGAGCCTCACGGATCACTGTATCTGGAGCCTTTTTAGGTGCGGAGAACGGCTGTAAAACAACAACACATTGCTACACATTCTGATCCGTTTTCCCCGCCACGCTCTGATTTCCCTCCCGGTGCCCGATGGACTTCGAGAACTCAGGAAACCTTTAATGCGGCTTCTTGTCTGTCGTTCTCTGCTCTCGCCGTCTGTGCATGCAACGCGGCAGCAACAGGTTGCTAGTTAATTATATTTTTTCTCCCCATGTTTTCCGTCTACCACCCACACGCAAGGTGTATCGTGAAATGATGTGGAGCTCGCGTTGTACATAACACGTTAACTTCTGCTTGTTTTTTGAACCACGATTTTCTGGTGTTTCTCATCATTGTTATAGAAATGTTTTTCAACTATTTGACTCAGCTACTCGTAGATCGTGTCCCTATATTCCTTCCTGTTACTATTACTTTAATCAAACTGTGTCGATTTCATGTGAAAACTTCATTACCGCCAAAATCCACGTTTTTATGTGTCCTTACAAGTATTTGTATTATAATTTCATATATATGTTTGAAGTTATACCATAGTCCTTCTGATAAAAGAGAAATATGATGTCCTCAAATGTGGAAAAAAGACAAAGCAGTCAAATAATGTCAAGGTTATCTTGATTTTTCTGCTTTTCTTGTAGAGAAAAAGTTAGCAGGATGTTATTTGGCATGCAACAACATAAAAGATTGATTAGCATAAACGCATATAAATATACCCAACCTTTTTTTTTTAAGGATGCGACGTGGTTTTTTTGTCGAGCATTTGATTCTATGTATAATGTATTTTAAATCAAGAAAACGCGGCTCCGAAGGATAGCAGGATTTTATAATAATTGATTTAATTTCCCAGCCACTGCCACTTTGACGCTTTGATTGCCTTTATCCCGTCCCGTCTGGGACGGTCTATTTTCACTCAGCCGGTAAGTCTCGATAAGTTATGGCCCCCGAGGGCCATACCGCGGCGGGAGCTCTGAGAAACGCTAAATTTCTGCGCGCACGCAAATTAAACCGAGGGCGCAAGCAAAAACAAGAGCCTTTTGGATCGAAAAATTCAAATGGACATAAGACGCTGTGTCTCGTCGAGAGGCGAAAGCGAAAAGATGCCGGGGAAAGTGGCTGCCCCTGTGTGGGACCGAAGGGCCGTTGGACGATCCAATCCGGGACCTTTGCAAAATACCATTAATTAGGGCGCGCGATTGTGGTCCATTTCTCGCGAATCGCCTATCGATTCGTTTAAGCCGTGGCTGGCAAGTCAGCGAATTCTAATGCATCGTGGATAAGCTGAAAATGTTGGCAAAAGGCAAGACGGCGTGGACGGAAGACCCGTTGTCGTCGCGTTCTCATCAATCGTCCATCCGAAAACGATGGTAATAACGGTTAATAACACACACACGTACACGGACAGGGTGCGTCCAATTTAGTAAAATGCAAAAAAGGTGGCAGCGGAGTTGATGGCGACTGCAGCAGGACGACTTCGAACAACGAAAGGCGACGCGTCAGTTTTTTGGAGAACTCGAGAAATAAAAAGTTTGGCATTAATTTGCTGCCTTTCTTTCCCGATCGGCGGCTTCTCGAACACGCGAGAGGGACGAGAGAGCAAATGACGTTGAACAAGGAATAGAAAATTGCATTTCATTAAACCCGAACGCGAAGGTAAGGTGTAGGGAAAAAGACTGCAAATAAAATTTGACAAGAGAAAAAACAAACCCGCACCACATAGTTGAAGGGTGTGTGTGTGTGTGCGTGTGTGGGGGGGGGGGCGGGGGGGGGGGGGGTTCTCGCGAACCCCAAACCTTCAGGCTGGCGCGCGCGACGAATTTCGCGAAAACTTGTGGCTTGAAAACGCGAAATTTTCGAAAAAACCCCCGCCGAAGCGACCCGAGAAAAGAACCCTTACACTCCCCCCTTCTTTGCCATGGCCCTAAAAAACCCCAAAATTGCTTGCTTTCTCGTCCGTGCACAGCCCCAGCGTAAAATACAGGTTTCTCGCCTTCCCGGAGAGACGACGACCGTCATTTGGCAGCAGGATCCCTTTTTTCACCTTGCGTGTTGTTATTAGTATGTTGTAGCAGTTTTTTGTTATCCCTCGGTCGTTGCAGGTTGGTTTTTTTCTCTTCCCTCCACGCCGGGTGGACGGGGCCCCATTCTAACGGTTTTTAGCCTCCAGACACCGGGAGCGTCGCGGACCGTTCTGCTCTGGCGGTGATGTTATTGGCAAAATCGATAGAAAAAGAAGCAACAATACACACACATACATTCGCCAAGACACGCAAACCCCGCGAAAACATAATCGCAGGTGAGTTGTGTTAAATGCCGGGTTGAAAAAAAATCACAAAATGGAAAAAAGAAACATATGGTCACAACATACAAAACACACTGGTCCTGAAGCAGGGCTCGAAGGACAGGCTTCCTGGGGTGGGTAGGGATTGCGACAGGATCACCACACCAACACCGCGCTATGGCGAAGACGGCCGGTCACATGGACGACAGCGAGTCGCGATATTATTTTTAAACCGCGAGGGTCGCTGACGTTTTATGCTCGACTGGACCGACCCCTCGCGAGTTGTCCCACGATGGGTGTGTGTGTGTGTGCCACAGAGGATAAAGGTAGGGTGACACCCGGCAGTGCGTGTGCAAAACAACGACCCCCGATGTGTTCCTGTTGTTCAACCACTGCGACCCCATGCTTAATCATCTGACCGACCACGCGAAAGTTAGAACACGAGATCCATCCACCGATGTTGGAGAAAATATAAAGTAAGCTTGTAAAAGGGCCGGGACACCCCTGTTGATCGCAAGAAATGGGCGCAGAATAATTTGCCATGCAAAGTTGCACTTTCAATACGGGAACAAGGCAACACGTCCTTTTTCTTTCCCTCCGTCTCCAGAATTAGCGTCAGGTTGTTGCCCAGCTATATAGGGTTCTTCTTGTTTGAGGCTGGATTTATAATCATAGCATCTCTTATACCCCAGCATGGTTTGAGTTACATGGCGATGCAGATTGTCCGAACCAAATGAGTTTATTGTTTTATCACAAAACTAATAACGTTTTTATTCTTTAATAAAATTGTAAGAAACGAATAAATATTTTAGTTCCAATTAGTTTCTGGTGTCGCGTCAGTGGAAAAGAGTAAATGGATTGATCAGTTTGTTCTGGCAATCACGAAAAAATACCAGACCATGCCTCCACCATCATCATTATCATCATTAGTGTCATCATCTTTGCACTAAGAGCAAGCTTGTACTTCTCTTCCAGACCGTCTGGATTTGAACCAACGGGAAAGTTGGAGCTGAAGAAAAATAGTGCACGCTTTGTGTGAGTGGATGGTATTCTTCTTTCGCTCGGACGGACACCGGGAGTTTGTCGTGTCCGCGGGAAAAAGGTGCCCTTCGAAGAAAGCCCACTATGCAGCAGCAGGACATTGCAGGAAAAAAAAAGCGCAGCATGCGACAGAATTCTGAATACATACACACTCATACATTGATCCGCGGGGGGGATGAAAAAAAAACACATCCACACGTCGCGAAACAAACAGCAGGACGTCCTTCGGGGTGGGACGCAAAGGAGGACGGGGAGAAGAAAAAGGAACGTCCCGAACGCCCGGAGAAAGGATGATTACCAAAGGGAAACCCACCATCACCACCATATTCAAGCATCCCGGGGCGTTCCTGGCAAGGGAAAGAAGACGCAAGAGAGGGACAAGACTGCGAAGGTAATGTTCGTGGGAGGGAAAATGAAAATGGCCACCGGACGCGCAAGACGTGATAGATTAGGGACGGACACATTCTGGCGAACGGGTGGGAAGAAGCAAGGAAGACATGGGTAGGGAACGGGAAGGGAGCTGGTGGAATCATCAAGCACACAAGCGCCCGCGAGACTAGCGCGAGAAAGGAGGAAAGAAAAAAAGGGCGAATAGAAAAGGAAAAACCCGGGGAAATGTATTACTACTTCCAGTCAACCAAACCAAACCAAAAATCGGGCCGCCGGAGGGAAAACCCCTGTCGCCCCCGGATGGTCAACACAACGCATTACTCACACACACACACACACACACACACACACGTGGAGCGGTGCTGGACAGGCCGGTGGAGTGGGAAGAAAAACAGCCAACGAACTACGACTTCGCTAAAACGGACAAAGAATGAAAGGATATTCGGGAAATGTGGAAAGCGCGCTCCCGGGGCCATGCTGGCGAGATGCTAACGGTCGCGGTATGTGTGTGCCTGTGTGCTGAATGTGCAAAAAACTAAGCTGAAGGTGGCCAGAAGAAAATGGCAAACCAGGGGGGGGGGGGGGGGAAGGGGAATGTGGAGTGTTTAAGAAAAGGGAAAAGGAAAACCATCGGAGCTCAACAGTGGTGGACACACGTCGTCTGCTGGCCGCGCGGCTTCTGCTGGAAAAGATTCCGTGGGTTCGTCCTTACCATACACATACATACATACACACACATTCACACGTCCCTCGTTTCTTCCATGTTTTTGCAGCATCCACCAGGCGCGATGCCAATCTCTTTCGTAGGAAAGAAAGGAGGCAAAATGGAGCAAGAAGACGAAACGACCGACGACCGTTCTTCTTTCCGTCCGTTGGAAGCGACGTTAGTTCTCTGCACCCGCGACAGGACCTCAGCCCCTCCTCCGCACCCTCTTCCCCCACCAAGTCAGGCTGGTCCCTTCAAACTAAAAAGCCTAAGGACTAGAGGGAGGAAATGTTTTGGATTTCTGCGCTGGCGTTTCGCCACTTCTGCAGGGAAGGACAATATCGGTGTGTGGTGGTGGGGGTTTGGTGGGAGGGTGATTGGTCGATTTTTCTTTCCGTGCTGCGGTGCATTTTCCTACCTTTTTTTGCCTTATTTTGCTGGCCACTTCTTTCCTTTCGGTGGCCATTTTCGCGAATCCACCAAAATCGCGACGAAGGAGTGAGTAAGTGGGGTGGTTTTTGGGGGTGTCTTTGCCTTATTTTTTTTGTTTGCTAGAGTCAAGAGTTTTCGGACATCCGATCCGCGAGTGGGTGCGCGCTTGGATTGAACTTTCCTCCCAACCCCAACACCGCTTCGTCTCTCGTGGCGTGTTTGGCCGCTTACCTTTTTTTGCTCGTTAAGAAGGGCACAAGAAGCAACAACAAATGGGGGGTGTTTTTGCTCAAAAAGAAAAAAAATCTCTTCGAATTTTTCTCCCACCTTCTCCAAACCTCCCACTGACTATTTGGGCCGTCGTTAGTCTTTAGTATACTGGGTTTAATTTTTTGCTCAACATCATCGCTCGCGCCTCCTTCAAAAACATCGTCGTCGTCGTCGTCGGCGTGTCAAGTCGTCGCCCTGCAGTCGACAGTTCCAAGAACTACCCTCTCTTTCCCATCGGCCACCTTCCACGCATCCACCCTCTTCAATGCAGGGGCTAGGCTGTGGAAGGTCCTTCCGAACCGAAAAAAATATTTACCCCCGGAGCATTACGATTTCAGCGCGCTACCGCGATTTTTCCCCTGTGTCTGTGTCTGTGACTGCCTGGTCCACCTTCTTGCCTGCCTGCCTGCCCGGTGCAGAGTCTGCGGTGACCGGCCATAATAAATGCCTCTTCTCGTCCTCTACCCCTGGGCCACCTTTCGGGATTAGTTTTATTTTATTTTTTTCTTCCTTTTTTTGCGATGCGTCATTTTCGCGGGAATGAAACAAGAGGAAAAAGCACGCACCAGGCAGCCGAAAAAAAAGGAAATCAGGCAACCTACCGGTTCCCGCGTCGACGAGGACAGTGAGGAAAGGGGGCGAAAAACTGAGCACGACACAAACCGTCAACCGGCGAGTCCTTCACAAATTAGGTAGCCGCGCCGCTCGCGCGTGTGTGTGAGGGAAACTTTAACTCTGCGTTTTTTTTTTGCTGTTGTTGCAGTTTGTCCCTCGACGCTCGAAAGCGACGCGACACACCTTTCTCGGCCTCCGCCGTTGTTAAGGGTTTTCTTTTTTTGGTTCGCCATACCGTCTTCCGGCGCGGCTCAAAAGCGAGCGCGGGGCGGATCATTCTGTTTCGGGAGGGAATTAAATGTGTGACGTCCCAAAAAATGCCAGCAGCAGCCACACCAACAACGGGATGATGGCCTTTAAGGCAAACCTTCCTGGGACGTGCATAAGGAATGGAGCAGGGCGCGAGTCCCTCAAGGCGTGGGATGCAAGAAGCAGATGTAGACGGGACGGGGAAGGAGCACTTTAGGGTACACGGGGCCTTTATTCGGTTTTTTTATGCCGCTGCTCATTATCTTCTTCTTGATCGCACGTCCTTCTTCCTGGGGGATGCATGACCCTCCACCGGTTATGCACTTTCGTGTTCGGGGTGAAAATTGGTTTCCTTTGGGAGGCAATAGCGTGTGTTTTCCACCAATTTTCTTTTTTATTTTCAACAACGTACCAAGTTTGAGTAAAAAATATATGTTTGAAGAAAATTCTTATTAAACTCACATTCACACTTATTGACTATAGCGAGGAAGATTATGTTGAAAGCTTTTTTAAGAAGAACGAAAATATTGGTAGGTCGTTGGCTCTTGCACTAGATTGAACTTAATGTTTTTGATCAGTTTTGATCTTTTTAGTAGACAGACTGCAGTAAAGACTATATGCTTAGATTTGATTATCATTAATTTCATCTGTCTATCAATGGCACAACATATAAGAGCTTTGAAAAAATCGTTTACTATTTTCCAGTCCAGTCACGCTCTAAATGAAAACAAAATTTAGCTTGCAAAACTTTACGCCATGTCATTTTTCTCCAACAATTACTTTTATGTGAAACTAAATTTAATTGTTGGCTGTTTGACGCTGGAGAAGGATTTTTTTAAACTGGCTAATTTCTTCCCAAAAAAGGTATATTTTTCCTCATCCGATACACTCGTCTGCAAGATTGTTTCTATTTATGGTTCTATCCTCAGTTCCGTTACCCCCAAGCCCTATTTCACATTTCATGTGACTTGCAAGCCACTTTCTGCATTCTCCTTTGCTGTTGTATCTTCAAACATCAGCATTGTTGAATGGTGCAGCAATAACCGAATTACCCTGGAACTCAATAAAAACGGACCTAGGGTAAAAGAAAGCGGGCGCAAGTTTTCTGCCTATTTTATTTCGTACGTCTACCTGCGGATTTGAAGAAACGGAGCGTACAGGAATGCATACACACTGATATTGCTTTACAATAGGGTAAGGCAGGGACAGTTTCAAGGCCAAGAAGAAAACATAAACCCAAATCGACACGATTTGATGTGGGAGTGTTCACAATAATACACCGAGTGGTTTTGTTTACGACCAAGCAAAACGAAGGACGGAAAGTTTTTACAACTATAAACTTTTGCTTGTAGTTAAAATATGTCTCTTATGATTTTGTATGATGTTGGTTTGACATTGTATCTTCATCGTTGGTCAAGTGAAGCATAGGATCAGTAAATGTGTATTGGTATTTAATGCATTTGATGCCACGATAGCATTGCGCTCATTGCCAAATGGTGTCGAATGTTACACATTTGAATAATTCACGTGGTATATTATGGTGAGAGCATATTAATGGGCCGGGGAAAAGAGAACCCAAGGCCAGAGCGAGAGGATCCGATACTCATCATCGTCATCTGTTGATTCACGTCCACGTGGTGATGTTGGAGCAGATAAATCAGGACGAATGCATAACTTCCGGCGTGAACGGTGTCCCCCCCTCAACGATTAGCCCCGAAGTTTTGTGCTGAGATGTTTCGAAATGAACTGTAGGAAGTAGGAAGTTGTCCCAACTTACGTGCACTTGGTGACGTCCTCGACGATGGTGAGGCGGCACTCGTTTCCCGGAATCTCCGAATTTTACCGAACGTGATTAACCTTTCGGTTGACAGCGACGGGGAGGAAGAGAGGGCCGCGGAGGCTGCCGTGGACGAGGCCAGGTTGGGAGGCTGCGAGGGATCGTGCAGGAGACGCTGGCGCTGGCGTGGCCGCTGCCGCTGGTGCTGCTGCGGATGGGGATGGTGTTGGTGGTGGTGGTGGTGTGCGAGGCCGCCCCGTGTCGCCTGCTGCCGGTTCCGTGCCAGTACGAGGCCGGAGGAGCCCTCGAGCCGTTCGCCGGCTCCGTTGGTCACCTCCACCGTTCTTGCTTTTACTATTCTACCTTTCTGCACCACACACTACACTGCACCGCACGTCCTTTGCCTTCACACCGCGCACCACGAGGTTCCGCGGGTGATCTTTGAGGGCCGAGGGCTTTCTGGGTCTTGACCCACACTCCCACACTCAGATACACACACACACGCGCTCGAGTGAGCTAACGAGAGGACGTTCGTGTTCTTTGCGAACGTCGCGCTCTTGTCGCGCAAATTTGAGGGGGAATTCAAAATGGACCCCACCCGAAGTGCCCGTTGGTCAAGCGCGTGGGTCCACGATCTATTCTCGGTTCTTTCGTAACTTTTTGGCACAAAGTATTTTCTTATTGCTTATTTCGAACACTGCCTACAATTACGGACACCTTGCCAGCGGTTTGTTGGGAACAACCGGCAACGAAACAATTGCTGCGCGACTTGTGCTGTGTTTTTGATGTTTTATTTTCCTTCCCCGATATTCGCTGGAACGCTGCCGTCCATTCAATTCTAAACGCGGTTCGCCGTTTTTCGCCTCACGATCATGCGGCGTTCTTGTTATTCACTATCAGTACCGCACACCAGCGACTTTAGACGTCCAACGTCACTCGCGATTCTGACGATTCTGCTGGATAGCCGTTTTGATTTTTTCGTTTTGTGGAACAATCCGCGACCAAAAAGGTTTGCTGGATCCTAGACCGTCGACTACCGTAAGAAGCACTTTCAACTATGACGACTACGTGTTGCATACTGCGCGTACACACACCGTCCGAAAAGCGTCGATCGGACACCTAAACCATCCACCGCTAATTGCCGCCGACGCCTTTCTGGGACATTCCTCTCGAACAATAATACCGGTGCGCCTTGGCGGGTAGACGTTCTGGAGCCTCTCGAGCCCGGGTGTCGTTGGCCCGGACGGGGTCGGTAAGTGTATGCGTTGTGTGTTGGGAGGAAGAAAGTAAACGAGCCACCGAAATCCGTTACCTCGCACACTCGGGGCCGAAAAACACGGCGAGAAAAATTGCGCTCTGATCGGATCGCCGCCAATTTTTACGCGTGCACTCACACTACCAACACCCACTATTATTCGGCGGTGCAGCAGCAGCGGATCGTTCTGGGCGATGGGGGGAAAAAAACGTATCCTTCAACACGGCAGCCTAGCCCGACCGGAGGCGCACAGCCGTGGACGTGGTGGTACCGGAGATGATCGACGACACGGGCACCAAACCGACGACGACGGGTACATTATGATCGCAATATTCGCTGATGCCGTTGCACTGCTTCACTTCTTTTGTTTGTGTTCCCCCTTTTAAATTTCCCGCTACCTGTTCGACGGAGAAGCACCTTGGTGGGTTTTTAAATGAATTCGTTTCGTTTGCTTCAATGTTAAATTTGGTAACGAACTGCTTTTCACTGACCAGACCAACTAAATTCACCTTCTCCAACTCGCTTGCCGCACCGTTTCACTTGTGGGAGATTGTGTTCCACAATTCCGTTATTTTTGGCCAAATAATCCTGCAGCACTTGTCGCGGCGCGAATCCGCGACCGAAACCGTCCACTCCACACAAGTGTTGTTTGTGTTGTTTGCGATAAAACTATCTGCCGAAAAGTCGTTCCTGCCCAAACCAGTGTTTCCCAAAGTCGCGCGCTCCGGTGTGCGGACGTGCGTTCGACTCGTCGTCCGGTTTGTTTGTGACTGCCAACGACGATGACGGCGGCTTCGAAACGCGGCACACACCGAACGTCTTCCTGCCAGGAACCGCGCGTGTGTGTGAGACGGCAAGGGCCGGCCTGCTCTCGCTCTCGCTCTCGCTGCGTCGCGTCTTGTGTTGCACCACCACGGCGGTGCTATCGGATTCCGCTCGCGCGCTTCGTCTTCGTCGTGGACTCAGCTCCCGGAGAGCATCCTTCGCGTAGCGGTTCTCGAACACAACTGCGCCGCGGGACGACGGATGGATTTGAATAAAGCGTGTACGAAAATTACGATAAAAATGCGTTTCTGCCAGCCGCTCCCGCCGCCTGCACAGCCTGTTCCAGGGACAGTGGGCCAAGTGGAACAAAACAAAAAAGCGCCGAAGCGGCTCTCTCCCGATTTGCGATTCGCGAACTCTCTCGTCGTCGTGAGGGATGCCTTCTTCGCAGTCGCACACTCGCGCTGCTATCCTTTGCACACTGCGCCGGGTCGCGGGTTATGTAGGGACATATCGCGACGATGCTAAGAGGAACGGCGAACACAAAATAGAGCGAGAGCGAGAAAGAGCATGGCAGAGAGAGAGAGGGTGCGATCCGAGGCATCCCTTCGCCGGGAGAAAGTTTCCGCGCGCGGGATTGTGCGGATGGCGGAGGGACGGCGAAATCGCGCGCGTTCCTCTGCTCCAACTGTTGGTGTGCGTTTTCCCCTTTATTTTTTGTCGGACCGTGCGAGTGAGCGAGAGGGACCGCTCAAAGGGCATCCTTTTGGACACGACGAAGCCCCACGCGCGTGTTGCACCGGAAGTCCCAACTCGTGGTGTGTTGCACGAAGGTGACGGACCGGTGCGGAAGGGAAAGGAATTGTCCACCTACCATCAGTTGTCCACCCCCACCCCAGTACGGTGTATTTTTTTCCCGTGCGCCAAAAAACGGACCCGTTGTCCCGCTTTCGCACCATTGTTTTAAGACGATCACCTTGGGAATGGCTGAAAGGATGAGGTGCCAGTGTCAGGGATGTTGAATGTCCGAACAGACTCTACGGGTACGCACGCATCAACACAGATTTGGCAGCGTCCTCCAAAATTGCTCCTTGCCTTACCGCCACCACCACAGCGAACAACAATAGCAAGATGTGGTCAAGACTTTCTTCTTTTGACCGATCGCACCCACACTACGTGCGCCAGCAAGCTTTGGCGAATCTCACACCTGACGGCGGCACTTTCCATGTACTTTAATTGCTTATTCAGGATGCTTTGTTTTTGTAAGTTACCAACGCAGACGCGGTTTTTTTAATTATAAAAATTCACAGGAATCACCTAACAAAAACAATCATTTTAAATATTTTTGTCAACAACTGAGTATCAAAAAAGAGTCCTTTAGGTGCAATTGACTCAATAACATTTAACTTTTTCTGCCCTTAATTATAAGGTTTGTAAATGAATTATGGAGATGTTTTCAACACACGCACCACTTATCTTAGAGATAGTGGTTGCACATTCGCTATCTGGCTGTAAAATAGCATCACTATTTGAATTCTTCTACCGCGTGGACGAGACCAACCAGTCGATCTACTGGATGCTGTGGTACCGTCGATCATGCTGAATGCTAGTTGAGCATGTGTTCGTTCTGTCGGACGCTTCGTAAACGATGGGTAGCGGAGAATTTGCCAGCCATTTGTTAAGCGCCTAACGGGATACCGATCAATGCGGTTTTCGCGGTTCCTATCCGTCACTGCTGCTAGCCCTGAAGAAGGACTTATCCGCGAGTCCTTCCGTACAGTAACGTGATCAACTAAGCACCCAGATAAGCAGCTACAATGTGCTTCAAAACTGCCAGGTTTCAAAGGCTTCGATTCAAGCTAATAGCAACGACGCGCAACAGACGAACGGCCAGCGGTAATACTTCAAGTCTTTACGCGACGAAATCGGACCTGTTTCTGAACGTCAAACCGAGCAAGCTGCAGATTCTCCCCGCGTAAGCGACCTATCGCTATCGTCATCGTCGCCTACGGAGACCAACATCCGCCGCTTGCTGGTCGCTATCCTGAGGCAATGGAGGGTCCCGCGAGGCAAAGTCCTTACGTTGGACTCGCGATATACTTGTGCTTACCACAACCTTCCGACCAGGGGGCCACCGGCAACGGATGTGTTCATACTGAGGAGACAGTGATGGGCATAACAAAGCTACAGGAAAGATTTGAAGTACCAAGTATATGTTGTATGGGTCTTGGACGCCGCGAGGTTACACAGTGACATAATAAAACATAGCAGGCGAAATCTGATTAAAATTTGAAAATTATATTCACATCCAAACAATCATATGCAATTCGTTACTGCCTACAAACACTCCAAACATTTCTTCTAACATGTTCACAGACTTAATAAAAAGGAAAAACACAGGACGAAATATGCGGGAATATTTAATTCTATGTTTAACATTGCACAAGTATAAGAAAGGATCAGTCAGTATTTGTAGAGATTTGTTTTATTTGGCACAACATCCCCCTTGTAGGACTAGGTCTCTCTTGGAAGAGAGAAAGACGGAATAGTATAGGTAGGTGGTCAACCGTTCGTTATACGGGGTTGCCAGTCTCGAGATTCGATCCCACACCTGTGGCGTGGTGTTTTCTCGCGCTACCGCTACGCCATTGTAAAGACAAGTCTTATTATTTTTTCGATTATTTGATGAAGGGTTGAGATATCGCCGTCTTGACAAACTTACACTATTAGAAAAGTAGCTTCCTCTGCCAATTCCCTTTATTTATTGAATACCTGTTGGAGGCAAATATTGGTTTTGGAATAAAACAGTAAACATGTTCAAGCAATTTCATCTATATTACACACATTCTGCAGCACCATTCCTGAAATAATCGTTTTCGTTACCGACTGTACATGGCGTGAAATAAAAGAAACACATTCATTTGAGGCAAAAACACAATCTATCTCCCGCGGTCTCGCGCCATAGTCGGTAGGAGGTAGGGGGGGGGGGGGGGGGGGGAGTGTGCGTGGAGGGTCCACTTCTGCCCGGAAGGGGAAGAAAAACAGGCGTGGGGGAGCGCAGGGCAACGCAAAAAGGACACGCTACGACTACGCCAAAGCAGTCGTTTTCTTTTGCTCGAACGGTGCCGTAAAGGATACCATACCGTCCCCTCCTCCCAAGTCCTAGGCCCACCGGAGTCGGTGGCCCGTGTGTGTGCACGTGTGTTCGGTTTTAATATACGCCAGCGTTGGGCTGGAGCGGGGGGTTTCGCGTTTTCTCCCTTGCACGATTTCCACGATCCGACACGTCAGCGAATTCCGCGACCATCGCCCCTTGGGCGCGTTGAAGAAAGTTGATCCCCGGGTTCGGCGGAAAGAGGGACTAACGAGGGCAAAAGGAAACTAAGAAAACGAAGTTGCTTCAAAATATGGCATACAGACACACACATACACACATGTTCTTAAAATGATGGTGCACAGCGATGCTGACCAGCAGCTAGTCCCCTTGTCGGTTCACTCGTCCCTCGCCGCGTCCGCCGTTCCGTCGCCTACGTCCATTGTCGATTGGCGTTTTTCCGATGCCGGGGTGCGGGGAAAATCGCGAACGCCGAGGCGGTTCGGGAGGGGAGTGATTCGCGCTTTTCTGACGTCGAGGGAGACGAGCTCACCCTCGAGTAGGTTTAGGTAAGGGTGCCTTCAGGGCACACGTTTCCCGCCCGGCTGTCCCGCGCTGTCCGGCGCTAATATATCCTTGCGCGAGTGTCCCGCTTGTCGAGCGCACACACATGACCCGTCTTGTTTAGCAGCGGCGAAGAAGACGAGCCCGACCTGGAGTGGGCACACTGCGCTGTGGGACGGGAAATTGCGAAAAACCGCTTCGTTTCGCGGACAACGGCTTTTCCGCCGCGAGAACGTACCATCGTGGACGGCGAGGGTCGTAGGGAGATAGTGACCGTGGTGGGCTGGGTTGGGAGAGGGTTGGGGAATCGTTTAAGGCAGCGGTGGTGTGTTTATATTGTCCTTTCGCTTGCTCCCGTGCCGTTGGCGGCGGTTTTCGGTCCCGTAAAACCTCGCACGGAGAAAAGTCATATAGTCCAGTCGCCGGACATACCGTCGAGGGGCACCCTGCCCCTTCGCACAGCGGGATGGCGGTGGCAATGTGTTAGTGCTCTACACACCAACTGACGGACCGGCGGAAAGGACATTCAGTGCTTGCGATCCTTGCGAGCTGGCGGAAGGCAAACTATAGCAACGGACGCCTTCGGGTACTGGCAACGTTCTGAAGATGTTTGCGTCCGGTCGCGGCCGAAGTCTGTTGCGCGAGAGAAGGAGCAGTGCCCGAGAGCACACACATACACGAGTTCGACTGACGAAGACACTCTCCTGTGTCCTTTCGGGTGCCGGGAGAAAAAGAGAGTTGACCGGTTCGCGTACAAGCGAGAAGAGGATTTTTCGGAGCGGGGTTTACCGTTTCTTCCGCGCGCCGTCGTCGAACGGTGGTCACGACTTTTGCCGGACAATCGCCATCCCTCCACCCGGTGGTCAAGCGGCGGCCTGAAGCGGGACAGGAGACGTGCCGGTTCGGATGCGAGAGCGAGAACAGCGATCGAATCGCCTTCGGGTAAAGATTTTTGCGCTTGGAGAAAAATCTCCGGTGGTTGAAACGGGACAGGGGTGCAAAGACGACGGGATGTTGGGACGGTTGGGAGTGTGTGTTTGTATGGGTGAGGTTCGAAGACAAAGGACACACCGCGTCCACCGGGCGGTTCGCAATCGCGAAGAAGAAGGGTCAGAGCGTCGGCCGTAGGCCATTCGGCGAACCGTACGGCCGGTAGGGACGGCACGGGACGGCACAGGACGGGGTGGTACACACGTAAACAAACACATACAGCGGCCGGGGTCGCGCGCGCAAAGAAAATGACCACTCACACCGAGAGAAAGCGCGCGACGAACGCCAAACGAGCCTCCTTGCTCGCCTTCTTTGCGAACGTCGCCAACGTCTACGAGGAACCGGGTGGGAAGGGTGGTGGAGCGGTCGGAGGGGATGGTTTAGCATTTGGTAGGCACTGGAGGAGGTGGATTTTTCTAGCATGTTTTGGCTCGAGATGCGGGGCGCGCTTGGGCGAGAACTTTTCCTCGGATTCGCAGGCAGCGATTTGCACTTTGACACGGAAGCCGGCTTACTTGCTTGACTTAATTGGAAGAATCGCGCGACGGTGTCCAGCGTTCTTGTTAAATGCTTTACGCAGTTAGATACTCTTTTTTTCAGTGTACATTTACTGACACATTGATTTAAGCAGATTTCTATATTGTTCTGTTTCAAATTTTAGGTACTTGTTTGATCTTTTTTATTGACGACTTTAACGGAGGTTTTTGAATAATATTTTCAGTCAAACTACATTTTAATTTTAATATTGTGCATTTGTTGTTTAGTCTACTCTTTTAATATAGACTCGGATTATTTATTTACCGAATTTTTCTTGTACAACGACCCCCATAAAAATTAATCAATGTTTAGGAAAAAAATTGTTTTTCTAATTTTTGTCAGTTGTAACAATGTTATACGTGTTTTAACCTCCACTATATGATCGAGTCGAAACATTACTACCCGTGTATAACGACCCACTTAATCCTTTGACTATGATCAATTTTTAACTAAAAGGGGGTTGTTATACACGGAAGAATACGGGACGTTTATACACATTTTTTTTTAAATTATAGAGGTTTATTTTCTTTTCAGAAAATAAATATAAAGCTGTGTATTATAAATAAGCTTAACAAAAGTTTCCAAAACCTAAAACAAATCAAAGATTTTGAACTAATTAATAACTTATAAAATGAACGGTTTTTTTTAACCAAGTAAAAACATGGAAATTCAAAATAAGTATACTATGCCATTGTAGTTTTGCAAATAAAATTAACTGTTGCAAATACTGTGAACCTATTTTACCTCAACCTAGCACATTCACAAAGCACCGTTCTCACTGTTTGTACATGATCCTTCTTCAGCTGCTCTGGTTACCCTCTCCGGGATGGCGCGAGCGTCGTATTCGCAATTTCTTCTCGTCCATGGCCCGTGGACCAAAGGATCCGGGACCGTGTGTCGCGCGCGCGGGAAAACCACCAAACAGACAGGACGACCAGTTTGTCCAGCCGTGTGCCGATTCGCGACGAGCAAGACTACGACTTCGGTAGCCGGCGAGTGGAGCGAATCGCACTAAATGAAAGGGGTTTAGCGGACGCTTGCAAGGAGATGCTTGACGGAGGGCGGGGGAAAAGCGAAAGGATAAAAGCCGTAGCGGCAAGATGGCGCAATTGAGGGGCCACGCACATATTCTTGCAAGAGTGTATCCTTTCCGAGCCGGGCCGAACACTCGCTGCACCGACGGCTGATGGCGACGTCCCAAACAATTTCCTTCTCCCCCATCCCCCCTTCGCCCCTTTCATCATCCGCACACACGCCCGTCTTTGTTCACCCCGCATCCATGGGCATGTGGCTAAGTGTAGCAGCTTCAGCTAAAAACATTCGTCGGTCACGATGGAAGATGAGATGAGTTGATTGCGTACCGGGTCGTCGTCCACCGGGCGTTAGACCTATTCTCGTGTGTGTTTGTGTTTGTGTGTGTACGTCCCCGGACTACTTGCGTGGAGAAGGATCAGATTAGGGGGAGGAGGCGTGAGTTTGCCGTTGGAGTTGTTTGACCGCGCGGTGCGTTATTGTTGATGCGGTTGACGGAATCCGCGCGCCTGTGACGCTGATGGCACATGTGGGCTGGGCGAGTGGGTGGAAAACATTGATCTTCGGGCAACTGGACCAGCGACGGTGCGGATGGGGAGTCACGAAATGTGCGCTCGACGTCGAAGAAACTAACGCACGAACGTCGAACGGAGCAGTGGGAGGGTTGGGAATATTACCTTGTACACTTTTCGTTGACTCGGAACCGGGTGTACGACTAGGGCCACCATTTTGCGCCTTCACGCACCGTCGCGACGGCGGAGAAACACGTGCACCGCCAGGGTTTTGCGTGAAAGACCATGCGCCTCCACCGGTAGGGGGGGTTTTCATTAGTTGGCCGCTTTCTCGTATTAATTTGACAGACAGCAACGTGATGGAATGAATCGAGAGTGGAGGGGTTGCGGTCGGTTCCCGGTGGTTAGTGGTAGTGGCGTTCTTGCGTCATGGGTAGAATAAGGAAAAAATACAGCAGCGAAAATAATTTCCCTTGTGCGCGCACGGAAAAACCGCGTTTGAGAGTCCCTCACGCACGCCCGTGTCACGCACGATCGACGTCCATTTGTCTTATCTCTACTTTCAATTACCTTCCCCGCCATCCGTCCCATCGGAACCGACGCATACAGGAACACACACACGCAGCATCTCTTCCTCGTTCACCGGTGTTTATCCTTTTTGCCATGAAAGACAGGATTCGATTTTCACCCAAAAAACCCAAACCCATCGCATCCGAAAGGGTGGTCACCATCTAGAGAAGGGCGAGCGAGCCTGGTTGGAATAAGCAGCACACATACACACATGCACGTACGCGGAGAAAATCGCCAAGAAGGGATAACCAAAATGCGCGCGGGTCAGCGTTTCCTTTCGGGCTCGTTGCTTCCCCCGCCTGCTACGTTGCTGCGGAAGAAATTTGAAAATGTCCCCGTCCCGTACCCAGCCCTCCCGCTCGCTAGCAATCACATTTCTTCGCTCGATTCCGCGTCCGCTTCGGGCGTGCGTGATTGTTTGGTTTGGTCACTTACCCCTTTACTCGAGGAAGGATGGAGTTGAGGGAGGGTTTCCGGCCGATCGATGATGATAATCGGCAGTGCCAGGAGATTGGGGTGGGGACCCGGGGGAGGGATCTCGCGCTCACGTTCACACACGCCACACATGGTCACACGCTTGGCGTCTTTGTGTGTTTTTGAAGAGGGAAAGGTGAGGTGGAAAATGGAAAAGTCAGGATATGGGAAACGCAAGTAGTGTTCTTAAAATGATCAAGATTTTATTTGCTAATGAAATTAGGGAAACAGTTTTAAATATCGCGGGATGAGTGTCATGTCATAAAAATCGAGTACTTTTCGCATCATTAAAAATCAAATACAGGAATGGTTGGTAAAGATAATTTGTTATAAATCCTGAGTGATTCAATAAAAAAGACATATCCCAAACAGTCCAGCTATCGTTATGTCAGCCGCTTGCTCCAGCTTTCCCATTTCCATAGACTCTTTCTTCCGAGATTTAAATGTTTTCCTCCCTCGCTCGAGCCGACCGCTTTCCCGGGCGCCACATGTGGGGACGGTTTCGTACATACATTTGCGAAAGAGTTTGCTGGACTTTCTGTCACCCCGCTGTGACATGCCGGGCCCCCCGATTCGCTGCCCAAGACTGTCGCCATCTCGGGAAAATCTTGCACGTTACAGCGCGGAGAAAGGAAGGTGGCCACGCGAAGCACCCTGCTTTTCCTTCCCTCGGCAGCATTTCCAACTAAACCAGCACTATGTACTCGCTCACCGGACGGAAAGTCACGTTGGTTCCCGGGTTTTCCCGTCCCTCTTTATTCAGCCGCAGTTTTGCACGTGCTTTATCGGGCGCTCTCTTTCTCGCCCGCGTCTCGTAGCACTTCGTTTAAAACAACCAACACACACACAGTCACGTAAAAATCCATTTCACTTGCCGCGAGTTTTTCTGTCCCTCTTTCACTCTCTCGCTATCTCCCTTTCTCTCCCGCTCGCATTTTCTCGCGAACCCGAAGTCCATCAGCTGACCATTGGCGATTTTCGTGCGCCGACGGTTGTTTTTCCTCGGCTCGGCCAAGGATGGCCGATCCTTTTTCCAAGCCGATAGCCTAGCAACGCACAAACGACGGAGGGAAAAATTGGCCGCGAGCGGAACGATGCTTCATTTTCTCAGCTAGCAGCCCCACTTGCGGCAGGAAGGAAACGAAAACTCGGCACATGTTTCACATGGCGGCACCGGAGTGGTAGGGGTGGCAAGCGCAGGCTGACCAAGTGAGTAAAGCTAAGAAAATTTATTTTGCCCGTGTAGTTGTAACCTCGTGCCTCTCGCATCCGCTTGCCACACTTTCCCCACACCTCGAAAGGACCGCTTCGGGGACGAAAGGAGTTGGTCAGTTTGTGTGTGGGTGTGTGGGTGTGTGTGTGTGTGCATGAGTGTGGATGGGGGTTAGGGGTTCCGTCGTCGCTCGATTGGCGAAATATCCGATGCCCGTATGGCGGTGTGTAGGCGAAATAGAAAACGATGACCACGTCCTCGTTGGACTTCTTCGAAAGGGCATACAAAATGTGGGTGGTCGAATGAGGGAAGGCAGAGGAAAGTTACGGGGGAAGGAGGGAGGACTTTAGAGAATGAAAATTTTGCTCTTGCTACCTTCACTGTCTCCGGGTTTCTTGCCCCCGGGTTTCTCCTGGTCCCCGAACACTTTCGTCGTCGTCGTCGTCGTTCCTAGAGATCCTATGGTGAACGAGGAGGGCAAGAAGAGCAGGCTGTGCGGGGAGGATGTGTCCATCTCGAGCTTCTTCGCTGACCGCGTTTGGGCGAGCAAGGGTTTTGGTACGTTTTTCGATCGCTTTGACCGGACGTTTCGGCCGCAGCAGGGTTCCCGTGCGTGGGGTTTTCCATTTGGGATGTCGATGTCGTTTGCGAACGGATGCGATTTTCCACACGCTGTAGAGTGACAGAGAGCGAGAGAGAGAGAGAGAGAGGGGAAGTGGTGTAGGGAGGGAAAAATAGCATGCATGAGGTGGTGGGGGAGCATTTGAGAAATGGTGTGCTTCTCGTACCCCCGACGTGCAAGAAACGAACCGAGAAGCGCGCGTCAGGTGCTTCAGCATCTAGTTTTCCACGAAGCCGCCCTTGTCCGGCAATGACTTGGGTTGGGGTCGGTTGGGAGATGGGGGAAGCGAGTGGTATGGTTTTAGACAAACGGCAAAATACCGGAGAAAGAAGCTAATGGAGCTCGCACGTGAGTGTGTGTGGCCGAAGGAAAGGGATAGCAAGGCCGAGGATAGTTTGCGCGAAAATTTTGCGCACTTTTCCAGCATTTTCTTGACGACATCGGCCTACATCGCGCCGGACATGCAGAGAATCCCCTTCCCCACTCCCCTCCCCACTTTCGCGTCGGGGAGTTTTGTGTGGACCGAAGATTATAGATTTCGGAGGAAAAGTGCCATCTCCAACGCACGGGAGGGGTGGGACGAGATCTCATTTTAAATATTGCGTTCCGATCTGGCCCAGTGCATATGTGTTCGGACCGCGAGATGCGTACGCGCTCGTGTGTATGCGTGTGTTTGTATTTTAGGTGGTATACAAGAGCTTGGGCTTCTTAGGCCGGACGTGAGATGATGCGGCTCGATGGCAGGAGGCTGAGCGATACACGGCCTTCTGGCTAGCAGCGGGAGGAAAATGCCTTTTATCCTCACCACCACGCATGCCGTTTGCCAGTGCGCCAGCCAGCGCACTTCTTATCCCTTGCTCGGCTAGCTTTTAGTGTTTCTATTTTTTATCGCCGGACCATCTTCCTCTATCTAGATGCCTTTTTGTCGTTGCGCCGTTGAAGACACCGGAAAAAGGTAATGCATGGGCGAGCTTATTTATCATTCTTCAAACCCGCAACCCTCTCGCTCATTTTCACCCTCACATCCTTGACTTCTCCCTCTCTCGCAGGCTCTCTTTTTCTTTCCCTCCCACAACCTTGGTCCTTGTTTCCTTATTCTCCGGGGGGCACTTTTCCGACGCTGTGTGAACCGGGTCTGCGTCAAGTACATACATATTTTGCACCAGAGACGGATGCGTATGCGTACCGAGTGCGTGCGAGCAGCTTCTTTTTAGAGCACGCATCCCCAGCTGCTGATAGATAAAAGGGGGTCCGGTGGGTGTGATGATAGTTTGCGTCTTGCAAACTTTTCTTCCAACAGTTCTTTCGGGAGCGGCGTTTAAAGATGGGTTGAGATGCATTTGGAACGCACATGCGTTTGCGTTTGTTTGCGATCCACTTGGAGAAAGGGTTAAAATCTGTGCCATCCGAGGTTTGGTTTTCCAGGTCGGGTAACTAATTCAACTCGGTTCAAGAGAACCGTTTGCGATGCACTGTATGACTTATCAAGATAACTTCTATACTCGTAGCAATGAAATGATTATTTGTTTTTGAATCAAAGTGTAAGGAACTTATTAAAAGTATTTTCAATTAGTTGCTGTCTTAACTCGTCCCATTTTATTTTCACAATTTCACAAATATCAAGCCTTTTTCTGACCGGGAAAGTTAGCTATTTAACATTGAAATGATCTAACTGGAACCCTAAACTCAGGGGTTAAGCTACTGTCCATTTATATCCAAATTGCTACGGTGCGGTCATTTCATAAATAAATAATGCACTCCTTCCCTTCACTGATGTCGCTCTCAACATTCCCTGCTTGAGTTTGTCGTCTCGCTGAAAAAGGTCTAAAAATCACTTCCCTCCAGCAAATTAGTCTTTCTTTCTGAATGGCAACCGTGCCTCCCAGGTCGAGGATGAAATATTACCGTTCCGTTGATCGTCGGGCCCAAAATGTCCCCGGCTCCTCGAGTTCCTCGCTTGCGGAACTGCCCAAATCTCCAAACGAATTTCGAGCCACTTCACAGATGCGATGGAATGGGCGAAGATGTCCAGCCGGGCAAAGCGTTGAGGAAGGGAACGGCGAAGGGTTGGTCCATTCTAGGTCTATCTTTTGCTGCATCCCGGACGGAAGAACGAAAGTCCAGCAGCTCGGTGCCCATTCATCTTGGATCGATCGCAAAAGCGCTAGGAGAGGGTTGCTGGAGGGTGGCAAAGGGGAGTGGAAGCAAATGGGTCGGACAGGGAAGACAGAAAAAGGGAAAGAAAGAACATGTACGTCCAACTGAGGACCCGTCCAGTCGTCGGCGTCGTGGAGTTCGCTGCTGCCGGGGAGCGAGTCCTTGCGAGAAAGATATTAGCATACAGCTTCGAAGCGCCGCTGACTCCCGAATCGACTTTCGCCTGCGAGCGGGGCGGTGATACGGTTAAGAAAGAGTGGCCCAGTGGCAGGACGCTGGGAAGGGACTGTAAGGATGGGCATCCCGTTGCCAAGGCGCACGGAAACGGACGAGCGAGCTCAATATATACACATACATAGGGAGCGACACATGCTCGCACGTACGCACGAGACCTCGTATGCATATCCTTGCGTCCGGCCGTTCCGGGGTGTGAGTCGTCGCCAGGCTTCTTTTCTTGCGACCTGGCCAGGACGATGATGGGCCGATGGTCAGCAAAGAAGAGAGTGCACGCTCGACCGGCGCTCGTTTTATGTACACTTTCTTTGCTGCATTTAATCCTCGCCAGCTTCAATCCTTGCCGACTTCCGGTGTGTGTTGCATCTTGCTCTATCTTGCTTCCCTCTCGGGCTCTCTAGCTTGCCCTTTGCATCCTTCTCGCCAGAAGAACTGCGCGTCCGACGGTGGACTTCGTTCGGAAGATTTACAGCAGTTTTTTTTGCTATCGTTGCAACTCCGAAGCTGTCCCTGAGCGTGTGTACCTGGATGATTTTCTTTTACATCCTCCGCGCGCGATTTGTGCAAACAAATTTCTTCGATTGTAAAATCCGTGCCACTTCCGCACGCTCATCGCTTTTCCGGCGCTTCGACACTATGCACATGGTGGAGGTTTGGCTTAGAGTTCGCGGAACATTACGTCCCGTTGCACTGAGGAAACCCGGGAAATGAAAAAGGAAGATACATGGTTATTCTTTCGCTAAGGCATACCGAGGACGAAGAAGCAGCCGAGTTTATTTCTCGTTAAATTTTGGACAGTTCCACACACTACGAAAGAGATCAAAGCGAGATAAAATTAACCCCGCATGAAATAGGAATGAATGCAGCACAAATCACCGCACTTCAATTGAAACTTCTCTTCGCAGGAAACCTTTTCTGGGTGACTGAGTCAGGCATATTGCATTCTACGAGGGTCTGGCCGGGACGGGCTTTCGCGACGGGAAAGGTACGCAACAATTGCAGCTGCAAATTGGAGAAAATTTGTGCGGTGGCCAATCAATGGTCACCGGTGAAATATGGACACCGTTTACAACTTCCACATGCCATTCTACGTATGGTTGATTGGCTTTGAATGAGTGCTAAAAGAAATGGTACTGTTATGAGTTGAGGGGTATTTTTGAGAGCTGCGATGTTTAAGATTTTTTTTAATGCCTGTGGTCTTTATTTATTTCGAATTTCGTTTTTGTTTTTTATCACTGATCCAATTGCTTTGGCCGTTTTTCCAATTAAGATCGCGTGTTACAAATTTATCATTTGATTTTATTTGATTTATACACATAGTTATTTTGAAAAACCCACTTATACATTATTCAAATAAAATATCGGATGTTACAACATAATGTTGTTTGTACGTTTTATCCTCAACATGATAAAATATATAACATTTTTGTTAGCTGGAGTAAGGCTTTCGATTTTTGATAGTTCATACTTTCACACTAGAATACAGATAATATCGTTCCCTTCAGCTTGGTGCGTTGTCTTTTAAATTTAAAGAATTTATTATGAAGTATGTTTCAAATATTCAAGAAGTTTGGATAAAAATTAAATAAGAATGAGATATTTCGACGAAAAAAAGCCAGCCAAGCATAGTTTAAATTGAAAACTAATACGCCCTTCGTGGGGAACTCGCGCAGAACGATATTAGAAGTAATCGAATTCGTGGGAGAATGGTTTGTAAAATAGATTAGAAGTTGTGTGTGCATTTTAATTCGTAAGATTTTTCAAGTAATGTTAAAACTGGTTAAGACTGGACACTGGCTGTCAACCTGCTTATGCACATTTTGTTAGTTTCTTAAACCCAAAGGAACCCCAAAACTTTTTTGAAAACAAACATAGCGTCCGTGCTAAGCTAGCACATCGTTCTGCGAGTGTAACCATTGCTGGTCCGGTGTTTTTCGTCAACCGTTAATTTAACTAATAGTATCTGTGGCATGGATCTTTATACGTTTCCCGAAATTTACAACCGCGGGCTCTGAGAAAGGTAGCACAAAATGATGGCCAGTGAAAGGAGGCAGTTCACACCGATGGTGTATATTTAAGTTGAGCGCAAGAAAACATCAAGAAGAACAAAACAAAACGTATAAGGATGTCCGGCGACTGCTCCGGGACACGAAAAAGAGGAGGGAAATGGTTTGGAAAGTCCTCTCCAGCAATCGATTGATCGAGGGCGAAAGAGATAACGATAACGAGTGTGAGGTGAAGCGATAGAAAACGGCGTCGGGAAGGTAAACGCGACAAAGCGGGCCACCGTGGCAGGATTCTGCCCCGGCGAATGAGATTTTCCCCCGCGCCCGTGTGCGTGCTTTCACCGTTGTCCACCGGTCGAGGGATGACCGGCTATTCCCGAGCTACGTCCCTTCTTTTTTCGCGAGGCCGCAGGGCGCCGTGTGCAGATTGCTATCCGCTTTCTTTCTTTCTTTTTGTTTCCAAATCTTGTCCTTTACACAATCACACACATGAATCAGGGCGGTGGACACACGCATACACGTGGAAAACGACCCACGCATCCGCGAGCACATCGTTATTCGTAGGAAAACTCTCTTCCTCCTTTCGAGAAAAAAAACCTACGTTTGTCACCTACGGGCCTTTTTCTCCTTCGGTCAGCGGCGCAAAACGGTTCTCATCTCATTGTCGGCCCTGCTTCGCACACCCCCGCACAAAGGCGAAAAGAAGTACAAACACACGTACACGCACACGTACGAAGGAAGCGTGTGGCCCTGCGGCCCAAGAAGACCCCTTTCCGTGACCGTGACCAGAGATGTTCAGTGATTAACGAACGAAAACCGGGATAAAAGCGGTAAACCGAAAGGAGCAAGGAACGTTTTCAGAGGCCGGGGGACGAAGCATCGAGGTCGAACACGGCGGTCCGCGGACGTAGGACGAAGGTGGTTGTAATGGAAATTTTTCCGCGACATGGCACACACATATCCTTTGGCCGTCGCCTTTCATCTTCTTTGCGCGCCTTGTTTGTTGCGGTTGTTCGTCTTTTCCATCCTCTGCGTGTTTTTAATTCAAGGCAGTCGCATTTCCGCAGGGCAACTCTCCGCGCTGACACTGACAACCGTCGAGGGAGACAACGACCGCGGGGGTAGGGCCTTTCGTCGGCGTTGGTTACACACGAAAGGACTTTCTGCTTAGCGGGGTTTTTTTCGCTCTTCACTCCGCCCTACCTTCCCTTCTCACCAAGTGCTTCCTTCCATGTTTTCGTCCGCCTTTTCGGTCGGGTTGATTGTTGTGTAGAAAATGTGCTTCCTCAACCCGTTCGCAACCGACTGCCAGCTGCCCGGAATGACGGAGTCCTAGACGGACGGACGGACGGACGGAACCTTTTCCATATCCTTGGCTTTCGAGCGTGAACGCGAGGCGACACACGACGTCCGCACGCAAACGACGCTAAACGGCACGTACCGGTTTTCCGCGTCGCAGCGCGCTGGACAAAAGATGATGCTGGCAGAGCAAAACAAAACAAAAAAAAAACTAAATCGAAACAATAAGAAACCAGAAAAAAACAACAACCATGACGCATGACGTTTTTTGGAGTCAAAAGAATGGAGGAGTAAAGGAAGTCTTGGCGGCCAAATTGTGCCGCTGCTTTGAACGGCTGGAGAAAGGGGTTCCATGCCGTAGGATCGGATGAAGGAAAGGTGTGTGGAAACCTATCGCATCCGCGGCCGTGGGCATAGGCCGGGGTAAGGGCCGATGTTGAAGCTCGAAACCATCCTTGTGCTGGATGGGTTTTGGTCTCTTGTGCTCAAGTTTTTGCACACGTCTAGCCTTCGGTAGGTGAAAAGAAAAAAGGGACCTTTCGCGATGCCAAGATGAAAACGGAACGGCACATCTTTCGATCGAGCCTGAGACAAAATAAAAATTACCCACACACACACACACACGCGAGAATCCAGCTATGGAGCAAAGACCAAACATCGATGTCCCGATGAGGGCTTTGGCAAAGACGCATTGGAGAGAAACCCACTTTTTCCGGTCTCCAAAGTGTGCCCACTTCGACGATGGCCGACGGCGTTTTCCACCACGGCCAGTGGAAATCCTAAATAAATCCCACGCAATGGAAGCCAGGGCTAGCTTTGCAGCGAAAGGGCAAAAAACAAAACTTCGCTGCAGGCTTTCGTTGTCCACGTCGCCGTTTTGATGTACGTCGAGAAGTAGACGAACTGGGGCGATTTCTTTTCGAAGAAAAATGCCCTAACCGATGTGGCATGATGGAATCCCCTGCATTCGCATTCGATTGAACTGCAAACACACACACGCATACACATTCACGCACATATATATGTGTATCGTGGATCTAAGGCACAGTGAAAAAGGGGGAAACTGTGCGAAAGAAAATTGCGCTAAACCGTCGCCGGAAGAGTCGGCGGTGTTGGCCACTTACCCGGGGAAAACTCGTACGGACGCTCGCAGTCACGTTCGGTGTCGCATTTTCCTCTGTGAGCCGTGGGCCGTAAGGGAGTTTTTTCTTCCAGCCCTTCGCTCGCCCCTCTGGCCCTTTGTCGAGTGGACATTCGCAACCCCAGGATCACGGTTTTTTGTTTCCTCGACCGCCACGCTTTTATCTTGGCTGATGTTTGTTCCGTCCGCAGAAAAGAAAAAGCCGTTGGCCACGGACGAACGCGAAGATTGGTAGCAAAGGCTGATGAACGGTTTTTTGTTTTGGTTTTTTTCTCCAAATTTTTACCACAGAAGTCAAAGAAGGATGTGGGCTTCGGAAAAGGTCATAACTTATATTACACTGATCAGTGAAAAGTATGGTAAAAAAGATGTTTTTTGCATGTTTCTCTTGGTCTCATTTGTTTTTCATTACCTGTTCATATAGTAGGCACCTTACAGATTTAATATTTTACGGCATATTGACTTGGCGTTAAATTTCAAGTTTTGTGTTACGGACCAAGACGATCGTTATGCCAAAAAGAAGAATCGAAAATGCTCCTCTTTCTGCCACTCTGTTAATGAAACATATTCCAAATGTTAATTGTTGGATTTTAAACATTTTTTTTTATTTACGAAAAATATGCAAATACACATCAAATTCACTTCATTGATACTTGTGGGACGGATTGGGCAGGATGGCGAGGCATAATGCACTTTCTTAAACATGGGCAAGACTACCCGCAACAAACAGAAGAAGCACCAAAGGTTGCTTGTCGAATGGTTAGTCTATGCAGAAGCGCAAGTAAACAGTTCGATAGTGAATCCACATAACAAGCATTGGTCAGAGTTTTGTGGTGTAGTGTTCCAAAGACAGTTATTGAACATTTTTCTGTTTATAGCCTTTCATACATGTCGTCTTAGCATAACCTTTATATTTACATCATCCACTTGTAGCACTTTTGGAGGAGTCAATATTTGATATTTTGCTATCCTGTATACCTATGATATGAAAACATAGTTTACCATCACAAGAAAATTACTTAAATTTCGTATGAAACCCCGGCCCTATCCGTTTCAATTAAACTCACATCTCTTGTTCAATATACTGCATATTGAAATGCACAATGCATGGGTTATGACGGCAGCATGGGCCCAACTTTGAGTTGCTCTTTGTTGACGGTGCAGTATGCCTCAATCTTTTCAATGTCAGGGCGTTTTGCCACACGTATGCCGGTGCAGTTTTCCCTTTTATTTAAAATGTTAAAGTTTTTAAAACAGTTTCCTTTGGATATCGTTAAACAACATTTTAAGGTACTATAAAAATATTTGGTCGATTTAAGTATATAATTTTGACACTTGTATTACCTAAAATGATGGTATCATTTGTTTTTCTCGTTTTCTCTATGAAAAGTTAATTTGAGGCCGTGAAGTTTTAATAGGATTATTTCCTTTATTTTGAAACGAAATCATTCTGTAAAATAGTGCCGTTACATCTTACATCATCGAGGCTCCTTGAAATACTTTCCCTTATTATATTTCTCGTCTTAATTGAAAAGATATAGTTAGTAAGCTTCGAATTTGTCAAATGCTGTAGCATTGTGTGCTTAAAATGATGATAACGAAGCAGCTTCCAGAGACGGTTGCCTTAAAGAAACGTATTTCAACTCGTTACAAAAGCATCAAGTCAAGTATATTTGCAACACATTTGCCTATCATTGACGAAGGCTGGATTGACGATCTTCGTTACATCAAAGTCTAATCGAATTAGTTTTGATTTATTTTTTTACCCATTGATTGGCATTGATGACCTACGGTAATCACAATTGAACTCTACATCAAATAATAACGCGAATAAACGTACTTTACATTGAAATGCAAATCGATTCTGGGAAATTCGATTGCAGAATACGTTTTGAACGTTTGAAATCATTAAACTGTCAATTTGGGTTTATGTACACACGAATGCGGTATAACCAGTTTCAAGTTTTAAATTCAGATTGTTCGAAAGCGTTTGAGGCTAAAAATTGTGTGTGGAAATTTTGTAAAAATCTGCAGGTAATGGCGATCGGTGTAGGACCAAATGAAAGTGTCGATAAAGGATGTGGAACAAGAGAATAAGCTTGGTAAGGTGGTGTGTCATACCCCAACTCCGCACAACCACCACCAAAGGAAACCTAAAGCCGAGCAAAGTACTCGGACAAGCGAGGCTCTAGGGTTCAGCGCAAGCTGGAGCGAACCGCGAGTTCGCTTGCGTTGTTTGTTTTCGGTACGTGCCGTTTCGAGGCCCCAGGCTTTCCACCATTCCTCGCCCGTATTCTTGTCCGCGATTATCCTTGTTTCCGTGAAGGAGGTCGTGGTCCTTCGGTTCGACGCGGGTGTTAATTTGGCCTGCTGCGGTGGTGAGTCTGCGAATTTTCGGCCCTTCCTTCTTGGGCCTGTCCTTCTGCGTACCCCTCCTACGCCAGCACGGTTTTGCCTACCTGCCCTGCGCTGGACCGTTTTCGGCGGAACGGCATTTTCTGGCCCGCCGCGAACACCGATTGCCATCTCCCGGCGCGAGAGCGAAGGGACGTGACATTGCCGCTGCTCACGGGTGGCTTATGGCGGTCGATGCCATAAGTGGTGTTGGTGTTGGTGATGGTGGCGGTCATAAAAGTGCATTCGCAGTCCTCTTGCAGCGAGGGTTTCCGGGGCCTTCCTGTCCCAGCACTTCTGGGAATTGCGTTCGGCCGAAGTCCCGGGTGCCGCGATAAAATCCCTGGAGCGACACGGCGAAGGTGCTGTGGCCGACGGAGGGCCCGAGAAGGGATCGATACACGACCAATAGGCGTCCGTCCCGTGCTTCCCTCCGTTTCGCGCCATCCTTTTTCGGGCGCACTCGAAGGGCTTCGGTGGCGAAAAAAGCGCCGAGAAAATGCGGGGAAAAGCAGGCGCAATATGCTGCACCGAAACATGACACCGACCTCGGCAGTCCCCGCTCCATCAGCCGATCTCCCCTCCTCCAGCCTGCCCCTCGGAGGAAAGGGCGGGAATGACGAATAATTTTAGCGATATTTCACGCACCCGCTGCGCAGTAAGGTCCTTTTTTTTCCTTCGCTCACTCACTCCCCCACCCTTCACGCGATTCTCGTGGTCCTCTTTCTTTTTGCAAGCTCCTGCCCGTCGCATCCCGCTGCATCCCGCTGGGTAGCTATTTTTTCGACGAAGGTAGCACTAGTACTTTTTCCCGTTTTCGGTACCTGCATCGCAAGGAAAGGATGCAGCGAATCCGGCACCAACGGCGACGATGACGACAACGATGGTGCAGCAACGCAAGGATGCGTTCTTGAGAGCTGAAAATTCTCGGTTTTGGGTCGCCTATTGTCGGAGCCTCCGCTTGACGAGGTTTGACTGGCGAAACTGATGCGATTGTTGCAGCTGAGCCGCAGGTTTATTGCATTTTTTCTTGTCGATGTAAACGATCACCAGAAGCTTGGGTTCTTTTGTCGACCGTTTTTAGTGCGAAATATTCAGAACGTACTTAAAAAACTCTTTTGGAAGGAATTGCAAAGTAATTAAAATTTGTAAAGAAAAAAGGAAGTGGTGCAAACGATGTTTGCTTGAAAACGTTTCGTTCTCAGCCGGTTAAATTTTTACAATCCAGTGCTGTTGTAGCACTGAACTTTTTTTTTCAAACATATTGGGGTTATCTATTGTCATACCAACTGTAAACACTAAAACACTTAGCTACATCAACTTAAGTATTTGAATGTGCATTTCCAGAAAACAACCAAAGTGATTTATATTTGACCGACAAAAATGCCCTTTGGCTATTCTTAAAATGCTTAGTTTAGCAATCTTTGCAAATTGTAAATTGCTGTCAGTTGGTCAGTCAAGAGTACAAAACAAAGTTGTTTGTGATTAAGTATAACGTTTGGTTGATAAGGTTTCGGTGAACACATTACTTCTCTGATATTCGATAACTACTCAAATCAACATAAAATGCGGCTTTATTTCAACGTCTACATAAAACACAAAAAGTACAGAAAAACTGATTTTTGCGCGTGCATTGGAAGTGTGTTATACTTCATGTAAATCAAGCATAATATGTTTGCTTGAGCAGATTGAAGTAATATCCAATTAACTAATTGAGATGCATCCTATTTGAAAAAGAAGCTTTTAGCTCTAAAGCCGAAGTATTTATGAGGAAAACGTAGTTATGAATACGGAATTTACTAGGAACGACAGATGTTCGAATTAATTAATATCAGATGTCAACATTTAGTTTATTAGCTATCACAAAATATTTATATTTTAAACAGTTAGCAGACGTAGAGTACAGTATCACCGGTTTTCATTTATTTTTGGAACAATTGAAACGGCAACGTTTCCAAAAAACCGTGAACCAAAAAGTTTAGAACACCCAGGTGATGGCAATGATGTGTAAAGAAGAGCATGCAGCGAAACACTACGTGAGCATAATTGCAGTGTACGTTTTAATTTGTTTATGGATCTAAATCTGTTTAGAATGATCCGTTATGAGAATAGAGTCGATCCCCATTATGCAACCCATCCTGAATTTTAAACAATCGCTCCTAAACAACTAATCCTTTCGGTGGAAGGAGTAACAAAAACGCCAAGCAAAAATAAAAAAAAACACCAACACAATCAAACCACCGATTGAATGCTATCCATCGAAGGCAAAGCTCTCAAACCGCTCATTTAGCTTTGAATGCCGGACAATAATTGACGCGAATAGTCAGGAGATTAATCGGCTTCGATAATTTTCAATTAGTCAATTACGTTCTTTTAGCCTTCCGCCATCGAAGCGGCTGACGTTGATCTAGCAAACGTCCTGTTTTTCCGTTTTTCCTTTTATTGGAATCATGCCGGAAGGCAAAAAAACCACGCACAAACACGCACACAAACCTCATTTCATTCATTGCCCTTTCCAAGAGATGGGATGAGGCGAGGAATCCTGCTCCGGATGGATTCCATCCTGGTTTACCTTTTTTCTTTAGCGAAAAAAAATGGGTCTGCAGGGAGAAAAAAAAACAAGAGGAAACAGTTCGCGTAGTTGCATTTGTTGCAACGAACGGAGTACCTCGGTTGGGATTGATAGTCCACGGGATGGGTTTGGGCGGGGAGGCGCGAAGGGAGATGTGAAAAGGGACCAGGAAGGTGGGCGAGAATGAGCGGCCCAGTGGTTACCCCGTCCCTGTCACCTTTCGTCCCGCGAATCCTGGAGTAAACCATTATTACGCTTGCTCTTTGTAGTTCTGCGTCGATCAATCCTGCAGCCCGGAAAGTCCCGCTGCACGTGCATCCGTGTGTATGTGTGTGAGTCTCCTGCACACCCTGGAACATATTCATTTTCGAATGCGTTTTCTAATTTTTTCCGCCTTCATCCGGCCCACAACCACCATCACCACCACCACCACCATTAGCAAGTGGTGTTTGCATCGGCGACAAATGACCGAAACGGAGAGAAAGGGGGAGAGAGTGAGTGGGGAGGAAAAAAATCCTTTTTGCCGCTTTCTGTCATAATTAGCACTCCCTCGGCGACGCTCGGGACGTACATCTGTCATGTCAGTCGGGAAAAAGGATACGCTTACGGCCTCCGATGGCTGCCCGTGGTTTGTTTGTGTGGCGCGCTTAGGTGTTGGTCCGCTGTGTGTCTGTTGCATGCCCACGCCCGGGAAAGTGCATCACTAGAGGTGGAGTTGGGGGAGTCGGGTGAGCTACATTGGAACTCATTCCCTCCCGCACTTTGTTGCTTTCCGCCTAATCCAATCCTTTGGGAAACACGCGAACCCGATCGTCCCATAGAAACACGCGCGGCCTATGCGCCCATTGAACGTTTGCATAGAGTCTGTGTGTGTGTGTATGTGTGTGTGTGCTTGTGCGTGTGTGGTTGCCATCAATTTCGACCACCCCACAGCCAAATGCCATGCCTTGTGATGGGAATTGCATCCCGGCTGCAACAGGCTGCCGTTTGGTTGCATCGGCGAAATGGACTGACCGATGAACGCATCGCCATGACGGACACTAACGGGACTTAATTAATTGATTCGATTTCACTTTGGGCCGAAGGATTTTTTATTTCGTGCCCGGCGGGCGATGTCGCGGGAGATGCTACGCGCGTGAAACGAGCGGTTTTTCCGGCGTCACTGCGAGTACGTTTTTCTCGGATTTACGTGCGGAATGCGGTAAAGGGAGGGAGGAGGGGGGGGGGGGGGATACCGATGGAGCTTTGGGAGCGTTCAATCAAAGTGCGATTAGTTGAACCCCTGAGAGATGAAATGTGCGAAGAGGTGAAGCGTTTTAGAAAAACTATTACGAACGGCATTGATCCGTCGATTGTTCTTTATGGTGACAAATGGAACAATTTCATGAGAAGGTAGATGAAACCTGATTGTTGGGTATTTTGCCACACAAAACATTTTACCTTATCTCAAGATGTGAAAGTGTTTTAACTATCTTGATCATGTCACAAAAACTCGAGCAGATTACATAATCCAGCATTGCATTTCATTAATCGGTATATCATTTAAAAGGAAGATACCACAGCAGTAGTGTTGTGCTTAATGAATCTTTCGATGAGATTCATTCATATGTATCTTCTGCAATGAGTGATTCCATTCACGAACCGAATCTTGAAGGAAAAAATGTCCACGATTCATGAACCTCTACGATTCACGATTCTCCACGATTCACGATTCTCCTCGATTCTTCGGAGAGGCTTGGATTATGCGACCAAAAAAAAACAAAAGGAGGGGCCCTCAACCCAGTTTTGGTTGACAACTTTTCCTCACTGGGTGTGTCTTCAGGATTTTCTGATTCATGAATCTTAATCAGATTTACACAACTTTACTGCCCTCTCATTTTCTTCCTGCTTGTTTTCAAGCTCTAGCAAAGCCGGGTTTCATTAATCTTGGAGATTCGTGAATCGTGAATCTCGAACATGGAGATTCATATTCATTGATTCTTTTCAAAGATTCATGAAGATTCGTGAATCTGATTCGCACAACACTACACAGCAGTCTTTACGTCAAAGAAGATTTGTTTCCAAGGAAGTATAGTTGAATTCCTATAAGGAGAAAATCGCTTCTTTCTCTAACGAAGACATTTCAATTAAGCATTTAAAGGATTGTTGCCTTTGAATAAACTAAATTTACCAGTCATTGGAGCATCAGTGAGCAATATTTTTGAGTATAATTAACCACTTTGTCGAGCTTTAAAAATATCCTCATTCTCACTAACGAATCTTGACTGTATTGAAGCAACATGCAACATTTGAGTAACAAAATTTAGTGTTTGTTGTTTGTTTGTTTGTTTGTTTGTTTAAAAACAAATGTTTTTGAAGCATCACAATTTGGTTGTGCCACCCAATATGATGATTATCTATTCAAAAATAGATCATTTTACTAATCTTCGAAAGAGATTAATTTCGAAAAATAGCAAATTTTTCGATATTCATGACTCTTTAAATTGTAGGAAGGACAATGTCCTTGTATAAAGTCAAATATTTATTTGAATCACATTGAACTGTATTTCAAGATAAATTAAAGTTGCTTCAATGAGTGTAAATGCATCACTTTTCATCAGATGAAATTATGGATTATCAATCATAAATTTATAGATTCTTCTGTTGTAAAATCCGTTCAACGTTGTTGTGGAATCGAATTGTCGAAATATTCCATTACATCCTGTTTGTATCTCATGTTTTTCAAGTTACTTTTACATCCACTTGGTATGGATTATTTGTTACATATACTCTTAATGCGCACACTTTCATATCCACTTAATGTGTATTATCAGTTGTATTGATTTAAAACATTCATCGTATCTTTATGCCCAAGAAAGTTAAATAGTATGACAACTTTAGCTGCGAGATCATACAAATTGATCGTCTAAAATTAGTTTTCGCTTTAAGGTTTTAATGTATTTCATGCTATCAACTGCTGTCAAGCTAAAGCCACTCCGTACAACTTCTGGCTAACCTATCAGGATCCACTTACAGCCTAGTGACTTAATCCCCTTTTGTGGACACGAGCGTTTATTCGGACGCTTTTCTTTTTTTATTGAATGACGCTAGGATTCCCCCCGAAAGGAAACGATTAATAACGACCAACTAATCTCTTTTTGGTTTTTTTTGCTCCTTTTCGTTGCCGCATTCGGTCGCGTGCAATCCCAGCAATACACTCGCACCAGACAGTCCATTTCCACTGCCACTTTTCCTTGTAGCCTCATACGACCTTCCAGCCGAAATCGTAACAACTTGTTGCATTGCGCATTCGGATCCCCCCAGACTCGTAAGGAAAGCATTCTCCTTTAGCCTCCTTTTTTAGTGGTCTCTCTCTCTCTCTGTCTGTCTCTTCCTACTGCTTGCCCCATCCAGTCGGAATGTTGATACAGCATAAATTTTTATTATTATGTCCGTCGTCTTCGTCGTCGGGCGCCGTCTTCCGTTTATCTCAAGCTTGCAAACACGTGCTCGAGAAGAATGTGTTTGTTGAAACCTGCTGATGCCGGGTGGGATTCCTTTTCCTCCCGGTTGCGGACTCAGTGAAGAAGTTGCGGTAGAAGAAGGATGTTCTTAAATCATATTAAATCAAATCAATTAATTCCGTACTGGGGCTCGGAGTGTGCCGTGCGAGGGGGATCTGGAAAGAGTCGAAAACTTTCAAATCGTGATCTGTTTCAGGCTCGGTTGCACTAACTTTGTCCGTTCACCTTTCGGAGGATCCTTTTTCGGGCTGTGTAAAGCTTGGTTTGTGGCACACAGGCGCAACCATCGTCGATACAGGAAGCTGACGAGGGAAGAACTGCAAACACGTTTGCAAATAGTACATAAAAATACCCACCAACACAAGCAAATTCTATCAGCCGGTCCTGTGCTACCACGAAGATGCAGGAACCAAGCAAAAGTAGAAGAAGAATCGTTGACATTGAGACGCTACACCATAGTCGGCTATCTTTGTGTGTATGTTTGTGTGTGTGTAAGTAGGTTTCCTACAGCATCTTAGTTAAGTTTTATGGCCCATTCCTTCTTCCCGAGCGCTACGGGAGAATATTTTTATTTGTTTATTCATCTTACGTCTTTCCCCTCTAAGACGACGAGCCTCCTCCACCCCCGCTTCTTGATCTTCCCCTCGCCTACCACTCCCCACTTGCTTGGCCAACTTTTTATGTTGGTGGTGGGTTTCGCATTTTTCGCTCATAAAACCAAGTTCTCCACCACTCATTCGGCCAGACATTATGTTTTCCTCTTCCCACCCCAGGCCCGCCGTTCCTCGCCATCTTCGCTCCTTCTCGGAACCGGTGACGACCCATTCATCTTGGTTCGTTTTCTTACACCACCCCAGCCTCTCCCATCTTCCTTCTGCTCGACCACTTCTTCGCCTTCACCTGGCTTACATTCTTGTGGCCCAAGTCTTTCGAGTGTCTTTCTTATCCTGCGATTGTAATACTGTGGCTGTGTGTGTGTATGTGTGTGCGCCTGTGTGCATACTTTGGCTTTGTGGTTGTTGAGTCTCTGGCGGAGCATTTTTATTCGGTTGTCCATATACCGTATCGTCTTTCTCCGGAACGACTCTTTTATTGAGCCGTTTTACTCTTTTCGGATTTCTCCTGTTTGGTTCCGGACTGCGGGGTTTTCTTGTTTTTACTGTGTTGTCGCTACTTTTTCTATTTGTCCCTGTGGGTGTGGCTGTGTGTATGTGGATGCTGCAGTGCTTTGCTGTTTTGGTTTCGTTCCCCTGCTATCATCTGGACTTCCCGTCCGGTCGGTTTGCCTTTTATTTCTCCCCGCCCAACGCCACACGAGGGCAGCTCCTTCCTGCCGTCCTTCCTTGCTTCCTTTCTTCCTTCCTGTTTCTTTCCTGTTGCAGTTGCCGTTTTCTTCGCTTTTATTATCATGTTATTATAGAGTTTATTTGCCAAGATCGGCACGCTTGCTCCCTGGTGCCGGCTCCTTTTGCTCCCGGGTACAACGGGAAAGCGTTTAGGATAGGTCAGTTTCTAAAATACATTTTCGGAGTGTGCGGCTGTGTGTCTGTGCAATGATAAACGCTAACAGCGCCAGCCAGTGAAGTTTCTTAGCGCGAGCGGATACGTCTTCCTGTGTTTTCGTTCGTGAGACCGCCACCTCTTCCCTTTTGGCGTCTTGGTTCTCGTCGAAGCTGCTGCCGCTGCTGTCGGAAGCGGGAAGATGATGGCTCCGTTTGCGATGAAGTTGGGTAGGATGAGCCGAGGAAGACGGGCCGTGAGGTATATATCGCCCCGTTCTTTTATCGCCGCTCAACCAAGGGCACACCGAAGATAAGGAGAAGTCGTTTTAGCAAACAGTTTTGTCTTCCGAACGCCTCGTCCTCTGCGCGGAGGTTCGTGCTCCTGCCGCCAAAGGAACGGATTTTTTTATTAGTATTATTATTATCATGCGCTTCTGGGGCTGAATTTATGCTACGCTTCCTGTGGCCCTTGCTTACTCCCATTCTTTGGGCGTTTGTGTTTTCGGTGGATGAAAGTGAAACGCGACAGCAGTGTGTAAACGGAAGGATGCTTGGAGGTTTGTTTTTGCATTGATGCAAACAACAAACACTGCTGGCTGAAGCTGACGAAATGCTTCGTCAGCTGATGGATAATTTATAGCCCAGTTATTCGGTGCTGCCGGTTATAATAAAGACGAAGAGTGGATGGAGTTTTATTTTTATAGCTGATATCATGTGGTTTTGTTATTTAGTCCACCTGTTTGAATACGCATCGGAGAATGTGGGCGCGAAAGCAAAAGGCAGCTCATGGCATTTTTATTCTTATTCCTCTCGTGGGTAATAAACGTACATTAGGACATGGTAAGCGTTCAATCTATTTGCTTATTAATATTGCATTGGGAATATTTGAAGGAAGGCAACACATTTCTTATTGTGATATTGCACCTGAACTAGTTGTTCTTTAGATACATCTTCTTCTTGGCGTAACGACCTCTTGGTCATGCCTGCCCGTTAAGGGCTTACGAGACTTGTTTCCCTACTGTACGTGGATAGTCAGTCCTCCTCTTTAGATACAAAAGGCATTGGAAACTTTTATAATATTGGATTTGATTTTTTGACAGCGTGGTATATTTTATCCCTCATATGTTAAAGCTTGAGTTTGAATTTGATAAGCAAATTAGTTTTAATTGAGGAAGATGTGCATTGAATTGAGGATTAACATGGATTAATTGTCCAATAAGAGTTTGATGAATCAACTACGAGCTGGGTTTATCATTTTCAAACAATTTTTTACTATTTTACTTTCCATCTTGGATCCAAACTCTCCAAACTAAAAATGGAAGATTTTTCAATCTTTCCCTCAATTCCTTCTTCTTCTTCTTCTTGGCGTAACGACCTTGTTGTTGGTCATGCCTGCCCGGTTAAGGGCTTACGAGACTTGTTTCCCTGTTGTACGGGGATAGTCAGCCCTCTCGTACAGGGGAGGGTCTGGTCTCGGATGGGATTCGAACCCAAGCCGTCGAGGGGGTGAGCCCCGGCGCTCATAGGCCGATTTTCTAACCGGCGCTACCGCTCGGCTGTCGCGGACCCCCCAAATTCCTCAATTCCTATCTGTCCCGAATCGAATTTTTATGAATACAACAATCATCCATTCGTATACTCGTCACATACCTTTACATTATTCAATGGAAAATAATTAATTAAACAATATTACGAATGATTTTGTTAGCCCTTCACACGTAATACGTAATTTGTAATACGCCGTTTTCTTATTGTTATGAGGCAAATAAACATTTATAAACACGAAATACTGTAATGGTTGTCGTGTTGGTATGTCACAGTAATAGTTAGATATATTTTAAATTCGTATAGTTGAAAAAACACTGTTTCTGAAACCTTAGATTTCAGGAAACAAATTCGATTGACCTTACAAAAATTGCAACTATCGGTTGGTTTTCATTACAATGTTTTCACCCGGTTATGACGTTCAAAACATCGATTTAAATTCGGTAATGTCGTTTAAAATAGTGTTATAGGAGCATTTACCGTCATGTGATTGGTAATTACTTTCAATGGTTCGTGTATGAATAACAATACGGAACAGTAACTTCCTTGAACAATATCTGTGTAGTTCTTAAAATCGATTCTTCTGGTTTGTGTTAGCATTAACCGTTTGCGCTGGCTACAGTTAGACGATAAGCAGGATGACGAAATGGTGGCGTGACGCCAGGGTAGACCGCGTTTACTGCTACTGATAAGCAAAAATAAAACTCTGTGTTCGTTCGGCGCTTGCATCTATTCATAAAAAAAACCGTTCTCCATTGTTGGAAAGGTTAAAAGAAGAAATGACAAACCAGCGGCGGGTCCGCGAAATCAACAAACTAACGCCTGGCAGACAGCCTCCGCTGAGGGACGCTGATAAGAGCAGCGCCAAACGCATCTCGAGCGAAAGTGAAACGAGTTGGACTGCACGCGTCCCGAAGGCCATTTCAGTCTGGTCGACGTCGAGTCCGGCGCCGGCTCCTTGTTCGATAAGAAAACTATGCTAATCTTCTCGCCGAAGACGGACGCAGACGGTTTCCCTTGGCTCGGCTGGTGAGCAGCCACGACTCGTTGATGTCGTTTTTCATGGTCTGCGAAGTTCGCGAATGCGTACCAACATCCGCTGAGCAAGCCGATGGAGTGTTGTATTTTTTTTTGACTACATTTCATGTTGCTCCCCTTCTCGGTGACGCTGTTCGCGAGCGTTTGATAAGAAACCTTTGGCGGTTTGACATGGCTCATCAACAGCCGCAATTTTCCACCCCAGAGCCACCGTATCTTTGACCGAGGATCAACAACCAAAGACTGCATTCTGTCGCAGGGAAACCCCTAGCCCTGGGAAGGGAACGAAAGCGGGTGGAGGGCTGACACTAGCTTTGTAGATTTTTTCCTTTATCAGCCCATCGCATTTTCCACTGAATAGAAACACCTCATGGCGATAGGCCGGTCCAGTCGGGCGTTCTCCTGGATGTCCTGGATTTCTATTTGCACTCCCTGCATGCCCCGGTTCGGAAGCGTCCCAAGCTAGAAAGAGATTTCCCTAGATCTAGATAGGCCCCAAGGCAAACACTGGCCCATCGCTGATCCGACGCCTGGCGAGATGTTGTCCTGTCCCCGCCGTGGCCTGGACTTTTAATTTATTTTTGTTTTGTTTCTTACATGCCTCTGTTTACATTTCGTGACTACAGCGAGTGAATCCGGGAGGCCTTAAAAAAGGAAACAAAATACAAAATGGAGCAAATAAACGAACGTAGGCGACAGCATGACTTTCGCCACGCCAGTGTCCTGCCGGGAGGACACAGGATGCACCGCACACAGTGGTCAGTGTGTGCTTTCGACTCATCTCGCGACCGTCCCCGGCGAGGGCTGAGATTAATCTGGACGTGTTCGGTTGCTCTTGCCCCTTCATTTATTTTTGATGCGATCCCCATTGACAAATGATTGGACCGCGGGGATCGAGCTCGTGGGGAGGTGAACGCGGCACGGTGATGAGTTAGAATTTTTCATTATTTTAACCACTCTCACGTTTTGGTCCCTGCCGTTCGGCCTTGTGATCGTGATGAATGTTTACCGCCGCCAGTAGTCTCGTTGCCCGCTCCTCGGGACTCGTCCCTCGTTCAAGGAGTTGGAAAACTCTGTGATTGTTTTCGTTGATGAACCGAGCACTGAATGATTATTGTGATGTTCCCCTCGTGCTGTTCGTGGTATTGCAGCATCTTTTAACCTGTTGATTTCGTCGTTGTGGTTAGCTCATGGTGTGTAATATTTGATAGAAAAGCTCGTCCGATTGGTATCATCAAAGAAATGCAGCTAAAATGCTTGACCGCCGCAAGGGTTTCGTTGAACATTGGACAAGCTTTGGACTGTCAGTTAGAAGATGTTTTATTAAATTTTTTTTTATATCATTCAATCAAGCTACGCTGTACATGTTAATTTTTCCATGTCAATATTTTCATACCATTGTGTTATAGAATATTTTTCAAGCATGTTTAGAAGATCTTTTGATTAGGTAAAACATCATAAACTTGTGTTTATTATTTATCATATTCATTTCATACTCATATTTTTAATATTTTTAAGAAACTTTAATTTTCATTTCTGTGTCTGTTTGTTAATAGAAAAATGGTAATTTAATGAAAGAATGTCGTAAGGCATTAATGACATTTATGATTTAGGGTCGATTAATAAAGTACTTTTTGTTCTAATAATAATTGTATTTGCAATCTGATGAACATTGAATAGAAGAGAATATGAATTTGTTCATAACTAAAGATTAGTTAGATTACTGAAAAAAACATAAGAAATACACAAGTATTGTGTTTTCTGCATGCCATGGTGCCGTTTTTTTTCAAACTCATCGATCGCTTGTAACATAACCATAATTCAAACAGTTCGGTTTAGTTCATCGGCTATAAAATGATAATCGAATTATAAGAATGGTTCAATATTATCTTATTAGCAAAACATGTTTTGGGCTTATATAAGATTAGATAATCGGCCCATGAGCGCCGGGGCTCACCACCTCGCCGGCGTGGGTACGAACCTCAAGCTAGATCGGACCCTCGCCTGTACGAGAGGGAACTGACTCTCCACACATCCACATACAAAATGGGAAAAGCCCTTAACTGGCAGCCCTTCAAGGGTAGGAATGACCAGCGCGGTCGTTAACCCAAGAAGAAGAGTTTTTTAAATTTAATTTTATGCAAATTCATATAATTTACAAGCTGAGCGTGTTTGAGTTTCACGCTAAAGAAACATAATTTTGATTCGTGGTATTTCAAAACCATATCAACGAATTTCAGCAACACTGTATACCCCCAACCAATGAAAAACAAGTTTGAAAAAATGTGTTTCAAAGACAATTATTTCAGTTTACAATGTTTTATAAATGTGGTGTTCGTGTTCCACTTGCATTTTCATCTTAAGTGATGAAACAAGCGTAACATTTATTTACAAAGAAAAGTAGTGAAGAAGAGTACTGAAAGCAGTTTTTTCTCGAACAGTTAAGGTTTGACTCTGTTGCTATTGAAAGATCTGCTAAATAGTCATAGGTGGATGTTGTTGGAGTGAGAGTCACTTTGTTTGTCAGCAGTGTCCAGTATAATGTCCGCGTGTTTTGATACGCGCAGCCTTCCGATGAAGCTTTAGTAGTCCGCTACGGTTCTCGAAACCGAACGCCCGCCCCCTGCGGTGACATCTGCCGATGACTCGTACGCGTGCCATATTTCATGCATGCCTTGGCGCCAACTGAGCAAACCCCTTCCCATCGCCGGCTGCCCGGAATGCGACAGTTTCATCATCAGCATCATCGTCAGCGTCAGCATCGCCAGCGTCGTCTTTCTGCGTGCCGTGAAGGCGCTCGAGAAATGGGCATCGCCTCGCCCATCGGGAGGCCGCGCAAGGACAATAATTGAAACTCGCCATGGTCGCCGGAATAATAACAACATCGCACCGTACGCCGCCTTTGCGAATCGTCAACGTCAAGGAGGTAGCGACCGGTCAGCCCGTTCGAGCAAATAACGCGCCGTCCCGCCGGTGGACGGGCCCGGTTCGAGTTCCTGGGACCTTCCCGGGACCGGAACGACCTGGCAGCGGATGTTGCCACTGCGGAACCCCGTTCGTTTCTCCAACCGCTCCCCCTCCTCCTCTTGGGATCCGGTCCTAACGAGCCCGCACCTCCAAGGGGCAGAGTGTGCGTTTGTATCGTCGTTCGTTTCGCAAGATGGCCGCCGTGTGCTCGTATGTGCGATCGATTGCAGAGGACGGTGTTGCAGAGGACGGTGTAGGCCTTGATTGAGAAAACATCTCCGACTTTTACCCCTTTTCTTACCGCCTGGAGGAAGGACGGACGGAGGACGGATAAAGGGATGCAGTGGAACAAGGGAACGGAACCCTGATGTGCGAAAGGATTCTTCCGGAGTCGTACCGTCCGTCCGTTCGTCCGCGTCGTCGTAGTCATCGTCGTGGTGGTCATCGTTGGTCAACGGTTTCAGTGCGCACACATAACCCCGCCGAACTTCGCTGGGTTCGCCTTTTTGGAACGAAGAAAAGCTGGCACCGTATGGCGCCGTTGGTCAGCAAGTTGTGGCAGCCTCGGCGAGCAAATGGCACGGCGGGAAACGGGGGGACAACAAACAGGGAGGAGGGGTCAACAACGGCCGGGAGATCGAATCGAAGAAAAGGCACAGAAAAGGTCGGAAAAACAGCGCCGGACCGTTTCGGTGCTGCTGATGCTGCTGCTGATGATGATGATGATGTTGCTATGGTTGCAACCGTGCTCGGTCCGGTGCCGGTGATGCTGGCCTGGAGTGCTTAACGGTGGCGGGTTCCTTCATCTTTTGCATGCGCCAACACCGCACGGGCACCGTGGATCGGCCAAGAAAGGATATGAGCGCGCGGCCCTCTACGAACGGCTTCCGGTTTTGGACAACGGGCTGGTCCGCTAGCTGGGGGCGGACGAAGGACCGGAAGCGTGGGTTTGAGAGCCGGGTTTGAATTTCTGATGCCAACCAGCGGTGGTGGGGCCCGGTCTTGGCTTGGTTCTGGGAGCCGTGGCCTCGAGTGTGCCGTGCACGTTCCTGATTCTGCATGCGAAGATATAAGTATAAGGCATTCTTCGTCGTCGTCCTCGTCGTCGTCGTCGTCGTCGTCGTGGTCCTTTCGCTCGGACCAGCCACTTGCACACGGACTTGGCTGATGTGGCAACGGTCCGGGGTTGCCTGCCGACCCATCCCATCAGCTCCTAAAAAGTCGTCGTCGTCGTTGGCGAGCGTGAACGTTGCCGAGGATCATGAGGTTACGCCTTGCGAGGCCTTTCTTTTGCAGCCGGATGTGAGGAGTTGTGGGGTTGGGGGGGTGGGGGCAAAGGAACGGCCGGTCGATTGGTCAGCACTCCGGCAAGTTCTTCACCGACCCGGGGATGGTCAGTCCGTCATTCGGGCGGACCGGCGGACTCGGACACATCGGTCTTTCGCAGAAGCGGACCCGGACCCGCTCAGTCCATCGATAGGAAACGGAGTTGGTGGTTGGCTGGGTGCGCCAAGAAGAGTACAGCTACGGTACGCGGACTTCGACCGAACCCCTCCCCCCCCTCTTTCCACCCTGCAAGGATGCTGGCAGAAGTTCGTGTAGCGGACCGTCGTTGGCAGCCGTCCGAGTTGGGACGCCCAACCCCCGATGGGACGAATGGAATGAGTTTCAGGGTGGTACGAGTTTTCCTTTCGCTGGAAATTGTGTACTGACCGGCACGATTTGGGTACGGCGCGGGTGGGGAAGGTTGGTGGTGGACAGTTTTGGGCAGTTTTGAGCAGCAGCAGCAGCAGATACGCTGCGTCTCCCAGGTAGGATGAGGATTTTGCGGGATCTCGGGCAACAGCTCTACACCGGAGTTAAACCTTTCCAGTTGGTCCTTCCTTTCTCGTGTGTGTGTGTGATAGTGCTCCATCGCCATCGGTGTATCCTTTTCGCTTGTGCTCGAAGGACCAATATCAGCATCAGCGGCATCATCATCTACATTTCACCGCCGGCGACCTCCATCTTCTTCTTCCACGGCACGCGCAAACACGAAACGAAAGCGGTCCTCCTTTCGAAACCGGCGACGATGATGGTGGTCAGTCCAAAGTCCAAGCGCGCACCGAAGGATACGCTCCTCTTGAGACGCGCTTCTTCTGTGTATGGCTGAGTATGTGTGCGTGTGCGTGTGTGTATGTGCATGGTAGGACTGGACGGTTCCCTTTCTGCGGTCCGGGGCGTCCGAGTTAGCGGTGTCCTTCTGCGCAAAGATGTGTCCGGCACCGTGTCCGGCGGGCGCGGAAAGCAGCGGAAGCGGCAGAAGAACAAGATGGCACCAAAGAAGACGAAGAAGGACAGCGCTCTACACACGGGGTCCGCTTTTTAGAAAAGGATAAAATAAATATACATAAGAGCGGAAAGTTGGCCTCATCATCTCCGGTGGGGAAGGGTTGATAGTACGAGATGTTTGCAAGCGCACCCTCTTCGCCGTCCTCCCAACACCCCCTTCTCCATCTGTCTCTCCCCACCCCCGTGGAGCGCGGGGAGAAATTGAACTGCTGCTGTTGCCAAGGGGGCCAAGGGTGAGTGTTTTTGGTGGACCAATCTTCACTTGGGCGCTCGTCGAAGGACATGAGAGGGCGGTGGGAGGTGGTCAAGCAACCGTGCCGTGGTCGGTCAGCATTCGTCCGGTTCAGGCTAAATTGAACCCGGGGTGGTAGTGGTGTTTTTTTTTCTCTTTGTTTCAGCATGACATGTATTTAAGCGCAAGATCGGTCGAATGTGTGTACGCTGTCAACCTCATTCTTCAACTTGCGGCCCGGTAGAGAGGGAGGGACACGCGTGCTCAGGGTGGGGCAATAAACAAAAAAAAAAAAAAGGAAAGTTACCTCGATAAGGACTCTGGAAAGATATGAGCGAGCTTTTTCGGTAGCCACCGGTTTTCATCGGTTTCGGCACGTTCTTCATCAGGATAGCACTCTTTCTCGGGTATGGGTATCCTTGCTCGAGAAGTAAATGAGGTGCGGTGGAGGATGAGCTAACGATGTTACTTTAGTCTATATTTTTTCACCATTTAGTTGCATTTCATTAAAAAGGTGAAATGGATATCAACTGCAGCCTGGTGACGTTACTCCGTTTTGTTTCGTTGAAACATCATTTCATCATAACATAGACATACTTGAATATTATAAATATTATGCAATGTACCTTGAATAGCATAGCTTTTTTGCTCCCATAAAGATATTTCAGTTTTTGGAGGACACTATGTACAGTTCATGAAATATTTTTCATCTGTTTCATCTTGCGAAAATTAAAATTGCAATTTAAATCTCAATTTATTATAGTCCTCATAAAGGACTATTTCATTTTAAACGATGGAGGTTATATCTATTACAAAATGGACGAGTTTCTGATAATTCTTATACCATAATGCATTTGTAAAAACTATTCAAAGCTAATTTACTTACGGTTTTGTGACTCCTTTATCGCCCCTGCTCCATATTGGATCAAACCCTCCTCTCAAAAATTCCCCCTCAACGCTTCCCACCATTCAATTGCTTTTGGATTGGTACCGCTAGATGAGAAGTTGCTTCGGACTGTAATATTGCTGGGTATCGATGTTATTTTCGGTTCAGACCCGGAGATTCAAAACAGGATAAGTGTGAAATAACTTACAAAAAGTGTGCGCAATCGCTTGTACGTTTACGTAGCGTCCGATTAAGTAATGACAGTGCCACTGTTTATCTCGCTGTTTCGATCATTCAATAGAAGTCCGAGGATATCCAAAATATTTTCTTCTTGGCGTAACGACCTTGTTGGTCATGCATACCCGCCCGTTAAGGGCTTAAGAGACTTTTTTGCTTTGGGAACTTGAATAGTCAGTCCTCTCGTACAGAGGAGGGTCCGGTCTCGGTTGGGATTCGAACCCACGCCGTCGAGGTGGTGAGCCCCGGGGCTCATGGGACGATTTCATAACCGGCGCTACCGCTCGGCTGTCGTGGGGAGTCCATCTAAAATATCACGTGCCTCTAATTGTTTCAATAGCTGTGAGGGCCACATTTTGCTTTTTCAATGCATTTTATGGAATTCAGATTATTTTGATTAATGATTGATTTTCAAGTTAAGTTTTCTGTTATTTTGACAAAACATGTTTAAGCCCATTAGTTGGTTTAAAACACAAATCCAGGACTTTTTAATAACACTATACACAAAATACTTTGTGCACTGGAGATTGTACGTTGCACATTAAAATCAACAATTAATAGTTGTTTTATTCTTCTAACTTTTGGAACTTTTGTTTAGTTGATTTTATACATAGCTTTGTCACAAGTTATAGATACAATTTATGCCAAATTCAATCTTTTAAGAAAGGTGACTAGAAATCATGCGATGAAATTTGTGATGATTTTTAAACGTGCAAGACTGTTTTTCTGTAGTTGCCCATCCTGGAAAGTGCTAACTTTACTCCATATTTTGGGCGATAAGAAAGGTATATTTTAGCCGTGCGCTGTGGATAGTCTTTCCTCAGTGTTGAATGTCAAGAAATGTTAACTGTTTTTTTTTTGTAGAGGGTCATTCTAATTTCTATTGTGGAAGAAAGAACTCATGAGCATTAGCATAAAAAGTAATAGTTATTGTATAAATAAATTTTTAAAGGCTTCAGTATCTTTTCTTTGCCCCGCAAAAATAGACCTTGTAAGCTTACTGTTTGGAAACTACCAATCAAACCTAGCAGAAAGCATTTTCGGTTGCAGGATTTTCTCGCTTAATCAGCAAATATTCCTAGCTAAATACCTGTTAACCTCGTACGTGCCTCCGCTGAATAGCTATAGAATGATGCGCTGGTTGGTATTAGCGAACTGCAATTTTCCGTTCCGCCACCCAAAGGGCGAATCGGGTTTTCGTACACAAATAGTGACTGTTCGCGTGAGGCTGGTTTTGTGAAATCCGCTAGCAACCATCGATGCGATGCGAGTGGCGGATGGTCCAATCCATCTTCGGTCCGGATCCAGGATTGTACGATGCATTCCAGGAATGGGCCGGGCTTTTTCCTGCAACGCAGGCATCGGTCTATGCAGGAAAAAGAAAAGGTGATCCACACCCCATCCAAAGTTGGTTAGGGGAAGCTTTTTCCGTCTTGACGATATTTGGAGCGAGCTCTGCTGCATGCTTTATATCAGTGATGTCAAACTCGTTTCTCCTCGCGGGCCGCATTTCCTCCCAAAATAGATTCGCGAGCCGCATTTCATCCCAAAATAGGTTCGCGGGCCAAACCATATAATTTATTGGATTGATAAAAATATGTTCTTATCAATGTGGTTTTATCTTAACAGACAATCATGTTTTACATTTTCACATTTTTTCATACTATATTACTTCTTATAAAATCTACTAATTTTGAGTAAAAGAGAGGGTTTGTCGCTCAATCGTTTTCCAAATTTTAACGAATTCAAATCAAGTTTATTGAAATATATGTTGCAGTTCAACACTATTGTGTATTTCGGTAAAGATTTTAGAAAAGTAAAGGTATATAATTACAATAGCTAACTTATTGCTCCACATATGTTATTTTGTTTGGAATGGTCTTGTAGTTCATCACGTTTGTTTTCTATAAACACTATTTATCCACTTGTCTAGAAAAATCTGCGTAAAACCTTTGCTGTTGTCAACCGCTATATGTCGGCGTGATGTGGATCAAAGTTGCATATCACTGTCTTATAGAAATTGTTTAAATTGACAATCGTTCAGTTCACTTGCAATTCGCAGTTCGTGAAACGATTTACATTAAATATTTTGCTATTGAAAGGAAAGCCAATACTTAAGGATCCAAACTTTCGATGTATTGTTTCAAAGGGGTCGCGGGCCGCACCCAATGTTCTTGCGGGCCGCATGTGGCCCGCGGGCCGCATGTTTGACATCCCTGCTTTATATGATCCGGTACCCCCGTTTTGCATCCTGCATCTTATGGACGCACACCCCGCACGCTTTCTGTGTGATTAGATATTCCTTCGGGCCGCCCATGTGCCTATGTATCGTTTGCCTACGGCCCAAAGAAGCCACGACGTTCTTCTTGTGCGACTTACGCAGAATCCACGCAACGCTTGTTGGGAAGCTGACGGAAAGCAGTGGATGATGGAAAATTAGGAATTACGCCAAGGGTGCTCGGATAGGGAGCAAGGATCTCTTTTGCGAAATGACCACCACCCCCTCTCTGCAGCCTTACCCAACATCCGGCTGGTTCAAGAAAGGTCCGGTCAGTCCAGTGGATCGGTTTCGGTGCAAAATTCTTCTCATTTGCTGACCACGAGGGACCAAATGAAGGGTTTTGCAAGAACGGTCCCACCGGCTCACCACCACCACTCCCACCGTTCGCCCCGTGAGGATCCGGTTGGTTGGCGAGCGTGGAGGAGGAGGCATTAAATAAAACCGAGAAAGCTACCGAGCACCGATAAGAGCCTTTCGCTTGTTGATGCTACTACCTCCACGGTTCCATGGTATGGCCATGGCTACCTTCGCCTCAAACCCAAACCCGTTGTGTGTGTGTGGGAGGGGCGGAGTGGGGGAGTGAGGGCTTGGAACGAAGAGTGTTTTGGGTTTTGGAGTTGGTGAAGACAAACTGAAGCGAATCCTTCCCTTTACTCTGTGTGCTGCCGGAGGTGTATGTGTGTGTGTGTGTGTGCATGTGAGTGAGCTTTTCACCCGCATGCATGGAAGCACCTGGCACTGGACACTGGAACCAAAACACACTGCAAGGGGGGTTGGGTGGCAATCCAGCATCTCCACTCTCGGGTGGAAAAGAATGAGAAAGGCCATTTTCTCCAGCGCCCCAGCGTGGACCGAGGCATCTTCGCTAGCTGAAGACCACCTTCCTGTGTCCAGGAAGTAAATGTGTGTGTGTGTGTATGTGTGCTTGTATGCGCGCTTGCGACCGGTGTCCAGTGTGGCCCCATTTCCCTACGGAAAGGTGAAATCGGGACCGATTCCGGGGATATTTCGTTAAACAAAAACGCCCAGCCCCAAACCGGACACGCCGGTTTTCCTCCCATGCTGCCGGTGGAAAGCGAGAAGTTACGGGTCGGGGAAACCGTCCGCCTCGGGGCACCGTCCGGCAAAGGATGGAGGTTATGTAACGTGTGTAATGGTAATGGGTTTTCGTTGCTTCGTAGTTTGTTAGCAATGACGACGACGGCAAAGATGGCGGCGGGGGCGGTACGACAAAGACGATCGGAGACGTCCTGGGAAGGATTCGTTTCGTGGGAGCGAGGGGCAAAGGGAAATACTCCACTCCCTCCCAGTGTCCGTTGGGAGTCGCCGGGTTTTTTGGGGCTTTCTCCCACTCCGGGAGTTGGAGTTGTTTGGTTGATCCCCCGTTAGCCGAGTGGACGCGGTTTAAGTTTTTGGTCCATTGCGCCCACCACCTCGACGACGTCCACGAGGCTCGGTATCGGTGCCAGGAGTCTTCATAGAACACACACACACACACATCTCACACGCTTCTAGCGTTCCATTCTGCCAACCGGTCGCGTCCGGGTAGAGCACTTATTAGTTCGTGTTAGGCAACGGGCTCGAGAACGCTCGTCTGGATTCGCTTCAGCCGGATGGTTTGGTGGGATGAGATGTCGTTTCTTGGGGCCGTGTGACGCGCGCCAGGATCACACTGCTCCCGCTCGTGATGGGACGAGTCGTGGAGGCCCTAAGATAGACCCAGCGTCACACGGTCAAGTAACTGCTTCGGCCCGGATCATCGGCCTGGACCACGCAATCGAGTGCGTAACGTGGGATGTTGAATGCAGCCGATGGACGCGCCGTCCAAGACTCTTCTTTCTCGAGTCGTACACTCGGGCTGGGATGGTACATCCTCGACGCCTCGGCTGCGGTGGCCAGAGCCGTTTGGACGGTGAACTCCCTGCCAAGAGCTTGGAGGACGCTGGCGATGAGGGACTGGGTTGATGGGTTTCTCGACGGCTATCCACGGTCCCAGCCTTCTCGAAGATAGATCCGTGCGGGAGAAAAAGCTGAGGAGATAGGTGCCGCAAGGAGAACAGACGTGGTTGGTGTGAGAGAACGGTGGGGGAAGGTAAATCACAAACCAAGCAGAAGAGGGTTTCGGCTAGTTTCTGGAATTTACATAAAATGAAGGCATACCCGGTACCCGGTGCGCACTCACACACAACGCTATAAAAAGAGCTCACCCGCACACCCCCCGGGGAAAAGGGGGTTGGCGTGGGGTGGGTTGGAAAAGCGATCCTTCTGGATGCTGCTGACCAGCAACGACGACGACGACGACGACGACGCACCAAACCCCATCGTGGTGCGCGTGGGTACACCTTGACCAAGGGAAGGAGTTCCTCTTCCTGCCCGAAGGAACTGCTTGGAAGTACACCGAGTCCGGGTCCGGGAAATTCCTCTCCCTCGGCGAGGTCCGCTCGTACCGCTGGCGCCTCTATTTTTCATTTCTGAACCTTTTACCGGACTTGCGGGGGCTTCACTTCACTTTTCTGTCCCACCCCTTTGTGACTACCCACTCTCCTCAGCTTCGCTTTCTCTATCTCTCACTCTCTCACACTCTCTTGCTTGCAAGGAGGTGGAGTGATGGGGATAAGGTCCTTTCTTTATTATTATTTTGCTCGCTTTTTCCAAAACCACATCAGAGGCAGCGGTGGGCTAAGAACAGGGTACCGGTACCACCCACCATCATGATGAGAACGACGACGACGACGACGACGACGATGACCACGGTTCCTTTTCGTTCCTCTCAAACCCTTCCTCCCCACCCCCCACCGACCCGTTGTTTTCTTTCTTTCGGCAATCGATGGGGGGAGGGAGGTTGGGAAATTTTCCGTTTGCGCCTCGCCTGGATGGTGCCGCTGTTGGTCGTACGCCTTGCGCCTTGATGAGTGAAGCCTTGCGAAAAGTGATAGGAATTAGTTTAAACAACTGGTCAGTTTTGGACCGGACCTAGATGGACTGTGCGCCCGGCGTTTTTCCCGAGCGTTTTCCCCGGGAAAGCTGGCGCCCCACACCCCATCGGGTTTGGGAGAAGAATCTCACTTGGTGCACTCTTTTGCACGGTCGTTGTTCGATGGGGCAGAAGCGGAAAGGCCTTCGAAAGGTTGATTTTGGAGGTGGGATTGAGGATTGAGCTGTGGTCACATCACGTACGTGTGTGTGTTGTGTGTGCGTTGAAGGAAGAACAAGTTTCTCGAAGGCTTCCCGAAGGCCCCCAAAACCTCCCTCTTCCGGGATGACTGGATGATTGAGGCTCAGAGGCTCGATGCCCGGGAAACCTTCCGATATAAGCACCGGGGCAGGCGGGATCGCCACACAGCAAGATCCTGTATGATCTTTGATTGGAAGATATTAATTTAATGCACTAATAGTCTTGGTTGCAAGGAAGGGGAAACACATCGGAATAATTGCAATCAAGAAGTCCACCATAGGCCATCGAGGCAGGGAATCGGCAGGATGGGGTAGCGGCTTAGGGTTTTCACCTGAACGAAGCCTATCCTAGCCATTTCCTGGTGGCTTTACACCACCATCGTTCCAGCACTTTTCCTCACTTGTGCGCTCCAACTACTTGTCCGGGGGCCTGCTTTTCTTCGTTCTTTGTTTTCCCAACGCACGCATTTCTTTTCTTGTCTGAAGATTGGACAACCACTCGTCAGGTAGAGGAGCAGGGTATGGTCTTGAGCCTTCCGGCTTACAGGATCCATCTAAGGCGACCTTATTTTAATTGCTGATTTATCAACATCACATTATGGAGTCAACTGTGTGTGATATGCTGCTGCTCTAGGTAGAAATTTTAAAATGTTGAAAGGATGCCCAATGAAATCTATGATCATTACCTTAATTTATTTCAGCGGCTTGTGATAATCATAAACTAAAGCATGAAGGGTTGAAGTAAAAGTAATATTTTTATAAAATACCGTTACAATTCCACTCTGTTTATTGAGGAATTGTTCAATCAAATTTAAATATTCTTATTTCTTATTGAAAAAACTGTTATAAACTTACATGAGGTATCTACGTTATTCTAAACTAAATTTTAAACATAAGGCGAAATAATGAGTACACCGTTTTTGACTATTTATTATTATAACACAATGTTCTGCCTACTAGTTAATTTGAAACTAAAAGTAAGGTTGCTAACAAAATTGCAGTTTTTGTGTTGTGTTTTATTGTTATTGTTATGATTTATTTATACATTTTTTTCAATTTCTTCATCCTGGATGCGGTTTCATTCAACCAAAATGGTGAATTAAAGATTTCAAACAAATCCCTCAGTTATTTCTGCTGAATTCCTTCAAATGATCTTTCTGCGTATACTTTCGCGAGAGCTGCCCGTTCTTAATTGCCTTTATTGTCTTGGATAGTATTGTTAGAAACCGTTCTAACATGTGCAAAGACAAATAAAAACAAAGAAATTTATTGTGAATCGCTGTGTGGTGCAAAACTAGTGTTGTGCCTTATGAATCTTTTGGCGGGATTCATTCAAATGAATCTTTCACTTAAGATTCATTCAAATGGATTAATGAATCATCTGAGTTTCGAATCTTCAACGTTAATGAATCTTTCGACACCTTAATGAATCTTCATGAATCTTTCATGGATCTGTCATGAATCTTTATTATTCTTTCATTGACATGGATCAAGTAACTAAGAGGAGGGGGTCCCTCTACCTACCTTTGCTTATTACTTTCTAACAGTTTATGCATCTTTGGAATTCAGGAATCTCTTAAACGCAACGATTAACTCTGATTCATGAATCAAAATCTGAATTACGCAATTCTATGCAGAACCAAAAAATTGGTCTTTATTTACTCGTTGATTTTTGCACAATGCCCTTATTGCTCCAAAACTAGCCCAAGTTCCCTTTTGGCTAATGATCATTTCGGGGTGTCTGGTCTTGGCCGAATTGACAGTTGGCGTTAGAAGCAAAGGGTTTCAACAAGTATTATTACTTCTTTACACTTGTTTTTTTTAACACCCGGTATTTCACAAATGGATTCAGTAATCGACCACTTGTTTAAAAGAAATTCATGAGGAACAGAATACGCTGTGCAAAACATTTGCGTTAAGAGGTTCCATGAAATATCCTTATTATTTGTGATGATGAGATGGGAATAGTTTTTGCTTTGTGAGGAACTAAACACAATTCAAATTGCTGCAATTAATGACTGAAATATTTGGTATATATTCATAATATCTGGTTCGGCAAAAGCGTTCCGACAATTGTAATTCAAATTTTATGCTTTATGTTCATGTTTTCTACCAGGCGTCTCCATCGATCGTCACCGTACGCTGATTGATTGCAGCGAGGTTTCCTTTTGCAACATTCTTACCTTGGAGTTTTTTTTTTTAAATCTGAATCCATGCCTCTACATACCAAAAGTGAACGACGAAATATCAATCAACATGCGACACGAATGGGAAATGGGGAATGGTGGATCCAAATTCCCGTTTTATCATCGAACGCAGATGAATTCAAAGCGCCTTCATTTTATCGATCCGAAATCGGTTAAGAGTGAGCAAAGGGATGGTAGCATTTGTTTTGAAATATCGATCGAAAACTAATTTCACAGGCGAGATTTTCGTCTCGTGGGTTTGCGGAGGGTTGGGATCTTATTTTTGGAACTTGATAGCGGCGCAAATCGGAGCAAAACCACTCTCTGATGGCAAAACTATAGCGCCATTTGCTAACTAAAATCCGTCGTCGCACCGCTATCCCCTCTCCACCATTGCACAGGATCTAAAGCAAACACATACGCAAACACATACACTTGCACGCGTGGGACGGAGCGGGGCATCGTAAAAAAGCTCGCTTGATTAATATTAAAAGCGAACTCGCATTTCGCACCGTTATCAAGGGAGCAGCATCCGAGCTCGGACTCGGGGCTCGGGTCATTTAAGTTTTCGGTCGGCTGTTTTTGATGATCCGCCATCGGGGTCCGCTTATTAGGGCCTAGTTTTTATGCGCTGCGAGGGTTACGTGGGGTTTTTGACCACCGCCGACGTCGACCGCTGCCCCGTCCGATGATGCGGAGGATAAAAACTAGCTCGCTCCCTTATCACTCATGGCAGCCTCGGCGGTCTTCTCCATCCCTTCGCTCTCTCATCCGGGACTTCCAAGAAACGGACTCCAGCAGGGTCAGCGGGCGGGTGGTGTTGGGAAATTTTAAGGATTTATACAAATTTCCATCCCAATGGCTATAAATATGTTCTATTTAATGCTGTGCCGGTGCTATCAACTAACCCCCGGACCGTTCCTCACCCCCTCCTGCCCCTTCCGCACCATGTTACCAGTGGCATAATTAACCGAAGCGGGGGTTGTAGCCATGTTTATTTTTTTACGGTCCATACGCTCCACTGTACCTAATAGTTTGCGGAACGGCGACGCACAGGCTTATGTAATCGGTTTTCTGGGAGTTTTTCTGCGTGGCCACGACACGGTTTTACTCCGATGGGCTACTTCCAGGCCGGACACCGAGGACCATGTAGGGCAATAAAAATAATAGTTAAATTCATAACGGACCTTTTTTCGAGGGGGGCGGAGAGAGGGATGCTTAAGCAGCCGCTGCCTCGGACACTATCGAATGGCGGTTTGACATGGGCACTCGAGGGGCCCGAAAGCCTCCACCATGTAGGTGGGTTTGTGTGGCTGTGCGTGCAGATGTAGGTGTCCTTTTTATTTGAACTTTCGAGCAGAGCTAATAGCCGGGACTGGAACTATTTGCCGGCGTGGGTCAAGCGACAAGGGGTGCTTGATTAATTTAAATTTTAAGAGCATCATTTGTCTTCAATCTCGGCCTCTCTTTTCGGGGTTGGGTGCTGCTGGGGTGTGGTGGATATAGGCTCGATCTCGGTTGGTCAACATCGAAGTATGTTTTTGGAATACCCGTTTGGCAATGAGACGGAATAAACTGCTTGGTAGGCTATATATTTATGTAATTTTTACATGACGTTTGAATATTGTGCAAGATTGTGAAACTTAAAAAATAGTATGGTATGGTTTTGTAAGTATGGAATGAAGAATTTGAATAATCTTGACTAAAATTAACTAACATACATTTTCAAACAAAAAATATTAAAGGCGTGCTGAGTAATAGAATCCGCCAACAAACAGTACGTTCGCTAACGCTAAAGTCGACTTGTAACGTTGTTAAACTATTGAACATGCTTGTTATGTCACAAATTATATTTTTTCACATGTGTTTCTCATCTTCTTACAACTATGATTTCCTGTTGTTACTAATTATTGGCGAGTAATCTAATTAAAATACCATGTAGCTCTATAGCTTATAATTTATCGATTGGAAGTACAGGATCTGTCGAATTAAGGTGACTTAGTTAACTCGGATACGGAAAGCTATGCATTTTGTGTTTGAAAACTCCAAAATGGTAGTTATTCCATTTGGTGAATTATTGCATGTTGCAAAATGGGTTGCATTGAGGAGAAAATTCATGATATTAAGGATATTAAACTGTACAGAATAAGCAGAATATTGGCGGCATGGCACTGAACTGCACCGACAATTAACTGAAGATTCGAATCTTCGGGTAGAAATCTTGAGGTAAGGCAGCAATTGATCAATAAGGCCATTTGAAGAACCATTTTTGAAAATTTGCGCAAATAATAATCTTCTCATCAAGAATGCTCGAATGCTCTAGACACAGTATACAAATGTGTTGCATCGGTTTTTCTATTATCGCTGGCAATTTTCGGGCTATGATTAATGAAAGCATTTATGGTCTATTCTATTTTGCGGTTCTATTTAGGCAACAACTATCAATCAAGTTTTGACACAATCTGAGCAGTACAATCATAAAGACAGTATTGTTTCTGCAGTAAACCTCAAATATGAATTTTCGGTTTAACTGCATCTGCGACAGTATTTATTTTGTTTTATTTTATAAAGACATAGACTAAATTTATTTTTGATTCCTCTTCAAAGCAATTTATTTCATGGCCATTTTAGTGAAAAAAGATAGTAAATTTGTAATCAAACACTTGAAATGATTAACACGATCACAATTAAAGTTTCAAATCCCAAATAATCCACCAAAAACATAAGCAAAAGCAAACTACAATACAAAATATTATGCTGTGTGCTCACTTTTTGTTGTGTGTTCAGGGCGCGACGACGAAATCCTGAGAATATCTTGATCCCCCAAACTTGTATAGTACCAACATGTGTACCAATATGTATGGTACTGTGCAAAACACAATCCCTCAATCAACTTTTGTTAAATAGTTGCTCCTCACAAAGCCAATGGCATTTGTTTCTATTTTGGCCATCTGTATACTGACTTTTGTGGCGTATTGTAAGTATAAAATTTGTATAATACAAGTAATGTTTACATGTAACAGTTAACTTTTATTTCATACTTCATTGATACATACTAGTATTTTTTGCTTTAGTCATAATATTTCTGTTTGTACACAATTGAAGAAATTCGCGCCTATACTATGAATAATGAACAACAGCTGAAGAACACCCATAGTTTTCTAAAGATGAACGATATGTTTAGAGCGTAAAGAAAGAAACAATCTACCCACGTAAACGATGCATGATGTTATTTATTCTTCATTCCTGTTTTTTTTGCATCTCGCTTAAGAAGATTATTACGTCACATCATAATCTTAAACACGGATAAGATGTCTGTAAGATCCGTTGGTTTCAATGTTGTTTTCTCGTACGTAATCTGAGACACATCCTCTACGTCAGCCTTAAATATGAATGCTAATCAAATGATAATTTTCAATGAGTTGAGCACCAAACGAAAACAACATTTTCAATCACCTGACACAGATTGAATGATCGAAATTCAAAGTTTACCGACTCGATGTTTACCACCCTTCCAGCGATGTGGCAAACTTACGTTTACAAAATTGCTTCACTTCGCCGATGCTGCTTTTGAGTGCTGACGTAGAAATTCCAAAATTAAATTTTTATTACTTACCCCTCGCGACCTTCTTGCGCCTTCAAGTAGGATGCCCATTGCCCGCAGCATGTGAGCGTGTTGATAACGCTGCCGCTCAATACGACAGTTAATGGTTTTTGATATGCCTCGAATGGGGTTCGGGTTCATTTCGGGCGAGTTCCGGCGAAAGGTGGCGTCGGGAGGCTCTCGCTTCTTGGCCCGGGGTCGTTTGTGGCCCGCTAGGTGACAAACATGCGAAACATCATCTCATTAGCTCATCAACTTCGCCGCGGTATCTGTGACATGGTCCACCCAAGTATTCTCGGTGGCTTCAAACGGTGGAGAAAGGGGCGGATGGTCGCTGGGACATCGATGCGGCGTTTTGCGTTTCGATGCGGCTTTCGCACAACGACTTTTGAAACTCGAACCCGCGCTTTTCCGGGCCCACGCGCGAAGAAGCGCCGTCGGTTGTTAAGCCCTCCCGTATCCTTTTCCGGAATGGGCTCGCATCGACACCACGGACGGCTGAAAATCCTTATCACACACACGCGCGGTCTTCGCTGCGGCACGGGTTATTTGAAAACCGGCCCGAACCCGTCGATAACGCCTTTCCGCGCGGCCCACGGGAAAACCGGGGTGTCCCTTTTCACCGACGGAGACGGGTGAATGCGAAGAGTTTTACGCTAGTTTAGGACGTTAATGACTGCGTGGATGGGACCGCTTGCGTAAGTGTCCCGGCGTATCGTTGGCCGTATCTCGTGTGCACATGCCGGGACACCCTCGTGTCCGTGCGAGATCCGATCTCGGATCGGACCTCCTCCCCTCCCCCCGGAAAGGCCAAACCAAGAAAAGCGACGAGGTAACGGTAACGGCTGGCCCGAGCGGTCGGTGGAGAGGCGAAGAAGTTTGGCCTGCGACTTTGGCCCAAACCAGCGAGGCACGATGACAATAGCCTCGGTAATTGGCAGCGGCGAATGGCGTCGCCACTACTTCCGCCAAATGCCCACGCACACACTCGAATACAAAAAGGACCGGGACTTACGCAACCGGGGAAGCCACACGCATGTTATTAAAACGAAAGTCTCATAAAAGCCCCGACCGTAATATAAAGTAACGATTTTTAAAGTTTGATGTTTGTTATAAACACGCTTCCGTTTTACGGCGGAAAGAAATGAGCGTTCGAAAACAATACACACCCGAGGACCACCTCCGCCGACCGGTTGGGTAATGTGGCGATGGGTTGGGCTGGGTGGACGTCGGAAGCTGCGTAAATGTCGCGCTTTTCATTTTCGGTGAATTAACCCCTCCACCAGGCGGCAACTTTTGCGCCCCAGAGTTAAGGAACGTGGAAGCCATTAAATGGAAAAGATTTCCGTCGGTAGGAAAATTCCAGAAAGGCGAGGAAAGGTGGAATGAAAAAGGAGGGACGAGTGTAACATTATATTATTGACGGTTGTTTGTTTTCCCTTTGACATTTTTGATATGGTTTATTGTTTTTTTTTAAATATTTTTTTTATCCATGATGAAGTGTGTCCCAACGTCCTATGTAGCATAACGATGTCATTCTGTATGTTTCTTGTTGTTTTGTTTATGTTCTACAAAGTTTGGATAAATTAGCTTCGCAGGTAGCAGTTAAAAATGTTTTAACAAAAATGTATCAACTTTTGGTGAGGAAGAATCCATATTGATGAAGATAAAGTTCATTTTGTGTGGTATTATACAAAAGTGGTATTATACAAAAGACATATTGGATGAACGTTAAGTACAACGTGTTGCAAAGAGAAGCAATCTACAGGTTTTTTAGTGATAACCGGAATGAACCAAAGCTTTCAGTCACATGTACCAGATCAACCCGCATTGTATCTTTACTGATAGAGTAATAGAAGATGAAAAGTATTGTAGCGGAAAACAAAAAGAATTCTAACTGTTTGCGCTTACATTGCGTGTTAGGCGAGTATGTTTTGTACTAAAAAGCGCCAAATTTTCACTCAAGTGCAATGACTTCTTCAATCGTTTTATAATTTTTATCGTGTGATAAAAACAGTCGGTTCACTTAAGAAACGATTAAAATTAGCTATGTTTCATTGGGATGATGACTTTTGCCATGAACTAAAGAGAAGTGATACAAAAAAATTAATAAATGAAGGCACTAACAAGATTTTAAGCTTTTACGCTGTTTTTAGTTGCGTAAAATTTACCAATAAATAATTTAAAAACTAGTCCCCCTTTTGATTTAGTTAGGAAAATAATCATATCTTATCCACTTAACAGAAAACATTTTTATATTTTGGTGGGAATATATTTAAAAGCTTTCTTGATGTTTTCAGAAAACGAGTGCTTAAAAAAACGAATGCAGGCAGAATTTATGCCAGATCTTCCAACTTTACGCGACCATAATTAAAATTTAAACATGCATTATCAAGTTTGTTATCTAGTAAGACGTCTATGGTTAAATGTCTTGGATTATAAGCCAAGGGTTACAACCGTGTATTAGGTTTATGTTATTATTGAAGTTCTTTCGTTGTGTTGTTCAATGTTGTATCACTTGTTAAAAGTATCTCTCCGCTAAATGTTGGTACAGAGGGTTTGCGTCGATTGGATTCGGGCCAAAGATGAACTTATGACACGAAAAATGGATTCGAGCGGATACCGCCACCCATCCCTAATACGCTACACAGCGGTAATAATGTTGATTAGAAATAGTATCTTCTGAACATGTCCAGGGTCTGGAAGGTTCGATGGGGAGCGCATAAGTTTGGGTAGCTTCGACCGGGACTCTAAACCAGAACCAATAAGCGACTGGAAGGGAAATAAAAAGAAGCTCCTGATCGACTCGTTCTGATGTGTCTGAAATTTAAAATAGGACTCGCTGTATTAATTTTTCTACCCTCCAACTCCCTCACACACACCACCCGTTCTATACATACGGCGACAAAAGAGCGACGTTACTGCCCTGCCGTCTAGATTTCCCCGTTCGGGCGGCCGTCGAGGAGTGCAATGGAAAATAGCTAAACGTGTAATTATGTGCCCCGAGAAAGGGTTCCGCCGGGTTTGCGGGTTGCCCCAAAATTTCGTAAATTGATTTGGCAACATACGACGGTGACGGTTTTTCGTAGATTAGTTTCGATTATGATCGTCCCCACCCACCGTCCGCATTAGGCGGTTAGGGACCGAATGCGGGTGTGGGGTTTTTCCCGCTTGGATAGGAGAAAAACTCCCTCACCGCAACAGCGCAGCGATAGTTTAAGAAAATCTAGCAGAACTATGCAAAACGTAATTTCGTTAACGTGGAGGATGCGGATGAGGATGTGCGTTTCTCGGTTGATGATTTTAATAAAAATATCTTTCCTATCCAAACAGTTCTTTTCATCTTCCGAGCTGAAACCCGGTAGCCGGTGGTATTGGTATTTTATGCGAAACTCCTTTTTTCCCGGTTCGGGGATCGTTGCGAAAGATAGTGTTTGTATAGTTTAGGTTTTTATATGTTTCATATCGTTTCTTCGATTTTGCTTACGTGTTACGTTTTGGGGCATTTTAATTTGTTCCCGATAAAATCAAAATTAAAATAATTCTTGTGTCTGCGCACAACATATGGAAAACAGCTAAAAAGTATTTAGTTGAAAACTACATGAAAAAGATACTACTTGATATTGCAACCTTAATTCTTAACATATAGATTAAACACATTCTTGTGTAATTTGGTGAATAAACTAGCCTTAGTTCAAAGACCCTTTTACATGAGTATTTATACTTTTTTAACTGTTAATGAGTTAAGTAGAAATAGTTAAATTTATTAGTCCTTATAGCCAAAAACTTATTTTTCATATATTTACATTTTATGCATATAACATTCATTTTTTTTCTTTCGTAGGTAAGTAAATGAACTTCCTGTCAATGGAAAAGGACGTCACACTTACACATGCAAGTATTGAATTAAATGTTGCCACATAATTGTAAAGCTCGAGAACTACAAATTTACATCGGTTGTAAATTCAGTCTAGGTTCAATATAAAATTTTACTGAATGATACCATTTTGATGTGACTTGGTTTATTTACTTTGATAGTTCTCTAATTTACTAGTTTATTAGTTTCAACGAAACATGCTTCACCGTTACATAAGCCATAAAAAATCCATAATTTCGGAAGCATACTTGACGTGTTGCGAGAAAATGAGTTCAAGTGCTTATTTAGAATCTTACCCTTTGTACAACTATATTTTATAAGTAAACATTCGAACCCTTGTCCTAGCTTTCCATTGGATGACAATGTTTGAGCAAAGTCCGGTTTTCCACTGTCCATGCGTGGTGCGCCATGAAAATGCATCAACATGATTAAAATACTGTGGTGCTGCGGTCCAGGACCATCCATTCTGTGCCCTGTTTTATAATGTAAGACGTGGACGTGGCCGCCTTCTTGGTCGCTGCCGCAAGCAGAAGAAAGACCTGATGGTCACTAGGAGCTTCTGCGGGAAAGCGACTTTCCCGCCATCTCGACGATCGTTGGACCCGGTGCAGCGCAGGGTGGATTCGATGTAAAGCGGAAAACATACAAGACATGCTGCGATGCTGCTGACCACAAATTTCCCCATTCTGCACCAAGCCATCAGCTCCTTCCGAGGGACCTGAACCGCGCAGAAATGCAAAATGCAATGACCATTTTCATCGGCACACACGCCCGGAACGAAGCTGATGTGTGCAGTTTTCCTTGCATTTCTCTGTTTCCACTTGAGCCCGCGACTCGCGACGTCGGAAGGAAGAGAGCGTGGTGGATGGGACGGAGCCGTGGAACAGTCTCCAACGTCTTCGGAAGGTCCGGTTTTTCATCCCGGCGTAAATCGCCTTCGATTGCACGGGTCGAGGATTCGTGTCCTGCTGGCCTTGCGTGACTAAGGAGCCATTGTCGGGCTTGTAAGAAGTGCATCGGACAGTCCGGCGACTGACCGATGCCTGCCCCGAGCTGCACTGGGCTGCCTGGGCAGTAGTCATGTGTGGAAGTTTTACCTCCAGTGTTCATCTCTGTCCAACGCTTCGAAACAGCACCAATGCTGCGCTTCGCCGTGGGCTGGAGCTGCCAGTGCAATTTATTGTTCGTATGCAATCGAGACAAGCAATCAAGCGGTGAAGCTCGATGCATTTCCTGTAACCTCCAGCCCATTACTCGGACTAAGTCGTCAGCACGATTTGCTTGACTTTCTTTCGTATGAATTGGATAAGACTGTTATGTGGTGAATCATGGCTTTTTCGAACGATCATCTTCAGAATGATGAAACTTTAAGCATCTTAACGCATATTAAATATTGAAAAACATAGAATTACTAAATATAATATTGCTTGTCTAGCAAAAATGTGCGAAAAGGGCTTTTAAGTCTTACCTTGAAATATAGCTGGTACATTAAGTCTTCCAGATTTACGAGAACTGCCAAATTACTTATATTTCGAGCTATAAAACTACCACGAAATTTAATTTCCCAACTACAAATTTTCATGTCTTCTTTCCATCATTCGTTTTTATTTTTTGAATCAAGTGTATAGCAAACAACACAGCTAAGACACTGTGCTTAATTCTAAGGATTAAATATACTGTAAAATAATTAATTTTTAAAGCGTTACTTTAAATGATGATGATGATGAAGTCAACTCAATTCGTAGTAAAATTGAAGTTTAACATAAACAACATTTTCTATTTTGGAAACATTACGAGATAAGCAAATTGAAGAATTGAAAAGCTCCTAGTAAATTAGAAGGAATTCATTTTTTCGCTTATCATTTTATGATAATGAAATGTAGCAAAGCTAGAGTTGTGTAATTCAAATTCAGATTCATGAACCTGAATGATTCTTTGAGTTAGAAATTCATGAATCTTTCAATGAGAGATTCATGAATACCAAAGAGCCATCAACTGATGAAAAGTGAGTAGCAAAAACAGGGTAGAGAGACTCCCCCCTTTTTTTTTGGTCGCATGATCCACGTCAATGAAAGAATCATGAAGATTCTCGAAAGATCCATGAAAGATTCATGAAGATTCATTAATGTTTCGAAAGATTAACACTTTGACTTCCGCACTATTCATGATGTCACAACGCCTAACGACCGGCGTGTTTGCACCAGTTTCTTTTTTTTCTATATTAGTACGTGAGATTAATAGTATTAGAATATACGTACGTATAGCAAAACGCTCTGCGAATGTTATTACATTCTATTTAATGTTTGTTTACATCCAGTATAATGTTGCGGCTGTGATTTGACAGCTTTGACAGCACACTACAATGTGTATGTGATCGGATGAAAACCGAAACGGCTTTTGGGATCTCCGGACGGCAAGGTGTTAATAATCGTTTAAAGATGAAAGATTCATATGAATGAATCTCGCTAAAAGATTCATAAAGCACAAAACTAAACAAAACCCATTTGATAGTTGATTGGAAATTACCTTTTCCGTAAGATAGGCTCGACTGATTCGTATTTTTTTTTATCAAAAGAGTCTGGCATCAACGTGAATCCATTTAAATCGACGCAGAAGCTGTTTGTCTTTGGCTAAACAAATTTAGCTAAATAAGAGATTTTTATGTAAATCTTTCGATTCTAACATTAGCACGAATCGATACCTTTTCTTTGACGCTCTAAACATCGGTTTTTCGATTCGAACCGCTTTTAGTGACTACTTGGGTAGGTTAATACAAACAGCAAATGATCAGGGTAGGAGGAGTGCTCCTGGAAAAGCTAGCGGAAAAAATAACCGCATGTGCACAGTTGCAACGGTTCGTGCAAATCCCATGCACCCTGGGGATTTTTTAGATGCCCTCAGCAAAATCCTAGACTAACGGCTGGTTTCGGGAAAAGTCTTGGATGCTAAAGTGTTAGACAAAGAGAAAAAAAATGATAGAAATGAAGAAAGAGAGTCCATTCTCTTGGACTTGATAGAGTGGGATGCCGGAAGACTCTCGAGAACGCGCGGTCAGCAAAGGGTTGTCCGGTTGACCAAAGACGACGGCAACGGATTGAAAGGACAGCTTCGTGATGCTGCTGGGATGGTGCAGACTCTATGTCCTTCGCACAGAGTCTCCATGTCGTTTGCAAAACAGGGGTCGGTGTGTCCTTACTGCCTACCTCTTCGCAACTCACACCCAATGATGTACGTTGATTATGTGGGGATAAAGTTTTTGGACGCTGCGACCATACCGGTTGGTTGGCCGGAGGAAGATGGCATGCCAAACGGGATGGGGGTAGGTGTTCCAAACGAACCGGCGGTCATCTGGCATGTGGGTGGCATGGTATGGGCTCGGTTTTTGGGTGCACATTTTCCTAGTGTCATGCCAGCGAGGCTGAGGGGTGGCGAGTTGTTAGCCGTTGCATTCTTGAGCTTGGGGTACAAAAGCCACCCAAGATAGGGGAACATTTCCTTCGTCCTAATCCAGGATCGGTCCTTCATTATGTCCCCAATGTGCGTCCAGAGCCCTCTTTCTTTCCCTCTTTCCCCCTTCCCCGATGGAAAACCAAAAGCGGTAACATAAATTTTTAGCTGTGGCAACAAAGGCAACCGGAGGTCTCGATTGTTTTGCATGCAAAATCGAACGGAGAAAGCTGAAATAGGCTTTCTCGAGAGCATTGTGGTATTAGAGTAAATCTTGGGTTTCACTTTTCGTTTTTTTTTTAATTTAAAAATTTGAATTTACGAGAATTAGTGCTAGAATATGGCAGCAATGGTTGGGAAAAATAATTTGTTAACCTTGAAGGTCATTTTAGTTTCAGGTTTCTTAACTGTTACCAATGAAACCATCATTTACTATATTATAAAACATGTTTACAGTACTGGCAAGATTTTTTGATATTCTTTTTGTTTCAAATATAAATTGCACAAAAGCAAACATTTTATTGAAGAAAACATTAATCAGTTTAATTGGAATTTTACTTCAAGGGTGAGATGTTAATGCAATCTAATTTCTTACAAGAAAAAGGCGACATGGATTAATAATCTTTCTCAAGCAAATTCAGTATTCAAATCTAGTGGGACCCAGGGATAGTTATCGGACAGAATGCTCAACTAACTAGGAGGTAGTTTCCGGTCGACCCGAATGCCCAGAGTTCATCTTCGGACCTACGAAGGATTTGATTGGACGTACGGTTGGGCAAATAGTACTTATTCGCCCTTCCACAGGGCCTGATCATGTAACGAGGTGTGGCGTGCAGTGGACGGTTGCACCGTAAAACCCAAGACAAGAGCCCAAGTCCGAAAAACCTGCATCTTTCATTTCTGGTAGCACACTCCGTTTTTCCCACCATCGCGTCGAATGCTCGGCGGTAACGATGGGACAAAGAAGGCAGCTCCGAATTCCGAATAGCCTACAGTCGGGCGGATGATCCCAACGATGTTGCAATCTCCCTATCCGTGCTTGCCGTCCTGCGTTATGCACATTTGACGGCACCGGGAAGGTGTTTGTAAGGTGAGAGACGGTGCCAGGATCAGCCATCCTGCCTCAAGATGGGCCGAAACATCTCCTCCTTCCATCAACATCGAATTCATCATCGGCTGCATCATCGTCTTTCGTCCGAGCGAATCTATCGAGTGGACAAAGGAAACTTTTTCCTTGACGTCCGCATAGGCCACATGTCAGGGTGAGCCACCTTCGATGGTGGCCTCAAGGTGGTCCATTCTTGCCGACGTTCTTATTGGCCCGGACCGAAGCGGATGTTTCGTTTTTTTTTGTTTTATTCCTTGTTCTTCCCCGGGCTTCACCTTGAGTGCAAGATTCGCCAAAGCGGGCTCCGGTAGATAAATCCTTTATTCAAATCTTAGGTCCTATCGGTCATCGGGTTGAAGGTGAACGCAGGTGGCACGGTGTGCTCCCCGAGCTCGGCACGGTAAAAGTAAAACAATATATAATCTTACGGATAACGCTCCACACGCCGGCCGGACGAGATTGGGTTCGGTTCTTTCCACGTCCATCCGGACGCACCGTCCTGCAATGGCGAAACTGTCAGCCGGTGGTGGTGGGCCGTCGGCTCACCCCATGCCAGAAACCGGGCACCGGGCACATAGATGAGAAAATCCCATCCCACGGTCTTCAAGAAGTGCTCGAGCGCAAGAGTGCATCCCTCGGAGAGATGCTAAATAAAGGATCGGGCATTTATCGCCCCAGTTCCCGTCCCGAGCGCTCGTATCTAATGTGTGCGTACACGCATATTCCACGCCGGGGAACTGCCGGGCAGAGGATAATCCGGGTGTACATGCGTGCGTAGGCCTACACCGGACCAGGACCGGACAATCTTGAGTCTTGAACTGTTCGGTGCCTCCTCCCCGTTTTGTGCAACGGAAGAAAACTTTCTCGCTCTAACCTGCTAGCTGGGATTTCTGGAGGAGGAGGCCCTTAGAAAAAGTGCCCGAGAAGTCCGGTTTCTTCTTCTTAATCCTGGTTCACCCATTCGGGCCAGGTCCATCCCGACGCTGGTAGCGCATTCTGTTCCAGGATGCACAACTCCCGCCACTCGGTCCAGGCAAAGGCGTAGCGCAGTACGGCCTGCGAACGGCTTGGATTGGTTTGTACCATCCCCGGGTACCTTCGTCTGGAGGCGGTCGAGTTCGCCTAAGAAGAAGAAGAAGGCCAGCACCTATCCGGGAAGCTGAAAAAGTGGCTGTACATGGCCCAACCCGACTTTCGCTGCTCTAGAGCCGGAGATGCGGAACCTCGTGCGTTTCTCATCCACGCCAGGCCGCAAGGACTCACCAGCACGCTAGCGGGCCAATTTTATGAAACCGGTTGAGTCGTTCGCCAGGAGTGTCGACTCGAGTGTGTCTCGAAGACCGCACCGACCGAGCAGCGACGAGGTACGCCTTTCCTTAACGGACTTTCACGGCACGACACGGGATACGCAAAAGCCATTCGTTAGGTCCCGGCGCGTATCGTAGCCGGAGTCGTCATCTTGGCCGACGATGGTCCACCATCTGCCAGGGGGAACATACGATTAGACCCTGGTCCTAGCACTAGCACCCCCTCCATGCACTAGTAGAGGCAATTGCATTCATTACGATGTGTCCTCTCCCAATGTCCGGTGGCCCGAAAAGGATACGGAGCGGCACGATGGAGTCGGGGGTTTCTTATTATTATTCCACTTCCATTATGGCCGACACCGCAATCTTCAGCGTATGAAGTCGAGACCAACCGACACCAGGAGAAACACATACCCACCCACACATATTCGCCCTCCGAGTGTACGGCCACCATGAGAACTTCCCGATGCAAGCCATCCCAAAACCGATCCCCGGATCAACTCCTCACCGAATGGCCGAAATCCGCCTTCTCGGGGAACCGCTTCGCCCAAGCTCAAGCCTCAATTCCTTTCGGCTTTGCGCACCCAACGGCAGGAGAGAGTGGCCGGGGCTGGTGGTCCGCGGGCCGTACATACATGGTCCATGGGGCCTATGGTGCAGCAGAGAGGATTCTTCCCTGATTGGGTTATAATTTATTTAGCCGGTCCACCGGAGATTAAAAACTCCGAGCGTAGGTAGCTCCTTGGCCGAAATTGAGTGGCCTGTGCGCGCATCGGATGACTTGCACCCGGTGCCTCGGAGAACACGGTGGACCAACTTCACGTTGGCACTATCCTATAATTAGGGTTAGCTTTAGATCCGGGGACTCGTTCAGAGCGAACTTTTTGGCAAACTTTCTCCGGTGGCTCGAGCCCCGTTCCGAAAGCAGTTAAATCTCTATTACTTAAATTGGGTTTGGGTGCTATTAGTAATCATCATTGATCATAACACTGGCATTTACAAACTATATTTATGTGACAATTCGTATGATATTCTCCCCAATTCATCAATTGCATGTCCGTTGAATGCTTGCATCAATCCTCGTTCATTACGAATCGATCAGAACGAAGCACATCGACGATATTTCTGCCCGACGTGGCAACATTGAAGTAATTTCGCACAAGTCCAACAACGTTGAATTTTGCAGAAGGCCACCTGCCGCCGAAACGCGAACTTCGGTGGTCGATGTATCGATGACTATACTACGCAAATAACCGTCAATCATATCATTACGGTTGGATCTGGCGGGATCTTTTCAAAGCAAATAAGCGAAAAGGGACGGAGCGATAAAGCGAGCAACGTATGAGACGCTCCGAAGGATGTGCAAGCGATGGAGATATATAAACAACCAATTGCACATCATTTCCCTTGATAACTGTATTTTTCGCATTATGAAATTACGCATGATTGTTGAATAATCGACTACGGCGCTCGCCGGGATTTCCACCGGGAGATCGGGGAAGATACTTGGACTGGCCCGCTTCGCGATTGGCCCCAGTTTACGCATTCGCCCGACATCGTGTCGTGCCCGCTTTGGACGAGTATTTGGTTTGATTCGATTATGAGAGCGCGTGCAGCACCGGACGGTAGTGTGCGGCGCCGCCTCATCGACGGTCATCGACGACTGTGTGCGACATTTCCATTCCGACTGCTGGGTGGGAAATCTGGCCCTGATTGACATGGGTGCCCGTGCATCTTGCGGACGGCTTGGGCGAAGTGGAAATCGATGGCGTGATATCACCGACCCAAGGCAGATTGGAGCACTTTACAAGCAACGGGTTTGGCAATCGGTCGCGACGAACACGGCGTGCGGTTTCCGACGATGTCAATTATCTGCCCGTTTAGGGAAGCCATTAGAAGCCGAGGGCTTGGGGCGGCTTGATTTGGTATCGCGGGACGCATCAATCAATGGATGACAGGGGGCTCGGGCGACTTCATCGAACAGTGCGCCAGGATGCGTGAAGTTCCTGCTTGCGTTGCCACTCTCTATTAACAATAAATCATACGGCTGGCAATAGCACTATACTGCTTGACGGAAAAGTCATAGCTTCTGTTGCAAGGAAATCTTCAAAACGAACATTTTTCTTTGCTCATTAGACTTTATTTCTTTGGTGAACTATAACGCAAAGCAGCGTGTTTACTTTTAAATAGGCTAGCTTCTGCTATGTTTACTTTCGTTTTGCTACTATTATAGGCCATACAGGTTTTTGTACAGCTATACATACGACATAAATATGTTTCGAATATCTTCAAAGTCTAACAAGAGCTCTCAATTTTCATAAATTTATTGATTTCATCCAAACTGTAAAAAAAGGAAAACAAATAAAACGGAGTATTTTGGATTATTTTTATGTTTCCCTTTCATCTTATGGTTACGGATTTCACCAAATTGCAGACGCATATTTAGCACTCTAGGGGCACCAAGTAGCTATAAGTTGAAAGCTTAAAATAATTTCATTTACTTTACATGTTTCATGTCAAAGTTAATAGAATTTCAATTAAGATCAAACTACAAAAAGCAATGAAGCTTAGATTCAACTATAATCCACTAAAATGTTATTTTAATAAAATGCCATTTATTTTACACATTTCATTTGAAATATTCAATAACTTTTCAGCCGAATCCAGCAGAATCAGAAAACAAAATCGTTATGTAATTTGTTTGTACTTTTCAAAGAAATAATTTTCAGCAAAATTCCAGCAGAATCAGAAAATAAAATCGACATGTGATTTGTTTGTACTTTTCTAAGAAATAATTTTACAGACGTATAAAAACTGAAAAAGTCCTTTTTTGTAAATTGTTTGCAAAAGAAAAAGATAACACAATTTTATGCATTTTTGTATTTCCTTTATCCTCGAACTACTGTGGGAGCTTTCTTTTTTTTTTAAATGAACTGGCCACTTTAATGTACAGTAGGTCCCCGCAGTACGCCATACTCAATATACGCGAATTCGAACTACGCGATTTTTTACAACTGACAGCTCATAGCGTTGCTTGAGTTCTGATTAGTCAATTTTACTTTGTTTTTAATATGAACTTTTTAACAGAGATATAATGATACAATAGAAGAAATGGAAGACTTATTAGTGATTTGGATAGAGGTTATGTTAAATCAGCGGTTCCCTTTAAGTGTCAACTCTTCAATATGAGGTATAAACGATATGGCAGAGGAAATCCGCAATACGCGAAAATTCGATGTACGCTATTGCGTTCGGTCCCAAACATTCGCGTACTGCGGGGAAAAACTGTATATTAGTATATCACTCAAGCTATTTTAACCTTAACATTATCTTCATTAAACATTCAATTGTATTATCCTCACATTTTCATGTTCTCTATGGATTTTTATGTTCTTTCATCTTTCAAATAATTTTGACATTGAAATTTAAAAAATATGGTAAAATTTCTACAAATTGGGCTACGTAAAGTTTTTAAATGCCAATTTGTGGAACTTATTAATCCCAACAGATTATCATAAATAATTCCGACAGCTGATCCAAGTGTTGTGATGTTTATTTTATATTAAATTAATGACAAAAACGTTACAATCTTGATATGGGACAGAATGATGAAAAAAACAAGTTACAATGTAGGTTAACGATGATGACAACTTAATTTCAAATCGACGCTTCGCTATAATGCGTTCTAATTAGATGTCTCTAAGCAACGCCATCGCTCACTGGTTGATGATTGTTACATGTTGGCACATAAGAAACAGTCTGAGGCGAGAACCCAATCAATCATCCGGAACCGGTGACGTTCCTGTCATCGAATTCCTAACCTTCGAATGGTTTCTCCCACGGAAATAAGTTTTCTTGCTCATGTTTTCTCTGTTTCTCAATATAACTAGTTTTTCAATCTAACTAGTATCTTGCCGTATTTTTCCAAGAATCTGGGTTGTAATCTTCGTGAGTTTAAAAAACAATCTTTGACTGGCAGGAAGTATAACTAAAATGCGTGATGTAACTCAATATCTGAAGAGTCGTGTCTGATTACTTTGTCAATGTACCGCTATGAATGGTTCACTGAATCTGTGTGAAGGTCAGCTTTGCTAACCTTTATGTATTTATATCGCCACCGATTATTGCCCAATTGATGCTTCTCATTCTCCTGCTTGCACACGTACACACACTATAACATCCATTTTCCGGCGATGATTGCAATCAATTGATATCCTTTCGATGGCTTTTCACTTTCAACTTCGAAAGACTGAGGGTGTTTTCTCGTGCGAGCGGCATTTTCCGAGTTGATCCTTACGAGCAGATATTAAATCAGCTGTACAAATATTCAATATTCCTGTACTGTCTGCGTGTATATCTGTTTGTATGTGTGTGAATGTAGGCGTTTGTGGTTGCTACACACGCACACACACGAAACTCGCTAAGCTCCGGACACGGTTCCGGCAGAGGCAACTATTATTTAGTCAGCAATTACGAGACACGATACTACCGATTACGAATTGTTTATGTGAGACTTGGTGACTAATGTTGTGCCATGCTCTCATACACATAATCCACCCGATTCTCGCCGCCTTCATTCCTTCTTCGCCAATTCGGTTGTCTTTGCTTTTGGAAGCTATAAGATATGCTGGAGTTTGCCGGCCGTTGTGTGGAATCTGGTAATCAGCCCTCGGCTGAGGGGCAGCTCCGAGACACAACGTACCGAGAATCAAACATTCACACACACACACACATGCCTGGGCTGTGTTATTGACATTCGGCTGGTGTAACGTAATTATCGGTCATAATAAATTTATGGTCCGGAGCCGACGACCTGGTCCTCCACATCCGGTTCCGAAAGTTTGCCAACGCAGTCTGAGGCTGTTCTGACGTCCTCCGTGAATCGTATGTAGGTGTGTGCGTACACACGTGTGTTGTGGGTCAGGACATTCCTTCACTTCTTCACCGGAAAGCGTAACGTGGTGAACTCGGTGTGATTAATATCGAGAATTTACGATTAGTTTAATTGCTTTCCGATCATCTGCAAACAACTGGGTCACCATTCACCGTTGGGGGTTAACCGTGGAGGGTTGGAGTGCCACAGTGGGTGGGTGGGTGTGTATGTAGCAGTAGTATGTTGACAACCGGAAAACCACACCAAGACGGAAAAGCTAAGAAATCACACTCAGCCGGGACGAAAGTGAAAGTTCAAGGCTAACCTGTGTGAGCGTTCGGTTTAAGGTTTATCGATTTGTTTCCATCACGTCCTCACCGTTTTCCCTCCGCGTCTTCATTACGGAAGTGAGGGAAGATGATACCGGGACCCGAAGTTAATAATCGTAAATATTTAGACTCGACGTCAGCGACTCGATTATCCGCTCATATCCGCGGCGGGAACGCTAGCGATACCATAAATTATCTCATCATGTCACAACAAGCCGCGACGGACCATTTTCCGGACGCAGCAGCATACCGTTTGCCACGGAAACCGCGTGGCAGGATCGTGACCCGGCGGCGCGTCGACTCGAGGGAGAAAAATATATCTACCTAACTAACACGCTCAAATCAAACCCGTAATTTCCGCGGTATGATTCCGCGCTGCCCCTTTGGTCCGCTTTCTCTACCTGGGATTTTTTATCGGGCCAATCAATCTTCCGACCGAGAAGTGCACTCGGCGGGAAAGCGCAAGCGGCGGATCACACGCGATAAGCGGGAAACTTTTTAACCGTCTAATCCGGTGGCGAGAGGATCTTAATTTGTTTTTGTTCATAAAATAAATGTTTATTTTTGTTTTGAATGCTAATGTACCGTGCACGGCGTTGCATGGAAAAACACGGTGTGGCCCCGTTTTCCCGCCGATCGTTTGCGTTACATGCGTGTCCGTGTCCCATGTTACATGTTCCCGTGTCATTTTCCCATGTCAAAATCCGACCGGAGGCAAAGCATCATCTTTTGGAGAGAATTTTTCTGGCCTACAAAAGTATGTTTCACGTGTGACGAGAAAAGTGAGAAACAAGAGGAGGAAAGCAAAGTGAATGCACAGACGAAAGATGCACTGGGTCATTTCGTACCGCTTTCTTTTCGTGCGAGTCAGTTCCTTTCTCAGTCGGGGCGATAAATACAGTCTCAAATTTTCTTCTCTTTCCCGCTGGTGGTATCCTGCGGTGATTTTAGCTGTTTCCTTAGGCCCCCTACCCTAAAGACCAGGTAGCCGGCGAGCTGCTAATCAACTTTAAATCCACGATCCTGGACCGCAGCTCGAAACACGGCCGCGCCTCACCGCCATCCGCACCGAGGGCCGCATCACACGGAAGACGAAAACAGATCAACCAAAAATCACGGCCGGCCGGAAGTAGTTCGGGAAATCGTGCCCGAATCCGTGTGCCTTTTTCCATCCTCAAACGGGGAATCCCCGACGCGGGACCGGGTTTGTGTTCTTAGTTCTTCGCGGTTCGCTACCTTTTTTCCCGCCGATCCGTTTCATTAGGATTGTTATTGTTGTAGCGAGACGCGCATCCTGGAGGGTCGCACCTTTTTTTGGCGGAAGGAAAGGCGCGGATAATTTTTCTTTCCTCATCGCCTTCGTGAGGGTCGTCTCTTCTCCGGGGCGCGCGCGCGCGCTCGCTGTTGCATAACAGCATAACTAATGGGCTGACAGGAAAACATTGATCATAAATTGTCGTGTCCGTGACTTCTGCGATGGAGAGGGCGCCGTCTCGATCCCTTTTCCTTGCGCTCGATTGCGCATCTTCGCGCCTTAGCGAGCGAACTGATAGAGAGCATCGCGGGGCCTCGGCCTTTTTTCCGCTGTTGTTCCTTGTTTTCCCAGTTGATCCTCGGGAAAAGGGATAATGAAACGTGCGCGTTCACGGCGTGATTCGAAAAGGATTCGTTTTGAATTCCCGTATTTGCTCGCCGTGTTTTTGGGCCGCGGGGCGTGGAGGTAAAAAGGTCCGCGACGGGCCGGCTCACCCCGGGCACCTTCTTGCGGGTTCTGCACGGAATAAGGTGGCCTGTTTTTTTTTAGGTTAGCCTTTTTCCCTTTTCCAATCGCTGAAAGGTGGGCTTAGCGGGAATGGATTTGACAATCCACCATCAAACAAGCCTGCTCGGAAAGTTTGCGAGGAGGGAGACGGATGGCTGGCGAGGGTAATTGTGTCGGGTTTCCACCGTCCGTCTTCTGAACCTCGCGGTTCCTGGTGAGCTCCTTTTTCGTGGCTCGCCACGTATATTTAGCAGGATTAATTTTGTTGTTCCACGATTTTACGATTATTGTCCCTCGGAATGCGTTCACCCCGGGCCCAGGTAGGAAATGGAGGTAGGGTGCTGCAATTGCACCGATGGCGCGAATTCGGTACTTTGCTTACCTCCGCCGGAGGCCGGGTGCTGCGGGTTTTGAAGGGCGCGCTGGGATGGGTCGGTCGTAAATTTCGCCTTACATATCTATTTCGTCGAAGGCAGCGTGTCGTGATTCGCGTCCCTTCCAAGAAATGCGTGCCCGGCGCTTAACGATTGCTCACCGGATGGCCATCAAATGGTAGATAAATCTTGTCTCTACAGCACTGAGTAGATTACATTAATGGTGATGCGCCCGGCATGCGATGTGGGATTCGTCGCTAATGGTGAGATGAATGTGATTAACCGTTTCCAGCGGTGGAAATAAAAGTAAAAATAAAACAAGTCAACTGCCAATCAAAAGGGAAAAACACTGCCCGATGCATGTTTTGCCGGTTGTCGGTTTTGGTCGATGCATGAATAAATTAAAAGCGCAATGATACGGGAACGATCTGACAAAGGATCATAATGTGACGGGAGCCATATTTCACCGACAAGACATTTGTCTTTGGACAAATCCAGAAGCCAGTCTTGGGAAATATAAAACATTACAAGCGGGCAGATGCATAATCGTCTAAAACATGAACATGCATTTTGAAAAAAACACGTTTTTGAAACTGAAGCTACTAAATGTGGTTTAAATCATTACCGATTTCCAATGTATTTATGTAGGGTAAGTGCACCCATAGTGGAGCTAGTACCAATAGTGGTTGTAGTGGAATAAAATCCTAGCTCTACGCCGATATATATACAATGGAGTTATTTGTTCTTCTATGAAATGTTCTTTAATCTTCTGCAGAGTGTTAAAAGGATGAACCATCTCATTCCGTAATATAGAAGCTCCAAAATTCATATTTTCAAAACAGGTTGTCCCAACATGCTGCATTCCTTAAGAATCTATAACGAATATCATGATTTCCTTAAGGCTATAAATCACTGCAAAATCATTAAAACTATATGATTTCGCTACTGACATACCCCAATATAATTTATTTATACGAACTTAGTCCATTTTAGCAAAATTTTATTATATATTCATAGTTTTTACTATAGTGCCACTATAGGCACAAAAACCCAAGTTGTTCCTATAGTAGCCATAGATTTTTTCACAAGTATATTTTAGTTTTATTCCTGTTTTGGCCAATATAATCAGGTAAATTTAGTGATTTTATTCTGTTTCTACATAATAAACAAAGCGGAACTGGAGAGAAGGCTCAGCAGAAGAAGCAGAGGAAAGAAAAAAGAAAGCGTGCGAAGGATACGCTATAAAGCATATACTATAGTTTTAGCTGTAATATTCAGAGCATTTTTTATGAATTAAAATTGGACATATTTCGGTAAAACAATACAGTCTTTTCAATGACAACGCATTGGTCAAGGAGTATTTTACCGTTCTGTTTGAAATATGCTTCAAAACTAAGTAATAGTCAAAATATATTCAAGTTTTTCGTACTACCACCACTATAGGAACACGATACCACAACTATAGGAACCATGCCACCATAATAGGAGCAACCGACTAGGAAGAAAAATACGCTTTTTTCGTATATTTTGTATGGTTTACGGCAAAAATAGATGTTTTTCAGAAGAAAAGTCATGTTTCGATCATAATTGATTCAAATATGTAGAATATTGTGTTCTTAACACTCATAAATTACATCTAATTGGTATTTAGATTACTAAGTGCACCACTATTGGTACAGTTACCCTACTTACTAAAAACATTACCAACGGAGGACGAATGAATGCACAATCGGTGTTGTTTTCTTGGTTTTATTTAAGAAATATAATTTTGTCAATTGGTCATCTTGGCGAAGGTCAAGATGGAGATCTATTTTATTTCACACTTATTTATACTTTTCTAGGGCGAAATGTGTGCCTAGTGCTTTTTTTTATATTTCTTGATATTGTATTTGAATTTTTTTTGTATTTCTACAAAGTACAAACAAGTATTAATAGAGAAAAATTAGCATTACCATGTTTCATAGCGAAACATAGAAGTCTTACTTACATATGTGATGTTAGAACAGTTGGAAATATCATGAGATACTAAATGGAATGCAGATTGTTTGGTGAATAGTTCACATACTATTGACCATTCTTTTTAAGATTTCAATCACTTCGCGTTAATGTCAAAGATGCGAATAAAAAGTAAATTAAATTTCGTTCGCCTAATACTGCCGGAAAAAGTGAAGTTAATCCGATTTTCATAGGTTGCGCTAAAACATATGGTACGGATAAAGTATTCAAAACGTTATGGGCAGACTTTCTTTCGTTTGAAAAGAAGCTTTTCTTTCTAATTGGCTGCTACTACCATCAGATCGGAAGAAGCTGGATGATTTTGCTGCCAACCCTGTTTGCCGCTTTTGATTGTTGTTCATTAATTTACGAACGATATTGCGATAGGCTGTGGGGCTTTTAGGCCTGACTGGATTTCTTACATGAATGCCAGCCCCATCGTTCGGACATCGCAAGGAGCACCGGCAGGCAATGAAAGAAATGTGGTATAATACCGGCTTCCAGCAAAGAGGATGGAGGGAAAGGAAAAAAAAGGGACGTTGGTTTTGCGCATTCGAGCGCAGTAAGGAAGTGCATTCACCATTTCGCACATATCAAAGCGAGGCCCAGTCAGACCCCCCTCCCGCCGGACCTCGGCAGCCCTCTTTTATGCGGTGTTTCGTTGATCTGGGATGCATTTTGTAATTTTACAAAATCTTACCCAACATTGATTACCGTCTCGAGGGTGGCATCGCCTCTTGCGTTGGGTAACGGCTTCGCTCGGACCCGGCAACCAGATCTTGCAAATGAAACATTCTTGGCACCGGCCTGAAGGAAACGCACCCGGACCAAGTACCGGAAATAGGAGAGTTTTCCTGTGTGTTATTTCTTAAAAGATGCATCGGTAAGCAGAGTGTGTTTGGTGTGGGATAGGAGATATACGAGAGGGTACCTATGGTCCGGAACGGTCCTCCTCCCTTGCATCGCTTTTGGAGCAATATTTTTAACCTCAAAGTGCTCGTTTCGGGGGAGGAATGGCCGAGGGAAAAAGCGCAAGATGAACGGGGTCGAAAGATTGTTAAATTATGGGAACAAGCATCCACCCTGGGAAAGGCTGGTGCACCGAAGGAAAGTGCATTTGCCTCGAGATGCCGCCCGTCGGTGGAAGGAACTCGGGATGCGAAAGGAGTGCGTTCATTATGTGCACCGGGTGGGTGGTGGGCGACTGTGCGTATCCTTGCGGCGGCCATAAAGGCGTACGTGGGTAGGGGCGGGAACAGCGGGAGGAAGAGGGTTGTTGTGGGGGTGGTATTTCATCGAAAAACAAGGTGAAAAAACTATGCAAGAATCGAAAACCGGACGATGAGCGCCCGAGCGACGATATTTTCCTTCGCCCGTTGTGGATGCAATGAAGGTGGGGGAGAGCTTAAGGGGGCGGGGTTGCATTGGGAGGTGTACTATTTGCATTCGAGAAAAGCTTCACCCCTGGAACGAAGCAAAGAGGCTGCATAACACGAGGGAGTGGGGGGGGGGGGGGGGGGGGGGGGGGTTGTATCGAAAGAAAAGATGCGTACATTGCCATCCGGAAAGACGTGTCCGTGTTTTGTGGCCAATCCTGTTGCCAACCGGGGCAAGTCTTCAAGTAAAAGCGAACATCACCAACCCCTCCCCCTGTACCTGGGTAAGATGGCAAGAGCCAGAACAAACACGTCCAGCGTCCGGGAGTCCGGGAGGTCGTTCATTTGATGACTGGAGCTGATGCTGATAGAACGTCCACAGTTTTGGAACGAGCGCTGGAGCACTAGGGGGCTGGTTGGGTGATTGGGTGGTCGGAGGGTGTTGGTTTGGTTTTCTAATGCATTTTCTGCACTCTCCGGTCGCCATCTTGACGGCGTACTGAGTGCCATCCCCGCATCCTTCACCACAGCTGGTCGTCATCCAAGGCAAGGCATGAGCTTTTTCACCGGAATCTAATTCCGGGCCAAGATATTAACGACCGAGCCCACGTACCCCAAACCCGCCCAGGAGATTGCAACGAGCGGTTGCATGTCAAAGCGAGTGCATCTCTGTTCCGAGTGCAGGCAGCTGGAGTGCATTCGGCCTACGGGTACACGCCGGTCTACGCACAAACGGTCGGTCGTTTCTTTTCGGTTTTGCGAGAAAACAATGGCCGCTCGGAAGGAGGTGGAAGTCCTTCCCCGCGTCGACGGTGCCGTTATTTTCCGGGAAGTGGCCGAGATGCACCAAGATTATTATGTACCAGCCGAGCTCTGGGTGTTGTCGTTGGATGGACCGAGCACCGTTCATTCGGCGCAGAGGATTGACGCTGGATCCAACCGCCAGCGGGATGGAAAATGGAGGGGGATCTGTTCTGCATGAAGCAATCCAGTCCGTCTTTCGCGGGACCCCGAGTTCCTGGTCCCTGCTGGCCGGAAGAAAACGACCCTTAGAGCTAAGAAGCAGAAAAAGCGCATCTCCGAACGACCAAACCCGACCGAACCCGGCGAGGATTCAACGGATGTTGGAGTGCGTTGGGTTCCATCGTTCGGCTAGATGGTCACCCATTTCCATCGGTCAAGCAAGGAGGCCGGGAGGCGATAGAAAGAGTAGTTGGCTTGATGTACAGTCTGCAGCTGACCACAACCGTACATTGCACTGCAGGTAAAGGCGTCGGGACCTCCAGGTGCGGGGGGTGGTGGAATAGAAGATTGAGTTGTACCCCGATGTTGTGTGCAAGTGTGCTCCGAATGCATCCACCGTGGATGCAACCACCGTCCATGCGGATGTGCATCTTTTGCTGAACCGGTGCAGATGCAGAGCGGTGCATCCCCAGTGGAATGGGGAACACTCGTTTGAAAGAGGCCGTGCGAAGAAAATGCCATCCGCTCGTCAGAAAATGTGTGTGTGTGTGGGGGGGGAGAGTATGTACGCTTTTCTTGTCGCTGTGTCGAAACTCAAGGAGACCTTCCCCGTATTTCCCATCCTAGGCTAGAACGTACTTGGTACGGATTTGAAGAGGGAAAAAAAGCGAACGCTGGAGATTGCAGCCTGTGCGTGGTCATCCAATCTTTCGTTGACCATTTGCGGGCTGGGTGGGTGTGTGAACTTAGGGCGAGGAGCGGTCCAAGGAGGCTTAAGGATGCTTGTTTTGTCCGCTTCGATGGCCAGCAAGGAGGATAGGCACCTTTTCCCGGAGTTTTCCCATGCTCGGAGGTCTCATATACACATTCACGGATACACGCACAGAGACGGCGGAAAGAAGAGGTTCCGGCGGTGGTCAAGCAAAGCTAAACATAAGATTGCATTTCCCTGCCTCACCCCAGCACTCTTTCCGCTTTATTTATCACCAGCCGGGGAAGAAAGTCCCTGGCTGAGATCGAGGTTTGGTCATTTGCATCGGATGGCACCTCCGTGGAAGGAAACAAATGAACCTTTCCAGTGCAGGATGCCCTCGTATTTCTATGTGTGTGTGTGGGATTGTGCTTGTGCTTTCCGCACGAGTGTTTCTTTCCACAAGCCGGGCAGAAGACTCGTGGTAGGCCGTAAGAACTTGGCGGAAGATCTTGCGGAAGACGCCCAAGTGCTGGGAAATTCGGTTGTTCTTCGCAGCAAAAGAAACATATCCCGGACGTTCGCCGAAGCTCGGGGTGGTGGGTGGGTTGGTTTTCGGTGACACACTCAGACGCACACTCGTGTGCCGGCATGATGGCGGTGTGTTGTTTCTCGGACGGTTTGTTGGGTGCCGGTTTGCATAAGAAAAACACAAGACACTGCGGACACTGGGGGACGCAGGAAGCGGCGGGGAAAAAAACAGGGTTGGAACGGTTGGCAGCTGCACCAGCAAATGCATCCGCCGGAACATCGAGCCCGTTCGCCGGTCTGCCCGGGAAGCAAGTCCAGCCCATTGCGGGAAAGAGAGTCATCTGCATTTGGGATCCTTTCGCCGACCTCCTTCACGGAGCGGTCCGGCCGGGTCGAGCCGGGTCGGTCATTTTCTGTTTGATTATACTTGACTGGGCGCATTCGGACCATGCGGACTTTTAAGGAAAGGGTAGCGAGGCGCACAATGCGAGGGGCATTCGCCTTGCATCAAATTGCCAAATGCAGCTATTTAATATTATGGAAACTATATACGTATATATGCACAACCCGCCGGGACCCCTGACACACGCTAACCCCTCCCGGCCCTTAGTGTGCCACTCTTGGAACGATGTTTCTAAAAACAAATTCCCTCAGTCGGACGTCTTTGCGAACGAATTTTCTTCCCCCGAACCGGAAGCGTGTGAGGCAGTACAACTGACCGTTGGTTTCATTTGTTTTGCTAAGATTATTTCCAGCAGCAGCTCTGTTTGAAGTATGGTTAAGTGTTAGTTTAGGTCTAATAAATTCCAAAAATTTTGTTTAGCAGCCTATGTGGCTCGTGTATGTGATAATATCTTACCGAAAAATAAATTAATTAAACATAAAAAAGCCTTACGTTCCGTGTACTCTGTGAATAAGTGTAATGGTGAAATCATTTACATTTTAAATAATAATACGATATTTTTAATATATCGTAGTAAAAATATTGTATTTTTCATCCTCGACAATATTTTGTGTGATTATTACAACATAAAACATCACTGATTTACACGAAAAATGTTTAGGGTCGCTAGGAAAACCATTCAATGTAAAATGCTTGCAATCTTTCGATATGTAGTGGAAATCAGAACCGTATAGGTTTGATTTGTACAGCAATCAGCAATGTTCATTGTATGTAACTGTTTGTATCATTAATTTAGATTCTTATTACAGATTACAAAAGCATGAAATTTGAATTTCGTTTATGAAAAAAGATATTATTTAAAGTTCAAGCGTATTACGATCGGATGATCACCGATCTATAAAATATCATCTTTCGGCCTAAGTAACTCTTCTCGAAAAGAAGTCAAGTCCCACTAGAATTTCTAGTTCGACTGTTTTAACTAGTTATTTAAGCTTGTTCATTGATTGATTGGCAGATTTTGAGAATGTTAAAGCAATGTTTATGTTGTTATATTTTGTGATAGTGATAAGTACAAACGAGTATCATTTACTTTGATTTTTGGCTCTTATTGTGACTTGTTTTGTTCTGTCTAGAAATGAGAATTTGTTCTCGTTAAACTCTATTCTAGTGGCGGGTTCGTCGCTGATACACTCATGGCACTCGTCAGCGTACCATCACTAGGAGAAAGTTTGCGCCCTGCTTGACGTCATAGTTTGGTGCAACGGTGCATTATCATCGTTCACGCATATCAGCTATCACATTATGAGCAACCCGGCGTGGGTATGAGTGAGTGAGACGAAAATGGTTTTGTGGAAAATGACCGGTGCATCGTTGCAGTTTCTGATTCTGGCAACAAATGGACCCGCCGGTAAAGAAACGCTGCGTTTGTGCATTCATAACGGTTTTAGAAACAAAAAAAAAACTGTCTCATGATTTGCGTTTATTTTTTTAAAGTTTCAATGCACTGAAAGTCAAATCCAACAAAGCACATCGGACGTTGGCTAAGGAAGAAAAAACCAAACAGCCGTAGGGATGTAGAAAAAACTGAAGAAAAAAATCCAGATCAACAGGAAGAGCGTGGTGCTGCGGGTGGCGAATAATGCAATGACGCCGCCTGCATGTGCGGATTCGCTGCAAGCGCATCGAAAAATGAAGCGTACGCACACTGGAGAGCGAAACAAAAAAAAAAGAAAACCATCAGGAACACCTCACTAAAAGCTTCTAAAAGTATCAAAAACTGTGTCGCTGCTGGCGGCAGCTGCGCCTCGAAGGACGATCCAGGTTCAGCTAGCGAGCGCTGCGTATGAGCAGGACGAAGGAAGGTGCAATGTTGGCCACGGTCTGTTTTTTCCTCCGTAGATAGCGAGACTTTCGGCGGGATTTACTCGTACCCGGCTGATGGCAACCCTGGGTACAGACAGGCAAAATCGGTTTTTGGCCTTTACGATCCTGAGGATATGATCATTCGCGAGCGGAAAAAAGGAAAACATTAACAAAGGACGCTGGTGCACTGGGTTGTGTTAGTGGAGGAGAAGGAAGGTGGAAATAGAAGGATTATGCCTACGAATGCGCGGCACATAAAATATCCTTGGGCACGAGTTCACGATAGTTTGACGGCTCGGGGGCGAATGGTGCGTTACTGGGGCTACCTGAATGTGGAACGTGTGTTGATGTGTGCGTCAGGGTACAGCAAATCATTCTAAAGCAGTAAATTATGCGTCGTTAACTCAGAGATACGCGGAACATCCTACTTTCTTGTTCCTTTTCTATGGGACATATGCACCAAAGCTATTCGATTTGATTCGTTACCGTTTACCTGCAAATGTGTATGTATTACAGAGCGGAAAGTGGAAAAGCGACAACCTTCACAGTAAACAATCTGTTTTTATGACATGACAACCCAGCATATCTTTCCCAATCCGCAATACATCAACGCGCTAATAACAAATTATGTCTTTATTTTACTCATCTGTAGTAAAACTAATTTCACCAAAAATATTTTGCGAGCTTATTTGTCCCAAGTCAGCGTAAACGACAGAAGAAGCATTACACTGAATAACTTATCATTTTAATTTATACACTTATTTAGCTCACACGTTGCTATGCCATAAAAGTTTCAAGAATTCGAATACGAAGAAAGACATTGCAGTTGAGTGAAACATTCCAGGTTTCCATATGGAAAATCCTGACTTCAAATATGCCACGATTGATGAGAAACGCGCTGCGTGATGATGCTAGAGAGAAAGATTTTGTCCGACCGGTTTCTCGAGTAATTGGACAAGATGTGTTAACGTTTGATGTACCGTTTTTCTTCTTCCCATCAACATCAAACCAACTGCAATAATAATGAATAAATAGTAGTCGATCGTAGTAACCGAGTCAAAGGAAATGTCACCGGTTTTGCATCTCCTGAGGCGGTACAATTATTTAATGGGGTATGTAAGATGCTCCTAAAGACTTTTCTTCTACAACAATTAGATCAACTTGTTGTTGGAGCTTGTGTGGATTTGAACGATGTGTGCATTTCTAGTCGCTTCGCATACAAGAGTAACAGTTCCTGCCAGTTTAATCTGCAGTGATCTGATTAATTAAAATGGTGAAGATGATAATTTTTAATTATATGTAGGTATTTATCTACTAAAAAAGAAGCAACCATGCGTCTTTCATGCAAAATCATTTAATTCAATCGCTATCGAGCCATTTATCTTAAAATTACATTACCTTGAAAGAAAAGTTGAGTCTGCAATAGGTGGAAAAAACTAACCATTTTTCAGATTTGCTTGATGTAATTTTTGAAACTTATTGTAATAACATAAATGATAATGAGCCCCACTCGACTTCAACATACGTTTGAGAATAGTATATTTATCTAAAGATACACTACATCACAAAAAAAACAATACACAGCAGGCCAAAACAGAAACAAATGTCATTTGCTGTGTCAGATACAATTATTTAACAAAAATAAAAAGAAACGATTCCATTTCCACGTTATCTATATACAGTGCGTCAAATTCTTATAAACCATTTGTTTCATTTCTACAACCATTGTTGGTCAAAGAAGTGAAACATTAAATCGTAAATATTACTGCGTATTGACCATATTAATGTTATATTTACACAAGTTTTGGTACGGTAATAATTTTTTTTATGACATGATAACTGTTATTATTTATATATTTATTTATCGGTATTTTCACAATTGATAGAAAAATACGATTTGGTAGGTTTTATATCCAGGTTTTGCAGCATAGCCAAGGGTATCTTGAACTATTTTTCTCTGATGGTTCTCTGAGCTCTCGAACTGTTCCATGTTGCATCTCCGATATTAAATATTCTTTATGATGCTCTATGCAATTCAGGTTGGGACTTCGTTGCCAGCTGGAAAGATTGATATTTTGCTAATGCAGCAATTATGCAGATGCCTTGCTTAGATGGATCACGGCACACATCACACATTACATTTTCATTGAATGTTATTAAAAATGTGTCAACAAGCTCCAGTTCAGTATCCAAATACTCTTAATCAAGCACCTCATCTGGTTCGCTATAACGGTAAACGGTCGGTTCTTGTACATTTTCAACACGGCTCTCGTTTTTCCGTTGCTAAACTACTCGAGAAACAATTACCTCATATGGCAAATGGCATTTTCTTATGTTTTTGCTGACTGTGTACTAACTTTTGTGATGTAGTGTATTTTTTTACAATTTTCAAATCAAATCACAAATTGATGGTATCAAAGTGACTCCTTATGGAAGAGACCATTTAACTCTCTGTTTCTTTCGTACAGTGGAAAGCACAATTATCAATAGAAGGAAATTGTGGAATTACTCTCCGAAAAGCACGAAAAAGGGGAAAATATGAAAAAAATACAAATATTGTATTTCCAATGTTTTTATACATGCTTGACAACTATGCTGTAAAGCGAATGTGTTGCTTAGAATATTTGTGAGAAGCAACATTTTCATCTGGCAAGTTTTATTGTAATTGAAAAAATAGGCCTATATTGTTTATGGTGTTTTGACTTAGTATTGAAATATTATGTGGTAAATGATAATTTCAAAATGTTCAGAAACGTTTGGACCGCAGCTTCCAGCTGTTTATATGCATAGTACATACTCAATTTCAATGGTGAAATGCCATTTTTCATAATGAAACAACTTAAGTCTATGATGAGATAATGCAAAACTGATTGTTTTCCTTAGGTGCTAAACTAATCTTTTGAATTTGAAGAGAATACAAATGAGTTTACACTACATGCTGCGTATTGGAATTATTTTCATACCAAATAAATCATATCGCAAAAGCTACTCGACATCTTCGGACGATAACGACAATTGGACCGAAAGTGAAATTTCCTTTCATATGGTTATGTTTTCATCTCCCAATACGGACAACAAAAAGTTTTCCAGGTCTGCGTTTACCAGCAGCCCGTCATTCTGCAAGGAACTTTGATTCGCACGTAACAGCGTTCAAGCTCCACCAACTTCCCTGCGTCCTGGTTCTGACACTTGTTACACACAAATCCTTTGTTCAAAGTTTTCCCATTCCACTCGGACCCGAGCGAGCCTCACGCTTGCAATCCGGCATGTGAGCGAAACATTGCAGCTTTTTATTTTATTTGTATTCTTCTCGCCCAAGTGGCCAAGTGCACTAACGGGTTGGTTGGCGCGCACACCGTGAGCAACGAAACCGTACGTCTGGCCTTCTTGTCCAGCACCTTTTCACGCCGGAAAATGTGATGGAAGAAAATGACGTACGTACTCCTGGTTGCTTCTGGTGCTTCTTTGAAATCCCCGTTTATTTTTTCTCAACTCTCCATCCCCCGGCGGGATAGTGTTCGCTTTGGATCCGTTCACCGCTGGCGACGGCGAGGAGGTCGACGATGCTGCTGATGATGATGGTGATGCTGATGATGTGGTGAAAAGTTGGGGGAGAAAATTGTGTACACCGAAAAGATGCGAGCGAGAAATGTGGTGGACGATGGCGAAGCAAAACAAGAAATTTTCACCGGCGAAACAGGGTTCCGGTTCTGGGTTGACGGGAGGGGTACGCGCAGGGGGAAGGCAGCGGGACGGTCAAGTAAGTAAAATAGTGGACCGGATCTCGGGTCCGGCTCGTTTCACTTTGCACTACGGCACTCCGTTCCGCCTGCGGGTGGGAAACCTTTTTTCGGCCATGTTTAGTTACTGACCGTAGCGGAAAGGAAGCGAGAAGTGCTCCCGGGAGGGAGGGGATAGGGGGCTGAATAGTTTGAAGAGGATCAAAAATCCTCACCCAAAGCACCCAACCACCCAACTCCGAGGCGCTGGGGGTGTTTCCCTGAAATAATGCGAAGGAAAAGTGAGGGTTAATTTTAATTTTAATATTAAGCATTAATTTCGGGTCAGTTAGTTTTAAGTTTTTGATATATTTCGTTTAGTTATCATGGCCCGCTCGTGTGTATGTGTGCGGGCGGATGCCGATGTGTGCCGGGTTCCGTTTCCCACCGTCCGCACAAGCGCCCGCGAGCACCAACCCATCTTAACGGATCGAAAACCCACGCATCGAACGGAAGCAGGCCGCTTGGGTTTTCATCCGGGGATTGTTTACTTTCCCGAAGTCCGAAAGAAGACCTGGTCAGTCGTTATTAGTGTTTGCGTCGTAGAGCGAGCGGGTGAGCAGGTGGGTTGGGGTGGGGGGGGGCGTTTGGACCAAGCGGGTATTTTTGAGCGGAGTGACCATCGGCGCGTGGAAAGGGGTGACGAACGCTGCGTGGGTGTGTGTGTGTTTGTATGTGTGATGGTTCGAATACGGGGTGCCTTGGAAAAACCCCCCGTGTGCGAAGGATCGTGTGCGCAATTTGCACCGAACGTTCGCTCAAGTGAATTTTCTGAAAATTTACGTAAGCTTTCACGGAGTTTGGTGAACTTTCTTTCGCCCCCGACCGGTGAAAGGGCTGCGGCACATTCGATGGAATTTTGCGCCTTCCCGTTGCCATGGAGTTTTCTCGAGAGGGTACCGCTCGCTTCTCGCTGGCATCCTTTTCCAGCGCCGTGGGTTTGTTGCGTGCCCGCTCGGCTGGCGGTTTGGATTTTCCCTGGGGTGGAAAAAGTGGTGCGCTGTTTAGATGAATGTGTACCTTCTCGGTTTTTTAAACATTTTCTTCGAATAAGATTTTGTTCTAGAATGTTAAAAAACAAAACCTATAAATGTTTTTTCTCCAAAGACATATTCCAAGGGTATCCGTTATTTTCTCACCATTACTGTAATTGTTCTTGAGTAGCTCTGATCATAGTTATTATATTCATTTAATTGTCAATAGTTATGTTAGTCAATGCTGTCAGTTATATTAGTGAGGCTTTGATGATAGTTTCTGATGTCACATTATGAATTTAAAAACAAAATAACATTGTAAATACAAAAAACAAGTTTAGCTAGTAGAAAGAACGAAATAGAAAAAAAACATGTAAAATAAAACTCCCACTTTTCACATCTGAGTCGGGATTGTATAAAAGACGATATTGTTCTTTGTTTTTGTACTTTGAAACCGCTTATTGCTAGCAAATAACTGATATATTCGTAAACTTGTATTACATTCAAAGTAGCAAACCTATAGTTCATAGTTTGTGACGAAATATTCTACGAAAATAAAAACTAAAACTAGTTCCAATATTGTTAGCTAAACTAGAGAACTCAATATAAATAAACAGCGAAGGCATTGGTTTAAATCTTTTCAACAACGGCTTTGCATGAAATCGCTCGGGAGAAACAGGCATCTTCCTTCCTTGTCGTGCGAAGAAAAGATGACGTTTCGTGGAAAGTCCTGGCTCGCACACGGTGGTCAGCAGTAGAAGTGCAAGTTTTGCTGTGATTTTTAATTAAAATCGATTCACGGAACCCTTCGTCCCGGTTTCCACCAATACCGTAGGTTGTGTGTCCTCGATGCAAAACTTCTCGTGCTCGGACGGTCAGCGCTGACCACCGTCTAGCAGGGGCGATTTCCTTAGAATGTGAAAGAGTGATATGCGGAGGGAGATGGAGTGTGGGGGTGCGGGTCCACTCGGTTCCATCTCGAAATGACATGTGTGTGCATATTCAGGCTTTTAGCCGTTTGAACCGGAAAACCGCACGATCCTCGCGGGCATTGCGCAAAACGCGAAGAGGGGTGGGTCGTAGTGGAGGGGGGAGGATAAAATGGACCGTTATAAGACGAGGCAGTCTAGGACGACGACGACGACGATGACGACGACTAAGCGACTCCGAGGACGACAACGACAACGAGAACGACGATGCCCACGACATCTCGCCGACGATGATGGCTACGGAAAAGGATCCTCCAGGCATCCTTTCAAAGATGGCAGCGGGCGGGTAACGACAGTAGGGAAGGGAACGGTGGGGATGGCAGGACGAAATGGAAAAGTTTGGTTAGAAAATGGTCATCCCGAGGATCTCGTGTTGTCCCCGTGTCAATCCTTTTTCTCCGTCGTCCATGCCGCTTCCACCGGCCGGCCGTTCGGCCCGTTGTTGTCGGGCAGCGCTCCCTCCATCATGCAAAGTGCGCGTCTAGGCCTGTAGGTGTGCTGCCCGTCCCCGCCCTGCTTCGCATGCACACATGCGGACCCCGTTTAGGGCTGGCGGTCATCGCTTTCGCTTGCTTAAGTTCTCCACCTCGCCAGAATATCGTTTTGCAAACGCCACCGTCGTCGTCGTCGTCGTCGTCGTCGATGGCCGGCTTGAATCCGGTCGGTTTACCTTCCTTGGTGCCCAACTCCTCGGGGCATTGAAATCACCCCGGTCGGTCGGCTTGCCCACTCCGCTGCCCCGGGGGTTTCCCTTCCAAGAATGTCCAATTTCACCAAAGGACATTCCGACGGCCCCATCGTGGGCAGTTTTTCCGCGCGGGAAGCAACGATCCGGGCAGGGTTTGGGTCTGTTTTGCCTCCGTTGAGTCCTCACACCTTCGGAGGTTTTTTTACCCTCCATCCCCGGGCCTTTTCCCTATCGATCCGGCGAGCAAGAGAGGACACACTTGCAAGAAACGGATGCTAAACCAACGGCTAGCCCTGAAAAAAGGTGTACAGTAAGCGAATGTGTGTGCGGCGGGCGAGGAGGGTCGGCAGGAGAGAAAAGTGCCCGCGTGAAGGCGCACGAGTGTTCGTAAAGCATTTTCTCCCCTTCCCCAACGGACCCTCCTAACATTCCTCCACTTCGCTCGAGTCCGAGAACTTAGAAAGCCACCACCGTTCGTTTGAACAGCAAAACTCTTCGCAGCGCGCATCTGTGTAGGTGTGTGTGTGTGTGTGTGTATGTCTCCAAAAAGGCCGGCATCCCGGCAACCGGACACGGACTTGCGAGAAAAACTCATCCCACGTTGCCACGCGCACACAAGCACACACAGCGCCGCCCACCCGAGGAGTTGCTTTGGTCATCAGCGCGCTGACCACGACGGCAGCAAGGGACGGAAAAACGACAACAACACCAACGACGACGACGACCAGGATGGCGACTAGGATGACTAGGACTAGGACTTGCGACCGGCTGGACACGAAACGGCGAAATCCTATTGAGCCGAAATTCAAGTCCCTTTTTAGAAAATTTCCAACTACACACCTTTTCTCATCGCACCGTAGGAAAGGGGACGGGGAGTAGAGGGGGCGTACGTGTGTGCCCGGGCTGTCCGTGTGCCGTGGGGTTCCGGACCCGGACGACACCTTGCTCGCCGGCCGAATGTCCATCGCGCGCTTCATCCGTGCGCTATCTAATATAAATAAATGTATGTAAGCGGAAGCGGTTTCGGGCTTCGGAAAAGAGGCAGCTCACATGTCCGTTTTTGTGTGTGTGTGTGTGTGTGTGCGCGATGATAAGGTGCCGGTGGATGGTGGGACGGGTACCGACATCTCTTCTAGATTCCCGAGACCCTTTTTGCTCGACCGGTGTCCGGCGAACATCCTGACGTCCACGCCGGCGATGGCGCGCGCGTAGGATCGGGGCGTAAGATATAATTCTCCATCGTTGTCGTCGTCGTCGTCGTCGTCGTGGACGTGGTCGCATCCCTTTTTTGGTAGGAGCGACCGGCCAGGAGCCCCGGCGTGGCGGTGGGGATTGAAGAAGATGATGGTTTTGCATCGCTCGAAACGGAATGACCAGTGACCGGCGTTTGGAGTGGGAGTTGGGTGGCCCGAAGGTTTGACCGTTTCGCCGACCGAACAAGCGACCGGCTGGCCGGCCCTGCCTGCCGAGACCGGATGGGACGAAAACTTCAACTTTTCCTACGAGTGCGCGCGCGATCCCTTGGGCATGCGAGCCCCGTACCCGCAACTGGTCCTCCTTGGTCATTTATCTGCCTGGATCGGAAGGCTAAAAGCGCCGAGATGGACAGTTCGTGGGAAGGGGGGAACCTCGAAGGAAGAAGACGGGGTCCAGAGGGAAAGAGACCGTCCGCTAGGGGGCGGAGGAGGGCATTGGGATGAGAACGAGCTCGGCCGGGCCCGCACACTCAAGCATAAATATACAAGAAGCCCGAGGAGTTGCCGCAACCGTGGCCGCCATTATTTTGCACACAAACTTAAGAGTGACCAGAGAAAATGGACACACTCTCACGCCCACCCAACCTACCCCCAATCCTGGGTGAAAGAGGTGGCTGTTTCTGGAATACGGCCGGGGTGGGATAAGTTTTCCATTTCACGATTTGGCAGACCCATTTCCGGTGCGGGAGGCCGAGGGCTCGGAAGAATTTGCCGGAGTGGAGGGGGAGGGGCCCAAATTACGCGCCACTGCTGGATCCGATGGTTTTGGTGCCGGGTTGGTCGTCGTTTTTTGGCGCACGGTTAGAGGAACATCGCAGCAATCCCCAGGTTGGGGTAAGTTAGCGAAAGCGAATTCAAATTTATCCACTCAGTTCGCTTAGTCGTGTACGTGCGCTGGCGATAGCCAAGAAAATCTCTTTCGGGCGCGTTTTGAGGGTGAGAAAAGCGGATTTTTGTCAGCATCTTCTGGTTATAGATGAAGAAGCCAGCGCGGACAAAGGATTTGATTTGCTTTTTCAGGATGAAACAATTTCAATACTTCATTCAAAAATTCTTGGAGGTAGTTAAGGCTTGTTTACATTATTATAAATTGAAACCATTTTTACAGCATAGTGAGTCTGTTAATGATATGAATGTTAATAATGTTTTACAATTCCAAACGGGGACAAAACACTGGTAAAAACAATTTTACAGGTAAAATGTCTAATTTTGTTTAATTACTTTCATTTAGAGTACACATTATCTAAGTTTTAGAAGAATAATTGGAAAATACTTTTTATCTAAAACGTGGTGAGGTAACCATTCACAATCTCATTATTGCGTAATTATTATTTGGAAAACTTACGCATTTTCATTTTCATTTTGTGCTAATTGTGTGTCTTAATAGAAAGAAAAGATAAAAACAGCTAATTCTAATTAATCAAAGCAGATAGCTAATTAGGATGATAAGATAAAAGCAGCTAATTCTAATTTTATTTTCAAGTTTCATCCCTCGTAATACTTCTTTTAAATTATATAAAACCAATGTTCGTGCTTGCAATAGGTCTCCCTCTTTTTTAATTTTAAAACTGTTGTATTTTTATACGATAACTTGAATATGAAGGCTGGTTTACTCGCTACAATGAGCGCTTTATATTTTTTAAGCAAGTAATTAACCGTTTATAGATGAAGTTTCTATTTACCTTCTCAGATATAGTATTAGTAGCAGTATATGATTTATTTTGTATTAATACTTTGTAGATTTACTTTGGTTATAACATAGTTGCAACGAGTTCACAGTTTGTTTTCCTCATTATTTTTAAATACCTGTTTGGCGTTGCCATTGTGAATATTGGAAGGGCATCGAAATCTGTATCGTGAGAAAAAATTTAGAAAAAACTTTCAGCCAAAAAAACAGTTAAATTACATTTCTTAAACCTAAAACCTTACCTATTTTATTAACTTATCTCTTATGCAGGATTTATAAAGTTCATGCTGCACATTTCACACTTGTAATAATAATAGTAGTTCAGATTTTCTTGGAAGTTACTTATCATAGGTAATTTAGTTCTTACATGTAATAAACGTGTGCTGTACCATGGTGGCAAATTGTTACCTTCTCATATATCTTTCACGTGATTGTGCGATTGCAAGTAATTTTTAAAAATATGTTATTACTTCTAAAACCACTTCAAAAATTTACACGGTTGTTGCAGTAAACAGTTCTCTCGTGAAAAGAATATTAGCTGTTGTAATAAGTTTTGTTTGCTACAAAAACCATTACAAATAGATTGCAGGATTTGTAAACTAAACGGCTTACAACATCTAACGGAACTTGTTATTAGTTTCTTATACTCACCGTAGGTAAATTTTGGTTTTCTAACATCTTCCTTTATGAAAAGTTTTTCTACCATCATCTTTTACGTAGCTATTTGAACATTTCTTTATTATAGTACTACCTAGAGACAAGCAAATTAAATCATTTTGGTTCTGTTGTATGTTGTTTGTATCGTATGGCATTTTTGACAAAATAACCCATTTTTTTCAACGGTTTCATATGAATCGTTGGTCTGTGAATGATATCTGTTTGAAATTCCTCCGACCATCAATCTTCCTTAATAATTTTCTTTTGAAATGTATCGTGAAATCCTGAACTCAGCGTGAGTACGGAGAGCTCAGATCAGAAAAAGAAAGATCCAACGGAATGTTACAAAACATTCGCTAAAATACCTACGCCTTGGTGTGGTGTTATTTACATACACACCCCGCATCATTACGCGAGCGGAATCCGCTCTCGTCGATGGATTTGCATTCGGGAAACTCCCTCCCGACGGCGCCGGTCCATCGCCCACCGCATCCGCCGTCCTCAGATGGATGTCGTTGAAAATGGCGGTAACTAAGCGCTAAGAAAGCGTACACAATTTAGTGCCGTCATCACACGGTCCGGTGAGTGCGGTAACAGTTTTCCCAACTTTTTGGGGGTGGTGTTTCCCAGTTTTCACTCGATTTCGCCACGCGGCGCAGCGAAGAAGAGAAGGACGGAAGCTGAGGTGTGTGTGTCCAGTTGCGCTGACCGAAAGATACCCGGTGTCCGGTGGGAAGGACAACGCTCCGGCGGTCGGCTGGGCGAGAGGGAGGGAAGAAGGGTCCGATCCTGGCAAGGATATTTGAGCACACCATCGTCGTCGTCGTCGTCGGCGGCGGCGTCGTCGTGGTGGATGAAAACCCTCGCCGGTGACGATGCCGTGCCTGCCTGCTTCTTTTCCGCTTTTTCCACCACGACGCACGGCTTGAAAGGTTGGAAGGGAAAGGAGCGGGCTCGGCCCGCAAGGATACGGATACGGCCGAAAGGTCCTTCTTTGCACGGGTTCGGGTCCGGCCCGGTCCAGGTCGGCGTACGGCACGGAGTTGCTTCTGCTGCTGTCCAGTTGTTTAAATAAACTTTCAAGAAAAGCTATGTTATTTTTTCACGACTTGCACCCGTCACTAGTTTGGGTTCCGTCGTCGTCGTCGTCGTCGACGTCGTGTAGTTTTAGTCCGCTCGTCCGTCCGGACCGGCTCCCGGTGGTTCGGGGTTGCGGTGAGCGCTTATTGATGGAAATGGGGTACCCGCCCCGTGCGCCCGTAGGGAATGGGGAAAATGCCGTCGGATGCCCGCTTTTCCCGAAGTCGGTGTGTGCGTCCTTGCGTTTGTGTGTGTGTGTGCTCGCGCTATCGAAAGGATGCAGGGAGTGGGATGGCGACGATGCGGAGTCCGAGGTGTCCGTATGTGTCGCACAAGCCAAGCTAAAGGAGAAGAAAATGAAATAGGATCAACCGATGCTGCCGAAGCGGGCGGGGAAAATCGATGTGGAGAACGGGGTTCCAACCGACCCGGTGTACCGTCGTTTGAGGTGCGAGGAAGGTGAAGGGGATACTGGTGTGGCGGGGGTTTGGAAAAAGGAAAAACCTCCCGTCCGATCTTGGCATCTCGGGAGTCCGAGAAAAACGGTCAGCGAAAAGCGCCTCGACCGGCCACGAACGATTCGCTGCACGGGGGTCTACCCAACCCGGTCTGGTCACTCAATCCCCTTTCTTTTCCCTCCCCCACGCACCCTTCGCCCGCCACGCTCGCAGACCAAGCGTGGCTTCGCTTAATTCCTTCGTCGTGTGCGAGGACACGAGCGTCATTTTCTTTCACGTCAAACGAGACGGTCGCCTTCTTCTGCCGGTCAAAGGAGTGTGTACGTGTGCCCGCGCAAACCCGCCGCCCCTTTCCCCTCACTTCACCCTCCGCAAAGCTAACCACAACCCACTCCGCGTTGCCGCGTGATTCGTGCGAAGCAATCGGAAAGGTTAGAGGGTTGGAGAGTGCGAACGGAAATTTGAATGTTGGTCAATCTCGCCCCCCCCAGTGGGTGGTGTGGTCCTATTTGAGGAGCTGGCGGGGGAGAGGGCTTGGGCGTATGCGAATGACGTTCGCTGACGCAAGATGCTGCGAGATGGCGACCAGCGTCCAACGGTCGAACGGTCAGCGTGGCACGGATGGCAATTGCGAAAAACGTGGCTTTTCCGGGCGCCTTTCGCGGCTGGTGGCAACGAGGCAGCGGGAAGAGAAAGTTTCCGCTTGCGAGTGTGTCCTTTGCGCTCCCAAGAGATGAACGCAGAAACACACACAATGTGTGTTTGAGTGAGCGTTGGGGTGAATTTATTTAGAGTCGAGCTGCGGGACGCTTGACAGGGAAGGGAAGGGATTTTATTTTCCGGTCCACCGATGAACACTCCCTCCCCTCGCTGCACCTCATTAGTGATGCATGATTTGCTCACACTCACGTTCCACGGTCCGACTTGGGCGTCGATTAGTTTGATTACTTCGCCTTGGCCGGGCGCGCAAGTGGAAGAATAATTTGCTCTCGCTAACCATTATCCGGTAACGCACGGGTGAAGATTTATTTCTTATCTGCATATCTTTCTTTTGGGCACGTGTGAGGTTATTGATTTCGAGTGTTTACTTAAATCGAACGAGACACCTTGGCCACATGCATTGCTTTAAAATACATACAAGAACGTTATTCAAAGAGGAGAACCTTTGGAATAATGGACAATGTTAGATTATCCTATGTTTTTGGTACGGCCACGAAAGACTCATATCATGTCCTGCGGTATTTTATGTACAGCATTTGCTTAATGCCTTTATTTAACTTTTATGAAAAAATACAATCTGATACATAGAAAGCAAATCGATATATGAGTTCATTTCTTTATCGTCTTTATCGAACGTTTTGCCATTTGGAAATATTGAAATATTAGACAAATGAATATCATTATTGCTGATATTCAATCATAACTTTGTATGTCATGGGTTCAAATCTGAAAAAGTTTAAATCGGTTTTCAAAAAACTATTTTATAGAGATGTCAACCTTTATGATGGGGCTTGCTGACTTTATTTTCGAGCATCAACATCATTGAGGCAGGTCTCCTCCAACGCAGATTCCCTACAACGTTGTTCTTTGAAATCATTAATTGAGTGTTAAATACTAGAATTCGTTCGGGCATTTTTTTTGCGTGGAACTACGCTTGCTTCATATCGACTTTGAAGCTCATTTGGTTAGTCATCAAGACTCATAATATGCCATTCTCGAATTGCACCGTACAAAACCAAGAGCAATGAAAAATGTTGTGATTCAAAATGTTCTACTGCCGTAGACGTGCCTGTATTCAATTCTACTGCCATAGAAATAACAAAACTATAAAACGGGGTTTTACATATTTTTCCTTCTAGCAATTGCACAAACATTATTATTATTTCCTTCTTACCGGTTTTGGATGATGAGTTTCTGTCTAGCAAAATCACTCCACTTCACTTGGCCACTCGTTTAATGAGAACATTTTTATTTCGTATATCCTTTTCATCCAGCTCCTCCAATCTAATCCCGATGAAATAATGTACCGAAAGCGTTCGTCCGCCAAACGGTCGGCTGTTAAAACGGCGTGCCCAGTCCCATGCGTCCATAAAATCTTTAAACACTTCTCCATCACCAGCCCGGCATCGAGTTGCGACAGTAAAAAATAGGACACGGCGCTCTTTTCCGCTCCATTGGCTCGATGTATGAGTACGGGTAGATAAAAAAGGGAGCAGATCGAAATGAGGTCTTTAATGTTTTTCACTTACGATAACGGTAACGGCCTATAGGTGCGAAGAAGTGTATCAGTGTCTCCCTGTTGTAGCTTTGTTGGCGCAAAACCCTCCTCGGCCTCCCTTCAAACCGCGATGGTGGCTCGTAAAGGGTTGCGCGATAACCGATTGCCCGAGCCAAGAGGCAGCGGAACGCCGGAAAATGCCCTCTCATGGCCATCGCCCCGCCACGGTCGACCAAGAGAGAGGAGAGGGTGTGCTATCGGAGCGAACTATTCGCACCCACCCATCTACCCCCTGTCCTTCGGTCTCGGACCCTTGATCTTAACGATTCCAAACGGCATGGACCAAGAGGCGCGAGCGCTGCCACTTTTCTTCGTGGCCATATTTGGTGAAAAGCAATTCCACTACTCTCGGTTTCGTCCTTTGCCTGTCGGGCGTTTCGTTTAATCACGCCCGAAGAGCCGCTCTGCCAAAGGGGGCGCCACGAATGTGGCCCGGACATGTGACATAATTTCGTTTTCGGCCGTAAATTTTATATTGCCCTGGAAGTCGCTGGTCCCGCGCGTGGAAATCCACCATGCTGGAGGGACGTGGTTTTACGGCCCACCCAGCCCGTGCTCGTGTGGAAGAACGCGGATCGGACCATCTCGACGCCTCGGTGGCATCTATGCGCTGCCCCTTTCTTTGTTGACCGGGCTGGGTGGTTTTCTTTCCCTCCATTTTTCACCGGTCGCTTGGAATGGGGGTGTAAAATTAAACCCACGCCACGTGTGTAGTTCGTGAATTGGCCGGTTCGGTTCTCCCGAAGGGCGAAACCCCTCGGTCTTAATGAGCGAGTGCGGTTGCGGCTGCCCGACCGATGCTTCTCGAACGCATGTGACGCAGGGCGTCCAGAGCGGGAGTCGTATCGATTTCTTTTCTCCCCATGGCAAAGAATGCTTACATATTCGTCGTCTTATGGCCGTCAGCATCCAGGAGGAGAAGTACAGGGGCACCGGAAAACGGACCCATTGAAATGATTATCGTAATAAATAATTTTATACGAAATGGAAAGTTTTGAGTGAACAGGCAATAGAAGAAGGTAGCTGCTATTGGTGGAAAAAACGGGATGGTGCCAGCCAGGGTCAAACGAAGCACATTTCCCAACCACTCCACAATTTCGGCGTCGGGTTGAGATGAATCAGTGGAAGGTACTCAAGGATTGCAAACTCAAAGCCATTTTCTCGACGGCTCCTGTCATCTTTTCTGTGTTTCTTCGTCCTATCCACGGAAAACCGATTGCTGGGGAAACATGTTCACAGTGTATACATTTGGGGGTGGCCGTCGTCGTCGTTGGTAGTAAAATTTTATACGGTAATTAATCCTCACGCGTCGGCTTCGAGCGTGTCACATTCATGGCCCTGCCGAGTGGGACTCAGGATAATGAAAAGAAACGGGCAAAGGAGCTAAGCTTCAAGTGGATTGATTTTATTAAAAACAACAGCCGTTGCCGAAACGGACGAAAAAGGAACTTGAACCTGGGTTTAATGCCTAATGAGAGTGCTATTTCCAGTTGAATACGGTTTCTTGAAAATAATATTTGATAATCTGGAACATTGATTGATTTCTGTTACATTATATCATTAAAACGAGTGTGTTTGTTATTCATTCCTTCACATAAAGCCACTTCATTAACATTGGAAGCGTTGAAAATAAACGCGTATTCCGTCTTAGAACGATGAAAAACGATAAAATCACTTTTGTAATAAAATGAATATTCAAGCGAAGGAATTTTCTATTCTATCGTTTTACCGACTTTTTAGTTTGAATTTTTGGAATGCAACTTTTATTCCAAATGGTGTTCCTGGTGGAATATACATTGTACTGTACTTATATTTCAAATAATATTCCAAATGGTCCGAATGGTGGTATGTCTTACAGAAAATAAAGGAAAAATTATAAATAATTGAATAAGCTCATGCCTTTCCTAGAATAAATTCTTTATGAATGATGAATTTTTTTTCCATAGGGATTATTTTCCAGTAGACAATTTTGATTACTTGCTCTTTAATTCAATGTTAACTATTGGCTCAACTTCAAATGGGTGTTAATTCTGGTAATCCACACAACCCTACTCACCTTCTTGGAAAGAATTCGAAATAACTAGAATGTTACGATGAAAACGTTTATCAGTAAATTTTGAGTCTTCTTCTTCTTGGCGTAACGACCTTGTTGGTCATGCCTGCCCTGTAAAAGGCTTACGAGACTTATTATTCTATGTGTACGTGGATAGTCAGTCCTCTCGTACAGGGGAGGGTCCGGTCTCGGTTGGGATTCGAACCCACGCCGTCGAGGTGGTGAGCCCCGGCGCTCATGGGCCGATTTTCTAACCGGCGCTACCGCTCGGCTGTCGCGGATCAAATTTTGAGTATGATGATCTATTCGCAGACTTTCTCCTCTCACAGGGTCGTTTTACCACATACAAAAACCTTCAAAATCATACAAACGAACCTGCTGCAAATGTCAACCCTCTCGAGTCAACCGCAAACGTCAAGACACTAGAGAACGGTAAAGATAAACTCGAAGAAGATTGAGTGTGTTTTACCAGCACCAAATTATTGTTGGATGTTCAAAACATTGTTCGATATTCAATCTACTACATATTTTAGCTTTTTTTTATGTATGGAGTTCTGTGTACACTAAAAACTCGACCAATACTGAACCGTCGCTTTTGAAACTTTTCACACATTAAGTTTAAGTACTGCAGATGTTGTTGAAGGTTTGCTTGATCACTATTTATTGATAAAATTATCTAAATTTTACAATTTAAACTCAGTTTTACTAACACTAACAAAACAAGCATGTAAACAAATGTCAAAGTGTATCCAACATAGTTACCCTAAGGTTTATACATCACGGGGAAATTCATGAAATTTCATACATTTAAATTTGCCGTTATTGTAACTAATAAATTAATTCAAACTTTCAAGTAAAGAGTAAAACCATAATTCTTTTCTCAATCCCTCAATCCTCAAAAACCGAGCAACGCCGGGGCGTCAAGCTAGTGCTCAATATTTTATTTTTATAAAACTGTTTAAATTGTTTTCTAAATCTTTGTAGACGATCAGTTTGAATGGTTCATGGTTATAACACTTTTATGAATGTGTATTTCTTATAAAAAAAACCGGCACGAAACTAACAACAAAACTCTTTAAGCAGTGTAAAATTTCGAATGACACACTCCTACGCATGAAAAGCCGCTTCCTTTATTTGGCTTCCCGTGCAACCAAACGCACTCTCACACCCCCGACCGGACAATGATGGGCCCCGCGGGCGCAGAGTGGGGAATAAATTTTCCTCCAAGCGAAACGAAATGAAAACTCCAACGACAACAACAACAACCAGAGGAAGTGAAGAAAGCAAAAAAAAAACCCACCCCGAAGAAACCCCTCCGAACGACGGAAAACAAAACAACGCAGAACGATGGAAAAAATGTACAAAACTCAACCCGCGCTAGGAAAAACAAAACTGGACAACCCGGAAAGGCATGCAGCGCGGCTGCAGGAGACACACAAGATTAATAAAAAAAAACGTCGAGGAAAAACTCGGCGAGGAAAAACATCATCCCCCCGCTATAACGGCCTCGGGGAAAAAAAAGGGAAACGGAGTGCGCGCGGGAGAGTTCAAGTTGATTTGACGGGCAAGAGATAAGGATGGCACGGAACCGGTCGGTGGTGGGTGGCCGCGGGGGTAAGGGAAAAACTCGCCGCATAAAGAAAAGCCGGCGCTGCCCGGTTCGCGCTGACCAAGGAGATGAATAAGAAGGACCGTCAACGACGGCGGATCACGGATCCATCTCCAAAGGGACGGCCGGCTCCGAAGGACGAAAGAAAGGACATACGCGATGCTGGCAAAAAAATCCCCCCCAAGAGTAGAAAGAAAATCACCCTATCCCGCGGCCGCACATATGAGTGTGTGTGTGAGAAGATGAAAAAAAGTCCTGGTCCTTCTTTGTCCGCAGGGGGTTTCGCCGTTGGAAAAGTGGAAAAATTGGAAACAACCCGCTTTGGTGGGTGTCGATGGGCGGAATGTGTGTGGCGGGGAATGTGAAAGGGGGAAGGATTGTGAATATGTACATATATTCGCGAGATACAAAAAACTCCAACGCGAGGACGCGCGTGTGGACGACATCGAAGTCCGTCCGACGCAAATAAAAAAAAAAAAGAAAGGAAAACCGGGAGAAAATCGAGGGAAAAGCAGTGGCCGCCAACCGTTGGACCGTTTGTCCTTCCGTTCGCCTCTCGGACTCGGACCCTTTTTTTCAGGCTATTTCATAAGATAGTAAGGGGGGTGGATGGGAGTTTTTCCTTTTTTGCGCGCTTTTCCAACGTTCTTTCATTTTTATCGGTGACGAGGGACCCGAACACCGAAGGCCCGCGCCGTGTGTGTGTGTGTGTGTGTATGTATGTTTCCCGCTTTGACTCCTTTCTTTTAAGATCCCTCTCGTTCTTCCCGCCCTATGCCGTTCTTACTCTCCCTCCTTCTTCCTGCAGAAGTCGGGATGAACACGGCCGGGGCGATTTTGAGATTGACGAGAAATGAATTGCGCGCCGAGGGACGCGCGGGGCGGGCTGGGCGCGGACACGCGGACCGGGATGCGGATGGCTAGCTAGGCTCAGGTCCGAAACATGGCGGTCCGTTGCCGCCGTCGCCGTACGAGAGTTGAAGGGTTTTCCCCGATTATTTTTCATCTTCACGATTTTTCCACCCTCGCCGTGGTCGTCGTCAAATTCGACTTCACTCGTCGTCTTGTCGGTGTTTGTGCATGTGTAGAGGTGGGTGGGCGTCTCGGTGATGTTGGTCGTTTTGTTTGGGGTGCTGTTCGGCGTTCTAGGCTTCCCTTCGCCTAATCTACCGAGCGACCGCTCGGACGAGATCTTAAGAGGGACGTAAAGGCGAAGGCAAAAAATGGTGGTCTGTGTTTGAGCCAAACAAAAAAAAACAGAAAACGACATGTGCACATACACACCGAGCACCGAGTGGACGGGCGGTCGTACTTTAGGCCTCCCCCTCCGCCTCATTTCCTTCCGGACAGGCATGCGAGTTCTTATGGCCAGCGTCGGCTATCAGCTAAGGATGTCTTCCGAGCTGAGATGAAAGTTTTTCATCTTGCGTCAAATTTTCCCTCACCCTTCGTACCGCTTCCATCATTGCCTGACCGTTACGTGTTGTCCTGTAGCCCATGCGCCTGTGTGTGTGTGTGTATGTAAGGTGACCGTTTTAAGCAAAGGGAGTGGAAGGTTTTCCGATCCCCATTTTCCCGGCGTGCGTTACGCGAGCACTTTCCGAAATCCTTCGGTGTTTGGCCGTTTGGCGTTGCGCGCGGAGTAAAGAATGATTTGTCAACTGTCCTGGGACGCATTGATTTTTTTTTCTTTTTCGGTTCTGGTTGGACTTATTTTCCCGCTGCAAGGATCTTTTCCGTTTCGGCACTTTAGCGTTTCCCGCTTGAGCGATGGGGTGGTGGGAGGCGAAATAAAGTGGTGTCCTTTGCACACGTAAAGAACCGTGTTTGTGAACCGACCTTCTTGCCCAGATAGGCAATCCAGGCTTTGGAACTACTATTTCTCGGGAACGCTGGACGGCCGTGAGGGTGAAATTTTCTTCCATTTTCGGCCCGTGTACTTACGCTAGTCAAGTTTTTAGTCCTGCATTTTGGTCTCGTTGCGTCTAGGTTATTTTTTCTGTCCCCAAAAATTCCCTCTGAGCATGTTTTCTTACTTTTAACTCGTGTCACAAAATGGACCAAGTTTAGCCACCAGTTCAGTTCAGTCATTCTTTCAGTCGATATATTTTTTGTGCTTTGAAATAGGAAAATATTTCATCTCACGAAATATATTATGTGTGATGACTAAAACACTATTATTTGATTTGAAAAATTTTAGTTAAAGCGAATAACAGCAACCATATCCCCTGAAAATTTCTTTTTTGACACGTTTGTTTTTCATTGTTTAAATATATTAGTTATTTCTGCATGCCTCATGACTGACGGTAAAAATTAAGGGCTTTTTTGATTCAGATCATTTACGCATATTACTAACGAAATGTCATGTGTGCAAACTTCCTTACTTATCGTTGTCCTAGTTGTACTGTTCTGTATTTCTATTTCTATTATGTGATGCGTATTTTGGAAAGTGAAAATACATTTCTTTATGTTAAAATAACAAATAAACCCAGAAAAAGAAAACCTGGAAAGATGTTTCACTTATCGTTTAAGAAACCTTTTGCACTGTACACACATAAAATAAATAAAAACATAAAACATACAGTACGAATAGATGTTTTAAGTGGGTGAAAAAGGGCTAGTGTCATTAAAAAACAAGAAAACCGTTCGTTGAACAAATTTTTTTTGTTCGTTGAACAAAAATTCAGAGTGACTCTTAACCACTCGATGCCAAGTGACGTGTTGTAGCAGGGTTTGGAGATGTAATTAATTTGTATAAGCATAAGATTAACCAAATCTCATCTTTACCGGTAAATACTTTCTTGGAAAGACGCATGCTGCAAGGTTTTTTGTTTACTTGGATAATAACAATCTAGCCAATGACTACAAGCGAGGAATAACATGCACGAACTCAGGTTGCGTAACCCTCCGCCAGCATCCTTTTGAAAACCGTCGTCAATAAAGAAACGGTTGCGGAAAAGGGATCCGCGCGTGGTAAACGCGTTTTCCGGGAATTGAGTTGTACGATATGTGCATGTGTGTGGGTGTGTGACGGTTTTTGTGAGGTTTTGTGCTCCACGGTTTGCATGGACACCACGTGTCCACGCAATCCCAACCCCGGAGGAAAAATGGAGGAAGGCGCGGTGGGTGGAGAGGGGTCCTTGTGCGGCAGCTTCAAATTGACGGTCCACTTATCCGCATGCCATGCACGCTGGTCAGCAAAACGGGAAAGATGCCGTGGCCCGATCCGGTCGAAAAAGGGTGGTTAAAATATCGCGTCCTTTTTCAACGTCCACCCACCCGGGTTGGGCTAGCATCGCATTTCTCCTCCCCTTCCCCTCCCCTCTTCCCCCGGCGACATTGTGCGATGAAGAAGACGCTTGCGGGGTCGCCATCCTGCAGCGTGCGAGCGAGCGAAAGCAGCTTAGCGGAAGGGAAAACACACGGCACGGCACACGGGAATGGAAAACTAGCCACCTTTCTTTGCCGTCGAAAGTCTGCACATAAGGAGTCCACCGCTTCGGTTGCCCAAAGGCAAAAATTCGCTGAACGGTCGTCCTTCGCCCCTCTTCCCCGCATACCCCTCTTGCTGACCCTTGTCTCATCTACCCGCTCGCGTAAATACACTCGGAAGACCGAGCAAAAAGGGTCCGTTTTCCTGCGCGCGATTGCTAGGGTGGAAGAAAAAGGATTCACCACGGTCGGCCAGCGGTGGCACGTCCTCCCCCCCCTGCACACGGTTCCAACAACGTGTGTGTGGACCGCCGCAGGAGCATATAAAGTACGCCCTATAGGACGTCGATGGATCCCGCGCTGCAGGGTCCCGCGCCGAAGGGATGGAAACGTGCGGGATGAGGTGGGATACGTGGACGCGTTTTCTTCTCCGCCGGACCGATTTCGATTAATCCCGCTACCCCGCTGATGCTGGAGCGGCAGGCAGAGGGCAGGGGAAGATGGTCGTCAATTTCAGCGAAAAGACATCCTCCAGCAATCTCCATACGAGTCGGAAACGGGCAACCCCCGACTCACCACGACGACGACGACGACGGCGATGGACACTGGGTTTTCGCGCTCGGGCACGGGAATAGCATAAACCCACCGGCACCGTCGCCCACCGCACCACTGCCCTCCCTGCCCCGGGGCCCATCGTAAGTTTTCCGCGCGAAGGATGAAAACTCGACCCTCGCGCCGGGCGCATCCTTGAAAGCGCCGAGAAAAAGGCGACACACGGAAGCTGCTGCGGCGGCACAATTGGAGCCGTGCTTCTATAGCACGGGCCGCGAAACTTGAGCGGCTAGAGAGATACCGTCTTGCCAGCGCGCCTCGCAACAGTCGGTGACGGATTTTGTCGGGGTTCAAGCGTGGTTTTATCTGGAATGTTCCAGTACATGCAGTAGGATAATGTAAATTGAAATGAAGTAGGAGACGTTATCGATTAAGGCCTTAGTGCATACAATATATAGCAAAAATCTCAACATAATTATTAAATTTAATTTTTCGATATTGGATTATATTAGCTAAAAGAGAAAGCAGGGCATGCTAGGACACGCTTTGAATCTGTTAACTGCGTTTTATAACTCGCTCGTAGATTATTTATAGCTCCAACATGAATGGAAATAATATACTAAGTTAATCGAAATGAGTTATCAATAGTTGAAATCAACTAAACCTGTTGCTTTTCAAAAGATTTTTTTTCGAAAAACACTCTTATGTAACGGTTTGTTGCTTTTAGCCATATAGCAGCCTATAAAAGAAACTCTTGTAAAATTTTCATTGCAAAGGTAACCAAATGTTTTTGCCAATCTTTCAAAAGGATCAGTTTTTTTAAAAACTTTCTATCGATATTAATATGGGAAACCTTTTTCCCACTCGATCATATAAGTTTTCAGGTACCTTTAACTGATATCAAATCCATCAAATACCTGAATGGTAGCACCTGTGTACTGAAATTTCCTTCTGTCGCATATTAATAAGCCTCTCTTTGCTGATTCCAAGTGTGTAAACAATGTGCACCAACAATTTAATTTCGTTTCATTTGAAACTTACTACTTTTCCTGTTTGTTTTGGTGTGATAATCAACGTATTTGAAATTTTGCCATAAAGATCAAGTGTTTCAATGTTAATAGAATGGAATATCTACCTCTAGTACGTGCGCTAAAATTAGGACGCCCTGTAGGGTATGAATGTGCGAGCTGCTCGTGCATGTCAGTTGATGGTCATCGTTGGGATGAGTTGAAAATGTATAGCTGAGGTGGACAGCAGCACCAGCGTCGTCGTCGTCGTCGTCGTCGTCGTCGTGGACCCGTAGGCGTTTGTAGTTGGCAGAATTTTCGCTGACCCTCACCTCACCTCTCACCGGCCTCCCATCACCCAACCCCGCACACTAATGTGCCTTTCCGCCAGCCTCTGTACGTGTGCATGTACAATGTATGTGGGCTAACGTCGTCAGCAGTCGTCGTCGTCGTCGTGGCAAAAATCCACCTCAGCAGGCCGTTTGGGGTGGTTGCTTAGTTGGATTGGATCCCTTTTTCCCTTTATTTTTCCTCGCTCCCATCTGGAAAACCCGAAGCGCACAAAACGGGTCGGAAGTGGGTGGGGTTGTGGTGGCTCAAAAAAGAGGGTAAAAAAACACACACACTCACGGAAGGACACGGCGGCACTGGAGACGATCGGGACGACGGTTCGTTTGTGTCCGCGTCAGTGGACTTTCGTTTCGCGCGTCCGCAGCGAAGATTGAAGCGCAGAAAAAGCGTCCCCAGGAATGGGACGCCGGAAAGGACCGCGCGCATAGGATAGCGCTCTATATTCTTATCCTTGCGAGCAGCGGATGCTGCAGGTGCTGGATGAGAAGGAGGAGAAGAGGGGGGGGGGGGGGGGGGGCTTGAAGGGGAAGGCAGAAGACCATCCGGTTGAAGCAGTCGCATACACGCTCGTTCGCTGGACTTCCCATTCCCGAGCGAGTCCCAAGTGGGACAAACCGGACCAATATCCATCTCCTAGTTACCGGTCGCTGCACGGGGAACGAGAAGGGACGGAGGGGAGGGGGTAGAGAGAGTCATCCACGACCGGGGAAAATCTCCCATACCTCCCGGTTTCGCAGCACGGCCATCTTCTTTGGTGGAAAAAGATCACTTTTCTCTGACGTTGACGACGACGACGTCGAGGACGGGGGGAAAGAGGTCGATGAAGGCGATGGTGTCGGGGGTGAAAGCAATGATGCTCCACCGGAAGGAGGTCTGCAAAAAAGGACGATCCGCGTGTCGGTGGAAAAATGATGCAAGAGGCTAGTGAAATGCGGCAGAGCGTGCAGTACCCCGTCGTGTGCACATGTGTACATGTATTTTTCTCGAAGAAGCCGACCAAGGTGACGGCACTGCGCGTTTCTCGCATTATCGCACTGTGGTACTTTCGAAAGAGTAACACTAGAAGAAACAAACAAATTCTAAATGTTTTTCGCTGTTTGCCAAATTATTCTTGTTTTTGTGCATTTTGTTGCATTTTCTATTAATTTTTTCTTAACCTTGATATAAAATCTAATTGATAATTGTTTACTTTGTTTTTTGTTAATTGAACCTACATTACTATTAAGTCATCTTACTAGTATAGTATACCGTTGTTGTTGTAAGGGTAATTTTTAAACAAGCATCTTTGGATTTGATTTCGGTGGTATGAAAATTTTGATTGGTGATGTTGAAATATCTTAAAGTATGCTTGTGATGGTCGAATTTTGAAAAAAGTAAAGCAAGACGAGTGTTTTCATTACTGCAAAATGTTTTGTTTGTGGCATTGGATTTGTAATAATGTTGTCTTAAATCAAAAAATATCTTCCAACATTTCAAGACGCATTTTTGGATGAAACTTGGAACTATTTTATTACGAAAAACTATCGCAATACGAATTGTTTCGAAAACAAATTTGAAGTTTGCCATTGCTTTGCGTTAACTATCCCACTATGCGATTGTCCGCCGACTACGCTGGAAATTTTGCATCTAAATCCAGTTCTCCAATCCTCCCCCGTGTCCGATTGCCAGTCCTTTCCCGGCTCTTGCGAGCTCGCGAGAAAAGAAGGCGAGCATCGCTGAAGAATGACAGCCGGACAGCTCGAAAGGACGACGAAACGCGCGACTGCTTGGCATCTCCTCGCCACCTCCTCTCCCCCCACCGGATGGGATGTCCTTCCGAGGCAAACGGTGTATCGCCAGGGGATGAGAAAACCTCCGGGTGAAGCTACATTCGATTCGCCCGCCGATGCTGGACGCTGCCGCTTGAGCCGAAAGAGATGGTCCGGAGAAGGGGAGGAGAAATTACCAAACACGGCAAATGGCAATGACCATAGCCGCTTGACCATCCTTGTCGTTTGTCGCCCGTGTGGATGTGTGCGTGTGTGTGCCGGACAGCGCGTGGTGTGAAGCACCACAAGGAAACGAATAAAGAATCTCCACGGGGACGACGACGACGACGACGACGACGGTGATGTCGATTGAACGGAAAACGAAACGAAATGAAATGTGCTCGCGAGGAGAAAGAAGAAGTCGCCATGGCCTCCACCGATGCCGGAATGGTGGCCGGCAAATGCCCGCACGTACGTATGCACACGGCCGTATGTGTGCTCGGGCGAGTGTACGTGCGATTTGCCGGACCGAGCAGGAACACAGTGTCCGGGTGTTCGCGGAATCGACCGAGCCAGCCTCCGGTCGCGGGCTGCTTATAAACTTAAGCTTATGTGTCGCGCATTTTCTCGCATGCCGATAACTATTCACTCCCTCCAACCCCCCTCCTTTCCCTTCTCCCTCACCCTCTCACTCAAATCGCCAGGGGGGAATAGGAGCCGGCAGGCGAAAGGATATGTGGATATGTATAAATAACCGTCCGGTGCAGAGCCGTTCGGACCGTTGCGTTTTGCGACTCCCCTTCGTCCTTCCCCGGGCGCCTTGGGGTGGGGTTGGAATTTTCCTTCTCCGCGAGGGATCGCAACCTCTCGCAAGGATCGAATGTCCTGGGCATCGGAGTGCGCGTTTGCTCGAAAGATACGAGCTGAACGCGAACGTCGTCCGCTTTCTCCATTATGCCTTTTCTCCCGGGTCCCTTCCCCCTTTCGGGTTGATCTCCTTCGAACCCTCCTCCTCCTAGCGTTCCTCCTCCCGCACCCTCGGGTCGGGCCTAATATCCTTTCCCGCAGCGTCTCGCAGCATTCGCCTTTCGAACGGCGAAAGCGGAGGGAGATAGGAAGATGACACCGCGGGAAGGGCGGGCGGGTCGATATAAAATGAGGAAAAGCCACGGAAACCGGTGTCACACTACCTTGCTCCGGGAGGGGTGGGCCCACCTTCGGTCCGTTTTTCCACCGATAGCCATCGCGACCGGCGACCGGCGGAGTTTTCGCTCGAAGCGCAGCGCTCGTTATCTGCCTCGTGCCAGATGAGGGCGCATACGTACATATTCGTGCATTTGTGTGTGTGTGTGTGTGGGTGCGTGTTCCGATCCGTATGTGGGCCCACCTTTCTTCCATTCGCTGTAGACCGGGTCGCTTCTTGCTACCTAAAGCGGATTTTCCTCACGCAACGCTAGTATCGCGCAATTTCCTCCGAGCGAAGTGGGCAGTTACCACCACAACCACCCACACGTCCTTCCTTAGCTTTTCCTACGTTGAAATATCCATCGAACGATGCCGTTGATCCGGTCCGGGGACGGTTTTTTTTTCTCCCAAAAGATGCCATATTCACACAGGAGGCAATTTCGCGACCGAACGCCGGCGTGTTTATCATGAACCTGTGAAGAAAAGTGTTCCTTTCCTCCTTATTTGTGTGTTTGTGTAGATGCACATACACAAACACACACATTGCTATTAGCACCCTCTGTCCCAGCCTCCCACTAGCTGCAAATGAGGGAAGAAAAAAAGGTTCGATGAGATATTCTTGGATGTTCTTTCCAACATTACCAATCCCCCCCCCACGCCCCCCCCTCTTGGCACCGGTCATTGTTACACCCGCACGGTGAAAAACCACTCCATCCGGCCGCCTCCCAACACAACGGCCGCACCTTTCGAGCTCGATAAAGATGTAGGATGTATGGCGCGGCGTAAATATTCTGCTTTGGGGTTTATTCTTCTTAAAATAAAATGCGATGAAAAAAGCACACCGATCAACGCATGGGAAAGAAAGTGGAGGATCGGGGGGAGGGGGGGGGGGGGTGGTCAGAAAATGGGGAGCCCATTTGGTCCCTGTTTGATCCCTCTCGCGCTCGTAAGCGTGTGTATGTGTGGTGACCTTTCGTTCGTCTTTTTATTCGTCAATTTCCTAGCATCGGTTTTTTACTCCTCAAATTACGCCGTGTTTTTTCTTCGGACGCTGCTCTTGGGATTTTCTTTTCGGCGCCGTGCTATTTATTTTGTTTTTCCTTATTTTTTTTTACTCACAACGGGGGCCACGGATCTCGCACCGTGAATCATCATCGGTCACCTCGAGGAACCTCGCTCTGCCCGGACGCTGGACACATATGGCGATGACACAGTCCGCTCCCGGGGTCAGGCCGTTAGTTTTATTTTTCACTGCAGCCCCTTTGGCCTCGCGCGCGCACACACGTACACATCATCCGCAGGTCCGCAGGATGTGGGTGGTTTTTTTCCCCGGCGCCCAAGGCAAGCGGGAAAGTGGGCGCCGCGGGGGTAGGGAAGAAAAGAAATACACGCAATCAAGCGCAACGCGTCCAACGGCGCTCGGACGGAAACACGCTGCGGCAGACGGCGAACATGACACGGCGTCTTGGGTGTATCGATTTTCCCGCCCTTTTTCCCGAACGGTGGACGCCTGGACACCCGGGATCGCCGTGCGGAACTAATGACACAATATGCACGAAAGCCGGGCGCGAACCGAACGGCCCACGTCTCCGAGACGCTGTATGTTTTCCCAACCCGTGTTGGATCCTTCGCGAATTTCCCGCGTCCGTGCAAGCCGCTGCGGGGGGGTGAAGCGAAAGAAAAAGAAGCAAACGACGAACCATTTTCGCCACTTTCGTCGTTTGTGCGACGGATGAAAAAGTGCCCCGGATGGAGGAAGCGAGGAAGGGAGCCGAGCTCGGGGAAAATGAATTTCATTTCTTCTTCCGCCGCTCGTCAGTATGTAGCCGCTTTGTTGACCGGATCGCACTGTTGGCCTTGTTCTTCTTCCTCGCTGCCAGCGGAAGGCCGAGCGCGTGGGGTCAGGTTTTTCATTTATTTTCCCGCTACTCGTCCAGTGGGGAGGAGCCGATGCGGGGAAAGGCCATGCAGGCCTGCTGATGTCACGTTCAGCTGCTCCCGTGGATTGTACTTTTTTTCCGGCGTGCCGGGGACAACATGTCGTCTTCCAATTCGATTTTATGATGCCGTCACTTTTCTTTTGGGTCACGTTATTTGCGCTGTAGACGATATTTTGGGGGCCCAATTGAGTAGCACAATTTTCGGTCCTGGTGTGAGCTCCTAATTAAACTAACTATTCAATTTTCAAATTAGCATGGAAACTTTCCGGCATTTGTTCTAAATATATTTAAAAAATCCACTCTAATAACTAAAGCCAGATTATCCCACCAGAATATCAATCATTTCCTATTTATTTCTTGGTTTCCCATTTATTTCTGATGAATGTTGATTTTTGTTGGATATAGACATACTTAAAAACACTTTTAACATTGTTTTTCGTAGGCTTATTTCTTGTAGCTAAGATTATCAGATTTCATGGAACTTGAGAATAGCCAATTCGCAATTTACTCTACCAGATATCCCAACCATATGGAAATGTCTTTGATCTGATTGGCCTTTGAATTGATTGATAAGGAAAATAAAATATCTTGATGTAGCTTTCGAAAAATTTCTCTAACTGAAAATCTAGCAAAAAACAGAAAATAAGTCAGCAAATTAATTATGTATACAATAGCATGCCCAAAAAGAGAATATGTTTGTTTGCTGGAATCAATTGATTTGTATAACAACTTTTGGATATACTTTCATCCACAATTAAATACACACAATAATCATTTAAATTGAATGTTGAAGAACCAGGATTTATGTACCAATTTAAAACTTATTTTTCAATTCGAAAACTACTTTAACTAATACTACTACTACTACTACTACTACTACTACTACTACTACTGCTACTACTACTACTACTACTACTACTGCTACTACTACTACTACTACTACTACTACTACTACTACTTAAATAATGGTTGCCGTTTAATGCTCTATGTCATTCCAATCTAAGTTTTCTATTTACATAGATTTGCGAGACATTTGTTTGAAAATTTTGAAACTTGTTCAAAAAGATACCTTTTTTTTATAATTCGTATTCAAAACCACGAAAAACAGATATGCTAACTTTATTTAAAGGAATTGCCCATGCAGACAAGAAATAGAATAATGAACCGGTAATATTCGAGGGGCTCTTCGCAGAAAATGCTTGGTGTTGTTAGAAGTCAAAAGGATTCGACTAGAAGTTACACCGTTTTCGAGCCCAGGTAAGCATCGTTCAACTGCTTCTGTATCACAGTTCAACCGTAAGTAAACATTTAACGTCCAACTGAAATACTGTTGTCTATCTGAGCATGATCCAAACGTAAATGAATAAAGTTCAATCGCAACGAAACATTTGATGTATTTTTACATGATAAAGGTTTAACTTCGTTTTGTTGATTTAGTTTGCAAAGACCATTAGAATCAAAATAAATATAATTTTTAATTCAGGCACATTAAAATTTAATGATAAACTACATTCAGCGTAAAGAATTCTTGATCCTGCATAGGAAGTCGTTTTACAGTTGTTGTAAGTTTTCGTAGATTACAGGATAGGTTTTTTCATTATTTGTGTGTGTCATGCTCGTAAATAACCCACTTGAACGATTAAAAAGCTCTTTGTGCTCCGCAGCTAATTATTCACCATAAGATTTCCCACTCAATGATTGTTTTCCAACGATTGTAAAAAGCGATAATATTACAAAAAACGAATCCGGGCAATATAAACGTGCATTGAAATCGGAGGCATCAAATGTTTCGTTGCGATTGAACTTTATTCATTTACGTTTGGATCATGCACAGATAGGCAACAGTATTTCAGTTGGACGTCAAATGTTTACTTACGGTTGAACAGTGATACAGAAGCAGTTAAACGATGCTTACCTGGGCTCAAAAACGGTGTATTTTGCTGGTCAGTGTAGAATCCAAATTTACATGTATGTCTCTTCTTGCCCTCAAAACGCGTTGCGTTAAAGGCGAAAACGGTGCGATAAAATGGACAATGCGTGCATCCGAGGCGGATCATAGTGTAAGCAAACAAAGTAGCTGCTTGGGGCCCCGAACTTTGAAGGGGCCGTCCTTTTGGCCCATTTTTGTAAAATTTCAATGTTGAAATTATATTTATTATTTTGCAACAAAAATGCTTGTTTTATAAACCGTGTTATGAGTTTGTCAATTAATTTTTGAATGAAAGCAGATGAAGACAATACAATTCTGAGAATAATTCAACTTATGGAACTTTGTTTTGATGCTCAAAAGGTGCCGTGTTTTTGAGTAAAAATATGGGATCGCTGTAAATTATAGAGTTCAGTGTAAAGATTTTATTAAAGAATAGGAAAATTCGTAGAATAGTTTGAGGAATTATCCTATCAGACATGGATTAGCAAAAGGAATGTCCTTCATATTTCCATATAAATTATTAAATTTTTTATTCGTGCTTTTTGAACCCTAATCCATGGAACTATCAAAATTATTTTAACGTGTTTTGTTACCCTAAGCCGTGTCCTATCGAGCAACACAAGATCATAACGATGAATGGCTTTCGGGGGTCTTCTCGTTGACATGTTGATATCCCCCGTCGTCTGCATCCGCAGGCTAAGCGCGGTTTTTTATTGCCGTCCGACTGCTAATAACTAAAAAGCCACCTCGAAGAACCCCCTAATCGTTCTTGGGCTTCATCGAAACGGTTGGCACGGTTTCGTGCCGAACGTTATTAAGAAACCCCTTTCGCGGCCCAAAATTCCCGAAGCTTTCGGGCGTCCGAGCCTGATGCAAATTTTCCTTCCTGTCTCGTCCGCAACCCCTTCACGCGATTCGCGGTCAACCCTTTCTGCGGTGTGGCGTGTTTTAGGCACGGCTTCTTTATTCCTTCGTCCGTCGATCAAGAACGCATCACGCGCAGGAGAGCCCGCGCGACAGTTGGCGCTAGGAAAATCCGGAAGGGCTTGGTTTTTGGGGGGAAATGGGGCGAAGTATATAGCCTTTGTGCATGTGTGTGACTGTTTGAGTGTATGCTGCCGCAAGCGGTGACGCATGGCTGCCACCGTCTTCTCGCTGCAATTTTGAAGACGTCGATGATCGGTGCTGTTGATGACGATGTTGATGATGATGAAGCCGATGGTAATGATGACGGCGGTGGAGGCTTCCTGTGACTGTCCAAGGGGCTGAAAAATTGAGAACCTCGAAGACTCAAAAAAAAGACAACATCCGCACAAAGGGGGTGGGAGACGCACGACTTGCGGCGAGTTGCGGGCCTCTTATGCTGCGCTTATGCTACGCGTCTTGCGATGCGCGTCGCGCTCTGGCGTGGTTCATCCGTCAGCCGGTGTCGGTGTCCGCTGGGCGGTTGTTTTTTGCAGCTTTCCTTTCCTCACCCGCTTCATTACCCCAACCGCCAACGACTGACTCCGAATTTTTACCCTTCGCTTTTATGCAACGACGGTTTACCCCTTTTTTCGCTCATCTTTTCTTTCAAGACTCTCGCTCGCTGTGTTCGCGTGTAATTCTATCGCGATCGCCTTCCCAACGGGAAAGAAAAAAAGCAACGAAAAGCGCACCCGCTAAAGACAACAGCGGCACAGAGAAAAAACAGCGAGAAAGGGCCCGAAAAGGGGAAAGAGTAAAATGAAAATATCATAATACCGCTGGAACACCCTCCACGGTTTTCGAGGGGTTAGCTGGTTGGTGCACGAGAGCGAAAATGTTGCGAAAACAAAGAAAAGTAGCTGGGTTAGGGCAAACAACAAAAAAAAAAAAATTGCACACTCACACACCCAGGGCCGAGGGCTTCGATTTGAAGGAAGCCATCCCGAGCGCGCCCTCGCTGGCAGCCGGTGCACTTGCACTTGCCGAAGTTGGCGGTTGGCGGATGGCGCTTCGCCGTTTTCCCCGCAGGGTGGCCCTTTTTCGGGGGAGGCAGCAGCGGGACCCAGAGGGCCCTGCGAACAAGGGGGTTTCGCGTCGCGTTTCGGGGCGAGTAATAAAAGAAATAGAGCGCGTATAAAGTGACGAACGGCGACGACGGTGACGGCAACGTCCACGGTGCTTCCCTGTATGGTGGCGGCTAAAGTGTCGCCGCGAAGCCCAACGGAGCTGATCGCTCCCTCGCCAGGGCGGACGATCTGTTCCGTTTCATTCCCTTTTTCCTCACTTCTTTCGTTCATTTTTTCCTCTCCCCAGCCCGAAAGTGAACGGGGGTCGCGTTTTTCGCTTTCGGTATCCCGACCGTCCCGGGTCTCTGCTAGGTGGATTTTGTTTTTCCTCGCACGCACCGACCAGCCGCTGAATGTATCGTGTGTTCGCAAATAATAATAATCGCCGTATTATTTTACAGCGCCAGGTTTTTTTTCCTTCCTGCCTCCTGAAGGCTTCCCTTCCCGATCGGCTCGTTTTCGATTGAGTGCCAGCTGGGATGTACGGTGCGATTGTAGGACATTTAGCCTAAAGCACAGAAAACAGATACTTCCAACAACTGCTTCACGATAGTTAATGATCCAAAAATATACTGTAACCAACGTACTGTAATTGCTTAAAAATATGACCAGAAAAAACTCGTTCAATCTTATTGGACCGTTAAAATTGTTTGCATTGAATGAATGACTATGTTCTTATTATTTTTAAGTGGCATTTTGTTTTCACTTTTCTGTACTGAAAAAGGAGAAATAAGGTTTTCTATCATATTATTCTTTTATTTTGCATGTTTTCTTTAAAAAATCAGAAACAAATTAAAAGGTAAACAATAACGTAGCATAGTAAATACCGTTATTTTTATTTGCTATTTTTGAAGAATGTGTAACTAGATTCCTGCGTCGCATAATTTTTTTTTATTAATGATGTTAGCTTGTTAGTAAACAAGGATCACACTTGACAAAATCATTTGCTATTGGATTAATTCCTATCTTCATGTTGACCTCCGGGCATGTTTTGTTTTTAATGATTTTGTAATTATATGCATGAGTTTTATCATCAAACCATTATAACCAGTTTGCAAAAACTCGTTGCGTGTTGGGTCGCATGTCAAAGCCAAACAAAACCACACCACCTTTGCGTGCAAATTTTCCTGTATGTTTCATTTCTAGCCAAGAATAAGCAGCCTTCTTGTCTTTACTCTGCACGGGCCCTTTAAGGTTATACACTCAAATTTATTCGTGAAAGACGCGACTGATGACGATGGCATCATCGATGTCTTAAAGATTGACAGTAGGACAGGTTACTTCATTGGTACGAAATTGCTGAGGATCGCAGAATCGCTTGTCTCGCATTCAGATCTGTCCAGTATTGTGAAGATCTCTCAGGGCGGAAGAACTGCATGCGAGCGATCGGCGAGATGTTCTCGATCATGCTCGATCCGGGTTGCAATGAATGAAACAGCTGTTACATCAAGAAGCTATAAATGTGTAAAATTCATCACAGGAAAGGGGAACCTCGGACACAATTGGATAATGTTGATATCTGAAAATAATTGCATTGAATGTCATGTTAAACTAAGTACATTATCATAAAAGAAATTATTATTTAGATATATCTAAATTGCCGTTTTTGTACAACAATGGACTGTTCTTAAAGATGTTCATAGTCTTATTTTTGTTTAACGATTAAAACACAACTAACGTTGGAGTCCTGAAGAAACAACTTAGTATAAAAAAATGATGCAACGTGGGCTAAACGAAACACAACCACGAGTGTCTCGTGCCGAAAACGGTAAATGTATGAAAGGGCCAATTTCTCATCGCACATCTCACGTGAAGCGTGAAGGCAAAACAAAAATGAAATAACCCCCACTCGTTACACTGTAAGTGGCCGAGATAGGCGAGAGCAGGCAGTAGAGAGCAGGCTCTGGGGAAAGGCAACATCCATCTTGGTAGTTCTACGACAAGTGAACCTAGCCTCAAACGCTGTACCGGTTCCTGCGTGTGGAAATAAATGGACCATCGAAAGAATTGCCCGAACCAAGAGGCGAGGGCCACGCCAACCGAAAGAACTATTACTACAGAATTAGATCGAGACACTGTTGACCTTCCTCTGGGCGTCATTTTCGATGAATGAATGTTTTCACGTACGTGAAGAAAACCCAAACCCATCGAAACACGCAAAACACGAGACTCCAGGAGACCTGCGAACGAAAAGCAACACTTTCATCATCTTCGCACCGGACGGTTTTGGGAACGCGACAAAAGGCATGAAAATATTGGCATCCTTAGGAAGGTATCCAAAAAAAACAAGAAAATTCAATTTCGTGACGAATTGATAACGATGTCTGACTGGATCGTGTCTTTTGCTAGTCTCAAAGTCGGTGTTGCCGAAACGTGTCTTTCGGAATAAAAGGATCCAACTCTCATAAAGTGTCGCAGAGGTAAGCGAGAAATAAGAAAGGATAGGGAGGATTCTAATTAGTTTGATTTTTTGTTATTTTTTTTAAATCGACAAGCAAGTAATATTGCAAACATACACGCCTCAGGATATTAAAATTTAATTAATCGCACAGTAAAAATATAAGTTAAGACCTTTTTGGTACATTTTAAAAACATATCAGGAATGTTTTGTAGAAGTAATGCTTTCAAGAAAATGATGAAAGAAATGTTCTACTCTAATAATGTTTCCAACCAATAAGGAATAAATAATGTCTCACAATTATGCTTACAATGTAAAAAAAGCATCAATTTGATTAAAAAGACAACCTCTAAAACTAAACTTACTAAAGTTTTGAAAAAATGTTCGAAGATACATCTACTCAATCACACTGCAGTGGTGCTGGATATTCTCATTCTTCTAAATCAAAAAGAATTTGAATTACATCCAGGATGTTCTTTTTTTCAAACTTAAAACTATCGAAAACTGTAATTCTGCGTATTTATGGTTTTATGTAAAAGCATTAAAAGTATTATGTCCTCCGGTTTCAACTGAAAAAGTAGATAACCTGAGGTATAATTGGCAAACAATGTGGACCAATAATGTGCAGTTGTTAAATTTCATAAAATTGCGAGAAGAACAATTCCACACATTATTAAAAATAAACATACTATAAGTACATGTACCTTCACGCTGTGGATTCTACATTTTCTTCCCGGTCAATTCTTTGTCTTGAAGAGAACCGTTAAGCAAATACTGGATCCTGCCTTCTGTTGACCGCGATTCACTGCCTTCTCTATTCTTGCTCCTGCGCCTGAAAGCGATTTATCAAATTGATGACCATCGACCTCGCCCGATTTTCCCGTGCCGATCGGGGAAGGCGCTATCCTTTCAATTACACCGCACTGTAATGATTAATTGCGGCGCAGCGAATCGAAGGTGCTAGCATTATTTTCGAACCACCGGGACCCTTTTTCCCGCTGGTCAGCGAATCGATCGCCCGGGCGACTTTGATGGATGAGGGGACGCGCCACTGAGGAGTGCGTGTGAGTGAGTGTGTGTGTGTTTGTGTGTGTGTGCGATCCCGTCACGGTTTTAAACCGGGATATACTTTGACCGTTGGTGCGAAACATCCAAGCACAGGATCGATAGTCCCGGAAGCGAAGGCTTGGATCAAACGCGCCTCCGATTACGTAGTCAGCGTAGTGACGGTCGCGCAAGGGTTGCGTTGGCACCGAACCAGGCGCACGTACGTCTTTGGCATCCTTTTAGGGAAGGCTACCTTTTTCTTCCCACCTCCCTTCGGGGAGGAGGAGAAATCCCGGGGAGAGCTAGGGATCGAATTTATAATACATCCCGATTGGCTCCGATACCTTCTGCGACATCTACTTCCAGCTCTCGCTCTCGACAGAAGGCAGAAACCGGATCGGGAACGCGCGTGGTGGATACCGCCGGGAATGCCACGTGTTCCGGTGGCCGGCGTTCTGATTGATTTCTTCCATTTTTCGCACACATTTTCCTTCGCCCGGTCGAATCCTTTCCGTGAGTTGTGTCCGCTCCTTCCAACGGCCGACGAGCGGGTAGAAGTGGAAGTCGAGCCACACACAGCACAAAGAAAAACACCGTCCGAAGGGAAAACAAAAACACGCTGCCCTTCGTCCACCGGCCCTGATTACGCATTCCCCCACCTTCCGGTTCGGTTTCGGTCTTGGAGGAAAAATGATTACTCTCCGGTGGACGCAATCGCAATCGGCAAAAAGGTGGTGGCAACAAATACAAAATCGAAACCGAAGTGGGCCCCCTTTTTCCTTACGCCGCTTTCCCGCGGAATGGGTTGACGCAAAGGGATGCAGTGCGTGCGGTCCGGACACGGCAGTGGAGGGAAATAACGCGAAAATCTCATTTACATCGGTCCTACCGTATATTATTCCGTTCTGTTGATTGGTCTCCCTTTCGAAAAAGGAAGTTAGGGATTTTTTTTTACTTTGTTCCGTCCTTTCTTGCCATGCGTTTTTCCCGTCTCGAACGTCTCGAAGGGCTTTTCCCAATCCTCGGTCACTTCAAGTGTAAATTCGTATTAGTATACATTTCCATTTTTCTTTTCCCGCTGCCGGCGGATACGTTCACGTGTGTATGTGTACATTACCTCCCACCGCCTCCTCCGTGAATCCTTGAAGCGTCCTCCGCTGGCCGCTGCGTTCATCGAGATAATGCGCCCGACGTCCTGCTTGTTTTCCGCCTCTTCTTCGGACCGGAAATTCGTTTCCCTTCCCAACACGGCCTACCTTTTCCGACTTTTCTTTTCTGGTTTTTTTTTGCATTTGGTTCACCCACTTCTCTTCAGCGAAAAAGATCCCTCGCTTCGCGGCGAACACCCCTTCAGGGCATCATTTGTCGATAGCCGACCTTTTATTTATTTTGCTTCGTGTTTTTTCTCCCGCTTTCGTTTCACTGTTTTCCATCCGAGTTCCATCGACGAAAACTGGACCATCGCGGCAGCGATCCGTCAGCGGTCGTTGTCGGGCATTTTTTTCCTTTTTAGACGTCTCCCTGCTTGGGACGACATAAGAAAACGTTGGAGGCGGGCTCCGATAAATGCACACACGTCTTCGAAAGGAAAAAGTTAAGTTAAATAAACGGACCACCGATTGGGGAGCGGTGAAAACGGAGAAAAACCCGGGGACATCTTCAAATCAGCGACAGCGAAAAATCTACCTCTCTTCCGGAAAAAAAATCGCCCTTCTACGTGCAATCCTTGTCCGGCCTGTGCCAGTGTCCGGTTCTTGCAAAGCGCGCATTTTCCATCCCCCACCCCGCCATATTCTCCCAACTTCACGCTACGATCGACATTTTCTCATGTGTGGAAAGCTAGCCGTGAAGGCAAAGGGAAGGAAAAAGGACAAACGCTAGATGAAGAAGCTCTGGTTTTGGGGTCGAGTAATCCCCGAGGGGCGATAGTGGGCATTGTGGGAGAGGTGAGGATGACAGCGGCTTGACCAGCACATCACCAAGGGAACGAAAGGACACACACACACATTAGAGAACGACGTGGGGATGCTGATGCGCAAGGACCTTTCGCATGTTCTGGGATGGACCACTCTCCATTAGGGAGCCATGCTGGGGGTGGAAAGGGAAGGACAAAGGCAAACGAATCGCGCAACAACAAGATGACGGTCTAGAAGAGGGAAGAGAAAAAACGGAGTGAAGAAAAACTTGAAGAAAAAAATACCAGCGAAAAACTGTCGCCTCCGCGCGACCGTCCTTGGAAAATCGCAAAGTGGGAAAGTTCGTTCGTGGAAAGCAGCGTCCCAAAAGCGGAAAAGATGAAAAACAAGAAGTGAATCTGCTGGCGAGCGAGCATGTCGAAGAGCATAGCCAGGGCTTGACAGAAAGAAAAAAAATCTACATCCAACACCGACACGTCGGAAGAAAATCCCTCCCACAGCAGCGGGGGTGGGGTGAGTTTTCGTGAGGTGGTAAGGTCCAGCGTAGATCATCTTATTTTGTGCACCGGAAAGGAAGGGAAATCCGCGGAGGTTGAATTTGTGTAGAAGGATAAATTGGAAAGAAAAGCGACCCTGGAGGCGGCCCAGGTGGTCCGCGGATGGAGAGAAGGAAAAATCTCCATCGAGTTGGAGCACTGAAAAAAAAAATGCTCACTCACAAAAAAGGGAAAACCGGGAATCCCAACATATATCTCCTGCCTATCGCCAGTGGCCGACAAAGCGGCGATTCCACACACGGCCGCAGCATAGGCAGGACTTTGCTGCCTTTCCGTGTCCACCTTTTTCGCGCTTTTCCTTCACCGCCGTTGCCGCCGCCCCGTGAAAAGTGCCCCGCATTATGCCGGTACATTATTTTTCCTTTCTTTCCCTTGTGTATGTGGAAGCTGGTGGTTCGTTTCTTTCCGCAGTTTTCCACATTTTCCACCTTCTAAAAGATGGAGTGTTTTCTCTTTGTTTTTGTCCTTATCCTCCCGCATGTCGCTCGTTCATTTTTCAAATGGGAAAAAACCCCGGTAGGCGATGGTTTTTCTGTTTGTTTTTTTCCTCCTCCACGTAAGAGGAAACTGCGGTGACCAACGCCAAGCAGCGAAATGCGCGCAAGATGAGATTTTCCTTTCGCGCTAGCCCCCCACCTCAGTTTCCCTCGAGCACGTGTGTGTGTGTGTGTGTGTGTGTGTGTGCAGACGGATGTTTAGAGTACGGTTTTTCCTTTTCCATGTTTTTTACTTGTGGATGTTCTTTCTTCACTTCTTTCGCTTGCCCAACGCTAGGCTTCTTTGGCAGGCCGGCACGTGAAAACCGGTCTAGTTGTGTTTCGTTACCATTTTCTCGCCCCTGCCCCCATTCCGGCACTGTCGGTATGTATTTTTCCACCCCAAGCCGGACGTCCAGGACATCGATTGCGAATAAAGTGTGCGCCCGGGGAGTGCTTTTCCATTCCGACGCGATCCTGCACGTTTCGGGTGTGGGGAAGTCGGCGGGTGAGTGGGCCGACGGGGCACGGGCGGGATGAGGTCCGGCGGGTCAGAAAAGCGTATCGGCAAGACACGTGCAGTCCGTTCTTTCCCCCAACCCCGCCCGAAAGGCACCTGCTGTGTCTTAGGAGCGACGAAGAAAAACGACGACCGGTTTCATTTTCCGCCCGCAGGCAAACTAATGCATGGATGGTGGTGGTGATGGTAGCGGTGATGGTGGAAAAGTCTCAAGGGGGAGTCGAAACCAGGGTAAGACGTGGCATACGCGGGGAAATTGCGCCCAAAAGTCCACCCGAAGGACGCGCGTGGGTCAAGCTGGGCAGGCAGGGACGCATTTGCTTTCGCTCTGTTTTTCCTTTTCCCCGGAGTTGTGCCAAAAGCGGGCGGCCAGGGACGACGGAAGACGGAAAAGCGGCAACAGCGCACAGCAGCCGAGCCAGCGAAGGGTTGCGCCAAAGTCCACCCATGCTCGCGGGGTCTTTTCAATATTGTCCAGCGTGGAATGCGCGTCATGTGGCGCGTATAAAACATAAGGGGGAAAAGCCGGGCAAGAAAAGTGGGAAAACTCCGCTGGCGAAAGTATACGAGGCGAGGCGAAGGAGAAATGCGCGCCTTGAAGGGCTGGAGGGCGACGAAACACACGAGCAAAAACGGTCAAATGTGGAAATAGCGGCCTTTTTCTCTTCCTTCGTCGAAACCCCTCACGCCACCTTCTTGATGAGGGTGGACTGTCGAGACCATCGGCATGGGAAGGAAATTGCTCGCTCGGCGGGATAGGGATGCTGGCGGTAGTCTTCCCCAGATCGCGCCTGTATGTATTCACACACAAGAAAAGGTATATGGCGAAACCCCTCTGGACATACGCTTAGTCCGCGATCTGAATTCATCTCTTTGGATCGAAAAGGAGTACTTTTTCTCAAGTTCTTATTCATGGTTCCTCTTCAATCAACAATTCAGCAACATCTTATAATGGTCTCATCAGAAACATCGCCGCCATATTTCTAGAAACTTCAGAAAGAAAAAAAGATTTCTTCTAGACGTGCACCTGGTTTGATCTATCTTTAACTTTATGCAAGCATTACAAACAACCAAACATAATTTACTACTGATCAGTTATAAATTGTTAGATTTTTTAAAAATTGCCATAAATTAAAACACAAAAACAAAGTTAACAATAATATTTTTAATATGAAAATCTTGTTTTTGCTTAGAAACAAATCAAGAAATTATGTATAGATTCGTGGACAAATGGTAATCTAGAATTTTGCCCAATATTCCATCATTACAATTCATTAGTGTATTACTGACAGGAGTTAAACATTAAAAGTAGAGTGGAATTTTTTCTCTTATAGACCTATTGAGCGCTACAACATTTAGTTGTTACATCATATACATTTATCCATATTTGTATCCACTAGGTGAAGTCGATAAATACTCGGTCGGTCTACTATTTGTACTACTTGTATGATTTAAGGAAGAATTGGGATCGTGTTAAATTTGTTCAATGTATTGCCCAACTATTTCTTTCTTCCATTATACTTTTGTAGCTCACTATTAGGTATTAAAAGTTTTGTGCCATGATATAAACTTATTTTAAATATAATCTACACTACTGCTACTACATTGGCTACTTCACCTGGCCTTTTTAAATTAAAATGGTTGCAACAATTTTTTAAGGATAAGGATTTTTTAAGGATGTCTTAAAACATATAATATTTTGAGATATTTTCTAGTATCTAGTTTACTAAAATTACAAATTAAACTAACAAATATGTCTTAAAATAAATAGAACAATTTCTTAATTGAATTGCTTCTTTATGTACTCTTTTGGCCGTTTCGGTTCAGCAAGATGACTTCTCGCAGCACATATAGTGAAGCCTAGAAGCATATAGTAGTTCATTAAAAACACAGAGGACAGCATTTCTCAGTTTAATGATAATTAAAACAATGAGTGACACCCGTTTTCCCATTTATACTTATTAATTTCCCTTCCCTTTCGGCGTTTGACGCATTAAACCAAGCCCGATCGAGGTGCACATTAATGGCTATGTTCTACATGATGTTCAACGACCGACTCGAGAGCCGCCGTACAACATTCATTACACGATCTAGTTACAAATTGTTTCACACCAGGATTCGGACGTTAACCATAAAGAAAAAAAACCGCGACCTGAACAACGCGCCGAACATAAAGCGCATACCGCAAATTACCTTCGCACAAACAAGTCCAAATAGAACACGAGCCTAGGGAATGCGCGGTCCGTTCTTTGACTGAAAAAGCGGAGCAATGTTGTTGAACAACATTGTTAACACCTGTTCCCTTGTCGTGGCGCCGCCCGAGGGTTTGGCGTTTTTCTTCGGTTTTGGAAAACAACCGATAAACGGGGCGCGGAATGATAATGGCTCGCGACGGAATGAAGTGGCGTGCTTTTCGCTGATCTCGCACCACTAATGACTTCTTTTCTGCCATCATCGGGCCGAATGAAGGAGGGTGACGTGCACGCGGAAGGAAAAGTGGTGCGATGTGCTTCGATTGAGCATAATTATTCGCGCAACATCGTCCGTGAGATGGTGCAAAACGGTGCACGCATACGTCGAAAGAAAGGAAAACTGTTCTCTAAGGCGCACCTCGGCCCAACCAGGCATTGAGAAGAGAGGGCCAGAAGTGGTCGGTTCGTCACGCTTCGGCGGCCATTTGGCCCGTGGGACACTTTTGGGAGGGCGTGCGCGCCCAGGACTCGAAGGGAAAGGGCATGGAGTGGGCAATTCGCTCATTAGCGTTGTGTCCGTGGTGAAGGTGCGTTGGTCTGTGTGCAACAAAACAGTACAACAACCTGCCCAAGAACTCGCGGAAACGTTGCTGGAATAAAAACCGCCAGGCAGAGTGCATTTAATGCTACCGGCGGGACCTTCGACTCACCTCTGCCCAACTTTCCCCGGGGGGGCAACGGTAAAACGCGTTCCCTAGCGCGAGGAAAAACCGAGGCAACCCCCAAAATGCGCCGCAAAACGCAACCGAAATTACTGAAGCGATACGGAAATATGCGCTGCGCTGCGTTGCCATAATGATGATAACGATAGCGGTGGATAATAAAGGCAAGATGTGCGAGTAATGTTTTGGTGTTTGGTCGCTAACCGGCCCCGAGGTGGTGGTTCTTATCATCGACGAGTCTGATGACGTTGGCCAACGTATCTGCTTTCCACCCCGAAGTTCTTCATTTTCCGGTGTCAGCTTCAGACACAGGAGAGTAAAGAAACACATTTTCGCGGTTTGGTTTCACGAAAAGTTGTGCCTATCGTGGAAAAGTGACGCTGCTTCCCAGATCGGAGTATAAATTCACAAAAAAGAATGGTTTTAAAAACGGCATAACGTCATGGTGGTGGGTTTTCGGGTGAAAAAAGGCTCCCCAAAATGCGCCCAAATTTGAACGTCCAAACAGGAAGAACTCAAGCACACGATTCCGTCTTTCGTGTGCAAGAACCGCAGAAATGACTACGACCAACACTACGGACGCTAGCACCTCCCTTCTGCAACGCAAAAACGACGCCTCGGGACGACATCTCCGGGGAGGGTTACGTTGGCGATGTGGAAAGTAAGGCAGATAATGAGGAAAACCAGCGTACCGCTTCCGCTCGACGGCTTTTTTTCGGTCGGCTCAGGTGCATTTCGCGCTCGCCACGGGGCACGAATTCGCGAAATTGCATTGTGATGGGATTTGGCAGCGTGTGCAGCTTTTCTCCCCCTGTGTCCCCTTCCTTCCATGCTTCCCGTCCCCGGCTGTAAGTGTGTGTCTGTGTGGTTTTCGCTTTTTTAATGCCACGCAACCAGTCGGTTTCTTGGAACCGGTGGGAGGTCGCTCGGGACGTTGTGCGCGGGTGTGTGCGTCAAGGTCCCGAAACAAGGAAAAAAACACATCATGAACCAACATTAAAGCGACCCCAAGGAGGGAACCAGCGCACCGCAGAAAATCACGAGACACACGCGATTTATCGTAGACGAGCGCATAATTTATGCTGCCGGACCGGATGTGCAAAAACGAGCGGCGGCGTTTGAGGGGACCGTTGTCCGAGGGACGAAAGAGGGAGAGGGAACAGAACATAAGTAAGGCTTCACCGTTTGAGGTTTCTGGGGAGCCAATGTGGACGTAATTTACAGCTGGCGGCGCTTGAGGCTGGTTTCGATGCAGTTTTGGGAAGTCAGTGCTCTTCCATCAAGGAAGCATTGTTTTTGATGCTAGTGTTCTCAAAAGTTTGCTACATTAACATACACTTGTGATAGTTTTCACTTTCAAACGATGACGATATGCTTTTTTAAGTGGCTCGAAAAAACAAACATTCTCAAAGCCATTTTATTCATTAACATAACACCTACACTTTTGTTTCTAAGGCGCAGCTTCTAGCATTGTGCAACAAAAATCATCAACTTACCGCAGTAAAGGAATCAATTAATAAAATGTTACTCTTTTAGTGATAAAATAAGCTTCAAAACTGTGCTTTAAACTATTTATTTAGAAAACGTCCATTTAAATGTTAAAAAATGAAAATTCGGTAGATCAACTAATGTAAGAGCATGTTGCACAGTTATTTTATCTGTTTTTATTCACAAATGTTCACAAATAACTACACACGTCGTTCATTACCGCTCTACAATCAAACCTAGTCCCATTCCCTATTGTCCCCGTAGAGTCTCTAAATGGACAACCATCTACAAATCACTTGTTGAACGTGAGGGAAATCCAATTAAGGCTTTTAACTCCATTGTCACTTCATAGTGTCATCACTTGCTACTCAAATATCTACTCTTTTGCGGATGTCTTTTATCGACAGAGAAAAAACAGCTCGACAAAGAAAAACCTCGTAAAAAACATGTACTTTCATTTCCTCCGCGCGGGTTCCAAACGTCCATTCCGATCCACCGCGAAAAAAAGACACTAATAATCGCATAATGTCATCAATTTGATCGCTACCGGGAAACCGCAAAAAAATGTACTGAAAAACGCTCAAACGATTGGATTCCCTAAACGCACTTTCGTTCCGTGCAACGATGCAACAGGACGCGCATCGAAAACGAAACGAAAGAAGAGAAGAAAGAACACAACAAACAACCATCAATCTGCCACTTCCGAACAACCTATTCGCGGCGACCCGGCACTTCCGGTCCGGCCTACTGCACTAAACGTCGCCCCGAAACCGTTGCATTGCATCGCGTTGCATCACGATCTGCAACCGAGCCGTGCACTCGAAAACCACGCGATGCAATGGTACTCCGCGATGCGAGGGCGTGTGAATTTGGCGCAAACAACCTCCGAGCGGTGGCAGAAAAAATCACATCCTTTGGAGAATCGAATCGAGCCGGGAAAAAAATCCTATAAAGCCTCTTCTCCTTCGGGAGGCGTTGAGGGTAAAAATTGAAATCCTTTGCCATCGGACGGTGGAGTTCTTTTTCCCTCGATGCAGACCAGCCAGTTCATCAAATGTGCACAATGAACTGGCTGCACCATGGCAAAAGGCGTTCGTTCGCGGCATTGCAACCGTCGTCCGTTCGATGGTGATGCCGCGAGTCGCGAAAAGCCGATAGAAGCAGAAAAAAGATTGTGAGGAACATTTCAAAATCCTACCAAACGGAGTGCCGTCGTGCCGCAGAAAGGTGCTTCCTTTCTGGCCCGATGACGATGCACTCGGCGGATGCAGACGTCCTGCATCGAACGTACCACGCCGCAGCACGAAGTCATTCGATTAGGAAAAATTAAGCACCATATCGCACGAGGGACGGGAGGGAGGGTTGGGCAATAAAGTGCATACGACATGATGAACTACGAGAGTGCATCGTTGCAGCGCACGGAAGTAAGTTGACCGCGAACGGCTGTCATCGTCCACCGGTCCGCCGATGGAGACCAATTTGCCGATGGCCGACCTTTCCGGTTCCGGACGACATGGGCTTCCAACGTTTCGAACGAACGGATTGCTCCCGTGTAGGTGATTGTTGTCACACGCATTGAGCACACAAATAAAACGCCTTGGTTTACGGTAGGCCCAACGGCAGATGGTGGACGGCCTGAAAGTGAAACCAGTGCCTTTCGTGGTAACCGTACTCCCGGAGTGACGTTCCGCGATCACTTTTCACCGTGGCCTGGTAGTTTTTCCTTCCAACGACGGCGACGCGTTAACACGGTGCAATCGATTCGATTAGGAAGCCCATTCAACGCAATGAAAATGGACGGAACGAGAGTTTGGTGGGACCATGAGAATAAAAAACAAATCCACCCGTTGAAACCGATACGCAGCCACTTGAAGATACGCGGAAAGATATGATGTTTTGGGGCCGAAGGCGTATGCATGTCGCGCCTTGAGCGGCGATGATAGTGCGATAAGCGGATGGAGAAGATTTGTTTTTTGCTTCCCAACTCTGTCCTTCGGTGCCGGTACCAAAAGCTCGCGTGTCGTCCATCGTTTGTTCGTGGCGTTCATTTTCATCCCGCACGGCGTAATGTTGACGGTGTGACATTGTTGCTAGAAACGAGCAAGGCTTTTTTATGCTTGACATTCATGTTTCCATCAGCGGTTTGAGGTTGTTCGCTATAAGAAGATATTTTTTCACTGTTGGGCAGTTTTTTCTTCGCACGATTCTGATTCGGTTGCTTAAAGATAGAAAGGACGCATACGCTGCTAATTAAGAAGCAGTGATCTGACAGTAGTATCTCTTGTTTTCTTCTTCTGCTTAACGGTTGGCATTCAGCGAATGAACTTAAAACGTTTCATTTTTAATTTATCGTTTATGCACATATTTTCTTTTATGTTTATTTTTAAACTGTAAAATCTGAAATTGTTCCTTACGAATTTACCTATTTCAATGCTGAATAAATACGAGGTATTTAACTCGGAATTGTTAATGGAGAGATTTGTTAATGGAAAGATTAAACATATTCTGGAAAGATCAAACATGTTACTGGGAAGATGCAACATATGATTTACCTCTGATAAATGTCATTGTAATGAAATATATCTCTACAATAAAGCATTGTTGCTGCTTTTAAGCCCTGATATCTTAATCAAACTCCTATAAAAATGCTTCCAAAATCAATAAGAGATCAAACACATAAATCATACGTATAATGTACTACATTGCAACAACATATCGTACGCGGTAGCTCCGCACCAAACCTTCAACATCGCCCTGGGAACGCTTAGGCTGATGCACTAAAAAGAGCTGTTCGGAAGTTTCCTTTTAATTAACCATTTCGTGTCGGTTTGCTTAGCATCAATCATTTCGGCGCCTTCGACAGCGCTGGGATGGCGTGAAAAATAGATCTTCGGGCAATTAATAACGCATAAATGTCACATTTGCCCGGGCCGATTATGGGCTAGGATAAATTGTTGCATTTTCCACCGTGCCAACCGGATTGACGCAATCATCGGGCTGTTGTTGTTTCTGGGAAACAATACGTTTTTTTTGTCTTCCACCAAGTTCGTGACTGTGTGTGTGTGTGGAAAAGAGAGTTTCTCTGGCACGTCAAGCTAATATGAATATTTTTTCCATTTGTCACTTTGGCGCAAAGCGAACCTCCCGACTCACGCCGAATTTCGGTTGGCAAACAACATGGGATCGGAACCGCGAGGGACGCCGAGTGTCAAACACAGCGAGCAGGATAATTGCATCCCTTTGCCGGCGCAGAGGCCAATGGAGGGCCGGAGTGAAAGACAAACAAATGAATAGCGGAATAGGGTGAAGAAGGTACACTTCAGCCAAAAACCCGACCGAAAAGACAAGACAACCCGACAAGAAGTCGCAGGAAAAACACAAAACAAACAAGCAAAGTCGTCCGTCCCATCGTTGCGCTGGACCGCTGAACCCTTTTCCCGTGAAAAGCCCAATTGAACCGCGGGAAGAAACAAGACAAGACAAGGAGAGTGTTTGAGAAAGAAAAAACACACGCACAATCGCTTTCCTTGGGACCGTTTACGGAATCAGTGTGTTCGTTTCAGGCAATCGTCCCGCGGTGTTTGGCTAACGGGACAATATGGTCTAAGGACGGTGGAATACGGAGTGGCAGAAGGGACCTGAGGAGGGCAAGGACATTACCATTAAATACTCGATTTTATGCCAGCTCACAGTCTTCAGTAAATCCTGGCCAAACCGGGAAACGCCTGGCCCTGATAGCACCAACAAACCATGATCTTTCATTCTCTTGTTTTTTGTTTTACTTCCGTCGAGCCCTCGTTTTTTCCCTCCAATAGCCGGGAAAGCGTCGTCCTGGCACGGATTCCCGCTCGCTGCAGGTAAGACACGAAGCCGTAAAACCTTTGCGACTGTTCGCGTCTAATTGTTAGCGGCATTCCCGGCGCGCAGGAGGGCGCACAAACACTGCATTGCACTTGGAATCCTGCAGTAGGCTCTGCCGGGGATAAAAAAAAAACAAGTACCACCCGGACCCGTGGACGGGACAACCGCCGGGGAGGATAAGCCCTTAAAAGGTTAAATAAATGGGTGGCAATAAATCATTTCGCGTTTGCCGTAAATCATTCACGACCGAAGAGCCCCTCGTGGGCCACCTCGTGTTCTTTCGGTCCGTCAAACACCTTTTAGGCTTGAACGAAAATTCAGCACTGTAAATTGAGTGGAAAACGATTCGAGTTGTTTCTTACTCGATGCACCAACAGTCACCGTACTGCGAAGTTTTCGGTACTCCGCGGTTCAATCATTGAATCCCGCACGGATGGGATTACCATCGCTGTCTAATCCTTCCGCCAAAGCGATCCTCTTTTTCGCCCATCTTTCCCTCACAGCCTTGACGGCTTCCATCGATCGATGGAACTCCAGATCGCGGCCCAGACTCGTTCGATTTTGGCGCTATTCTCTTTGCTCCTGCCACATCGTTTCCAAAGGGCGGATGCGGTGAACGGGCGTTATTTGATCCGGCTGATCAAGGTCGGAATTGCGCAGAAAAGGAAGCACAACGTTTCTCATTATGTTCGGGGGGAATTTGGCATGACGGTGGTCAATGTTCCCAATTTCGCCAAACGTGCTTCCGGTACGGAGATTGTGGTTTGCAAATGTCTCAGGAAAATGAACGAAAAGTTGGCTAGCGTGACCGAATTGTGTGTTAATAAATCGATTTGAAAATTTTAAATTAAACCTTAAAACAATCAATTCTAAAGTCAATTTATGATGATCTTTGAATTGCTTTGTCTATAAAAAATATATTAATCCAATCAGCTTCAGTCTCCCACGAGAACATTTATGCTGGCCTCACTGACGACGGCTGAAAGACAAAAATCACAAGCGCGACAAAACGCGTGTGTGACGTGATACCGAAGCCATACTGTGCAAAAATGTTTAACATGGCCGGACGGACAGCATGAACATGGCATCAATCGATTTTGAATCGAGAGGGGTCCCAGAACGGCTGGAAGATGGAGACGCGATCCTGGATTCTTCTACAGCCTCTGTCAAGAGAAGCGTTCATCGCGAATCTGAACCAGATGAACGGCGATGAACCCTTCCTAACCGAGTGGTGGGATGCCCGCAGCCATCATCATCAACACGTAGACGATGAATTAAATTAAATTAATGGTAAATAATATACATTATAACAGCGGCAGCGAACCTGTAACCCTATACGCTTAAAAAGTGTGTACACCCCGCACGACGCCATGCCGCTGCGCGAGAAACGCGAATTGAACGGATTCCTGTTTGGCAATCGCGCGAAACGACGATCGCACAGAATGTAAGCTCTTCATGCTGGTGAAACGCAAAAGCGAGGCTCCCAGAGTGCCTCGGGAAGAAACTCCAGCGCCTCCAGGCAAGGACGGGCGGACGCACAGTGCGAAAATCGTGTGAACCGCGATACAGAGAATCCCAAGAATCGCGACAAGCAAATTGCGCTGGACGCGATAAGAAAGGAGACGGCGAAGATACGCACCGCAAGACAAGAGTACGACTACGAGATTTGCGCCCGCAGCCTACAATCATGGCAAACCTGGAAACAGTGATGGACAAATATTATGCAATACGCAATAGAAATTAACTTGACAATGTTGTGACAAAAAAAAAACGATTTGGTTATTTGCCACTGTTTTCATGATTACTTGCAATTGGTTTTTCAAAAATATTTTTCTTTAATTTGTTATTCGTGAATGATATTTTCGTTGATTGTTATTCCTGAGAATCGAGCCAACCTTAAAACATTGAAAAAATAGTTTTGATTGTGAATCGATGATATCTTATTCATAGTCTTTAAATTATGCCATATATTTGAGACATACAAAAGGTAAACAACACGTTGAAAAAAACGAAAAAAACGACGCCACGACGCGGTTAGCCATTTTTTTTTGCTTTTTTCCAAAGTGTTGTTTACCTTTTGTATGGGACGGCGTCGAAAAAACTGACTGGTACCGTCGTTTTTGGTCCTTCCAATCATGATGATCTCCATTGTTTTATGCATTTTCATACGACTATTACCTGCACATCCTTCCACTCGATTATTAATCTGACGTTTCAAGAGTGACTAATATTCTCTTCTATAATAGAGCTGTCAAACCAATAGCGAGATGTAACTTGTTAGATATTGAATGTGGCTTTATAGAACGGTAATGTTGCCATTTCATCGATAATGCGTTGTTGCCATTATAGAGCGCACCTTGTTAGATGAAACCAGGCACTTATGTTGCTGTAGTTTAATCGAATTAACGACCTCCCCGGCAGGTCTTTGATAAGGAAGATAAGAATGAAACGTGTATATCAATTCCAAATGATGCTGATGCACTCTAAAACTGATTTATAAATTAAAAATTCGTTTGTAATTGTGAAAATTATTAAGACAGTAGAGAACTCCAATCACCTTTTTATGAACGAACTATGTGCGTAACGGGTAAAGCAAACACAAAGATGTATGATTGGGATTGCAAAGTTGGGTGAAGCGATCTGAAATTACAAAGACTACAAACATTGTACAATTAAGGCTACATATTTTTGAAAACACGTTCGCTCATAAATTTCAGCAGTCCTATAGTGCCGGTTTGTTTATGGTGCTGACTGTAATTAACTCACGCAGTGTCGCAACGCATAATGAACCGCATCTGCGCTGGACCATTCTCGAATGATTTGCTCCGACGCCTAACGACCACATGAACTGTGCGAGAAAAAAAAAATCACTCAGAACTTTCCACTTCTCGTCGGCTTGTGGAAAGAACGGCGTCCGGGAAAGGGAAAGCCGTCCCTCGCGAAAACGGAACTTCCTCCGCGAATGCAAATACTGGCCAAACCGCGGCCCAAAACCACGGCGACGACTAACACGGGTGGTAGATGGAGAGGATTCCGCTGCACGACATCAACAAAGTCAGTGAGATGAAAAATTATATCGCAATGAATCGCTGTAATTTAAACGAAGGCGATGCGGATAAGATAGGCCCCGCGAGACACACATGCAAGTGATTGTCTCCTCGCCCGGGTTTGGGGCAGACAAGGACCCAGACGGAGGGAACATCGACGGTGGAAAGGATCAACCGCGAACTTCCCTGCCGGCCCGGCCACTCCTTCCCGAGGGACACTCCTTCCTCCCAGAGGCGAGCGCTGGAATGCGCGAGTCGCGTTGACGAACCTCGCGAACAGCGTATTGGAGGTCTGAGGAAAAGAGTCCCTAGTGGAAGCGCTGATATGAGGGTGTCGGGAGGTGTGGAACGGGGACGAGCGACCGCAAAATGTGGAAATGCGACGTCTTGCCAACCCAGCACCTCCTCGAATGCCCATACCGTCGTGTGGCGGCGACGACCCAACCACCCTCGAGAAAATGTGACAGCCAGGGAAACTCGCGGGGGCAATTCGCAACGGAGGGCTTCAGAAGGCACTAAAAAAACCTCCACCGAGGACGGCCACTAGCCTTGCAGTTTCTTCCACCACCACCACCACCTCCTCCAGCACCAGACGGCGATTATATTCGCGTGATTTTCGAGCTGACGGAAATTTATGGACCGCCCGGTCCTCGTCTGACAACATTAGCGTTCGGACTATCACGAGATAATTTATTTTACAGTCGCCGCGAACCCGCTCCCTATCTGGAGGGCCCAGTGCCCCGTCCCGGGCCCTTCGACTGCGCCCAGCTGGGACGGCCTTTGCGGACGCGCGGTCTCGGACATTAGTTGATTAGTGGCTGCTGTCGGTGTATTTTTCGCTCCACCATCCGTTCGTTCGCCGCAGCTTTGGCACTGGACCAACTGTGCGGAGAGCCACAGGAGTACGGGAACATAAGGGCGACTCAAATCGGTCGTGTCTGCTTGGAAACCCAGCTCCATCTTCGAGCACCGACCGCCGGTGGACATCCCAGCGCTCGCGCGGACACCACGAACGTTTGCTCGAAGTGTTCTTCTCCTTACGCGACCTAAGCGATTCCCGATTTCCACCGGGGTTCGTCCTTTCTTCCGGCGATGGTGGCCCCAATTTGACCCCAGCCACATTCTGGCACCACATTCGGAGGCACTACGTCGAATCGATTTTCGGCAATGGTGGTCGCCGGACCATGTGTTTTCCGATTGTTATGCTCGGACGAGTTTGGCCGCTATGTTCGTCGGCCTTTCCTACAGTCCACTGCGGCAAGTGTATTCCATTCTTTAATTCATTTCACCTGCTTCGGCTTCAAACCCATTAGGCACGCTCGGACCGACCACCCGGACTGCAAACGGGAGCATCTTTGGCCAATGAAGCTGTCATAAACAGGAGTGTTCCTACTTAACACTTTGTTCATCGAGGGCGCTAATGCGTTATTTTATTGGTTTCGCCGTTTTCGAGAGGTCGAATCGTGTGGATGAGGTTCACCATAAAATAAACACCATTTTCACGGAGTAGCTCATCTTTCAATCTGTCACCTCTCGTCTAAATGTGAGTGAACTATATTTAATCAAAGATACAAAAATTTTTAAATTATAATATTAGATTAAAATAAAGGTAATGTTTGGACGTGATTTACTACAAACAATCATGCAATGATTAGGAGGATGCAATGACAAAAATTGAGAAACAGATTCTATTTGTGGTGCGTCAATATCACTACTGATCTTTTTGATTTGACGTAATCAGAAAACTATTAAAGAGGAGGATCGTTTGATTTTTTACTATCTCTATCTAATTTTTCAAACCATGTTTATTTTTAATTAAACATGTAATTATTTGATGATTCCATCAATTTGGGATCAACAATAGTATAAAAGAGGTAGTTTTTTACACAAGTTGTTCGTTCGTATTACAAGGAGACAATTATCAAAAATGAGCATGATTGATGAATTTAAATATTCGTGAATAACCATACTATAATTTAATACGTTTCGAAACGTTCTATAATTGTGTAGATATATTGTGTAAGATCCAAATTATATATAACGTTTGCATTAAAAAAATGAACAAATTTCAACGATTTTTCATACAAACTTTAACTGGAACTATATTGTTTGATGTTGTGAGACGCTTTCTGTCTGCTGAACATTTTTTTGCCTATTTTGTTACAAAGGGTTACAAAAACATTTGGAAGTCTTGGACCGGCCACAGATTTTAACGAAATCGTAACAATAGACAGATGGAAAATTAGAAGTATATAGTTTACAGTGCCTTCCGGAAGTAACCAACTTTATCAGAAAACATCATAAAGAGTACGATCCAGTGATTTGAATATATTTACTTGGCCACAGTAAACTATGCCCAAAAATTATCAGAGGAGTGGAGCTGGTTAATATTAATAATATCATTCATTAATAACTATCATTAATATATCCAGTACTGCTAACCCTCCCCGTGTCTCTCAACTACTACCAATAAAAAAATCACACACAACTCTTAAAGGTACATACTCTAATGGAATGGATCATTCATGTAGGCATGAACGCCACACAACAACTGAAAACCAAACCAACAAAACAAAATTGGAGAAATTCACGTTATTCGAACATCTTGTGTACTATTTTTTTTCCTGTAGTCGACTACAAGTTGTCCATTTTTGTAATACAAACGTCATGCTTCCTTAAAAAAAAGGTTCACATGCCTACATAATTGACGGTATAACCAACTTAAGTATTGGGTACCTTCGATTATTAGATCCACACAAAATTTAATAGATACAAATACTAATGTTAGAACAGTAGTACAACTTACCTTCGGCAACCTCGCATACTTTCCCATATCAAACAGCCTATTGCACATTATAAATCATCATCTTTGCCAATGGATGTGCATACATTTACTTAAACTCATCCATGTTCAGGCAACATTCGCGCTGATCGCGCCGATGACAAGTGCGGGCAACAAAGTAGGCACCGAAACGTGGCGCACCATAAATCAGCCATCTTCACTGCCCGTGCAACGATCTATTAATTAGCCTGACCGGGCCGGGATGGCCGTGTCCGGATCGCTGCTAAATGTCGCCGCCCGGAGAAACCACCCGCCGCCTGAGCAACAGCCCGTTTAATTAATTTAAATAGAATGTATCGAATTATCGAACCGCTAAACCGTGCTGCGAAGCGAAGGGGGATCGAACCTGACAAAAGGAAAAATGCAACAGCGCCGAGTTGAGCTGCGTTACGTTGACGAACATCCGATACGGCACGGTCGGTCTGCGTAGGCCTGGAGGGGATGGATGCTGCATGCATGTATGCTTATGCGTCAGCGAGCACAATGCACAAAACCGCGCGCTCGCTGGGCATCGGCTGCACCCCATGCCTCCATCGACTGCGATCTTCATCATCCGCTTTCGCAAGTGTTCCGAAAGACTCCGCTCGACACACAACACTAATTGCCTAAATTATCTCGCCCGACCGGGTCTGCCCGATTCCGTCCGCCGAACGGGTCGCACTCGAAACGGCGAAACAACGTAAGAATCAACGCAACAACGATCACTGCTCTTATAAAATTACACCATAACTCAGGGCTTCTTATTCCGTAGCACCCGGACCACTGACACTCCCGCCGTGCCGTGGTTTCACATCATCTTTCGGGTACGCGCGCGAACCCGCCACCCCTTTCCGCCGGTCTGGCCTTCCGTCGTTCCGATCCGATCGATCCGACGGTGCAGCATCGTCGCGATACCGGTTGTCAGCTCGGCTCGTTGCATTTCTGCGTGCTTCGCAAATCCGTCAAAACCGGAAAACACGCCACTGATCGCTATCGGATTCGACAACGCGAATCTCCGCACCGGGAAAGACGCAAAACAGGCAAACCACGATAATGGGCGTACAACTTCGCTTACGCGTCGCCAGGTCGTTTTGATCGCGTTCGCGGAAACCGTACGAGGTGTCCGTTTTCCGATGCCAAGATCGTCCTCTCGACTGCCACTGGAAAACCCGTATCGATCTGCGTTCCAGCCACCGCGATCATAACAATAATATTCGTTTATTATGATTTTTCCGTTGGCCACCGAAACCAAATCCAAAACCTGCCTCTCCGGTGAGGCAAGGAGGTATCGGTAGGCGGGAACCGCCGAGATCCAGCGGAGCTTAGAGTAACGCGGAAGAAACCTCTAATGGTGCACCGAAGCTGCTGCTCAATATGGGACAATTGAATTGAAAATCATGCACGTGCCCGTCCGTTGTTCGCTTCCTCAAGACCCGATTGGGATGTCGTCGTGAAGACACGCGTTTCTTCGAAAGGTTTTCCGGCTACGCAACCCTGGGTGTTCCCAACGAACAAACCCCGAGCGCGCTCCAAAACCGGATACAGGCAGCATAGAGCGAATACATTTCTTGGCTCGTAAGCCGCCGCGTTAATCCACCAGAGCCCATCAAGTGTCACCCAGTCGGAGGCTCGGGGGTTCTGTCGATCCACCAGCGCTAATCGTAAGAAAGTGTGTCGTATTGGAATGGCGCTGGGGGACTTGGGCGCCATAATCATTATCGTTAGAGCATGCGGCTAAGATTGCGTAGAATCACCTCTCGGATGAACTGCGAGCGGGAGTGAATTTTAGTGACTGCGGTTTCAAAGATCCGTGGCCTGCAGGGCGCTCATCGGCATTCAGTGGATTCAAATGGGTTGAACAAATCAATAAACGCATCGAACCGGCTAGTCGAGCTCAAAGAATAAGGTGACACATTCTACGTTAATCTTCCCGAGTGTCGATACTCTGGCGACGTCCCTACCTCCAATCGGGACTTTCGCCTCGAAGGAAGGTTACCGGTTGACGAGTTGATTCTTTATGCCCACGGTGCGCTGTTTATATTGTTGACTTTACCGTTTTTCCCTCTAATTGATTGCTGTTAATCAGCGAGATATCTTGATATCGTGTCTACGTGG